>NW_028258138.1:62640000-63265000 GCF_053883595.1 Heterocephalus glaber
GAGGTGAAGTTGCTATTCATTTACTATTACTAGTTTCAAACAAATATCTTGGCTTAATGTAAAGGTATGTTGATTAATAAATGAAGATGTTGACTTCTGGGAAGATGGCAGAGTGGTGAAAAGCAGACAAACTGCCTCTCTGAGATTTGACATTCTGACACTGTGTCTGGAGCAATGCTATATTATTTTAGGGAAAAATCATTTGGTTAGCTTAGTTCTCCTGCCTACAGCCCAGCTATGGAATTCCGAGACATAATTCCCTTTTGGCCTCTGGTCACAGCTAAGGCCTCAATGATCCGGGGAAGCTGTGATTCTACAGAACAAGAAACATCCTGGGAGCTGAAAACATCCTGGGAGGAACAAACATCTACTCAGTTCCACGTTGTTCTTGGACTGTTAACCATCTTGTTTACGCAGGATGTACTGAACTCTCTGTAAGTCATTTGTTACATTTGTTTCTCCCGATGTACTGAACAAAAGGCGCGGTAAGCTGGGGGCTTTCGTCTTTGCTGCCCAGAGCAGCACTGATCAGACCTAAAGCTCAGCTTCTTCTCAGTCTCATTTTTCTACCTTTCCTGTAATTCACCGTGTACTGCCGCGGCTTGCAGGAGACTAGGACTTAACTGCAGATGTTCTAGTAACGTCCCCTTTCCCTGTTCCCTACGACACTGGAACATAGCAACATGAAAAAGAGGAGAGAAGTAGGTCACTGGAATCCAGCAAGGATCTGAAGCAAGAATTGAAGCCCATAGAGAAAGTGAAGAGAGAGACTTCAATGCAAAAGAAGAAAATGTCAAGTGATGCCTTCTCCTTGAGCCCTGACTCACTGTGTGGGAGGAGTAGCTTGAACCTGCAGATGCACAGTGACTACTAGTGATGACAGAGTCCTCCACAGAGAAATGCACCAGTGGAATGTAACAGGGGACACAGCAGACTGCAGTGGCTGGTGAGTTATTCAGGTTCAGACACCTGAATTCAGGAGAGGGTTCAGGAGAGGACAATTGAATGGTAGCCATCTTGGAGAGGGGCCAACTGAGCTTGGAAATCAGACCAGCTGTGGGCTGGCTCCCTCTAGAGGCTCCCAGTGTCAAGGTGAGGCAGAACCAAATTCAACTCAGCAGGAGGTCAATGAATTGAATTCAAACCAGCAGGGAGCCAAGTTCAAGCCAGCAGGAAGCACATGGAGCATTGGAGGCTGAACAAATTGGGTTCTAGCTAGTGGAACTAAAGGTGCAGGTTTGCTGGAATTATCCACTACCCTGTCATAAATTTATGGCTGGCTTGCTGGGATTAGTCAATAGGGATCTGGGCTCTGTCTCCCCACAATGTCTACTGGTGACAGCAGAGACATGCCCTGAAGGGGACATGTGTTTCTTTTTTTGTTTTTGTTGGGGTTGTTTTTTCTTTTGTTTTCTCTTTTCTTAATTGTTTGTTCTTATTTTTATATGAGTATGAACATTGTTTCTAGTTTTTTGTTATTTTGTTCTGTCCCTGTTATTATTTCTTCCTTCTCTCTTTCCCTCCTGTCTTCACTAGTTTCTCAAAGTTTGAGAGTTATCTTTGTTTATTCTCCAGCCTTGCTTCTAATTTCTTCCTCTTCTATTTCTCTATATTTTCCCACTAACCTCTTTTAAACTCTCTCCCCTAAAGGTAAAATAGCCATATTAAGGGCATATTTACTGTATACAATTTTGTGGTTCATTTTAGATTTTGTTATATAACCACAAATATGTTTCATACAGTTAAAGGTGTTAATAATTACATTGTTTGTCATTTTCTAGGCTGTTTTTGATGCTATTATTATTGCTGATGTACTACTTTAGCCAAAGTGACATAATTGTTCTAATCAGTTATTCTTCCTGGTATGCCAAGATTGAGATTGCCTGAGGGTCATAAACAATACAATAGGCCAATGCAAAAGAATCATGGGCTAGGCTAAATAAGCAGCAACTTCTAATACTCAATAAATTAAAGAGGTAGGATCTTGCAATAGACTAAAAACCCAAAAGCCAGCTACACCTGAAAGACATATCTGAGTAGGCCTTTCCTAAGGGTTCTAATTATTAGCAATAAAGCTACCTGCCATGAGCAATTTATAAGCATCAACCCAGGAATTAAACTTTGAAATATATAGAAATTGAGAGAACACTTAAGCAAGATACAACCCCAGGCTTCTAGCTTGCAAAAGGCAAACTCAGAGGGCAATGATGTGAGACAATTTGAAATGGACACACTGTGGACTCTCTGAAGTGCTGACAGCAGAAGTAACAAAGGAGATACACCAGGCTCTAGAAAAAAAGCCAAATCAGAAGTAATCTCTCAGATAACTATAGAGATAGTGATCATAATCAAAGACATGGTTAGTGATTTTAGAGCAGATACAGATAAAAAAACAGGGGAGCTTAGGAAAATGATGAAAACCATGAATTCCCAACATGGGAAAAAAAGGAAATCCATGAAACAGTTTCAAATAGATATGCAGGAGAATAAAAATTACATTGAAAGTACATGCACCTGAATGAGCCAATGTGAAGACAGAATATCAGATTTAAAGACAGGATTGCTGTTAGTGATTGAGGAAAGAAAGATTTCTTAAAAATAGAAAAGGACCATGACAAATCAACTAAACAAATGGTAGATGATGCAAATAAGAATAACATAAGGTTGATCAGAGTCAATTAAAAAGCAGAAGATTGTGCAAATGACATTTAAAAAGCTTGTTCACAGAAGTAATAACAGACAACTTCCCAGGCATGGAAAAAGAATTTGACATACACTTAAGTGAGACATATAAAACTCTAATTAGCCATGATCAAAAAAAAAAACCCACACCAAGACATATAATAGTCAAGATTCAAGAAATTCAACACAAGAACTGAATGTTAAAGGCTGTTACAGAAAATAAATGAATCATTTATAAAGGAAAGCCCATCAGAATCACACCAGACTTCTCAACACAAACCCTGAAGTCAAGCAAAGCTTGGAGTGAACTATTTCAAGCTCTAAAAGAAAACAACCTCCAGCCTTCATTGAGGTACCCCACAAAACTATCTTTCAAAATTGGAGAAGTAAGATACTTCCATAACAAAGAACACCTGAAGAAATTCATGATCAACAAACCAGCCTTCCAAAATGTTCTAAAGGACATTCTAGAAAAATATAATGAGGACTACAATTCCACGAACCCCAGTAGAATGAATCCACCAGGCAAGGCAAGTAATTAAACAGAGGTTAGAAAAGAAAACCAACAACAGGAAAATAGCATGACAAGGATAAGTCAATACGTATCAATTATAATCTTCAATGTAAATGGTCTCAATTCACCAATCAAAAGAAACAGACTGACAAAATGGATCAAGAAGCAAGATCCAACAATATGCTGCATACAAGAAACACATTTAATTCAAAAAGAAATTCATACACTGAAAGTCAAAAAATGAAAAGCAATACTTAGTATGACAGGAACCCAGAAAAAATTAGGGGTAGCTATTCTATCTGCAGACAAAGTGGATTTCAAGCCAAGACTAATTAAGAGAGATAAAGAAGGTCACTACATCCTTGTAAATGGATCAATCCAAAAGGAAGAGCTAACAATTATAAATATATATGCACCAAATACCAGCTCACCCAACTATATAAAACAAATATTAATGGACATGAAAAATCAAATAATCACTAACACAATTGTAATAGCAGACCTCAATACCTCACTGTCAAAAATAGACAGATCAACTAGATGAAAAATCAACAAAGAAATATCAGAACTGAACCAAACTTTTGAACAAATGGACTTAGTAGATGTTTACAGAGTGTTCTACCCTACAACATCAGAATATATATTCTTCTCAGCTGCACATGGGATGTTCTCCAAAATAGACCACATTCTATCACATAGAACATGCTTAAGTAAATATAAAAAACTGAAATTATTCCATGCATATTATCAGATCATAGTGCAATGAAATTGGAAATCAATGGCAAAAGAAACCACAAAAACTTCATAAACACATGGAAAGTAAATAACACCCTGCTGAACAACCAATGGTCACAGATAAAATTACAGAAGAAATTAGACAGTTTCTATAATTAAATGATAATACCAATACAACATACCGGAACTTATGGGATGCAATGAAAGCATTCCTATGAGGGAAATGTATAGCAATTAATTCCCATATCAGAATAACAGAGTGAGCTCAAATAAACAACCTAATTTGAACCTCAACCTTCTAGAAAAAGAAGAACAAGTCAAGCCCAAAGCTCATACAGGGAAAAAATTATAAAGATAAGAGCAGAAATTAATACAATTGAGTCTAAGAAAACAATACAAAGAATAAATGAATTGAAGAATTGATTCTTTGAAAGATTAAATCCAATTAACAAACCCTTAGCCAACCTTCAAAAAAAAAAAAAAGAGTGAAATTCTTACAACTATCAATGAAAAAGGTAAAATCACAACAGGTCCTGCAGAAATCCAGATCATCAATACTTAATTTAAGAACCTGTATTCCAATAAGATGGAAAATATAGATGAAATGGACAGATTCCTAGATACATATGAATTACCAAAGCTGAATCAAGAACATAAAAATATTCTAAATAAATCAATATCAGTCAATGAAATTAAAGTTGTAATAAAAAACTTACCAACAAAGAATAGCCCAGGCCCTGACAAATTCATTGCAGAATTTTACAAGAAATTTAGAAAAGACCTAATGCCACTACTTCTCAAACTCTTTAATGAAATTGAAAGGGAAGCAATACTCCCCAAATTCATTCCTGGAAGCAAGCATTACCCTGATATCAAAATCAGAGAAGAATCCATCCCCCCAAAAAACTACAGGCCAATCTCCCTAATGAACATAGATGTAAAATTCCTCAGTATTTGATACTGGCAAACAAATTATCAAGAAACAAATCACTGGGCTGGGGATGTAGCTCAGTGTTGCCATGACTGCCTGCCAAGCACAAGGTCCTGAGTTCAATCCCCAGTACCCCCCCCCAAAAAAGCAAATCATCAGGATTATATACCATGACCAAATAGGATTCATCAAAGGGATTCAAGGATGGCTCAACATATGCAAATCAATAAATGTAATACACCATATTAACAGAACCAAGGACAAAAAACATATGATCATCTCAATGGAAAGAAAGTGTTTGACAAATTCCAACAGCCATTTAATGGAGATCACTCAGCAAGCTACAAATTCGTAAATTGGCTTTTCATATTAAAAGTCTGAGTTTGCCTATTAGTCCACAATGGCTTGCCTGAAAAGCTAGCAGTTGGTGTGTGGGAAAGGAACATCACTGGTTACAGCAGAGGTCTCAATGACCCATAATGCTGTGACATCCTAGATGGCAAGACAATAATGCAGCTAAGGGCAGCATAACTCGTACAGAAAACTCCTATGGGGCAAAAATTAATCCATGGGAAGAAACAAATTTCCCATTAATATATGAGCTCTCCTTGCTAGACTGTTTCATTCCCTTGTTGCTAGGAACCTGCTCTCATCAGTGCTCTCCACTTCACTGTTCCTGTACTGCCCCTAACCACTTTTAGAAGCTCCACGTTCAATAAGTAGTGGCAAGATCCAGGAGACGGTGTCTTAGCCAGATAACCATCCTGGGTCCCCCATTTATTCCTTCAGATCCTGTCTTTTTTTAATCCTGCCACTGTACAGTTGGTCAGGTGTTTGGGAGCATGTGCAGCTTCCAATACCCATTAAAGATAAAACCTTACATAAAATTGGAATAGATGGTCTTTATCTCAATTTTTAAAAAGCCAACTATGACAAACCAACAGCCAATATCATACTAAATGGACAGAAATTGAAAACTTCCACTCTAAAATCAGGAAGAAGACAAAGATGTCCACTATCACTACTCTTATTCAATATAGTTCTAGAAACATTAGCCAGAGCAATTAGACAAGATAAAGAAATAAAAGAAATAAAGATAGAAGACATTAAATTATCATTATTTGCAGACATGATACTTTACATAGAAGACCCCAAAAACTTCAACAAAAGACTTCTAAATTTAGTAACCAAATTCAGTAACATAGCCATATACAAAGTCAACTTTCAAAAATCTATAGTATTTCTGTACACAAATAACAAACTCATTGAGAAAAACTAGGGAAACAGGACGCTGTACCACCACCACCAGCGATGAGGAGCAGAGCTGCCCATGGCGCAGAGGAAGTGAACCTCACGGGTGCCAGCAGCACACATCTGCCCCCCCCACCCAGTTGAAAGTAGAAGACACGTAATCAAGTCTCAAAACCAGACTTCCAAATCACCTAAAGCAACACCAAAGGGAAACAAGATGGAACAATCTGAAACTCAACCACCTGGACTCCCTCAACTAGCAACAAAAGAGGATCTAGAAAAAATGAAATCAGAAATAATTTCTCAGATAACAGCAGAGATTGTGTTCGTAGTGTGAGACATGATTAATAAATCTAGAGAGGACACAGATTAAAAAAATAGAAGAACTAAGAAACATGATAGAATCCCAACATAGGAAACAAATGGAATCCATAAAACAGATGCAAACAGATTTCCAGGAGATTAAAAACTCCACTGAAAGTTTATGCAGCAGAATAAACAAATGTGAGGACAGAAATTCAGATATAGAAGATAAGATTGCAATTAGTGACCAGGAAAAGAAAATTTTCTTTAAAATAGTAAGGGATCGTGAGAAATCAATACAGCAGTTGCTAGAAGATGCAAAGAAGAATAACATAAGACGGATGAGAGTCAATGAAGAAATAGGAAAGAATGCAAATAACATGAAAAACTGTTCACAGAAGTGATGGCAGAAAAATACCCAAGCAGGGGAAAAGAACTTGACATACAGATAAGTGAGGCATATAGGACACCAACTAGCCTTGATCAAAAAAAATCTACAGCTAGGCATATAATAGTTAAGATTCCAGAAACACAACAGAAGAACAAAATTCTACAAGCAGTGAGAGAAAAAAAACCAAATCACATACAAAGGAAAGCCCATCAGAAACACAGCAGACTTCTCAACACAAACCCTCAAGGCAAGAAGAGCTTGGAGTGATGTATTTCAAGTCCTAAAGGTAAACAGCCTCCAACCCAGATGGATGTACCCTGCAAAACTATCTTTCAAAATTGATGGAGAAATAAGACACTTTCATGACAAAGAGCACCAGGAACATCATGAATACCAAACCAGCACTCAAAAATATTTTAGACAATGTCCTAGGAAAAGACAATGAGGATCACAACCCCAGGAAGCCCAGAAGAATGAATTTATCAGGCATGACAACAAATTAAATGCAAAGGGGGAGTATCCAACAAAAAGAAAAAATCATGACAATGAAAAGTCAATCCATATCATTTATAACCATCAATGTTAATGGTCTCAACTCACCAATCAAAAGAAATAGACTGGCAGAATGGGTCAAGAAACAAGATCCAACAATATGCTGCATACAAGAGGCACACTTAATTCAAAAAGAAACTCATAGACTGAAAGTTAAAGGGTGGAAAACAATACTCCATGCACCAGGAACCCAAAAAAAAGCAGAAGTAGCTATCCTCTTTGTAGATCAAGTGGATTTCAAGCCAACACTGATTAAGAGAGACAAAGAAGGACACTACATCCTTGTAAAGGGAACAATCCAAGAGGAAGAGATGAAAGTCATAAACATATATGCACCAAACAATAATTTGGCCAACTATATAAAACAAATACTAACGGACTTGAAAAATCCAAAAAGCACTAATATAATAGTAGTGGGGGACCTCAACACCCCACTGTCACAAATAGATATATCAACTAGACAAAAAATAATCAACAAAATACTAGAACTCAATTAAACTCTTCAACAAATGAACTTAACAGATGTTTACAGAGTGTTCTACCCTGCAAAATCAGAATACACATTCTTTTCAGCTGCACACGGGTTGTTCTCCAAAATAGACCACATACTCGCTCATAGAACATGTTTAAGTAAGTGCAAAGAAATTGAAGTTATCCCCTGTATATTATCAGACCATAGTGTGATGAATTTAGAGATCAATAGCAAAAGAAACCACAAGAATTTCATAAACACATGGAAACTGAACAACACACTTCTGAATAACCAATGGGTCACAGAGGAAATTAAAGAAGAAATCAGGCAGCTCCTTCAATTAAATGACAATGAAAATACAACATATCAGAATCTATGGGACACAATGAAAGCAGTCTTACGAGGGAAATTCATAGCAGTGAATACACATATTAAGAAAACAGAACGAGCCCAATTAACCTGATGCTGAACCTCAAGCTTCTAGAAAAAGAAGAGCAGGACAAACCCAAAGCTTATACAAGGGAGGAAATTATAAAGATCAGAGCAGAAATCAATGCAATGGAGACTAAGAGAACAATACAAAAAATCAACAAAGCCAAGAGTTGATTCTTCAAAAGAATCAACAAAATTGACAAACCTTAGCCAACCTTATCAGAAAAAGGAAAGAAAAGGCCCAAATCCATGCAATTAGGAATGAAAAGGATGACATTACAATGGACCCAGCAGAAATCCAGAGGATCATCAATACCTACTTCCAGAACCTATACAGCAATAAGATGGAAAACACAGAAGAAATGGACAGATTCCTAGATACCTATGAATTACCAAAGTTGAATGAAGAAGACCTAAAAATTCTAAACAACCCAGTTATCAATTGATGAAATTGAAAACATAATTAAAAACTTACCAACTAAGAAAAGCCCAGGTCCTGATGGCTTCACTGCTCAATTCTACAAGACATTTAGAGAGAAACTACTGCCACTACTGTTTAAATTCTTCAGTGAAATGGAAAGGGGAGCAATGCTCCTGAATTCATTCCTGGAAGCAAGCATCACCTTGATCCCCAAAGCAGAGAAAGACCCAACTGAAAAAGAGAACTATAGGCCAATCTCACTAATGAACATAGATGCAAAAATCCTTAATAAGATACTGACAAATAGACTGCAGAAGATCATCAAGAAGATCATACACCCTGACCAAGTGGGATTCATCCCAGGGATGCAGGGATGGTTCAACATTCACAAATCAATCAATGTAATACACTATATCAATAGAGCCAAGGACAAAAACCATATGATCATCTCAATAGATGCAGAAAAAGCATTTGACAAAATCCAGCATCCATTTATGATAAATAATTGGAATAGATGATCTCTACCTCAGTCTGACAAAAGCCATCTATGAAAAACCAACAGCCGATATCATACTAAATGGTCAAAAATGGAAATCCTTCACATTCAAATTAGGAACAAGACAAGCATGTCCACTATCACCACTCCTGTTCAATATAGTCTTGGAAACATTAGCCATGGCAATTAGACAAGAGAAAGAAATAAAAGGAATAATGATAGGAAATGAAGAAGTCAAATTGTCATTATTTGCAGATGACATGATACTCTATATAGAAGACCCCAAGAACTCCACCAAAAGTCTTCTAGACTTAACGACCAAATTCAGTAGAGTAGCTGGATACAAGGTCAACACACAAAAATCAATAGCTTTCCTCTACACCAATGACAGACTCACTGAGAGAGAAATAGGGCAAACAATTCCTTTCACAATAGCATCCAAAAAACTGAAATACCTAGGAATCAACCTAACAAAAGAAATCAAAGACCTCTTCTCTGAAAACTATGGCACTCTGAAAAGAGAAATTGAAGACGATATTAGAAAATGGAAAGATATCCCTTGCTCCTGGGTAGGAAGAATCAACATAGTGAAAATGGCCATACTTCCAAAACTGCTATATAGATTCAATGCAATCCCAATTGAAATTCCAGCAGAATACTTCATGGACCTTGAGAAAAAAATCCAAAAATTCATTTGGAACAAGAAGACACCTAGAATAGCAAAAACAACTCTAGGCAGCAGACACATGGCAGGGAGTATCAAAACCCCCAACTTGAAACTATACTACAAAGCTATGGTGATAAAAAACAGCATGGTTCTGGCAAAGAAACAGACTGGAGGACCAGTGGAACAGATTAGAAGATGCAGAAACAACTCCAGACACACTCAGCCACCTCATCTTCCACAAAGGAGCCAAACACCCTCACTGGAGGAAAGATAGCCTCTTTAATAATTGGTGCTGGAAAAACCTGTCTTTCCACATCCTGAAGATTAAAACTGTTATAGACAGCTAAGTTAGGTAGAAATATTATAGGCCATCAGATAAAGTGGAGCCCTCGACAGAGTCAGCAAAAAAGATGTAATCATCAGGCCTGCATACTTCCCCAAAGGACAAGATAAGCAATAACAGCAGACCCAATGAAATCTAGATAGACATCAGTCACACCTGTGGGTGACCAAGAACTCTGGACCCATCATTTCTTAGAAAACGTCTTTGTTCTTTCCATGTACACTTGTTATGTGACTTATTTCCCCACTGGGTCGCTATTACCTAAGAGACTATACATGTAACATTATTGGTTGTTCATAGCTTTAACCCACATTGTACCCAAATGGTTTTTGCTCTATAAAACTTCCCCTGAAAAGTGGGATCTTTGGCTACCCATTCAGGACCCCTCCTGCCTCTCAGGAGCTATTCTCTCAGTGAACATTTCCTACTTTTAATTTCCTTTGTTCCTAGAATTCATTCTTCAATTTTAGAGAACATGAACTTGGCATATCAGACAGCTAACAGATTGGAATTATAACATTTCCCTTATATCATTTTTAGGTCCTATTTAATTATATCACTCCTGTATCAAAACTAGACCCATATCTTTCACCATGCACTAAACTGAAATTGAAATGGATCAAAGATCTAAATATTAGAACTGAAACACTAAATCTCCTGAAAAATAAAATAGATAGAATTCTTGAAGACATTGGTGTAGACAAAGACTTTATGAAGAAAACCCCAATTGTATAGGAAATATCACACAGAATCAACAACTGGTATCTCATCTTATTAAAAGGCTTTTGCACAGCAAGAGAACCCACCAACAGAGTGAAGAGTCAACCTGCAGTGTGGGAAAAAACTTTTGTCAGCTGATCCTCAGACAAAGGACTAATATTTAAAATATGTAAAGAGCTCAAATAAATCAGGACCCCCAAATTTAAATATCCAGTCTAAAAATGGGTGTCTGAAAGGAATAGACATTTTTCAGGTGAAGAAGTACAAACAGTGAATAAATATATGAAAAAATGTTCAACATCACTAGTCATTTGAGAGATGCAAATTAAAACAATGCTGAGATTTCATCTCACTCCAGAAAAAATGGCTGTTATCAAGGAATCACCTAATAATAAATGCTGGCAGGGCTGTAGGGAAAAAGCAACCCTTCTCCACCCCTGGAGAGTGGAGACCAGTGCAACCACTATGAAAATCAGTGTAGAGATTCCTCAAAACACTAAAACTAGAGGTTCCATTTGACCCAGTGGTTCCCCTTCTTGGTATCTTCCCAAAAGAATTAAAAGCAACATACCTGAGTGATATATGCACATCCGTGTTTATAGTGGCACAGTTTATAATAGCTAAATCTTGAAAACAGCACAGTTGTCCATAAACTGGTGAATGGATAAAGAAGATGTGGTGTTTTATACATGGAGTACTACTCAGCCATATCATGTACAGGTACAAATTCCCTATGATGAATATTATCATTATGTATATCTGAAATATACCAATAAAAAATAAAAAAGAGGAAATTTTTAAAATTTCTAGACATAAGGCCAGGGATTTAGCTCAGTGGTTTCACCGCCTGCTGTGCAAGCGCAAGGACCCGAGTTTGATCCCCGGTACCAAAAAAACAAACAAAAAATTTCTATTATCAATTATTCATTCTAATCATTGGTATATTTTAGGTATACAATATAACGACATTCATCATTGGAAACTTGCACCTTTACATAATCTCTCTTAGGAAGAAAAGGTCCAAAGAGGTAGGGGTGATGGGAGGGACAGGGGAAAGGAAAGAAGGGAAAGGAAAAATTATGAGAAATGGAAACAAAGACTTTGTAAATAGGGAAGGGTTGAGGGGGTGAAGGGAGGGCTAGGAATGGGGAAAAAATAAGAACCAAGATGCATCATGTAAAGGTACAAGTTCCCAATGAGAAATGTAAATGTGTTGTATACCTAAAATGTACCAATAAAAGAATTTAACAATAAATAAATAAATAAAATTCATCCAATGGGGAAAAAAAATCTAGACACTCTCTAGAATCCTACTTGAAGCATTAGCACTTTTGTATTTCAAAACAGGTTAGGTCATACCTATTTTGTACAGAAAAAAATGTGTATATTTTATAAGGTTTGTCTAAATTGCAGTTGGCTCTTGTTAGTCCAATAAAAACCTTTAAATATCCTTTAATTTTCCCTGCTTTGTGACAGTCAACTTTAGTTCAAAGTATTTCTTAATTTTTTGTTACATGGCTTGAGACAAATTATTCTTCAGCTGACTAGTTTAAACATTTTTCTTCCTACTATGTAATCACATTAAAAAGAGCAAGACATGCTCCAGTTTCCACCAACTGGCAACCAAGCAAACTCCTGAAGCCAAGGCTGGCTCCCCCAACCATACTTAGCCCCATCCTGGCCAGCCCCTGCCCTAATTGAAAAACAGCAACACTGTATCTTTCTGCCAATAAAAATCAATCAAATCCACCCTAGGTCATTTAGTTGGAGACTAATGGCTCATTTGATAAATATATATTAAAGGCCAATATCTCATTAAAGTTATTGATAGCCTTAGTATTACTAAAATTAATGATATATTTCTTTGATAAAATATTGAAGTTTATGGTAAATAAAGGGAAAAAGGGGGGAAAGAGTGGGAAAAAAAGAATGGTAAAGTATTCTGATTTGTTTCAATCAGAAAGAAGGCAATTCATTTCCAACCTTACACAACAGAACTCTGCAGTTCCACTCTAGAGAGTGGAAGAAAATATCACAGTCATGAAATAACACTGACTGATAACCAGAAGCACTGACTTTTCCCAGGGTGTTTGTAATAAATAACAAATTAGCAACCACAGGCTTGTAGATACATACATATATACATTAACTTACTGAATGTTTACTGAGAGAGGTTATATGCAAAATGGTATGCTAGATGGGCAGGTGAGGTATGGAAAAATTAGAAAAATTTAATTCCTGTCCTCAACAAACTTGAAATGTAGTACGGATGTCAGATAAGTATGCAACTAAACAAGAAAGAAGAGAAGACAGAAAGGACAGGAAGGGAGAGAAGGGGATGAGAGAAAACCCACTGAAGGATTATAATTTCATGACAGTGAAGAAATGTGATACAGGTTGTATAAATAAGTGATCAGAAAAAGAAGTATAATAAGGCTGCCAAAATTAAGAGTATCTTCTCTTCTGGGCAAGATTATACCTGATTCTTTGGATTATGATGAAATAGAAATTTCAAGACACTAAGCAAAAGAAAACATAAGGTTTTACATGCCTTTTATTATCCATCAAATGTAGTGCCAAGATATCATCACCCATTATTCACACGTCTGTCTGCCTAGGTTTTCTTCTTCCTAAAGATTTTAGGTTCAAGTCCTGACACTGCTTCCTCATTGACCTGAGGCAGACAATAGAAGAAGGTACACTTAAGTAGCATGGTGCCATCCAAGTATTATTCTCCTTTGAATTTGGAATGTTATGAGCAGGGTTTTCTCTTACTTCAGAGATACAAAAGGTAAACAAGCATTGAAGAAAACAAAATGAACAGGAAAAATGATTGCTTTAGCTATGTTCCTATCCTCAGATGTCCAAATGCTTCTGATAAGAACACTGTCCTTTTCTGCTCTTAAACTGTGCCGATACAGCCTGAGGGAACCAAACAAAAAGTGACCGCAAAATTATGGCCTAACAGAAAATTTAAGAAGACATCATTTATTGATTGAAGAACAAAACAAAATAAAACAAGAAAGCAAGCAAAACCTCCAAGTACAAAAAGCCCCTTTAATGAGGGACTTTGCCAGTATTTCATACTGTATTTCCTTGCTGTAATATGTGGCCCAGGTCTTGAAGACCTGGAGTAAAATGATTAAAAAATAGATTGTAAAGTCAGTCAGTCTGAGTATGGATTTTGCCTCTACTACTTATTTCTGTGTGACCATGGCTATGTCTCTCAACTTTTCTCCATTTTCCTCATCTAGGGCCAGGGATTTAGCTCAGTGGCACTGTGCCTGCCTCACAGGTGCAAGGTCCTGAGTTCAGTCCCTGGTATGGAAAAAAAAAAATCCATTTTCCTCACCTATAAATGTAGGATAACTGAAGCACATATTTCATAGGATTATAAGGACTAAAAGAAATAATTCATGCAAAGAATTTATAACAGCATTAGGCTGTATCATTCCTGACACTTGGCACCATGTCCCTGAAATGCCCCTTTTGCGTTTCTAAAGATTCTCTTGAGGCCAAGGGAACATCTGAGCAGACAGGGATTTGAATGTCCAGATAAATATTATATGAATTTTGCCAAGTGATACTGTTGGACTTGTAGGCATTTCCTGTGGACCTTTCCTTTCTAGTAAGTAGCTATTGACTCCAAAAAACATTTTGTATTAGTACATGTGTGCAGAACATAATGATTGCATTCACTGTGGAAATTAATTCTATCTTTTTCTTTTACTGCCTCAACTTTTATCTCTCCTAAGTTGCCTCTCTGGTTACTTTGGTCTTTTGGTAACTCACTGCATTTCTCCAGCACACCTGGGCTATGGATGACACAGAGGCCCACAGCACAAGTTTAGTAAAGTTTGTCATTAATAATATTGCTTTACTTTAGAAAATAGGTGATAATTATATAAAGTCATTTATTTATGTTTCCTATAAGAAGGAAAAATTATAGGTAGCAAGGCAACTCAGGTCCTATCTGCAGGGTGGTGCTCTTCCAGAAGGTCTCTTGTTACTGTGGAAAAACACTGAGTTAATAACGGCCCCCAGACCCAGAGGTACGGCCCTGTTTTCTCTGGATAGGTAAGTCTACAGCCTAGGTCTGACTTCTTGTCATCAGATTCCTCCTCTCCAGCAAGTCTTATAATTCTTCATCTGCAAGTGACAGTGGCACTAGGCTTGGGTGCCAATATTTCTTTGATTAATTCAAGATGTTATCTTTGATTTCTGCAATCATTTATTCCAGATTTATGCCATATCAAAAGTTTAACCATCGTAACATTTTGTTTTCATTCAGGCTACTGGTAGTAAATCGTATGGGACTTGGTCATGGACAAAGACGTACATATGGGTTTTTCTACAAGTGTAACTCACTCTTCTGCACAGATGACACCTCTTCTCCTCTATTAAAACATTCTCTCTCATGGCAAAAATGGAAATAAAGTCTTTGTAAATAGGGAAGGGTGGAAGGGGGAAGGGAGGGCTAGGAATGGGGAAACAATAAGAACCAAGATGCATCATGTAAAGGTACAATTCCCAATGAGAAATGTAATTGTGTTGTATACCTACAATGTACCAATAAAAGAATTTAACAAAAAAACCCAAATAACATTTTCTCTCCCTCTCTTCTCATGCAACTAGGATATGAGTATGTCATACTTCGTAATTCATCATATATTTTCATGCATGTCTGTCCAAATTCTTTTTTATCACTCACCACACCTCAACCTCCCCAAAGAATTCTCATGTTTAATGAATTTGTTTGTGTGTTTATAAATGTACTTTCAAGGTGCATGATTTTCCAAGTTAGTATGATTTTAGAATATACAATTGTGTCATGTATGTATCATCCTATTTCTTACTTTTTTCACTCAGTGCCATCTTTTTATCTCCACACATGAAAAGCTAGGTTGCTTGTTTTATCTGCTGCCTCACACTCCATGGCATTCATCTACCACATTTCATTTCTGCTTTTCCCCAATAGGCACACTGATTACCACCCATTCCTTATCACCAACCAAATGGCTATGACACAATGTGGATCTGTGTAAGACCCTCTCTAAGTCATATACCCCAAAACCAAGTGGTTGGTTGTCAACATATACATAGTAAATCTGACTGAGAGCTCTCTCTTCACCCTCTGGTATGGCTACCCAGGCTGGAGCCAGTATCACCCATAACATACATCACAATCATCAACCCTCCATCAACATCTTCACAATAATTTTCATGCAATCAGATTGGCCACCTGTATTAAATGTCAAGTTCTATCAGTTTGTAACCATTCTCTACGTATTAGGATATAGAGTAAACCAAGGCCATAAATTTGTTGATTCTTTTCCCTAATATTTACTTGTCAGAATAACTGATCACCTTCTTTGTAAGTTTTTCCATTGTGTCAGTTGATCACTGGAGTTATTTTAGAACTTTATCTATGGTTTTCTTTTTCTCATTCTCTTTCATATTTCAGATTAAATCTCTTTTGAACAGGTTAGGAATTCTTCTGTCAAACACAGTTTTCTTCTCATGAGCTGTACTTCCTCCCTTGCCAAGGCTCAGAACTACTGGCATGAAAAACCATCGTCTAAAACACTTTAAAACCATTTCTGTGGGCAATGGTTCACTTCCTCCATGCCTTTTTCTCTTCCAAATGCTTTAATTTGTAGCCTGGACTTCAAAGCCACCAGCAATACATCCCAGATTTCTTTGGCTGCTGTATTATTAATTCCCAAAGAGATCAGCAAAGCAGCCAGTAGTTAGTGGGTTTGAGGACAGAATCAATTTCTGCTACTTTTTTCAAAAGATTCCATCACCCCTTCCTCTGAGTCACTTTCTTTACACATTAACTTCTTGACATTGGCTTTAATTCTATTTGATCTCCTGAGATACTTTACCTCCCAACTTCTGTCCTGGGTTATTTTCTCTATGTTGTTGAAAATGTGCCAATGTGATGTTTCCCTGTTAAAACTGTCTACTCCACTCAGGGGTATAAAAACAGTTTATTCCATAACGTCACATTAATCTTGTGACTCTGAGTCCCTATTTGTGATAACAAAATATAAATCCAGTCACTTTCGGAAGCTGTCACCCAGTCAAATTCAAAATTATCACACATACAACCTAGTTCACATAAATGTTTCCTTCTTTCCCTCCTTAAGCCTATTTGAGATCAATAGCCCTGTAAATAACAATAGGATGCATTTATCTTTCCAATATCTGTCCTGCACTATCTCTGCATTGTTCAAGGGCTTAGGTGGGCCCAGGCTCAGCAACTGATGTTGTAGGTGAAAATTGGCTGGAATTTTCTCCCTAAAACTATTTTTCCCTAAAATCTGTGGCTTTAATCAATTCCAAGAAACTACAGTCACTTCTGCCTTTTACTCCATGTATAAGTCACTGAGTATCCTTTAGTGTCTCTCTGTCCCCTTAACTGGCTAGGTGGCCTCTTAGGTTAATGAATAAATCAAATAACATCAAAAGCTGTTGGGATGGTTTATGCCCCAGTTTGCCACATTGTTCTTTAGCCAGGCATAGTGGTGCACACCTGTAGTACTAGCCCTCTGGGAGGCTGACATGAGAGGACTATGAGTACAAGTTCAGTTTAAGCCACTCAGAGACTTAGTGAGACCCTGTCTCAAAATAAAAAATAAAAAAAGGGATGGTGATGTAGCTTAGTGTAAAGGCACTGGGATCAATACCCAGGCTAAATAAATAAATAAATAAATAAAATTCTTTTGAGCCACAAGGAAATTACAAACTCCCACAAATTTTCAACACATTAGGGAAATTGAGTGCAGCAAGTAAGGGACTCATTGTTCTTTTAAGTCTAGATGCCTTTTTTTTTTTCACACAGTCCCATGATGCTGGCTGCGGTTCTAGGGCTGTGACCCAAAAACTTCATCCAAGGCACTGAATGGCTTTATCCTCTCCTCTTTGACTTCTAAAACTTCAGGAAAGCCTATCAAATAAGCTTGTCTCCTAAAATTCACACACATACACAAACCAATACTACCACCAGCACTACCAACTCTCTTCTATGTATTTTACTTTAAAACAGTCTTCCAGAGCTTGTCATTTGTACTTTCCAGTGCGTTGGAGCAGGTTCCTCAAGAACATCCTTTGAACTCAGTAATTTGGATTCTGGGTGATTATTTTTAAGGTAGCTTGTATCTACAACAAATTTTTCTGTTTAAACTTCTCAGTGGGGAAAGAAACAGGTAGGAGCACATTCCTTTGCTACTTTACACGCCACATTGCTATGCTTTCCTGTGAAGAAACATATCCTTCCCCTCTATAAAGCCATCTGGTTGAAAATCTTCCTAAAACAATAGACAGGATATCTTTCCATTCTTTTCAAGATATACCCTTAAAGAGTTCATGTCTAGTTGAATCCTCTTTGGTGAAAGCTCACATACTCCTAAAATATGGTGAGTTGCAACAACAAAAGCTCTATGTAGTTGTTAGCAGAGAGTATTCAATTGAGAGCCAGATCTACCAAGCTACCAGGTCTAGGCAACAAGGCTTAAACACAAGATCTGAAGCAGACCCCTAGGGCATTGTGTTTAGCAGAGATCTGTTTGATTTGTATTATGATCACAGCTTTTACTGATTTTATATGAAAGCAATAAATTCTCATTGCTATTAAGCTTGAATACACTTGTAGATTTTGCATAATCCTACTCAAATTTTTTTATTTTTTACTGTGCTTGTTATTTTACTGTTTGATGAATATTTTAATTACTTTTACCTATCACACACTGTTATACATAGTAAATTGTGAGCATTCAAGAAGCACTTATGGATTTTTCAATTTTCTTTTTACAAAATTTGAGAGTTCCTCATTTTAGGAGAACTTGAAAAAGACTTTGAAATTGGCAAAGAGATTACTTGAAATATCTATTCATTTTCTCTTAGTTTGCTAACAAATCACCACTGTAGGAATAATAAAATATGATACCTTTCTTCACCCATCATAAGGGTCATGGTTAACATTCTTATAACAAAACATAGATTAACAAAAGAAAAGCAAAACAAATGTTTTAATAAAAATTTTATGTAACATGGGATCCTTCAGAAATGAATGCTCAAATACCCAGGGAAAAGATTCTAGGCATAGATTCAGTGAAAAATGTAAAATGTGATTGAACAAAAACATATGCTTTTAGGGCCAGGGATTTAGCTCAGTGGTTCCAGCACTTACCTCAAAAGCACAAGGTCCAGAGTTCGATCCCTGGTACCAAAAAAAACCACCAAAGATACGCTTTAAAAGTAATAGATTCAGGGGAAATAAAACAAGGCTTCTCAGCTCAGATTGTTCTTGGTCTCTTCATGTAGTGTAAGAGTTCAGGAAACGGCACCCCCCAAATATGAGGCTTCAGTACATGGATGACTTTGAACTGTTGGAACCTATGGAATAGGTGGCCATGGGCACCACAGGGAAGGCAGAAAAGTGGCACAAGAGGTGAACCAGAAGACAGGATTCAAAGTTGGACCAATCCCCAAACTGAAAAGCACCTTCAATATGCCAATTAGTTGGCCTTGCGTCAAGGGAAGAATGCCAAGGACTTTGGCACATTCAATAGAGAATTTGGCCCCGTTGGAGCCAGTGAGGTGTGTTCCAAAATATGACATACGAAGCACAGAAGGGTCAGTGTGAGGGAGAATAACAGTGGGCGGGAAAGCAGTCGAGGGAGTCCCAGTGGCAAGAGGTCAGCCGCAATTCGGAGAAAGAAGAAGGGTTCAAGTGTTTGGGGACCATGTGAGCATCTGGACATAGAGAAAAAAGCCTTAGTGTTTATGTGGTGCACCCTTGAATGATGTTGTGACAGACAAAGGAAAGGGGTGTTTCTCTGTGGCAGGAACCACTCAGTTAGTTGACTGGCCTTGAGCCTCTCAGCTACTTTAAGGACCATCCAGGCTTCAGGGTATATTTCTTTCATTGCAAGAGCACCACTTGGCCTTTCTTAGATGCAACCATGGAACCATAGTATGGCCTCATTCAGATCTCATAACTCTGAGGGGGGAATCCTCCTCTTTGTCATGGGACATGGATGGAACAGTCTATTGTTTACACTGCCTGTTACCAGTCATTCATTCATTATTACAGCAGCCATTCAGAGGTTAAAAACATTCCAAACCCATCCCCAGGGATTTACCAGAATGGCTGACTTGCAGCCAGACCAGACCAGAGGGCCACCTTAGTCATCATCCTGACCTTAGGAGGGGCCTGGGGAATGCCTTTGTCAAGGACAATTATTCTCCATCAGAACCAGAAGGATCCTTACCTGAAGACCAGACCAGATGGACTCCAGAAAATTTGGAGGGTTCTCAGTCATCTCTGCAGTTCCCTCAGTGTCAGCAGTGAAACTACAGGGCCCTGGAATGTTTCAGGGGGTGCCTCCCCTACAGTTTGCTGCCACAAATGGGAGGGATCACAGTGAGGCCGGTGCACCTGTTGTGGCCATCTTGCTGGGGCCATCTGTTGTGGATAAGTGAGTTTGAACAATAGAGATGTGCCACACTCTGTGCCAGATTCCAGTCTATTTATTATAGCCAGCAGCCGAGAAGGGCTAGCTCCCAGAAAGTTCTCTCAGCAATGGGAAGCAGTTTGATTTCTCCTTTTAAATCATGCTTTCAGTTGGGGAGGACTCAGGGGAGAGCAAGTAGAATCTTACAGAAGCAGAACCATGCCAGGTTAGTGGGGGTACAAGGAAGTTTTACACACTAGGTAAGGTACAAAACATCCTGAAACTGCAGCAAGTTTATTGCCAATCAGGATGTGGAGGTTTTGGTTGCTTTGTAGAAGCACAAGCACTTTGTCCAAGCACAGGTACAAAATGGTGTTTAGACACAAGATGGAGTTGGGTTGGCTATCACAAAATAAACCTTCCACATGTATAAAAATGTATACAAATATATGCCCTGATAGATACAAAGACATTTTGCACCTTGAAATTAGAAACTTAGAACTTAGCCACCTGGAACTTAGCCACCAGGTCTTTATTCATGTAATAATAAATTGGATAATATTGTGAACAGACTTGTTGCACGTATTTCAAAAAGAAACTAAAATGTCACATTCAACAATTGGATCACTAGTTACCCACTGATGTTATATTTGCTAAAAGAATACCATTTGACGGAACAGGAACTAGTCACAAGAACAAAATGTAGATTCCTGAAAAATGTTGCAAGTTCACAATAGAGAAATATATAGTACAACCTTTGGATTTCAGAAAGACATAACATTGACCTCCTATTTGGTGAAGAAAAACACAGTAGTATTGATATTATCAACATTACACCATGATGATAAGATTAAAATTAAAGCTTGGGGTGGTGGTGCATGCCCATAATCCCAGCACTTGGGAGGCTGAGGCAGGAGGATTCTGTGAGTTCATGGTCAGCCTGTGCTACATAGTGAGTTCAAGGCTAGTCTGGACTACATAGTGAGACTCTGTCTCAAAAAAAAAAAAAAAGCAAATAAACAAAAATGTTTATAGTGAGTCTTCAACACAAATGAAGCCAGAAATGGTCACATTTTACAACAAAATGAAAGGTGTAATAGATGTTGCTGGCACGTTATGCAGCAACTATGATGTTACTTGAAACAAAACCAATGGTTGTGTTTTACTTGATCCTAAACATGTCAGGTATAAATAGTTTCATAGGTTACAATTCAAATAACAAGCACAAAATGTCGCAGAGAAATTTTCTTAGAGAATTAGAACTGGAATTGATAAATGATCAGTTACAGCAGAGGAAGAACAATATGTATCTGCTCTCCCCAACTGAAAGCATGATTTAAAAGGAGAAATCAAACTGCTTCCCATTGCTAAGAGAACTTTCTGGCCAGTAGCCCCCCTCAGCTGCCAGCTTTAATAAATGGACTCAATCTGGTGCAGAGTGTGGCACATCTCTATTATTCTAACAGGCTCAGCCATAACAATTTGACATATCTTGCTGAAAGCTTCAACAACCACAAAATTATGGAAGTTGTTCCTCAATTGTCATGTATTCAGATGGTGTATAAATTGCTTGATGGTTCAAAACAAAGATTTCAATAAATGAGTTAATAGCAGCCAAATTGTTGGATTCTTTTTCTTTCTTGGTGGATCTTTTTGTTGTCAAAATGTAGGTAATTTTGAAGGAAAACAAATTTATTGAGTGTCATTATTGTTCTAAAAATCTCAACAGCACATCTGTCACTTCTCCATAAATTCTTTACATTCTGACAATTAGAATGATAAAGTCCTGCTATGAAGGCTTTTAGTTCAGATAGTTAATATCATGATAAATATAGTTTTGAGTGTTACTATTGGTGCATATAGAATGTTTTACTTGTATTTCAGAACATCTTGTAGCATATCATCTGTTACAATTTCCAACACTGAAGTGCAATGTTGACATTCTATCCAATAGGTTTAACCCCTGGCAAGAACCTAATAACATTTTCTGACCTAGTTCTAATGGGTCATTCAGGTATATGTGACCATTTTGTAGCATTCCGACTAGTCAAACATTTATTTATATTACTATTTTCTTCTTTATCCATTCTGTACTTCTCTATCTGTCATATCTTGCTCCATCTGACTGTTGCAACTTCTTTGGCTTACATGATCCAAGTCATCATTAGTAGCCAAGTTACCTAATGACTCATTTTCAACTTCCTCCCAAAGTTGTAAAAGTGGATTTTCATGCAACATTGTACTGAATTGGGATAACTCAACCAAAAAAAAATCAAACACTTAATAAAACAAATTATAAATACACAAAAATGTAATATAGTACATAAGATGGGTAAAATTCACCTGTTGATACTTTTACACATGTATATACACCTTGCCATTCATCTATCAAGTAGGTGAACACAAAGATTGCTTCCCGTATTTCCCAGCACAGCTACTGAGATGCACAGCTGGTTACAATTACACTAAAGTAAATATTTTCATTATAAAACTATGGTATGGGCATCTGTTACCCTGAGTCAGGAACCAAAGACTTTTGTGGTTACCAGGGAACCCCAGTAATCCAAAGAAGTATTTCTTTGGTTTATTTTATTTATTTTAAGATGGCTATGCTTAACAACAGGAAAGCATGCAAATTTGTTTAATATGTATTTCACACTGTATAGAACCCTTCATAAAAGAATAAAAACCCGAAGTATTGGTTAAATCTGAGTGTTTTATGCCAGATTTGATGAAGAGTGGAGAGTCCTGGTAGGATAAAAAGGGTATAAGTTAAACGTAATGAACTAGGGGAAACTTAGTAAGGCTGTTCATTTATATTTATTTCTGTGTCCCTGTATCTTCAGAGATAAGGATGCTCCTGTCCTCTGGGTATTGGGAAGACACTTCTCATATGAGAAACTTATGACTTACTTCAGGAAAGGTAAGAAAAATTGTTCACAGCCTGTTTCTCTAAGTTGCTTCAGCTTAATATATTCCATATGCCGGGGCATGGTGGCATATGCTGTAATCACAGTACTTAGAAGGCTGAGGCAGGAGGATTGCTATGAGTTCAAGGCCAGCCTGAGCTACACAGTGAGACTCTGTCTCAAAAAAAAAATTATATATATATATATATATATACTCCATATGCCAAAATGGGGTAGCATTTTGGGGTACCATTTTCTGAACCCCTTCACCATTTTATAACCATGTTACTTGAAGAATTATGCATTCTTCTCTATAGAAATGCAAATGAATTTTATCTATTACATGTATAACTGATTCCTGTGCCTTAAAAAAGATGATTTCATAGGAACAAAATTTTTGTAAATAGGGAGGAATGGAAGAGGCTGGGCAAGGGTGAAAAATAAGAACCAAGAGAGATTATGTAAAGGTGCAAATTTCCAATGATGAATGTCATTATATTGTATACCTAAAATGTACCAATGATTAGAATGAATAATCAATAATACAAAATAGGAAGAAAAGGTCCAAAGGGGTAGGGGTAGTGGGAGGGGCAGGGGAAAGGAAAGAAGGGAAAGGAAAAATGCTGAGAAATGGAAAAAATGGAAATAAAGTCTTTGTAAATAGGGAAGGGTGGAGGGGGTGAAGGGAGAGCTAGGAATGGGGAAAAAATAAGAACCAAGATGCATTATATAAAGGTGCAATTCCCAATGAGAAATGTAATTGTGTTGTATACCTACAATGTACCAATAAAAGAATTTAACCAAAAAAAGATGATTTCAAGCTTTACATTTTATTATGCTACAGAGATTAAACAGTTCTACATCAGTCAGGAAACCCACATTGCTGATTCCTGTTCTTCACATTCTCTTTGAATAAATTTTTACATATACTGATTTCCTCCTTAATTAATATTAATAAAAATCATTAACAACTTTATATTTCTATGAGAATGATTTTACCACTTGAAAATTAAATTTTATCACCCGTAAAATCACCCAATAGCCAAAAACTTTATGCCTGGAAAATATACCAGGAGCTGATTCTCTCTAAATTGTACTTCCCACAGCCAGTTCTGCTAACACTAAATCTGTGTACATAAATTACCCCTGAAACTGAGGTTTCATTTTTAAATACTTGGAGGCATGTTCTTATTCACTAAAGCTGTTACAGTGCTAGTATTCCATGTAAAATATTTTTGAAATTTTATTCTAGATTTTTGAATCATTATAAACTAGTGACAGATCAGTAGCTAAGACCCTCTTAAAATTATAGTACTTAGGCAAGGAAAAAAAGTTATTCTCTCATTTCCTTTGCTTCAATTTATTCTACTTGAAAATGTGCTTGACTGTCTTTAACTAAAACCTGCTTGCAGATTATTATAGGTATACAGATATTATAGGCCTACAGGTATATCTCAGAAGTGAGACTACCTCTGACTTTGATTTGAATTGTTTAGGTGTTCAAGAGATTAAGGTAGGATTTAGAATGCCCAATTATTGGTTTATAATGGAGCCCAAGTGACCCCAAAGCTCTCATTCATTATCTAGGGTTCCACCTTTCTGATAACAGAAGGCCTGGTAGTTGGTAGTTGGATGAATCTTGGATGACTATGAATCAGAGTAAAATGAGATAGGCCCTCTTCCAGGTCAAGTAATATCAACCAAGTATGATAATAGTCATTAGCATTATTAGTTGTTTACTACTTCCCAAGTCCTAGCTGAACACTGCATAATCAAATTTAACACCCGAACTGGTAATAGCCTCATCTCCCTTGAGAAGAAATCAAACCTTAGAGCCAAAAGTCACTTTTTGTTGACAGAGGAGTGGCCCAGCTGCCACTGGGGTCACATGATATTAAACATTATGATACACAGTCCCAAAGGTCCTTAGCTGGCAGGGAATGAATTCACTTCAAATTTAAGAAGTCTTAAGATTTTGAAGAAATAGTTATAATGTAAATATACTGTAAATTTTAACATCTCTGCATTGCTATACATTCCAACATCCTTACATTGCTGTACTTTATAACATCCTAATATTTCATACAATACTTCTAGGGGAAATTAGGGCAGCATTTCCTGGTCAAATACATTAATATATCTGTCATAAAAGATAAAATGTTAACATTGAGATAAAGACCAGAAATCTCCTCATAGCAATTCAGATCAAGGCTTTTTTCCAATGAATATCAAAACTATTTCTGTCTGGGGAGGTTTTGTTTTTGAAACTATGCATAAGGGATTCTGGACCTGCACTTCCTTTCAAATACTCAGCTCAGTCCACTAAATCTAGAAATGTCCTTCCCTGGATAGGGCTAATAGACTGCTGCCAGATTCTTCCTCCTTTATTTTATGCTCCATGGTAACCCACCTTCAATTTTCAGGTTTTCTTCTATCAGGGTAAAATATATTTTGCCTGTAGGGGGAGCACCAGGCCTCCAATTTCACTCCCTGTCTTCTTGCTATGTCCCTCACACACCCAAAAACAAACATTCCAACCCCAAAAAGGAGCTATACATCTGGACATGTCAAGAAGGACTTTTATTAAACTGCTATAAGAAAGCTTGTGGTCTCTATTTCTCAAAGTTTCTTCTCTGCCCATGTGGTACAATTCATGGCAAGGAGCATCCTGGCTGGGGTTCACCCCACCCTAAGAAAGCAGGGTGTGGGCAGTTTAGATAGAACAGTGTCCCTTAGACCAGATCCCCTTTTCCTTGGCAGGCTTTTGTCCTGCCTTTCTTGCCATCAGCTGTGGTGCAAAAGAGAAGTTAGAGGTTTTGGTTTGAGCCCAAAGGGAAAATGGGAAAGGCCTTCTTAATGACAGAGGAGGCCTCTTCATCCTCAGTTCAGCCTACCAGGACACCCCATTGCCATTTAAGGTAAAAGCTCATAGAAGCAAGTATCCATTTGCTGTCCTAGTCTTTGATGCCTATTCCTCACATCAGCTTCAGAGGTGGCTGTTGCAAGACTATTTCCTAGGTCCCCAGGTGAACACTGTCCCATTGTCATTTGGACACAACTTAAAAATATAATTGCCTAGATGTGGGCTTTCTTAGTTTTGGTCACATTTCAGGTTTGCTGCCTTCAGTTTACATCTTGAATGTGGATGCTTTTGTGTTTTTTCAAGCTCACATTTGTGACCATTCTTTTGGGTTATTTCTGAAGATAGTTTGTTACATACATTTATGTGTTTATACATTTATATGTTGTATTTTACCAATTTAGCTCTCAGATGATAACCATGTACCCAGCGTGTGTCTTCAAAACCCTCAATGACTGGAATGACACAGGCCAGCTGCAAACAACAAAGAGGGCCATGCCAGGGCATGCTGGTGGAGCCTGAGCCTAGCTGGTGTGTAACCTATAAGAGTCTGGTCTATGATTCTATTCTAGCTGGTGTTCCTACACCATATTTGATCTACTTGTGAAATATGACTTCATATAACACTGAAGATGAGCAGAGAAAATTTTTATTGCAGTGAAAATATCATAATGTATGTTGCAGTGGGAAGAAACAAACAATAACCTGATGCTGTTGCTAATTATTCTCACTACCTACTTATGTGTAGTACAAAAGAAACTTTTCTCTGATGGAAGTTTTATCTCTGTCTCTGAAAGGCAGGATGTGGGCTCTGAGAACCTGCTCTTACTTCTGAAAGGGCACCAGACTACATCAAACCTTCAGTTAACAAAGAATTTCTGGTGGCTCCATTTAAAGTATTCACTCTAGGAAGCACCAAAACTATATTTCCTAAACTTGCTGACTTTAATCTTCTACTATAGCAAGACACACTACCAGGAGTTAAAAATATACTTTTCATTTAGAGAGCTTTGAGCTTTCTGCTAAGCTGCTTGTTGTACATGATCTAAAATGTTTAACTGGGAGTATTTTCTGCACATGTTAGTCAGAACTGCAAGAGACTGCAATATTGATTATGCTCAAAGCAAGCTGTAAGCAGTGCAGGTGGTAAAGAGTTAACCCCACAATTGGCTTGTTTTGAGAAGTGAGTCTGGTTGAAGCCTATGTGCCAAGGTCAAAGTAACTCACACCCACATTCTCTTCCCACAACAAAAATCTTCTACCTAGAAGGACAATGTTCTAATTACTACCATATAGTTTGTCTATTCTGTTGCTAATATGAGAATGCTTTGTCTGTTTTAGTTTCTACAGAAACTGCACAATTGTGCATCCTTGCACATAGTGCCACCCTTGCACGTAGTTCACCTTTACCCCAACTGATTACCAATAAAAATCAGTGGCTTGGACTGGCCAGCACCTTTGTCAGTTGCACCAGCATTGGTCATCCTGGAACCCCACTTTCTTTCACTCTTAGTTCTATCTTTTAGGGTTCTTTTCTCAGGCCTGCATCGTACACTGGGTAGGGGACTGGAGCCTACTGCAGAGGTTTCTGGGAATGTTTCAGGGTTCCCCAGTAAGTGACATCTCCTGAAAAAATAAGACACTGCACACGTGACTCTGTTAGATGGCCTGACAGAAAAAAAATCAGAAGAAAATTCTGCAAGACATGGCAGTTGTGAGTAGTAGTGGGGAACAGCATTAGAGGAGAGGGCTTTGTCCAATAAAGGTAGAGCCAAAAACTTCCACCTGAGAGATTTTGCTGGTGCTTTAATACCCAAGAACTTAGATGGCTTCCAATTTAAAAGAACAACATATTAACATGAGAAGAAACATTAATAAAACCTCCCACTCTATTGAAGAGAAAATAAATCAACTTCACCGCAATTTTAGTTAAAGCACATAGGAATTTTCTGGTTGATATGATAAAAACTACATTACACAAATTAATTTTACTGCCTCCTTGGTTGGGAAATTTCTGTTGCATAAAGTGTGAGATAACTTGTATTGGACAGAATTTCTCATGTGTATTTCTCTAGTCTAGAGAACTTGGTATAGAATAAGAAGAATATTTTCTTTTCACTCATTTTTCTCTTTCCTTCAAGCACTCCTTTTTAACTTATATTTGTAGGTTAGAGGACAACTCTACAATATTTTGAAAATTCCAGCTTTAACCATTTATAGGTGTCTTTGCCCAGCACTGTTAGAAGTATGTTCAGAGACCATTGCTATCTCTTATCAGTCCAAGACAATATTCATGAAGAAATTCAGAAAAGCAATTAGAAATATTTTAGCCATTTGTCACAATTTAAAATCTCTTCAAGTTAGTTATGGAAACAGAGAGGTTTACATTTTTTGTATTAACTAAGTTTATTGGTACATTTTAAGTATACATAATAATCACATTCATCATAGGGAATTTGTACCTGTACATGGTATATCTTGGTTCTTTTTCTTCCCCGTTCCCCTCCCCTCCCTTCAACCCCTCTTCTCCTTATTTACAAAAGCTTTGTTTCTGTTTTTCCTTCTTTTCTCATTTTTTTCTTTTCTCTTCCTCCTAGTTCCCTTCCCATTTGAACATTTTCTATCTCACAATGTCTATTATACATTTTCGTCCTTACTTACACTTTCAGTTTCTCACACCAGAAAAACAATGTTATGTTCACACATCTGTGCCCAATTTATTTCACTTGAGAGTATGATCTCAAGGTGCATTCATTTACCTAAAAATGTCTCAAGTTTATCCTTTTTATGTCTGAGTAGTACTCCATGTATAAAAAAAAATCTTCTTTATCCATTCACCAGTTTATGGACATTTGTGTTGTTTCAAAGATTTAGCTATTATAAACTGTGCTGCTATAAACATGGATGTGCATATGTCACTGTGCTATGATGCTTTTAATTCTTTCAGGGAGATACAAAGAAGGGGAATAGTTGGGTCAAATGGAACCTCTAGTTTTAGTTTTTTGAGGAATCTCCATACTGATTTTCTTAGTGGTTGAGGTGTTTCTTTTCCCCCATAGCCCCGACAGCATTTGTTACTGGTTGATTTCTTAATAATATCCATTCCTTCTGGAGTGAGATGGAATCTCAGCATTGTTTTAATTTGCATCTCTTGAATGACCAGTGATATTGAACATTTGAGGTTTGCATTTTGTGTAATCATCCATGAAAAATGGAGAACTTAAAAGAACTAGATGTTTTTCAAACTCAGAGCATTTGAAAAGCATTAGCTTGATTTGCTTTTACATTTGTCAGTGCCTTGTTCTTAATGAACAACAATGTAATGATTGGTTCTGACCTTCTGATTAGCCAAGTACACAGTGCAAAATCAAACTAAAGTCTGACAAAATTAATTCATCATCTTTAGTATACTGTTGGTTTCTTTTTTTACCTTCAAACACACTACTGCATGTTAGCTCATTTAATTTTAGCAACCATATGAGGTAGGAAAGATATTATCTAAATTTTGTGCGCAATTCAGCTGAACACAGAGACAGTATGCCTTGCCTGAGGTCATACTACTGAACTGACAAGCTGGAGAGGACCAGGGAAGAGTTAGAAGGCTATTACTGGGAGAATGACTAAAGAAATTGATTGATCTAAGATTCACTTTTCTCAATGGAAGCAAGCAGGTAATATTACTTACTTTGCAAGTTGAAGGGTTGATGAGAGAGATAAATGAGAAAATATTGTAAGAACTCAAAGAAGTAAACTGTGATTTGTTCTTATGAAAGATCTGTTCACTAGAACTACGATAAAAAAAACTGTATCCCACAAGGAAGGCACACACACACACACACACACACACACACATCAATAAATATTAATAGAATGAATGACTAAATGAATGAGCACGGGTACTGAGTTCTTTCAAATACACATAGAACTTCACCAAGAGAAATATAATCTTGTCAGTTCTGTTCCCTATTACTATTTCATTGGAATTTCATGGGGTGTCTCCAACTATAGATAGATTTTTGAATGATCAAATCAAAGAATTTTAAAATCATTTAAATTTTTAAAACTCTTTTCTATGAATAAGTTTTATACAGCATTCCATTGTCCCAAAACAATATTGGCAAAGAGACTGTGTGGTCTTGTTCTTGACTCACTGTCTTCCTGTATCCCACACTAATCCTATGACACTTTCTTATACCCCTGGGGTTCCAAGGAGCCCAGTGTGAAAAACACTATCTTGTCCCATTAGTGGACACTGACACCAGAATTAGGTTTAACCAAAGTGATGAGAACTGACAAAAAAATTTTAAGTTGAGGGGAAAAAAGGGAAGCATATAGACTTTCAGGAACATAACTACTTCTCTTGAAATCTCCCCAGTGTGATTGCCAAGAATCAATTTGAAAGTTTAATGTGCAATAAGTTGTCCATAACCTTCTGTTGTTCCACCTAATTGTGATCTTCACATATTTGGAAAGAAATGCAGAATTTCCTGTTGGGTACTGTGGGGTTGAAGTTGTGATCATCCAGGGCCAGCTTTCTTCAAGTTCAAAGACCAGAAAACACAAGAGATCAATGAAGGAGTTACAAATCTCCCGATCATCTATTGACCCTGACTTAAAAGAATAAGGGGGCCAGAGATTTAGCTCAGTGGTGCCACCACCTGCCTCAAAAGTGCAAGATCCCAAGTTTGATCCCCAGTACCAAAGAAAAAAAAACAATTAGGAAGCTAAAAACATTGACCTAGTCAGCCGGAGGAAGTAGAATAGGACTTCTTTAGCAAAAATACTTGAAAGAACTTGCTGTAGCTTCTGATCAGATGCTGGGCAAGACACTGGAGGCCCCAGAAGAGTTGCCTCAGTGCAGCAGTTGATCCTACATGTGGAACTCAGGTCAAAAAACCCCTGAAAAGACAGATTTCCAAGGGCCCATCCATGGTCTAAAATGGGTGAACTGTCACAATAAGGACCTCAACTTTAGCTTTGTTGAGTTCATGGAGAAGGAAGGATATGCAATTTGTTCCAAAAAATGTTGAAAAGTTGAAAAGATCAGGATATTTTGTTCCTTTTTCTCCATGCCTAATAGACCTCCCTCTTGCTGACAAATCTGTATGGCTTGAATTTAAAAATGTTCCAAAATATATTGTGTCCTCTCTCTCTCTCTCTCTCTCTCTCTCTCTCTCTCTCTCTCTCTCTCTCTCTCTCTCTCTCTCTCTCTCTTCTGTCTTGTGTGTCTCTCTGTCTCTGTCTTTCTGTCTCGAGCAAAGCTGCACAAAGTGACTAATGAGATAGTGACAGATGATACAGGAGTACATTATTACCACAAAATTTACATCTAGAATCATCCCAGGGCAGTTTGCAAGATCTATGTCACCTAGACATGAGTCACAAATTCATTCTTTTGTAATAGCACTTTAAAAACAGATATTCTTGAGTTCACCACGGATGCCGTGGAGTGGTGCCTGCTGGAGGGCTGCCAGTGCCTGCTGACCTGCTGCACCTACCAGCTGCTCGGCCCAAGAGTGTGCCCCATCTGCCACAGGGGCGAGGTGCGGAGGGGAGCGGGAACCTGGGAGGGCTGAGGGGAGCACCTGGAGCGGCAGCCCCCCAGCTGTGTGGGGCCCTCTTGGCCTGTTTAGAAACTTCGCAGGCTGGGTCCAGAGTTCGCGGGCTCACTGGTAGAAGCCCCAAGAGAGGGCTCGGCCCCCTCAGAGGAGCGGTTTTGCCTCTGGACCGAGCTGGTGTCGGCCACGCCTTTTGTTCCTCAGATCGATGTCCCATTCCTTGGGTTCTCAGCATCTGTTAAGGTCCCATGTCCCGGTGGCCAGCTGTGGCGTCTTGGGTGTGGCGGATGCCAATGGATCTGTAGAGTTGCTCCGTCTGGTGGGCTCTGAGGCTCCTAGGGCAGAGAAGCTCAGCCGGTCCCAGCACCCTGAAGGAAGCTCCCCCGCTGCCATCCCAAGCTCCTAGGGCAGAGAAGGTGAGCTGCATGGGCGCCAGAAGCACCCCCACCCCATGGAAATGAGAAGACACATAAACAAGCCTCAAAAACAGACTTCCAGATCACCTACAGCAACCCCAAAGGAAACGAGATGGAACAATCTGATACTTAACCACCTGGACTCTCTGAACTGGCAACAAAAGACAATCTTTTAAAAATGAAATCTGAAATAATTACTCAGATAACAGCAAAGATTTTGCTCATGGTGCAAGACATGATTAATAAATCTAGAGAGGACACAGATAAAAAAAATAGAGGATCTGAGGAACATGATGGAATCCCAACATAGGAAACAAATGGAACCCATAAAACAGATACAAACAGATTTCCAAGAGATTAAAAACTCCATTGAAAGTCTGTGCAGCAGAATGAACCAATGTGAGGATAGAATTTCGGATATAGAAGATAAGATTGCAATTAGTGAGAAGGAAAAGAAAAATTGCTTTAAAATTGTAAGGGACCATGAGAAATCAATTCAGCAGCTGCTAGACGATGCAAAGAAGAATAACATAAGACTGATTGGAGTCAATGAAGAAAGAGGAGAGAGTGCAGATGACATAAAAAAACTGTTCGCAGAAGTGATGGCAGAAAACTTCCCAAGGAGGGGAAAAGAACTTGACATACAGATAAGTGAGGCATAGAGGACTCCAGCTAGCCTTAATCAAAAGAAATCTATGCATAGGCATATAACAGTTAGGATTCCAGAAATCCAACAGAACAAAATTCTACAAGCAGTGAGAGAAAAGAAACAAATCACATACAAAGGAAAGCCCATCAGAATCACAGCAGACTTCTCAATGCAAACCCTCAAGGCAAGAAGAGCTTGGGGTGATGTACTTCAAGCCCTAAAGGAAAACAGCCTCCAACCCAGACTGATGGACCCTGCAAAACTATCTTTCAAAATTCATGGAGAAATAAGATGCTTTCATGATAAAGAGCACCTCAGGAACTTCATGAATACCAAACCGGCACTTCAAAAAATTTTAGACAATACCCTAGGAAAAGATAATGAGGATCACAACCCCAGGAAACCCAGCAGAATGAATCCATTGGGCGTGACAAATTAAACGCAAAGGGGGAGAATCCAACAAAAAGAAAAAGTCATGACAAAGCTTTTAAAACTTTTGACTTCATCTCCCTAATGAGTGTATAATTCAATCTTATTATTGTGCTGATTAGTATTTTTCTGATTTTAGAATTGCACACCATTCCTTGTGCTATACTGGCTATTTATCATCTTCTTATGTCTACATTTTAATTGGGTTGTCTATTATTGAGCTGTAAGAGTTCTTTATATATTCTGGTCATAGGTTATATGCATTGTAAATACGGTCTGTTTAAGGACTACTTTTCATTTCAATGATGTCATTTAAAGTTCTAAATTTTGAGGGAATCTCATTTATCAATTTTTTTTCTTTTATACATCATGTTTTTTGTATCCTAGGTAGTTCTTGCCTACCCTGAATTCATAAATATTTTCCCTTATAATTTCTTCTTAAAGTTTTATACTTTTAGGCTTTCTTATTTAGGTTCATAGATCCCTTCAAGTTATTTTCATGTATGGAAAAAAAGAGTTGAGGTTACTTTTTTATATACAGATAGCAGGTGTTCTAGTGCTGTTTGCTGAAAACACTATCTCCTCCTCGGCTCTTGAATTGACTTTATAGTCTATAAAATGCTAATGTTAAATAATCTTTCAAAACTCAGTGGATCATATATGTGTGGTTCTATTTCTAAATTCTCTGTTTTATTCAAATGATCTATATGTCTTTCCTTACACCAACACTGCCTTGATTACTGTAGCTTTAGAAGAAGTCTTAAAATTAGGTACTAAACATCTTCCAACACTGTTTTTGTTTTTGTTCTTAACTTTTCTAGATCTTTTGTACTCCTACATAACTTTTAAATTTCAATATCCAATTCTTCATTTCTAGCAAGTATACACAGACCTGAATTTATATATATATATACCTTGTGTTTTCTAATCCTGCTAAATTCAAGTACTAGTTCTAGGGGCTCCCAGAGATTTCTTAGTATTTTCTCTGTAGATGATCATTTCATCTACATATAAAGATTTTGCTTCTGCCATGCCAATCCCATCCTAGTGTCATTTTATTGCCAGACTATTTTGGTGGGGACTAGATTTCAAAGTTTAATGAACAGATAAAGAGGAAGCATATGTGCCCTTGTTCCCCACCTTAAGGAGAAAGCATTGTATCTTCTCCATTCATATAAGGTGTTCTCGCTGCAAATATGGAGTACATGTCTTTGATCTGTTGAGAAGTTTCTGTTCTACTTCTATTCTCCTGATAGCTTTTACCATGAACAGCTGTAGAATTTAGTCCAATACTTTTTCTCCAACTAGTGACAGGATCATATGGCTTTTTCCTTTCCTCTGTTAAAATGATGACTTTTGGAGGTGGATCTTCCAATCCTAAACCAACACCGCCATCCCTATAACAAAACCACTTTCTACATCCTGCCAGATCTGACTTCTAAGAATTCATTTTGTTAAACAAATTTCTATCTATGTTCATACTTTTTTCTTCTATTATCTTTATCCAGTTTTAGGATTAGCACAATGTTGAGTTCCTAAAATGAGGGGAGAAGTGTTCCTTCTTTTTTCTGCTTTAATTGTTTGATATAATTTATCAGTTAAAATGTTTATGAGCCTGCTGTTGTCATATAGGTAGGTTTTCAAGCTAGGAATATACTTTCTTTAATAGGTGCTATTCAAATTTTATATTTTCTCCAGAGTTAATTTCATTAATTTGTCTTCCAAGTTACTTCTTAGAAGTTGTCAAATTTATTTCAAAACAGATTTTTGTAATATGCTTTCTATATCCTTTCAAATTCTGTAAAATCTATGGTAATGTTTCCTAGATCTTAATATTGTAATTTAAAAAATGTATAACTGATATTGTGTAACAGGAAAAAAAGGTCTAAAAGAGCAGGGGAATTGGGAAGGGTAGGGGAAGGGAAAAAAGGGAAAGGAAAAAATATGAGAAGAGGAAAGAAATGGAAACAAGGTCTTTGCAAATAGGGAAGGGTGGAGGGGGTGAAGGGAGGGCAAGGGAAGGGGAAAAAAAATAAGAACCAAGAGACTCATGTAATAGTACAAGATCCCAATGATGAATGTAACTGTATTTTATACCTAAAGTGTACCAATAAAGTTAATGGGGGAAACCCCCCCAAAACAGATATTCTTAATATTTAATATAACCATTTTGAATGAATATATGGGAACATCAGTTTTGCTGCTAATAAAAAGAACTTAACATATTTGTCCTTAATTTGAAGCTGTGGAATATTTCATTAACACTCTGGGACTTTGATAGAATGGAACTTCGATCTTTTGTTTCTGTTTTACATCTAGGGAAAATCTTGCTTCAGCAGCATTAAAGGCTATTGTAAAATCTATGACTAATCCTCAATTCTCTATACTACTGAATCTTGACTATTCATTAAATCAAGACTTCATTCCCGTGGAATTCTCTGCAAAGGTAAAACATTTTGTAATTTTTCAAAAATACTAAATGTTCTGTTTCCATACAAGGATTAAAAAAATAACAGGCAAAATAAGATATATTCTAGAGCTAAGAAAGTTGAAACATCTTTTAGTATTTTCAAGGTTTCCAAACTTAGACTATGTTGTCCACAAACATTCTGCCCCCCAGAATATTGTTCTAAGGGAAGCAGCTTTTAAAAATCTTAGCTGTCATATTTCACAGAACTAGACAAAATAATCCAAAAGTTCATCTGGAACCAGAAAAGACCTAGAAGAGCAAAGGCAATTCTAGGCAACAGAGTCATGGCAGGGAGTATCACAATTCCCAACTTCAAACTGTACTACAAAGCCACTGTGATAAAAACAGCATGGTACTGGCAAAGACACAGACCCGAGCATCTGTGGAATAGATTAGAAGATGCAGAAAAAACTCCAGAAATACTCAGCTACCTCATTTTTAACAAAGGAGCCAACCATCCTTACTGGAGGAAAGATAGCCTCTTTAATAAATGGTGTTGGAAAAACTGTATTTCAACTTGCCAAAGATTAAAACTAGACCCATATCTTTCACCATGCACTAAACTAAAATCAAAGTGGATTAAAGATCTAAATATTAAGACAGAAACACTGAACTTGCTGGAACACAAGTTAGGTAGAGGTCTTGAAGACTTTGGCATAGGAAAGGACTTTATAAACAAATCCTCAGTAGCATGAGAACTAGCACAAAGAATCAACAACTGGGATCTCATCTTATTAAAAAGCTTCTGCACTGCAAGAGAAACCACCAACAGAGCTAAGAGACAACCTACAATGTGGGAAAAATTTTTACCAGCTATTCCTCAGAAAAAGGTCTACTATCTAGAATATATAAAGACCTCAAAATAATCAAACCCCCCAAATATAAAGACTCAATTAAAAAATGGACATCTGAAATGAACAGGCATTTCTCAGACAAAGTAAATAAACATTTGAAAAAAATGTTCAGCATCACTGTTCATTCTAGAGATGCAAATGAAAACAATGCTGATATTCCACCTCACACCAGAAAGAATGGCTGCTATCATGAAATCAACAAATAACAAATGCTGGCAGGGTTGTGGGGAGAAAGGAACCCTTCTTCATTATTGGTGGGAGTGCAGACTGGTGCAACCACTGTGGAAATCATTATGGACATGCCTCAAAGAACTAGGATTGGAAGTCCCATTTGACCCAGCTGTTCCTCTGCTGCGTATCTTCCCCCCAAAATTAAAAAAATCATACCACAGTGATATATGCTCACCCATGTTTATAGCGGCACGGTTTGTAATAGCTAAAACTTAGAAACAGCCCAAATGCCCATCAACTGGAGACTAGATAAAGAAGATGTGGGGTTTTTTATAAAATGGAGTGCTACTCAATCATAAAGAATGAGAAACTAGAGACATTTATAGCTAAGTGGATGCACATTGAGGTGATACTCTTAAGTGAAATACATAGGGCACACGTGTAAATACTGAATAGTTTCTCTGGTGTGAAAAAACTAAAAGTGTAAATAAGAATCAAAATGTATAATTGATATTGTGAAATAGGAAGAAAATGTTTGAAGGAATAGGGGAAGTGGGAGGGAAAGGGGAAAGGAAAGAAGGGAAAAGAAAAAATATGAGAAAAGGAAAAACACGGAAACAAAGTCTTTGTAAACAGGGAGGAGTGGAGGGAGTGAAGGGAGGGCAGGGGAATGGGGAAAAAATAAGAACTAAGATACATTTTGTAAAGGTACAAGATCCCAATGATGAATGTAACTGTATTGTATACCTAAAATGTACCAATAAACTAAATGGGAAAAAAAAACCTTAGCTGTCAGGCCGGGTATTTATTTAGCTCAGTGGTTCCACAGCCTGCCGTGCAAGCTCAAAGTCCTGAGTTCAATCCCCAGTACCAAAAAAAACCTTACTGTCTTTGGTTTTATTCTTTTTTCAACTAGAAGACCTAAGAGCTGTATATGGACTTAATAAAGACTCCAGATGTGGCCAGCCTTAGAATTGGGAGTGCTATCATCCTAAAAATCATTTGGTCTTGATTACTTTCCTGGGAAAGATGACATGATGTGAGAAAGAGGGAGATACATAGGTCATAGGGTCATGATAAAATGTTCATTTTTATATACATGACCAGAAGGTTAAGACTGGAAGGAAGTGGTAAATTGGTTGCTAAAACACCTTTCATGGAAGTAGAGTCTGTTGGGCAATTATTAACCTAAACAGAAGTACATCCAGGAAGGACAGAAAGAAAATTGGTGGAGATGATTTATTTTCTTTTTCTCAACCCAAGGAAAGGATCCAGAAATGAAATAAATAAGCCAACATTTCTCCCACTAAAGTGAAGCAACCCACATTGCAAATTGTGTTATAAACTCTGATTACTTTCATATAAAAGGATTTATGTACTTTTGATGAAAGCCTAAGATTATCTGGGAAACAAAGGAAGGTGAAAGCTTTGGGATTCCATTCAACCCTTATGCTCCTCTCCTTTGATACCACAAAGATGGATTAGTCTCTAAAGTCATGAAGATGAATTTTCCCAAAAACAATTTCATTTTGAACAATGATAGATATAAAAACTTCAAGGGCTGGGGATTTATCTCAGTGATTTCACTGCCTGCTGTGCAAGCGCAAGGACTCGAGTTCGATCCCCAGTACCCCCCCCCCAAAAAAAAACTAATAAAAACTTCAAAATTAAGATTTTATAATGGCTTCCTGTAGTCATTATGAAAAATCTGAACGGTTTATCATATAAGCCAACCAAGGTTTATTCTGTTAGATTTTAGTTTGTAATACAAACATTGTGATTAGAAGTCTTTTAATAAAAGCTTCAATACCTCCCTCCACCCTTTTGCAGTACTAGGGATTGAATCCAAGATCTCATTGAGCTACCGCCACACTTTCACCCCAGCCCCCACCTTAATCTTTTCCTTTGGAATAATTTCTTTATAATTTTGAGACAGTCTCTTGCTAAGTCACTAAATTGCCCAAGCTGGGTTTGAACTTGCAGTGTTCCTGCCTTAACTTCCCAGATTACTGGGATTACAAATATGTGCCACCACGTCCAGGAATTTTTTTCTTATTGAAGGCTTTAAAAATACTCAAATATCACTTATTTACCTTGATGGAGTAAGGTCTTGGATTAATTACAGCAAGGTCAAAACTTCTATCCCAGGATGTTGGTGGGCCCTATCACATTTCCATGTCAGTGCCAGCACAAATAAATGTTGCTTGGCCTAAAATATGTGTAGTTTTCACCTCTTTCTTATAGTTAGTAACCATATGATCAGCAGCCTCATAATTCTAGCTGGAAGTATGGCTTATAGATTCACTCAACAAATATTAAGAAATAGGGTAGACATAATGCCCTACCAGTACTTGGAACTTGGAGATGAATGAGGGAATGAGTGAATGCTTGAGAGCCTAGGCTGTCCTGGGCATTAGGCTGGTGAACTTATCATATGGCACTCAACATACACAAGAGGTGTCTTTTCATCCTAGGCAATCACACAAAGTACACATTCTTGTTCCACTGAGCTTTTTTTCTTTAAAATTAAAATTAACTTTGTTATAAAATGTGTTATACATCTTATGAAAATGGCAGTGTGATCATTATAAAGAATATAGAAACTATGTGAAGGTACAAAGAAGAAATTTTGTACCTATAAATAGCAACCCCTGGAGATAATTAATATTGACTTGGAAATATTTTCTGGATATATGCATCAGAACATTGTGCTTAAAAAACTGTATTGAGTCTTGAGGATATGTATTTTGGGGCAGAATTTCTGCTGAGTATTAGAACCAGAGGGTTAAACCTAAATTTGCTATTTGCCACAGTTTGGATCTGAAATGTTCCCCAAAGGCCCATTTGTTATAGGCTTAATTCTGAGCTTGGTGTTAGTGGAGGACAGGAAAAACAAGAGGTGGGTCCCAGTGCGGGGTTTCCAATCACTCAGGGTGTGCCCAGCCCCTCTTCCTCTCTCTCAATTCTCAGCCATGAGGTGAGCTGCTTTGCTCTACCTCATGCTCCCCACCATGATGTGCTGCAGTACCATAGGATCAAAAGCAAAGGAGCCAATTGGTCATGGACTAAATCCTCAAAAACCTGTGAGACAAAATAAACCTCTTCTCACTATAAATTGATTATCTCAGTATTTTGTTGCAATAACTTAAAACCAACAAAAGTGTTTACATGAGACTTTGTGATATTTTGCTCTTATTCCTATTCTTACTCTCACCCCACTTCATCTCCAACTAGAAAACTCCTCAATCTCCTTTAGTCTAATAATATATAATTTTCTCTGGGATGCCTGTCCTGACATTCTCCCCACACATTTACTAGCTAATTCGGGTCCCCATTACATACTCCTGAGACTCACTGACTTCTTTTATGTGGGACTGTTTCAATCATCACAAAATAATCAGGTATGATTCACTTACTGTCTATTTCTTCCATATTATTCCATGTGTCAGGGACATAAAATTTTGGACTAGCCCAATGAATAAAAAGTTGTGCTACAAAAACCAAAGGTTCTATAGGAATTCTGCCAGGAACACAGGTTGTGACAGTGAACTAGAAGCTGCTGCTCTAAACCCTGGTATATTGATGGGGGCAGAAGAGTGAGAGCAGAACATTTCAGGGTGAGGAGCAGTGACACAGAAATTCAGTGTGGGACCTTGGGGAAGAGACTACAGAATATACTAGTGGATCTAATTTAGACAACAGGTAGATTTCACTTTTGCATGAAACCAATACACTTTCCTGTTGATGTTTACTACAAATTCCAAGACACTAATTTATAACAAAAAATGACCTAAAATACACACTTTCACATTTAAAAATTGTGTTTGAATACATAAATTTTTCCAAAAAAGCCATAAAAATAACTATTATATCAATAATCTCATACAGCAAGTCAAATACTTTACCAAACGTTCACAGCATAGAGAATTTAGATACTTCCTGAAATCAGAGATGTGGGGAAAATGTGGGTTTTTTCTGGAAAAACACTTAGAATTTTTTTTAAGTATTCAATAAAGGAGCAGTTTTGAGCAAGTGTTTTCTTTTGGTATTTTTTATTTTCTGGTTTCTTTCCAAACAAGATAAGAAGTATCAACTGGGAATTCTACAGTCTGCTTCTTAGAGTTTTCTTATACTTGCAGGGAGATGGTATTCCTTTGAGCTCTGTGCTGCCTTAATATTCACCAGGCTTTGTGGCTTTAAGCCATGTCAGAGCTGACAGAGCCTTAGTGATTACCTGCTCCAACTCCATTACTGTGTAGTCAAGGAAAACTGAGTGAGGAGACTTGCCTATGCTGGTTCCTAGCACTAGGACCCAGGCCTCTGGACTCCCTGCTCCTCAGTGTCCATTCTCTGGACCACAAAATCTCCTGGGAAGAACTGTGTTTCTATGGGTTTTAGGAAAGGAGGGTGAGACAATGCCTAGTATTCAGGACTGGCCAATCACTTAGATGACTATGGTCACCATTAGGTTAAAGGAACCCAGACATCTCTGCACCCTACAGAGTTAAAGGACATGCAATATTCTAGCACAGAAACAAGAAGCCTTGACATGTTCCCAGCTGTCTGCAAAAGAGCTTCTGACACTTTGAAAGAACCCGGATCTGGAATCATATTCTAAAAAGGAGAAGGAGTTTCAGAAATTTGTTATTAAATTGAATTTACAGAATTAGAACTACATAAAAATCAGCATTGTGGAGAATGTACTTTTCATCCTCCTTAGAGAATATTTTGAGAATATCAGAAATACTAGTGAAAGTAGTACCAAAAAGGGAACACCTCCCAAGATTTCCTCACCTTGAACTACTTTTATTCAATTAACAAAAGAAGATAAGATATAAAAGTCAAAGTTGTGAAACAGACAGTCAGGGTCTTTTTACTATGTCAGCCACATGAGGGAACTGTTACAAAATATGCAGGTGAATGTAGGCCCATCAAACACTGATGAAGATGAATATACATGAAACCACCCAAGTAAAGGTAGCATATAAAGACAAGAAAAACAACAAACTGGGCTCTTTAACACTGAGGGAAAGCAAAGAGCTGAATTTCATGCCCCGTGAAGTCAAAATAAAGTTGAACCTGGGCCACGGACCTGGCTGGCTCACCACTGGAATTCTGGATATCTGGGGTCTGGCTTTACAATAAAAAAAGCAAGGAACAATATAATATCCATAGGCTTTTGGTCCCAAAGACTCTCAAAGCCATTCCCAATCTGTCAGGGTGTTTATCTGTTTTGAACTTTCAGTCCTTATTCCCAGAAAGTCTTCTCAAAGTAACCCAACCCTTCCTCCAAACTGCCAACACAGCCTGACTTCAGCATGTATCTCGGCTGGATTCTAGTGCACACACATCTGGCTGACTGGCTTGTTTCTCTATTAATTTATCATCTGCTTGACAAAAATCTGTGGATTTGCATATTGATCAGTGGTCTTTGCCCTGTGTGTGTTTGTGTGAGGTGAACGTGATAACCACTACACTACGGAAAACTGCCTTGTGTGTTTGTAACAAGATGTAGCCTCGTGTATGATACCTTCTACAGGACAGGAATTATTGTCCTCTTTCTAAACTCTTTCAGAACTAAAGCTGTCATACAGACTTTGAGCCACAGAGGGTTTGGGGAAACAAACTGCAAAAGAGAAGAACATTATAATTTAACTGATCCTAAGAAACTGATTTACATGACCTATTTTTAATCTCTCATATGACTACAACCCATCTAAAATAATGCCTGGTTGCATTTGTTTTTAAGCCAGGTGCAGCCAAGTGTATTATTTAAACTACATCAGTGTGACTCAGAAAGCTTTCAAGAATTTACTATATCTTTGTTGTCATTTCCATAAACCTTTCTAAAAATCCTTTTTAGCCATCTTTTCTTCTCCACATTTCATATTCCCAGGAGCATCTTTCTTCAAATTTGGGTGAACAAAGTCCTTCAATCTGGTTATACCCTTACATATTTGAAAAACAGACTGAAGTTACAAAGGGGATTCCTGTAAATTATTTCATTATTCAACATTTACCAAGCACCAGCTGTGTACCTCCCACTGTTCAAAGTTTCATGGTACAAAGATAAATAAGACATAAGATACAATCCCTAGCTATTGATGATTAAATAACAAGGCAGATAACATAACTGTCTCCATTTTACAGCAAAGAATGTATGCTCAGAGATTAAGGGAGGTTATATATCTACCACTGGTGGCATCTAAATTAGACTAAAGACTGTCTAAATTTTGGATCATTACTCTTAATTATGCATCTAAGAATTTTCCCCATATATTGAAATATATAAACTATTTGACCAAAAATCCATAAAACTTCAGTTATACTCAACTAGAATTTTGAAAGAGTCATAAATAATAATAATTATAGTCAATTGTAATTTGAAATATCTTTCTGCATGAAGATCATTACTTCCCTGAGCCACTACTGTAGTGCTGTTTAACAGAACTTTCTATAAAGCTAGACACAATTTGTGCTGCCCAGTATAGTAATCAGTAGCCACATGGAACTACTAAGCTCTTGAAATGTGGCTAGTGCAGCTAAAAAATTGAGATATTTTATTGAATTTAATTTAAATATCCACATGTGAAAAAAATAAATTAAAAAAAATTTCCACATGTGATTACCAGCTGCCATATTGGGTAGAACAATTCTATAATGTGTAGATCATAACATTAGGGATGACCAGGGTTCACCTCATACTGCAGGAGAATCTTTGCCTTTACAGGTAGAAGGAATGTTTACCAGATATTTTACCTATTTTAATGTTTTGTAGGAGTTCAGGTAAAAGTCCAGTTGAAAGAGAAACAAACAGACAAAGGTGATACTAGGCAGAGATCTAAAGGATGCAGCCTTTACAAAACAAACTGAAGTAAGTGATGGTGACTACTATTCCACGTAGTGGTTATGGGTAGGAAATGGATTGTCTATCCATAGATAAGGGTAGTAAGTTATACTTGGAGCAGTAGAGAAAATAAACTTGTGTTTACAGAAGTTGGTTTCTCAATGAAATGGCATGACTATTTTTATCTGTGTAAGTCTAGCCTTATTATTAATGACCTCTACAAGCAAACCTGAAACCTTAAGTCTTTATCTAAACACCAAGGAGGAAAAAAAAGTTTTATCCCTTACAGATTTAGGAGTCAGCTCAACAGATGCCAAAGCATTCTTTTCCCATCACTAATTCCCATAATCTGACTTGCACACTCTAGTATTTAAGGATTTTTCCAATAAAAGCATGCCTGCTTTTTCCTATTCAGCTTGCATTTCCATGCTATGAAGATATCTAAATTGCTGTTTAGTGTGATAAAATTCCACCTTTGGCTGTGCTCATAAGTTGATGATATTGGGGATACTTGGTGACCAGGGTCAAGATGATTCAGTAAAAAAGAGACATTTTAGTGGAATCGTTGACACCAGCTGCATCCCACCAGCCAACACCATTAACCAGAGGGCAAATGAAACCAAGACTCATATTGCTCTCAGGAAACCATAATTTTCTGCTTTTAATATAAGGAATTCTTTACACATATAAGACATCATATGAATTAATATAAAGGTAACAGGATACAAATTTTTGACTGGATTTAATATGGATATGCCACTACCTGTTTTCTGCTCTTTGCTTTTCTGCAGTGGAATAAGTAATTCCACCATTTTAGAGGGGGAGACTTCCTCTGCTTTCCCTCCTCCAAATCACTTCCCACTCCCTGGAAGGAGGCCACTCCCCTCCTCAAGTGTCTGATGTCTATGTCTTCATACCCCGGAAAGACAAAAGAATGATTAGTTGCCAGTGATTTGAGCCCTGGATTTTTATAGTGATTGAAGGTGATTTTGTGAAAGAAAAGTACATTGTACAGGGCTTTGGGCTTGATGGATGGAGGATTTTAGTCTAATATGGAAATTGGAGGTCGTTGACAAGATAAAAGGGGAGTTGCTTGATGGAGATAAATGGAGAAAAATGAAAGGATTATGGGGTGAAGGGGATAGGTAAAAGGGCACTGATCAGGAAATTCCAGATAAGTAAGGGAAATAGCATTTAACATTAGAAGAATCAAAGTCTGCTGCATTTATCAGTTAGTGTTCATAAAGTGAGCAATCATCCCAAAAATCTGTGCCTGGCACCTCCTGGGAATTCTTCTGCTTTTATACCAGCTCCTCACTGAATTGGCAGCCCAATGCACACAGAATTCATTCTTGCCACAGAACGTTGTACTGCTGTTTGTAGTAACCCTCTACGGACCATCTTGCCAGTATCTGGGTGAGTATCTATGGACCATCTTGCCAGTATATTCCAGCACACATTTAGCCCAAAGGGCTATATGGACTCTTTCTTGGGTCATTATGAGGAGCCTTTCCAACTCCTCCTGAATGGATGAGCTTCTGCTCAAGCTGGATGGTGATCTCTAGTTGAAAGCTCTGCAGTGTAAGTATAGTGGGTCACTGACTGTGGATTCCATTTCCATTTTTTCCACATAGATTCTATATACCTTTTCTGTGGCGACCATTCCTCTTAGGCTGACCTGGTCTTCAGTTTGGGGATGGGTTATTATTGGTCCAGTTAATAAATATCTCTGACTTTCAAAGTACATGGTTGTTCCTTAGGTTGGGTTTACAGACTTTGTCCTAACATTGATCTGTTTACCAAAGGTTGAGACCTAGCTTTCCATGTAATCCCACTCAGGCTTCTAATTTGCTCTTGCTTGACCTCATTATGGAGGGTGCTGTCTTAAAATCTGCCACTCTGGAGTTCCTTTTGAGGCCTTTGATAAATTCAGTGTAAGAGTTCCATTCAAGTTCTAGTCAAAAGAGCCCATTTGTTCTATTTCTCAAAGTCTGACCAAAAATCTTCCATAGAGTTTAAGACTTAAAATGCATATTTTTGGGCCCCATGCTAAAAAGTCAGTGAGTCAGTAATTCTGAAGTAGCATTCAGGAATCTGCATTTTAAGTACTATTGCAATCAAGGTAAAAGTTAAAAACACTGTTCTAACAGTAGCTTTAACTGTTCCAAAACCATGGATGCTGACGTATAATGCCACAATGAACTAATATACAAATACAGTTTCTCAGAATACATATGTAATGGTTATTGTAGACTCTCAAATCTGGTTTGTAGCTTCAATTCTATAAACCATTTTTTGTATCCTCCCCCTTAGCCAAACCAAGCATGTGTTTTTCTTTTACCTAGCAGAATAAGCACAGCATGACAGAATTACCTTTTTCTCTTGCCTTCAAAAGATTCTAGCTGTAATTCATATATATTACTTTGCAAAATGGAAGTTTCACTAGAAGAATCATGTGGAAATATATCTTTGAAACTGAAAATAGAGTTTCAATGGAAGTCATTTTTTCAATAAATTCTAAAAATTGCTAATACAGTGGAAGAAGGGTACTAACACATTAGAACTCAAAAGTGACTGAAAATAAAAAGTAGTTCAAGAAATGACCTGTCCCTGCGCCAAACTTACCTTGCCCCATAAGAGAAAAGAAAGATCTCCTGCTAAAAATATCTCCTTAACCAAATAATCTCCCAATACACTACTGACTATCTTCTGTTACCACCTCACATTTCTTTAATTTCTTGGGCTTAGAGCTTTTATTAATTCAAATCATTAGAAGAGAAGATTAGCATATAAATTAATGGTAAGCAGTTTACTGGAATATATGTAGCCATTACTTAGAGCACATGATTCTGAGGTACTAACACCCAGGTCAGCTGAGTTTCAGTGGTTTCTCTCAGAAATACCTAAGGAGACAAGGTATAGTGATAACATTTTATTTGAGATCAGACCCAAGGAATTATGGGTGGGGGAGTGGGGAAGTGGGGAGTAGGGAAGAAATAGACAAGAAAAGCAATTTTAAAAAAGAGAAGAATGATACTAGACACAGTACTACTGTGGCAATTGGACTTTATCCTATGAGAATTTACAGAGCACTGGATGACATCCTTCAGAGTTTCCTCAACCCAGGTATAAGGCTCTGGAACAATGTACATGAAATCCCCTTCAATGTTGCTTGTAGACTGTTCCAGAGATGTTATCTCCCTAGACATGCCTACTGTGCACTTGTGCATTGTTGAATAGCCCCAGAGTCTCAGGAGCTTGAAGCACTCAGCTACCAGCTTGTAAGGGACTATACAGTGTGGAGAGAGTGTGGGTGGCACCAACAGTACTGCTCACATTGTGTATCAATCAGATCCCCTTGGGCCCTGTATTAAGCTGACCTGTTTTGTCACTAGTTTGTTAGGTGGTCATTTGTCAGAATTTCAAAACAGAAAATGAAAAAACTACAACAGGAAGGTTGATGGAACAATATACATCCTCCATAGCTGCAGTCAGCCATAAAGCCTGACTTGATAATCATCATCTTCCTTCTCTACCACCTTTTTAGTAGTCCTGCTGGTCTAGGTTTCTTTTTGGTGAGATAACCTAGACCATCAAGTCTGAAGGATCAGACTGCCTGATTACCATGCTCCTGTCGAGGTAGGATTGGTTGAATTACCTGGTCAGGATGATCACCATGCATGAAGTCAATAAAAATCACTGCAATGAACATACTGAGTTCTGGACACTTTCTCTGCTGACATTGTATTTTAGCAATCCAATCCCCTTTTCCTTATCATAATCAGGACCAATTACTCCTCTCACTATATTAACTCCCCCCACCTCCCCTTCTCCTTCTTGGCTACCACTAGAAGAAATCCAAAATGAACAGGTGGAAGTCATAACTTTCAATAAGGGGATACCAGAGAGTTTTGAAGAGCCCTAGGAGTTCTCAGGACTATCTCATGGTGTCCCTAAGGTCCACATTTCAACTATGTATCTTCAAGATACTGAATTTTCTTCATATGCCCAAAGAACTTATTGCAACAGGCTGAATGCTGAGGTAGATAGGAGAGTCTGCTTGTCTTCTATTAAGCCAGGTAGTAAAGAGATTCCTAAAAAAGTAAAATAATTCTTTCATTAAATTTCTTGCTTTGGAAATTTTTTTCATTAAAATATATTATTCACATTAATATGTAATGGGTTCACTGTTGTTACTTTTAAATGAATTAATAAATAAATATTGAAAATTCCTTGGCCTTAATTATGCATATAGTAATTAGTGGTAGAGAAAAACCCACAAAATAAAATTCACTGAGGTCTGCAAAGAGTGTAAAAGGGTCCTGAGACCAAACAGTTTGAGACTTGTACTTCAGCCTGATGGTTTGCACACCTTGTTCCTTGAGAGTTGTGACCCTTGCCCACAAAGCAGGACTTCCATGCAAGTAAAGCCTAAAAATGTTGAGATGGGAAGGACAAATGTCCCATTGTTTCTGAGTCAGGAGTCTTGTCCATGTTCTTAATGTCCTAAACAAAAAACTAAGCAGGATACCCTATACTGCAACAAGATCAACGGTTAATTTGGAAGAGAAAAGACTATACAGACTGGGAGTGGGCCAGAGAGAAGAGATTATATCCCTGAGCTTAGGGTATGGTCTGAGTTCTGACTCTTGCTAAAGAGTGGCTCGACTCAGACCCTCTGTCAGGCAGTGGAGTTTTTGGCCTTTTTTTTTTTTTTTTTGATGCCAGGGATCAAACTCAGGTCATTGTGCTTGCTCAGCAGGCGGTGAAGCCACTGAGCTAAATTCCCGGCCGAGTTTTTGACTTTTTATGGGTGTCCAATGCCCACGGAGTGGGAGGGAGTCAAATCTGCACAATCATTGACAAGGTAATTAGAGTTGGGTCAGCCAAAGGATGCAGAAGACTGTTGGGCACATGCCCAGGGATTTTACTGTATAGTAGCTAAGTTACCTGATTACTTTTTCCCATTATGTTTAGACCTGACCTGGACATCCTGGTCTGGGCTAATGTTTAACCCAGAAGGTGGATCTAGTCCCAGAAAGAGGGCTCCAAAGTGGCTCCCAAGTATTTCCTTGTGACTCAGATCTAGCCCAGAAAGCAGATTTCAAGGCAGATGGACACGGCCTTCTTTCTCCAGCCTTCTCCTTACCTACCTCCTGCCTCACCAAGAGGGACCACTCTTTTCATCACTTAATTTCTTTATTTTCGTACAAAACCATATAATGGTTATGGGTTCAAAATTTATGCTACCCTAACTGTGCAGGCTTCCATTCCCAAAGAGACATCTTAGTTGTACTTACAACAAATTATTTTATAAAAATTTCCTAATATGCATTATATTTTATTTAAACATATATTTTAATATGATGAACTCCCTGGACCAGTCATCTATATTCAGTAGTTGTCAACATTTGTAATATATGCTTTTTCTCTTTTTTTATTTTAAATTTCCCTCTTTCCTATGCTCACATATTTTAAAATTTGATTTTTGAAGTGTAATTGAAGTATATTTTACACATTAAAAGCATGCAATTTAATACGTTTTGACCTATTATATACCTGTAAAGTCTACATGAAAATCAAGATAACAGACATTTCTACCACTTCCAAAAGTTTTCTTCATGCTTTTTTGTAATTCCCTCCCTCCATCTCTATCCCCAGGCTACCACTGATCTTTTTTGTCACTATGAATTAATTTAAATTTCTATAATTGTATATAAATATATTGATAAAATTAACTAGGAGGCCATTAAAATGAGGCAACTCTAGCACCCTGGGTCCCTACATCACCAAACCAGCAAACCAAAACCCAGCTCAGCATTAATGGTTAACAGGAAACTTAAGCTTTAACAATCAGAAACCATCCCAACTAACCTCAACCTCTAATTAGGGACTTTCCACTGGAATAAGCTCAGTAAGTATACTGCTCTTCTTTGACCAATCAATTTGAGTTTTTTGCATTGCTTCTGTGTTCATTCTTTAAAAGTCTCCCCCACCCCACCACCACCCCGCGCCCCGTATCCCATTCCAGAGGTTCATGAATCTGCTGAAAAAATTATTTAATATTTTAATGAGCCTCAATTTATCTTTTACTAAGAAAAATCATATAATATGCATACTATTTTGTTTTTCACTCGTTATAATTATTTTTAAAATTTATTCATGGTTTCGGATATATCAATATTCTACTCATTTTGTTGGTGAATAGTATTCCTCTGTATGGCTATACCAACATTTATCAGCTTTTAATACACATTTGGGTTGCTTCCAGATTAGAGTTTTTAAAAATAAAGCAGCTATGGGCCGGGGATTTAGCGCAGTGGTTCCGGCGCCTGCCTCGCAAGTGCAAGGTTCCGAGTTCAATCCGCGGTACCAAAAAAATAATAAATAAAAAAAATAAAATAAAATAAAGCAGCTATGAGCATTAGGATACAGGTCATTATGGGAGCATATATCTTATTTTCTAAGAGTGCAATGGCTAGATCATTTGATAGAAGTATTTTTAAGGAACTTTTTAACAAACTGACAAACTATTTTTCAAATGATTGAGCCAATTTACATTGCCACCAATGGTTCAAGAGAATTCTCATTGCTCCATATTCTCATCACAACTTGGTTATTTTAATTTTAGCCATTTTAATAGATATGTAGTGATATCTCATACAGTTTCAGTTTGCATTTCCCTAGTGACATTGTCTTTTCATATTAATTTGCCATTCATATATATTTTTGCATTAAGTGTTTGACCAAGTCTTTTGTCCATTTTTTAATTGAATTGCTTGTATGTATGTATATATGTATTTATTTATTTATACTGAGGATTTAACCCAGGCCCTTCACACTGAACTACAACTCTAGCCCTTTTCTGTGACAGTCTTCTTAAATCTCTAAGTTGCCCGTGTGGGCCTTGAACTTTTGACCCTCCTGCCTCAGCCTTCCAAAGTTCTAGGAATGCAGGCCTGTGCCACTGTGCCCAGTTTGTCTTTTCATTTTTACGAAACTTTTTACAAGTGTGTTTTAGAAATAAGTGCTTTGGCAGATATGTGTTTTGCAAACATTTATTCAAATTTGTTTCTTGCCTTGAGCGTTCTTGTGAAGAATAAGTGTTTTTAATTTTGATGAAGTCCAGTTTTGTCATTTCTTGTTTTACACTTTGAAGTTTGTCTAAGAAATTTTTTTTTTTCAGTACTGGGGAGTGAACTCGGGTCCTTGCACTTGCGAGGCAGGCAGCGGAACAACTGAGCTAAATCCCAGGCCCCTGTCTAAGAAATTTTTGCCTACTCCAAGGTAGCAAAAATTTTCTTCTGCCTTTTTTTTTATATTTTATAATTTTGGGTTTTATATAGAGAGTTGGCATACATTTTTATATAATTTTTATTATGAAATATGGTAAAACTGATTTTTTTCATATTGATATCCAGCATTAACTTTCAAAAAGACATTTTTCCTCATTAAATTGCCTTGGCACCTTTGTAATAAATCAATTGACCCTGTGTGTGTGGGTATCTTTCTGGGTTCTATTCTGTTCAATTAACAGGTAAATATGTAATTTTTTGGTAATGCCAAAATGTCTTGATTACTCTAACATTTTAGTAGATTTTGAACTTGAGTAGAATAAGTCCTTCAATTTGTTCCTCCTTTTCAAAAATTGCTTTGGTTATTTTAGGTCTTTTGTACATCCATATATAATTTCAAATCAGTTATCCATTTTCCACAAAAAAATTCTTGCAAGAATTTTTATTGGCATTGAACTCACAAATTTGGGGATATTTGAAATTGGGGTAGGGGACACTTCACACTGGGGAGATACGTTCCCAGCCCCTTTTTTCATTTTCTATTTTTGAGACAGGGACTCACCACATCACTGAGTTGTCCAACCCAGACTTGAACTCACTTTCCTCCTTCCTCAGCCTGTCAGAGTACTGGGATTGCAGGTGTAAATCTTAATAACATTGAGTCTTCTAATCCATAATCACAGTACTTGACTTATTTTAGGTCTTCTCAAATTCTCCAAACAATATTTTTAAATTTTCAGTGTAGTGATCTTGGATATCTTCTGTTAAGTTATATTTATTTAAGTATTTTGTATTGTTTGATTACTATTGTAAATAGGATTGTATTTCTTTAATTCTCTGGCTTCTTGAGAGTAACATATAAGAATAGAACTGATTACTGTATCTAACCTTCTATTTTGTCACACTGCTAAATTCATTCATTAATTCTAGTAGTTGTTTTGTACGCCTTAGTATTTTTACCTAAGCAGTCCTATCATCTGCAAATACTTCTTCCTTTCCAAATTTCTGTTTTTTTCTTTTAGTTTTATCATACTAACTAAAACCTGCAAAAAAAAAAAGGTGAATAAAATCTATTAGACTGACCAGGGAACTTGTTCCTTATTTAAAAGAATAATATAGTCCTTCACCATTAAGGGTGATACGTGGAGATTTGTTTTTAAAGATACACTTTATCAACATGTGAAAGTTTACTATGATTTTTAGCTTTTTATCATGAAAGGGCATTAAATTTTGCAAATCTTTACCTGAACATATTGAAACAACATGATTCTTCTCCTTTATTCTGTTAAAATAGTAAATGACATTGATTGAATTTTGAATATCAAAACAAACTTGCATTTTGGGAAAGAAAACCTCCTTGGTCATACTCTATTATCTTATTTTTAAATGAATTTTATTCGTATATTTCAGGTGTACAATATAATGACACTCATCATTGCAAATTTGCACCTTTACATAATCTCTCTTGGTTCTAATTTTTCCCCCTTCTCCTGCCATCCATTCAACCCCTCCATCTCTCCCTATTTATAAAGACTTTGTTTCCATTTTTTCATTTTCTCATATTAATTCCATTCCCTTCTATCCTTTCCCCTACCCCTCCCACTTCCCCTTCCCCTTTGCCCCTTTTCTTCCTATGTCACATTATCTATTATACATTTTAGTCCTTATTTACACTTTCAGTTTCTCACACTAAAGAAAATATTCAGTATTTATACATGTGTGTCCTATATATTTCACTTAAGAGTATCGCCTCAATGTGCATCCACTTAGCTATAAATGTCTCTAATTTCTCATTTTTTATGGCTGAGTAGTACTCCATTTTATAAAAAACCAAATTTTCTTTATCCAGTCTCCAGGTGATGGGGAAGTGGGCTGCTTCAAAGATTTAGCTATTACAAATTGTGCTGCTATGAACATGGGTGCACATATATCGCTGTGGTATGATTCTTTTAATTCTTTGGGGAAGATCCCCAGCAGTGGAATAGCGGGGTCAAATGGGACTTCCAGTCCTAGTTCTTTGAGGTATCTCCATACTGATTTCCACAGTGGTTGCACCAGTCTACACTCCCACCAGCAGTGGAGCAGGGTTCCTCTTTCTCCACAGCCCCACCAGCATTGGTTATTGGTTGATTTCATGATAGCAGCCATTGTTTCTGAAGTGAGGTGGAATCTCAGCATTGTTTTCATTTGCATCTCTCGAATGGCCAGTGATATTGAACATTTTTTTCATGTATTTATTTGCTATTTCTACTTCTTTGTCTGAAAAATGTCTGTTCATTTCAGATGCCCATTTTTGGATTGGGCCTTTAAATTTGGGAGGTCTGATCTTTTTAAGTTCTTTATACATTCAAGATAGTAGGCCTTTATCTGAGGAAAAGCAGGTGAAGATTTTTTCCCACATTGTGGGTTGTCTCTTCACACTGCTGGTGGTTTCCCTTGCTGTGAAGAAGCTTTTTAATAAGAAGAGATCCCACTTGTTGATTGTTTGTGCTAGTTCACGGGCAACTGAGGTTTTGTTCATAAAATCTTTTCCTATACTAATGTCTTCAAGAGTTCTACCTAACCTCTGTTCCAGCCAGTTCAACATTTCTATTTTAATATTTAGATCTTTAATCCATTTTGATTTTAGATTAGTGCATGGTGAGACATATAGGTCTAGTTCTAATCTTTGGCAAGTTGAAATGCAATCTTTCCAACACCATATTAAAAAGGCTATTTTTCCTCCAGTGTGGGTGTTTGGCTCCATTATCAAAAATAAGATGGTTGAGTTCTCTGGAATAGTTTCTGCATCTTCTAATCTGTCCCACTGGCCCTCTGTTTTGTTTCTTTGCCAGTACCATGCTGTTTTTATCACAGTAGCTTTGTAGTATAGTTGCAGGTTGAGGATTGTGATATCCCCTGCCGTGTCTCTGTTACCTAGAATTGCTTTTGCTATTCTGGATCTCTTCTTGTTCCAAATGAATTTTTGGATTGTTTTCTCAAGGTCTGTGAAGTATGCTGCTGGGATCTCAATTGGAATTGCATTGAATCTATGTAGCAGTTTTGGAAGTATGGCCATTTTCACTACATTGATCCTTCCTACCCAGGAGCAGGGGATGTCTGTCCATTTTCTGATATCATCTTCAATCTCTCTTTTCAGAGTGTCATAGTTTCAGAGAAGAAATCTCTGATTTCTTTCATTAGGTTGATTCCTAGGTATTTCAGTTTTTTGGATGCTATTGTGAAAGGAATTGTTTGCCCTATTTCTCTCTCAGTGAGTCTGTCATTTGTGTAGAGGAAAGCTATTGATTTTCGTGTGTTAACTTTGTATCCAGCTACTTTACTGAATTTGGTTATTGAGTCTAGAAGACTTTTGGTGGAGTTCTTGGGGTCTTCTATATAGAATATCATGTCATTTGCAAATAATGACAATTTGACTTCTTCATTTCCTATCTTTATTCCTTTTATTTCTTTCTCTTGTCTAATTGCCATGTGTAATGTTTCCAGAACTATTTTGCACAAGAGTTGTGATAGTGGTCATCCTTATCTTGTTCCTGATTTTAGTATGAAGGATTTCACTTTTTCACCATTTAGTATGATACTGGCTCTTGATTTTTCCCAGATGGCTTTTATCAGTTTGATGTAGAAACCATCTATTTCAATTTTTGTAGGATTTTTATCATAAATCCATGTTGGATTTTGTCAAATACTTTTTCTGCACCTATGGAGATAATCATATAGTTTTTGTCCTTGGCTCTATTGATATAGTGTATTACTTTGATTGATTTGTGAATGTTGAACCATCCCTGCATCACTGGGATGAAACACACTTGGTCAGGGTGTGTGATCTTCTTGATGATCTTCTGTATTCTATTTGCCAGTATCTTATTAAGGATTTTTGCATCTATGTTCATTAGTGAGAGTGACCTATAGTTCACTTGTTCGTCTGGGTCTTTCTCTGCTTTGGGAATCAAAGTGATGCTTGCTTCCCGGAATGAATTTGGGAGTATTGCTTCCCTTTCAATTTCACTGAAGAGTTTAAACAGTGTGGCAGCAGTTCCTCTCTAAATGTCATGTAGAATTCAGCAGTGAAGCCATGAGGACCTGGGCTTTTCTTAGTTGGTAAGTTTTTAATTACATTTTCAATTTCATTGATTGATATTGGGTTGTTTAGAATTTATAGGTCTTCTTCATTCAACTTTGGTAATTCATACATATCTAGGAATCTGTTCATTTCTTCTGTGGTTTCCATCTTATTGGCATATAGGTTCTGGAAATAGGTATTGATGATCCTGTGGATTTCTGCTGGGTCTGTTGTAATTTTACCCTTTTCATTCCTGATTGCATGGATTTGGGCCTTTTCTTTCCTTTTTCTGATAAGGTTGGCTAAGGGTTTGTTGATTTTGTTGATTCTTTCGAAGAACCAATGCTTGGCTTCATTGATTTTTGTATCATTCTCTTAGTCTCCATTGCATTGATTTCTCCTCTGATCTTTATAATTTCCTCCCTTGTATGAGCTTTGAGTTTGTCCTGCTCTTCTTTTTCTAGAAGCTAGAGGTTCAGCATCAGGTTGTTTAATTGGGCTCACTCTATTTGCCTAATATGAGTATTCTTTGCTATGACTTTTCCTCGTAAGACTGCTGTCATTGTGTCCCATAGATTCTGATATGTTGTTTTGTCATTGTCATTTAATTGAAGGAACTGTCTAATTTCTTCTTGAATTACTTCTGTGACTCATTGGTTATTCAGAAGTGTGTTGTTCAATTTCCACGTGTTTATGAAATTTTTGCAGTTTCTTTTGTTATTGATGTCCAATTTCATCATGCTATGGTCTGATAATATACAGGGGATATCTTCAATTCCTTTGCACTTACTTAAACATGCTCTATGAGTGTATAGGTGGTCTATTTTGGAGAATGACCCGTGTGCAGCTGAGAAGAATGTTTATTCTGACTTTGTGGGGTGGAAGACTCTGTAAACATCTGTTAAGTTCATTTGTTCAAGAGTTCGATTGAGTTCTAGTATTTCATTACTTATTTTTTGTCTAGTTGATCCAACTATTTGTAACAGTGGGGTATTGAGGGCCCCCACTATAATTGTGTTAGTACACATATGACTTTTCATGTGTGTTAGTATTTGTTTTATATAATTGGATGCAGTAGTATTTGGTGCATAGATATTTATGATTGTCATCTCTTCCTGTTGAATTAATCCCTTTACAAGGATATACTGTCCTTCTTCGTCTCTCTTAATCAGTGTTGGTTTGAAATCTACTTGATCTGCAAAGAGGATAGCTACTCCTGCTTTTTTTTGGTTCTCATCACATGGAGTTTTGTTTTCCACACTTTAGCTATCAGTCTATGAGTTTCATTTTGAATTAAGTGTGTTTCTTATATGCAGCATATTTTTGGATTTTGTTTCTTGACCATTTCTGCCAGTCTATTTCTTTAATTTTTGAATTGAGACCATTAACACCGATGGTTATAACCGATACAAATTGACTTATCATTGTCATGATTATTTCTTTTTGTTGGATTCTCCCCCTTTATATTTAATTTCTTGTTGCACCCAATGGGTTCATTCTGCTGTGCTTCCTGGGGTTCTGATCCTCATTGTGTGTTCCTAGGATATTGTCTAAAATTTTTTGGAGTGCTGGTTCGGTATTCATGAAGTTCCTAAGGTGCTCTTTGTCATGAAAGTATCTTATTTCTCCATCAATTTTGAAAGATAGTTTTTCAGGGTCCATCAATCTGGGTTGGAGGCTGTTTTTCTTTAGGGCTTGAAATATGTCACTCCAACTATTCTTGCCTTGATGGTTTGTGTTGAGAAGTCTGCTGTGATTCTGATGGGCTTTCCTTCGTATGTGATTTGTTTCTTTTCTCTAACTGCTTGCAGAACTTTGTTCTTCTGTTGAGTTTCTGGAATCTTAACAGTTATATACCTATGTGTAGATTTTTTTGATTAAGGCTAGCTGGAGTCTTACATGCCTCACTTATCTGTATGTGAAGTTCTTTTCCCCTCCTTGGGAAGTTTTCTGCCATTATTTCTGTGAAGAGGTTTTTTATGTCATCTCCACTCTCTCCTGATTCTTCATTGACTCCAATCAGTCTTACGTTATTCTTCTTTGCATCATGTATCCAGCAGCTGCTGGATTGATTTCTCATGATCCCTTACAATTTTGAAGCAACTTTTTTTCCTGGTCACTAATTGCAATCTTATCTTCTATATCTGAAATTTTGTCCTCACATTGGCTCATTCTGCTGTGTATACTTTCAGTTGAGTTTTTGATTTCCTAGAAATCTATTTGCATCTGTTTTATAGATTCCATTTGTTTCCTATGTTGGGATTCCACCATGTTCCTCAGCTGCTATCTAGATTTATCAGTCATGTTTTGCACTATGAGCCCAATCTCTGCTGTTATCTGAGAAATTATTTCTAACTTCATTTTTTCCAGATCCTCTTTTGTTACCAGTTCAGAGAGTCCAGGTGGTTGAGTATCAGAGTGTTCCATCTCATTTCCCTTTGGGATTGCTGTAGGTGGTCTGGAAGTCTGGTTTTGAGACTAGTTTACATGTCTTTTCATTTTGATCCAAGGGGTGGGGGGTGCTGTTGGCATACACGCAGCTCACCTTCTCTGGGCTGGGAGTGGTGGAATGGCAACTCAGAAGCACCTGCCTCTGGGCTAGGAATAGCTGGACTGACAGCAGTCAGAAGTCCCTTCTTCTGGGCCAGGAGGGGCAGGACTCTTTTAATTATTTTGGGACAATACCCAGTAGGGTAATAGCTAGATCAAATGGGACCTCTACCCCTAGTTCTTTGAGGTGTCTCCATACTGATTTCCACAGTGGTTGCACCAGTCTGCACTCCCACCAACAGTAGAGATGGCTTCCTTTCTCCCCACACCCCCACCAGCATTTGTTATTGGTTGATTTCTTGATAGCAGCCATTCTTTCTGGGGTGAGGAGGAATCTCAGCATTGTTTTCATTTGCATCTCTCAAATGACCAGTGATGGTGAACATTTTTTCAAATGTTTATTTGCTGCTCTTACTTCTTTGTCTGAGAAATGTCTGTTCATTTCAGATGCCCATTTTTGAATTGGGTCTTTGAACTTGGGGGTCTGATTTTTTTTGAGTTCTTTATATATTCCAGATAGTAGTCCTTTGTCTAAGGTACAGCTGCTAAAAATTTTTCCCCACATTGTAGGTTGTCTGTTAGCTCTGTTGGTGGTTTCTCTTGCAGTGCAGAAGCTTTTTAATAAGAAGAGATCTCAGTGGTTCATTCTTTGTGCTACTTCCCATACTACTGAGATTTTGTTCATAAAGTCTTTTCCTATGCCAATGTCTACAAGAGTTCTACATAACTTATCTTCCAGCAAGTTTAGTGTTTCTGTCTTAATATTTAGATCTTGAATCCACTTCAATCTTAGTTTAGTACATGGTGATAGATATGGGTCTAGTTTTAATCTTGGACAGGTAGAAATCCAGTTTTTCCAACACCACTTATTAAATAGGCTATCTTTCCTCCAATGAGGGTGGTTGGCTTCTTTGTCAAAGATGAGGTGGCTGAGTATGTCTGGAGTTGTTTCTGCATCTTCTAATATATTCCATGGATCCTCGGGTCTGTTTATTTGCCAGTACCATGCTGTTTTTATCACAGTAGCTTTGTAGTATAGTTTCAAGTTGGGGATTGTGATAGCCCCAGCCATGTCTCTGTTGCCTAGAATTGTTTTTGCTCTTTTAGGTCTCTTCTGGTTCCAAATGAATTTTTGGATTGTTTTCTCTAGTTCTATGAAGTATATTGTTGGAATTTCAATTAGCATTGCATTAAATCTATATAGAAGTTTTGGAAGTATGGTCATTTTTACTACATTGGTTCTTCCTACCCAGAAACAAGGGATATCTTTCCATTTTCTTATGTCCTCTTCGATCTCTTTTTTCATTGTGCTGTAGTTTTCAGTGTAGAGGTCTTTTCCTTCCTTTGTTAGATTGATTCATGGATATTTCTCCTTTTTTTGGATGCCATTGTAAAAGGAGTTGTTTCCCTAATTTCTCTCAGTGAGTCTGCTATTTGTGTATAAGAAGGCTATTATTTTTTGAGTGTTGACCTTATATCCAGCTACCCTACTGAATCTGTCAATTAAATCTAGAAGTCTTTTTCCCTGCTTTTTTCTGGGTTCCTGTCACATGGAGAACTGTTTTCCATCCTTTTACTTTCAGTCTATGAATTTCTTTTTGAGTTAGGTGTGTTTTGGGTCTTCTATGTAAAGTATCATATCATCATCAAATAATGACAATTTAACTTCTTCCTTCCCTATCTTTATTCCTTTTATTTCTTTCTCTTTTCAAATTACTGTGCCTAATGTATCCAGAACTATATTGAATAGGAGTGGTGTTAGTGGGCATTCTTGTCTTTTCCTGACTTTAGTGTGAAAGTTTTCAGTTTTTGACCATTTAGTATAATGTTGGCTATAGGTTTTTCATAGATAGCGTTAATCAGGTTGAGATAAAGACCATCTATTCCAGTTTTCTGTAGGATTTTTATCACAAATGGGTGTTGGATTTGTCTAATGCATTTTCTGCATCTATTGAGATGACCATATGGTTTTTGTCCTTGACCCTGTTAATAGAGTATATTACATTTATTGATTTATGAATGTTGAAGCATCCTTCCATCTCTGGGATAAATCCGACTTCATCAAGGTGTATGATCTTCTTGATGAACCTCTGCATTCTGTTTGCCATTATCTTGTTGAGGATTTTTGCATCTATGTTCATTAGGGAGATTGGGCTGTAGTTCTCCTTTTGGGTTGGGTCTTTCCCTGGTTTTGGAATCAAAATAACACTTGCTTCCAGGAATGAATTTGGAAGTACTGCTTCCCTTTCAATCTCCTTGATGACTTTAAAGAGTAATGGTGATAGTTGTTCTTTAAATGTCTTGTACAATTCAGCAGTGAAGCCATCAGGACCTGGCCTTTTCTTTGTTGGTAAATTTTTTATTACATTTTCAATTTCACTCATTGTAATTGGGATGTTTAGAATTTCTAAATCTTCTTCATTTAACTTTGGCAATTCATATGTATCTAGGAATCTGTCCATTTCTTCTGTGTTTTCCATTTTATTAGAGTACAGATTCTCAAAGTAGGTATTGATGATGTTCTGGATTTCTTCTGGGCCTGTTGTGACTTCACCTTTTTTGTTCTTAATTGCATGGATTTGAGTCTTTTCTTCCCTTTTTTTTTATAGGGTTGGCCAAAGGTTTATCTATTTTATTTGTTCTTTTGAAAAACCAACTCTTTGATTCATTGATTTTTTGTACTGTTCTCTTAGTCTCCATTGCATAGATTTCTGCTCTGATCTTTATAATTTCCTCTCTTGTATGAACTTTGGGTTTTTCATGCTCTTCTTTTTCTGTAAGCTTGAGGTTCAGCATTAGGTTGTTTATTTGAGCTCTGTCTGTTTTCCTAATATGGGCATTCACTGGTATAAATTTCCCAGGTAGAATAGCTTTCATTGTGTCCCATAGATTCCTGTATGTTGTACTTGCATTATCATTTACTTGTAGAAACTGTCTAATTTTTTCTTTAATTTCCTGTGTGACCCATTGGTTGTTCAGGAGTGTGTTATTCAATTTCCATATGTTTGTGGAAGTTTTGCAGTTTCTTATGGTATTGATCTCCAGTTTTATTGCACTATAGTCTGATAATATACAGGGGGTTACTTCAATTCTTTTACATTTACTTAAACATGTCCTATGAGCTAGCATGTGGTCTATTTTGGAGAATGACCTGTGTGCAGCCAAAAAGGATGTATATTCTGATATTGTGGGGTGAAACACTGTGTAAACATCTATTAAGTCCATTTGTTCAATAGCTTCATTCAGTTCTATAATTTCATTGTTGATTTTTTGTCTAGATGATCTGTCTATTTGTGATAGTGGGGTATTGAGGTCCTCCACTACAATTGTATTAGTGCTTATTTAGTTTTTCATGTCCATTAATTTTTTTATATAGTTGGGGGCATACATATTTTTCTTTGTTATTCCTTGCGCTTGGATTGTTCCGTTCACAAGGATGAAGTGACCGTCTTTGTCTCTCTTAATTAGTTTTGGTTTGAAATCTACTTGTCTGCAAATAAGATTGCTATCCCTGCTTTTTTCTGGGTTCCTGTCACATGGAGAACTGTTTTCCATCCTTTTACTTTCAGTCTATGAATTTCCTTTTGAGTTAGGTGTGTTTCTTGTATACAGCATATTGCTGGATTTTGCTTCTTAATCCATTCTGTCAGTTTACTTCTTTTGATTGGTGAATTGAGGCCATTAACATTGAGAGTTATAATTGATAGATATTGACTCATCCTTGCCATGATGTTTTGCTGTTGTTGGCTCTTTTATTTCTTATTTTTCCCCCTTTCCCTTTAGTTTCTTACCTTGCCTGGTGGCTTCCCTCTTCTGGGCCTCATGGAATTTTGACCTTCATTGTCTTTTTCTAGGCTATTGCTTGCAATTGTTTGGACTGCAGGTTTGGTGTTCAAGAAATTTCTCAGGTGTTCTTTGTTGTGGAAGAATCTCATTTCCCCATCAATTTTGAAAGATAATTTTGCAGCATACAACAGTCTAGGTTGGAAGTTATTTTCTTTTAGGAGTTGAAATACTTCACTCCAGGCTCTCCTTGATTTTAGGGTTTGTGTTGAGAAGTCTGCTGTGATTCTCATGGGGTTTCTTGTGTAGGTGATTTGTTTCTTTTCTCTAAATGCTTGTAGGATTTTGTTCTTCTGTTGAGTTTCTGGGATCTTGACTATTATGTCTAGGTGTAGATTTTTTTTGATGGTGGCTAGTTGGAGTTCTATATGCCTCAGTTATCTGTATGTCCAATTCTCCACCTCTGTCTGAGAAGTTTTCTGCTATTACTTCTGTGAACAGTTTTTTATGTCAATTGTACTTTCTCCTGTTTTTTTGTGGACTCCTGTCAGTCTTATGTTATTCTTCTTTGCATCATCTAGCAGCTGCTGGATTGATTTCTCATGGTCCCTTACTATTTTTAAGAAATCTCTGTTTTTGTGGTCCTTACCCACAATCATGTCTTGTATATCTGATATTCTATCTTCACTTTCCCTTTATCTGCTATGCATGCTTTCAATGGGGTTTTTAATCTCCTGACTATCTGTTTGAATCTGTTTCATGGATTCCATTTCTTTCTCATGTTGGATGATCATGGTTTGCATTTCTTTCTTATGCTTGGCATTCATGGCTTCCAGCAGGTTTCTGAGCTCATCTATTTTTTTAATCTGTTTCTGTTCTAGAGCCTGTAATCATGTCTTTCACTCTGTTCACCATCTCTGTAGTTACCTGGGAGAGTATTTCTGCTTTGATTTTTTCTAGAGCCTCATTCATCTGTTTTGTTACTTCCTGTGGTATCAGTTCAGGGTGTCCAGGTGGTTGATTATCAGAATTTTCCACATCATTTCCCCTGGAATTTTCCTTTTGTTGGGTGGAAGTCTGAGTTTGTGCCTTACTTAAATGTCTTCTCATTTTTGTTTTTGGTTCTTTCCTTGGTTTAATTCCTGGGTTGATACTTTGAAGTTGCTTATTGTAAGTATCTTTGTTGATGTATTTAGAACACCTATGGAATGATTGCTTCTCAGAGGTGTCTTCCAGATATAGCTGGTCTTTAGGTTTTGAGTTTCTAATGGCTCTGAGGCTATCTCATTTTCATTATACCAGGAAGGACAACTGATTAGATCAATCACAACACCTTAGCTCAAGTGATTCAGCAACACCATAGCATCAAGTACCTCTTAGAAAATGACAATTTGTGGTAGTTATTAATCTATCACCTTTGACTATGTTAATTAAATCAAAATCAAGTACCAACCCAACATATATTTATAGTGAATAAAGTCTTCAATAAAGCAACTTTACCCTTCGGGATGGGGAGTTAGAAGGAATTGGGGAGGGAGGAATAGGTAAGTAGAAGGATAGGGGAAGGTTAGCAGTGAGACCAGAGGGCACAGTCAAGAGAAGAAAAGAAAGATAAAGAAGAAATACAAATTAGGGGCAGAACAGGAACACATAGGGAGATGAAGAACAATGTGGGACAGCAAGGGAGCAAGGCAGAGAGAGAGAGAGAAAGAAAAGAGAAAAGAAAGAAAAAAGAGAAAAATAAAAAATTTAAAAGAGCAAGAGCAAAAAAAAAATAGTGGTAATGTTAAAAATAACAAATAAAAGATAAAAATGAAGGGCCTCCTTCAGGGTATGTCTCTGCTGTCACAATAGACAACATAGGCAGCAGTGTGCAGTTATAAGCCAATGAGTCTCAGCAAGCCAGTCCCAGACCTGTGAGATTCAGGCAGATTTCTGGCTGCAAGTCCCAAGTTGAGCTCCCTGTCCTCCTGCAGTGTTGAACTCTGCAATGTTCTTTCTTGAACTCTGCAAGGAGCTCTGCAGCTGCCCTTCCCCTGAAGATAATCCAGGTTCTGATGGGAGGTGATGATCCCTCCAATTTACCAAGCACAGTGGTCTGGTGTGCCTTTATTACAGAGATTCTCTTCACTTTTCCAGTGGGTTTCAGTTTTCATCAGGAAGCCTGAGAGAGGCCCTTTCTCTGTTGTTCACTTCTGCAGCTCAGGACAATGGCCTTTATGCTCCCCTGTGCCTCTGTAGTGTGGATCCAAGTAGCTGTACAGCCAAGAGCCCGGGGCAGTGGGGGAAAATCTGGAGGCTGATGGGAGTGCCCAGTGGTCCTCACTGGCTAGGTCTCTGGTTAGGTCTCTGGCTAGGTCTCCTGGTCAAAAGTCCCTGTCATGAGCTTTTAAGAAAAGCTAAAGTGGGAGTCCGCAGTATCCCAATCACTCACACGATAGCTGTTTGGGCCCAAGCTAGTTGGGGAACAGCAAGGACAGCTCAATTTATGGGCTGACTTGGAAGGTTTAACCTTCAATATGAGTGCTTAAGGTTCCAGGTGGCCTCTCTTGGGACTGATGTTCTTTCAGCACAGACCATTTTTCTAGCTTATAATGTTTTTGGTCACAATTTGTGTTGATTCAGCTGCAGGCACTCAGTTAGCACAGCTGTGTTGTCCTCTAAAGAGTGTTGATTCCCATATAAATGTAGTGATATAAAGCTTTGGTCTGGGTCTGTCTGAAAAATAAGTGAACAAATGTCCCCACTCCAAAATTAAAAAGGAGTCTCCTACTCACTAGTAGGAGCCTACTACTAAATCTAAACAGCTTGTGCTATTTAATGCTCTATGAACCAGGGTTTAAATTGTGCTGTTCAGGTTATTCTTTCTTATACACACCCCTCCTAAAACTCCCCTCTACTCTGCCTCAGACATTTCAAGAGTTATGTGGGATGCAGCCAGCAAGCACCTCCCTTTTGTATAAGGAATGACTTACCCAAAGTAAAGCAGGACCAGAACTCAGAAAGAGGAAGTCCTCATGCAGTGACCTTGGCTAGACACTGTGGCCCATGCTTGGCTAAGCTATGTAAAGTATGGAAATGGATGTGTCATTTCCACAGAATTGACAGTGTGTGTCAATCCTACAGAAATGTATGGAAAAAGAAATACTGTATTCTGTTTTCTGACAGTTCCCTATAGGTTCCATATACATTTGCTGCAGATGCCATATCATGCAATCACAAACTTGGAGGCTTAAAGTAACAGAAATTCATTCTCTCACCACTCTGAAATATTGAAGTCTGAAATTAAAGTGCCAGTGGTGTTGGTTCCTTCTGTAGCTCTGAGGGAGGATCAGTTCTGAGCTTCACTTCTAGTTTCTAGTGGGTGTTGGTAGTTATTAGTGTATAATTGTCACTGTGCACCTGCCTCTGTCCCCTCTGTGTGCATGTGTCTCTCCTCTATGTGTCTTTTTAAAAAACACCTGTTACTGAATGTGGAGCCCATCTGGATGATCCAAAATGATCTCCTCTGAAAACCCTTAACTTAATTACAGCTGTTAAAAAAAATCCACTTTAGGGCTGGGGATTTAGCTCAGTGGGTCCGGCACCTGCCTCAAAAGCACAAGGTTCCGAGTTCAATCCCTGGTACCAAAAAAAAAAATCCACTTTTTTTCCCCAAATAAAGTCACATTCACAGGTTCTGGGATTAAAACATGGACATATCTTTGTTATTTTGTGCGAGTGGATAGGCTCAGTCACCATGCTATAGATTCCCTGTGTCCTATTCCTTTGAATTTACTTGTGCAATATTGGACTTGCTATATATTAAAGTTAAGTAGAATACCAGAGTCCACCACTACTTTAATTAAGAAAATGTTTACTGAGTTTCAAATATGAGACAGAAATTCAACTAGGAGCCACGACATAAAAATAGATATGATATATCATTATCCTTCTTGCTGTAATCTACTATCAGTCTCACAGGCCACTGATGAAAGACACTGGCGGGGTCAAGTATAGCAGCAGATATTAGAGACTCATCCTACTGGGGTTGTACTTAGCACATATGAGCAATTTAACAATAGCAAAAATCTCTCTTAAAACCACACTCAGCATTAAAGGAAATGACATCATTTCCCTGGCCCTCAGTATGAACCCACCATACGAGAGATCATAGCACAGGAAGTGGATAGTTCAACATGCCAGCCCTAACCCTTTGAGGAGATTTCGTGTGGTATGTAGGAAAACTTTGGCCACTTTCATCTCTCTTTGATTCCTGAGGCCAGACACTATTAAAGTAAACATGGGCAAAAAACCTTCATTGTGTCAAGTAATCAACAACCTAAACTTTTTTCAAAAGGCAAGAGAGAATCAAAATATGGGAAATGCATTGGCCACAGTGAAAAATAACTGCTTAAGTCCTTTCTCCTGTGCAGCAAAGGAAACAAGAACAAATCCCCACAGAATACCACTTTCCTAGTTAAGAGACCACTCAAATTTTCTGTCAATATGGATTTTATAGTAATTCAATGACAAGACCCCTAAATCACCTTAATTTATAAGAATCAAGGTCATTTAATGAATTTTATCTAGAAATAAGAGAGTATCAATTATTTTTCCCCTGCTACTGGAGATAGGAACTTAGGCTTCAGGTATGCTATCCAAGCACTCTACCCCGGAGCTCCATCCCCAGCCTAACCAAATGCTTTTAATTCCACTTCATGCTCCATTCTCAGGTAGGGCATCTAGTATTTTTTTTTCTGGTATTCTCAGCTCAGCAAGCCTGTCTCATTTTAGGAGCAGACGCTTGTGAATTCTTTCACAATGTAATGACCTCCAAAAAGACTACAGAAAGGGAAAAGAACAATTTATGCCTCTGTGGATTCATATTCCTCAACTTTGCAACAACCATCAGAAAAGGTTTAAACCCATATAATTCTAGAAGAGTAAAATAAAAGCAGTGCTTGAGTAAATCAGTGTGTGGTACCACCAAGTTTCTGGCACAGGCCATGAATGAGATCAGGGCCCAGGACTTCTTGGTTTGGGCTTCACAACAGTTGGAAAAAGAGGGGAGGGAGATAGAAGAGCAAGGAAGATAAGGAGAAAGAAAAAGCTCTATAAGCAAATATCTGACCTGATTCAAGGCCCAACTTGCTACAGCAGTCAGGGCCAAGGGTTCAGAGACTGAAATCAGGATGGAGGTGCCCACAAGATAAACTTTGATTCAGAGTCCAATTTCAAATTGTATTAACAGATGAGAGGAGAGTGTACTTTTTGTTGGTTCTCCCTAGTGTTGGTATGACTAGACTTCTTTTTGTCCACATCCCTGTTTTATTAGTTGGTTACATTTGATCTTGAGGTCATGAATTCCACTAACTGATTATACCCTTTCAGATTCTTAATGGGAAATCCAATGTGGCATTACACCAAATGGGAAGCTGCCTTGTGGTATTTATTTCTTTTACTGCAATGGACTTCCTCCCCAAAAGTAAGTCTCCTATGTTCTTCTTAGTCTCCTTTATAATTCTTTGGCTTTTCTACTATAGCAGGCTTCCTATCAGTCATCTGGAGATTTCTTTCGGATTGTTTATCCTCAAAGTCACGAGGACAAGAGAGGCTTTTCCAGATCCTGCCCGCTTTCCCCTTCTCTAGGCCACACTCAGATATTCCTATCATACTTGTAGCTATAGCAGTATTACTTGTGCATGCAACACTACAGCTTTGACAGTTGCTTAGTAAAACTGCTTAGTTTTCTAGGAATATGTTCCAGATGATTTGTGCCCTCAGATTTGGTTTTTCAGTCCACAATAGATATGCTTCTTAGAACTGTCTGGGATTTTGCATTCAATGTTTTTCATCTATGGGGAAATTAGTGCACCTTGGGCCACATGAGATTCTCCCTCACCTATCCCTTCATGATACCAAGAAGTGTCCAGGAAAAGATTGGAAAAAGACTATCACTATTCCTCTCCCTATTACACATTGAGGCCCAAACTAGCACAGTCACAATAAAACTTTTTAGAAAGACAAGCTATAAAACACAACAGTGGAGGAAAGGGAAAGAAGAATAGAAGATGATGGTTTCATATGACAGAATTGTCATGCTGGTATGTGCCAATCTTTTTCGATCTTCATTTGCTTTCTTTTCTCCTTGTGTTTTCACATTAGTAAGTTTGCATCATAGTATAAGTTTTAGAGAGTCAGAGAAATGTCCTCTTGGATAACCTTTGAAGTCAACTAGCATGAAGCTGTGATCAGTCAATTCACATGAACATGGGAATAAAGAGAACATCCCAGAATTGAAGTCAGTTTTAAAAATCATTACAAAAAAGGTAAGTTTTTTAGTGTAGTCCCAACTTCTCCATTTTGGCAGCCCTCTTCCTGAACTTGTATGGGTTCCTTTGATTACATAGAAAACTGTCCTTCAGACATAGAATTTCAAAGACCAGAGCTCTTTAGTCACTGTGTTCTGAGCATTCTTTAACTTCAGTTATTAAGAATACTTTACTCCAGTCCACTGGGAAACTCATCAATTAAAAAAAAAAATGAACTTGAAAGCTCACCCATTGGGCTGGTTAATTTTAGATGTAAACACGAAGGGAATAAGGAATACCTCGGGAACTGGTAAAGCGTTACTGATTGGTGTGGTTCTGAGGGTGTTTGGAGAGGAGACTGGTGTGTGAGCCAGTGGGCAGAAAGGGGAAGATCTCCTCCAGTGTGGGCGGCACCATCAGAGCACAAAAGGCAATCTCCTCTCACAGCCAGGACATGCCAGCTCCTGCCCTTGACTTCAGCATTCCAGGCTCTCTGGATCCAGGACTTATTCCAGTGGCCCCTTCAGGTTCTGAACTCTTTGGACTTGAGTCAAGCTGCTGGCATCCCAAGGTATCCAGTTTACACTGCTTGTCTTGGGACTTCTCAGTCTCTGCAATCACATTCCCCTAAAAATCTCCTCTCCTCTTTCCTCTATTTTTATGCAACCATGAGCTGTACAGTGATGTTGCAGTCAGTGACAGGCCACATATATGATTGTGGTCTCATAAGATTATAATGTAGTTAAAAATTCCTGTTGCCTAGTGACCTATAGCCATCACAACATCATAGTACAGTGTATTGCTCAAATGTTTGTGGTGATAGTTGTATAAACATACCTACAGAGCTGAGAGTCATACAAATGGGTGGCATAACTTAGTTATGCACAGTATAGAATACTTGATAATAATGATAAATGACTATGTATTTACTACACTATGCATATTGTCATATTTTAGTGCTATGTATTTTTTTATTTTAATATAATATGCCATGTTATTTATGCTTGTCACAAGCTCATATGTCTCATGTTGGTTGCGTCAAGAGGCCACATTAAATGACTGACTTTTGTCATCTAGATGTGTGCAAGTACACCCTGTGATGTTCACACAATGATGAAGTAGCCTAAGGACATATTTCTCAGAACATATCTTCATAGTTAAACAACACAAGAATGTATCTATATGTCTGTCTATCCTAATGGGGCTCCTATTGAAGAACCCTAACTAAATATAACTGTATTTTGCCTTATATGAAGAAAGATAATGGGGTTGACCTTTAAAAGATGGACCCAGGCTGGGGATTTAGCTCAGTGGTTCTGCCTGCTTCACTAGCCCAAGGTCTCAAGTTCATTCCTGGGTACCAAGAAAAAAAAAAAGATGGACCCAACAGAAATCAAGTGGAAATAATTGCTACAGTAAGGAACTTCTCGTATCAGAAAGGTATTTCGGCCTTTTAAAAAAAGAGGGATAAAATAAACTCATACAAGCAAAGTAGTTTGAGATGGTTGGAATGCTATTTCTTCTCCTGACTGGCAATAGTTCTCTAGTGTGCAATGTTTGTTTGTTTGTTTTAAGTAGGATGTATTAAGTTCACTTTTCATTAGAAAAGCAATATAAGATCACTTGAAAAAATACCAAATGGGAGGAAGAAATTCCAAGGCCACCCCCCTGTACTCCCAATAGATTGGAAATCATTTGAGGAGTCCATGGAATTTTGTGTTAAGAACATGACATTTGGAATCAGAGAGAGCTGAATTTAAATACAGTTCCAAGTAGGAGACCTTGGGCAAATCCCTTCAAATTAGGCAGGTTCATAGCGAGTAGAAATTCAACAACAAATCTGATCGTTTTTACATATCCTAGTTACTGATGAATATATTCCCCTTTCCTTGTCATGTACCCTACTTACTAGGTTCAGGATCAATGCTGAACTTCCTTTAATATTCTTTTGGGGCTTATTTATTTTTCATTGTTGTAAGCTGAACTCCACATTCCTGGCACTCCCATTACAGGCTTATTTTGGCTAACACTTTTGTCATCGAAATTTGTGTTTTCTTCCTCTCATTCTCACTTTGAAAAGGGGCCTCTCAAGAGGCCGCAAGATCTTTTAGCTGTTCAAGCAAACAAAGATTAAATATAAGTGGTTATTATAAGTCTTAACAATGTTGTGTTTTTAAAAACTTCTAACAGCATTATGCCAACATGATAAAATGTTAATCCAGAGTTCAAATGTTGGAAGAATTACTCCACCTCTCCCTCATTGCACTCTCTAGTTTGACTTCTTGCTTTGGAAGAGGTCCAAAAGCTTGCTCCTTCCCACACAACTTGCAAAGCAGCCATAGGTCCTGGGGCTGCCCTTACTAGAGCAAGGAGAATGAAGATCTACACAGAACCTCTCTACCTAGGCTGCTAGAAAGCCTTCTAGAGCTCATGGATAAAATTCAAAAAGATCAAGCAGCACTGAAATCCTGAGGCCTATTAAAAACCAAAGTAAAGTAAAACAAGTCTATCTTGCTTAGCAATACCCTTCCTGGGATGAGGTGAAGTAGTATTTTCTGAAAAGTCCTGAATTACGAAGTTAATTTGGTAGATGTAGTTCACTATTTTTAAAATAAAAGCATAAAAATAAAAAGCTAAAATAGAAAATATAGTTGATATTCTTACTGAGCCAGGTCCATTTGCCTACTGCTTAGCATGCCAGTCATTGAAGGGTATGTTTTGCAAAAGAGAGTTTATGCATGAGACATAAATGTGTCAAATCAGGAGATCCAAATGTTAAGCCTGTCTTGCAGAGGACATGGTTTAGGAATATTAATGGGATAAAGAAAAAAGTTGGTTTGGAGTGTGAGGGAAGGTGACTGAGGGCAAGGAAAAGTGAAGTAATTAGATGCGTGTTCAGAAAACGGCACAATTAGCATGCTCTGATGGTGGAATTCTGATGCTCTCACATTCAATGAAGCGATTATAATTTGAACATAAGAAAATTTGAAGTTTTATGTCCTTGACCACCCACATCATGTATTCTCCAAACACTGCAATAGCCTTTCCTTCAGTAGGATCTAGTTAAACTACATCTATTTCTCAAGGCTCTCTAAGTTGATCAGGGAGTGTATGTGTGGTCTTTGGTCCTGCATCTTGGTCTCAGGTTGTACCTCAGTAGGTTGGAGTCAAACAGTGAGCTAAAGCCACAAGAGTCTCTTCTAACTCTTCTCATTTGGGTACATTTGACATTTCCTCACATATCTTAACATAGGAACTTCACAGAGAGAATGTGAGAGTGAGGTTGGGAGTGCTTGGGGAAGGAAAGGTGAAAAGGGCTCGCCCCTACCACCAGCCCAGAAGTAGGTTTAGTGCCAGGTAGCAGCAGCCCTGGGGTCTTTTCAGCTGCTGAGTTTCGTAGGCCTTCTCTAGCCACTTTCCCTTCCCTCCGAGGGGGCTAACAAAAGACTCATCCCTGTTCTTCGCTCTTCCTTCTCATTATCCCCACCACCACCACCACAGCCCCACATTTACCCGCACCAGGCAGATGTTCAGCTCACCTCCCCTGGGAAGCCTCTCCAGGAACTTTGTTTCTTCCATTACCCTCTGAAGGTCTTATTTCTGTTTAATTTTTGCCTGCCTAGTAGCACTTTTAATTGTTTGCATAAAGAGGGCTGCCAGGGTGCCAATATTGTTGTATTTCTTGATCTAGAGAGTGAGTCCACAATTGTGTTCTCTTTGTGTGAGAGTTCACTGAACAGATTGAGTACATAGGATTTTGTCCTTTTGTGGTCATCCGTTATATTTCAGTAAAAAGATTTTAAATATTTTTTATTTCTCCAATAGTCTATTCCCTGAGGACTATTCTCTTTACGCCCCATAACTTGCTTTAAAAAATGCCTGGCACTCAAAGAGTTATCAAGAGGCATTGATTTAAATGCTCATAACCCTTGTTATAGAAGTGGCAAGGTCAAGCCAAGAAAATTAAACTAGAAACATAGAGACTTGAACCCTGGTCCTAGGCCTGTTGTTATTTAGCTAAACTAAGCAACACTGGCAAGTTCTTTGGCTCCTCTGGATTCAGCTTATGCAACTGTAAAACTTATTCTGCTGCACTTTTTTTTTTTTACCTCACAAAAATCCTGCCAGGAATCAGATGAGGTTTTCTATATAACAAAAAAGAAAGGTGTAAAGTGCAAGGCAAACATGGGTGTGCTAGTTAATCTTAATTGTCAACTTGGCTGAATACAGAGACCCTCAGAGAGCTGGTTGGATCATGAGGACACTCTATACTCCTCAGTGGATTAATTCATGGCATTCATGGGTGAATGTGCTGCTAGGAGATAAGGCCTTGTTGGTGGAGGTGGGTCACTGGCAGCATGCCTTTGAAAGGCTCATCTCTTGCTGGCTCTCTTTCCCTGTGCTCTGCTTCCCAGCTGCCATGAAGTAAGCAACTTTGTTCCAACATGTCCTTCTACCATGATGTCTGTATGTTAGAGCCAGCCAGTCAGGACTGAAACCTCTGAAACTGTGAGCCAAGTCAAATCTCTCCTCCTTTAAGTTGTGAGCTTTTGGTATTTTGTCCCAGACATTACAAGGCTTTATCAAGAGCACCCTACTTACAAACATGTCACTTGGTCTGGATTGGATGGCAAGAGGCCAGGGATGAGAACTTTGTGCCTCTCTTTGCACAGTAGAAATGGAAAAGCATTTACTTTATGCAGGATAACCTTGAAAGAATGTCCCCTCCTCCACCAGCCTGGCTCCCTACATTGCTTCACAGAGCCCTCTTCATGATCTCTCTGAGCCCCCCAAGTTTGAGTCATGAGGACCCCTTCTGACCTTTCCCAGTACTTGCTCAGTGATTAGCCTGCAGTATTAGGGACATAGCTGGCAGGAAGTTCAGCAGTGGACCTTTTAGAAAGATACTGACAGTGGAGGGAGGAAAATGGGTATGTACAGAGGCAATAAAGATATCACAAAAGAAAGAGCCAGATCACCATCGCCATAGTTTGACATGTAAAGAAAGGGCCCCTTTAGACTGAAGCTTCTGAGCTTCTCACTCAGAAGCCAACTGGTCAATCAAAAAGTAATGCTAAGGGCTGTAGGTTTAGCTCAGTGGCACCAGTGCCTGCCTGGCAAGCACAAGGTCTTGAGTTCGATCTCTGGTTCCAAAAAAATAAGTAATGCTAAATGGCCTTGCTATCATGGAGAAAAGAAGTGGGACTCTCTAGAGCAAGGCTAAAAAGCCAGTCTAAGGACTGAGAGAAGCCATATAATGGGAAGGCTCAGGGTGCTAAATTTGAACCAGATAGACCTCACTCTTGGCTCTGGAGCTTTCTATCTGTGTGGCCTTGATCTCTTTAAGCCTCAGGTTTGCTCATATGAAAGTGCACTCTTAGGTTATTGCTGGATTTTTAATGAAATGAATGGCAGAATTTATGGAAAGTACTTAGCATAATGCCTGGCACAAAATAACCACTCAATAAATATTAAAAATAGTTATTATTATTGTTAAATAAAATTATCTGTGGTTCAAATGTTCCCCTCAAAACTCATTGAAATTTAACCCCTGCTGTGAGGCATTAAGAGGGAGGACCAGCTGGAACCTTTAAAAGGTGACTAAGCTATAGATTAATGGGTTATCGTGAGACTGGACCTGTTATAAAAGCCAGTTTTTCTCTCTCTTATAAATGTTTTCCTCTCACCATGTGATGCTGTGCTACCTCAGAACTCTGCAAAGAGCCCCCATTACCAATAAGGTCCTCATCAGATGAAACACACCCCCCCCGCCGCCCCAGCCTCCAGAACCAAGAGCTAACAAAAGTTTTATTTTTTAAAATAAATTATCATGTCTGTAGTATTCAATTATTGCAACATGAAATAGTCTAAGACAATGACCATTGATTTGAACTTAGCTCCTGAAGTAGGCCCCAACAGACCAGCCCAAAATGAATTACTCATGCTAAGGCTCCACATCACCAAACCAAAAGCTAAATTGTTTGCTGTAAGATCTGAATTTATGAGAATTCAGGGAAAAGATGATAGCTAAATCCCCAAACAGACCAATTTTACCCTTATAAGGATAAAAACTTGAAGTAACAAAGATGTTTTTGAACTGTTCTGTTTCCTTCTTCCTTACATAAATCAACTGTTCTGTTGGCTTAACGGTGTCTTTCTGTTTCATAGATGGGAAGCTGCCCAATTCATGAATCACTAATGAAATAGCTTAGATTTGCTTTGGTGACATAAAACTTCAGCATGAGTGACTCCACTGGGTTTAGTGCAGAAGCTCAATTCAAACCAATGAGCTCCTATATATCTTATTCACCAGAAGTATATGTGTTCTAGCTGTACGTATGCATACCCAAATGCCAAAAAGTCTACTCCCTAGTGCTCAAGAATAATCATACAACGTTGTTCACAACAGCCCCAACTGAAAATAGCCCAAGTATCTATTAAGAAAGGAATAAGTTAGAAAATTGTGATAAATTTATTAAGTGGAATATTATTTAGTGGTGAAAATGAACATACTACTGCAGATGAGACTCAAACATAATGTTAAGTGAAAGAATCCCAACACAAGAGAATTTCATTTGTGTACAGTTGAAATAACAAAAACAACCCATGGTGATCACATTTAAACTTAGTTATCTTCAGGAGAGGGAAAGGGTTTCTGAGAAAAAGTGGCTATTTCTATAGATGAAACCAGTGGCTTCCAGGACCATTACATGGTGTGCTGTAAACCACAGGGCTGAACCTCTGATATGCTGATAATTTGCAGTTCGCTTCCTCTCTGAACCACTTCTCATCTGTGAAATGGAGATAATTGAACTTACACCATAAGGTGGAGTAATACCCCAGGTAGAATGCACACATACTGCAGGACTCTGGGTTCACTAGATGGAGCCCTGAGGAAGAGAAAGCAAACATATATGCTTTTTCTGATCCTCTCTAAAGATGGGCTGGAACATTGGATTTAGTTTCATAAAGAAAATTATGGTGGGGGTGATAAATTATAGGAGAAAACAACCAAGTACTTCCAGTCATCCCAGATAAAGCTCTCTTGTTCTGTTTCATTGTTGTACATGTCTTCTTTATCCCTGGGCTCCTATTTGTCAGTTCTGGCACTCTGATACTAATATGTCCTTGGGTGTGTGCACATAGTATATATTTGAATTTTTATGATTTTGCATTATCTCTGTAAACATTAAACATATATATTAGACTATGGAACTCATTTTTTCTCTTGCTTTTCTTTTCATTCAGCACTATGCCTTTAAGATTGTCCATGTGCTTGATGCACACTACTCCAGGGAAGTCACAGGATAGACTATAATCCATGATCCCTGAGAGTGCACCCTTGGGGGCCAGACTGCCTGGCATCATAACCTATTTACCAGCTGTGTTAATTTATCTCATGCTCAGGCAGCTCCCCAACTCAGTTTTCTTATTTCTAAAATAGGGATATTAAAAAGATCTACTTCATGGGTAGTGGAGAATACATATTTTGTATCATAAGCATCTAGTGAGTGAAAGCCATTATCAGTATCATCATGATCATAGTTACCATTCCTATACCCGGTGCTACGGTGAACATCCTCACACACAGCTCTTTATGGCCTGAGGCCTGGGTTTCTCTAGAGCGTAGAGTCCAGGGAGGATTGGCTGGGTCATAGGGCGTAGGCACACTTAATTTCACCATGTACTGCCAAATTTCTCTCCAGAACAACTGCTCCAGTCTACATTCCTCATCAGCTCCTGAGGTCCTTGGAAAAGTTTCGCACCCAGTAAGAACCCACATTTTAACAAGTCTCCCTTCCAGTGTCACTGACATCATCTGTCTGTGGCATTTCTTTCCAAGTTGGACGGAGAAACAGCTCTACATATGGGCAATTTAGCAGTCTGTGCTAACCTGCACCCTACAACCCACTAAGCCCTTCAACAATTATCAAATAAGAGGGACTCATAATCACCGTAGGGTGGGGAGTGAGGTCCAAAGTGCTTCCCCAAGGTTTCTAACATACACAGTCTAGGAGAATGTAGATCTCCTCCCTTGCCTGAGTAAGAACTTCTGATCTAGGAGCCATTCCCTGATAAAGTTGTCAGCCAAAGACAAAAGGCAGACACCTACTGAGGAAAGGTCAAGGAGGCTGTTAATGTGATCTGGTGGGACAGGAGACACTGAACACTCCTTTGTGCAGAAAAGTCTCCTATTGTCAAATATCTCTCCAGGGCCTAAAGAACACCAGAAATGCCACTATTTAATTCAGTCTTTTGAATTAGGCCTGCATTTTCCCTGGAAGACTGTGCCCTATTGATGCCTCACCAGATAGGGCTATAGGCTCAACACCTGTTAGTCCCAGAGGAAGTAAGCATTTTAGCTGTAGTCCTCGAGGGAATAGGATTTCTGATAAATACTTGGGAGGTAAAGTATGGTAAATGCTTGACAGGGTTGGGAGATGTGTCTCTCGGTGTCCTTAACAATGATGAATATAGCTCCAGGGGAGATTCTGGGTCCACTTAAAGATGCCACTTATATCCAGCTTGACACTTGTCTCTTCACAAAGTTGCTAAACTTAATGGTTTCCAGTAATCCTGGATCTGGCTATGGAGTTCAATAACCTCCAAAATACTCTTTTTATGAGAGGTGTGTTCTGTGCCTTTGTCTCCCTTACAAGAATCCATTAAGATTCAAAACCAGAAACTAGATGATTTACCCATTGCCTCACACACTGGTGAGTTGTTTCTTACACAGGATTTGTTTCTCCTAAACTGCAGGCTGCCAATTGGGCTGAAGCTATGAGAAGGTGAAATTGACACTTGGCTATATGAAGGTGTACAGTCCTTGGGGATGAGAGGAGTAGAGGAAGAAACCCTGAATCAGGTAATGAGCAAGCAGTCTCCTGCCCAGTGAAGTAACAATCATATGGATCATGTGGTGCAATTTGGCTTAAGGATTTCACATTCTGGCCTGAGCAGTATCTGGCACCTAAGTAACAAACATTAATTTCTTTAGAAAAAAATTAAATTGGCATAATAGTGGGTCACTAATTTTTAAATATTGTTCTGTCTTTTTTAGTATTTTTATTCTAATTTGTGTGCATCAAGCAAATGACATCTGGTAGATTATTGGCAAATATTTGCTGATAAGTGGGTGATGAAGGACAAGACCTACTCTATTCTCAGATCTCTCCAGGGCTAAGATCACCTTCACCTCCTCATATGGTCTCTTGATACATTAAGGCATATGTTAGTTAAAATTCAAAACACAGTGTCAATATCTGATATAAAAATCTCACCTGGAGGTTGGTAAATTCCCAGCTGAAGATCTAGCCTGAGGTGGGGCGGGGTGGGATCTGAGGGCAGAAGCCAGGTCAACAGCTGGCTCAAGAGAAAGGTCCTGGGGACCAGTGTTTGGCAGTGAGTTAGGCTGAAAAGCAGTGATGATTACAATGGACCCCGGATGTAGGACACATGCTGCAAAGGCAAGGCTGAAGCAAGCAAAGAGTATCTGATGGAAGAACCAAGTAGAAAGGTGTTTGGACTTAGGGACAAGAATTAGGTGTGCAAGGGCCAAAAGGTGGTGGTAAATAAAATAAAAGAAGCTAGAACTTGAGGCCTGGGTCTAGAGGTCAGAGAGGAAGGTTCTACTACAGTTCCCCTTATCCATGTTTTCTCCCTGCACAGCATATTCAATCCCATTTCCCCTGCACTACCACATATGAAAAGCAGGACTCAAGCTAGACACCCTGGCATCTAGGGGAAGACATCTTCTGAGGTTGTGCCTCCCTAGTTTATTACAAAATCAGTACCACTAAGTGTCTCTGCCTCTGCCTTCTGGAACCAGGCTGTAATGGATCCCAATGTCCAGGGCCAGTCACATGAGATCTCCTCCAAACCTCCACCCAAAGGCTTTCTCTGCCCCAGAAGAAAGAGCTTTTCTAAAGAGAAAAATTTAAGCCAGTCCTACTTGGCTATCTTGGTCCTGTTCCCAGTCACTGTGACCTGAAATGTATCCCTGACTTTGATTTCTCCCCCAATTCTAAAACTTGGATCTTAGTTTGCATTAAAAAGAAATTTATGGAACCCTTACTATGAGCCAGGCACAGCCCCTAGCCTCAGGGAGACTGCAGCCTGGTGAGAGACAGGGCCCAGTGAATAGGCAGTGTTGGTACGAGATGATGAGTACTGGCACGGGGAAATGGAAGCATGTAGGAGGGCAGCTAACCAAACTGGAGGTGGGGAGGGTGGGGCAGGAAGAACTTCTGGAGGAACTGAGAGCTAAGCCCTGATGCAAAGGTCAAGTAGAAGTGAACCAGGCAGAGAAAAGGTCTGTGGGTATGGGTGGGGTAATAATGGAGGAAGGAACAGCAAGTTCAATGCCTCAGTGATTAAAGAAAGTAGGACAAGTTTGAGGATTTGAACATAATATGGCTGAAGTCACAGAGAATGCCCCACTTATTTGCTCTGTGAGCTTGAACAAGCTGCTTGAGATACTTCCTCAAGCTTCTTTGAGACACATTCTCCCATTTGAAAAACAATACATACAGAGTTGTGAGAAGTAATGACAGAACACAGTGATAGAATCTACCCTGGTGTCTATGGTGTCTAACTCATAGTAGATGCTCAAGGTAGTTTTTTTATATAAAATGAGAATTTAGCAGCAAACATAAACATGCATATATGCTAAAAGTGATTGGCTATTATAATACACCTCACAACAGAAAACTGTATATGTTAGAGTAACCTTGCTTCCCTACCACTAAACCCTGACAACCTTTGATTCTGAGTCTGCAAAGTGCTGCTTCATGTTTTGAGGACAACCTTGACCTTGTGCAGGAGGGTGGTGGTGAGTAATGTGGTCTGTGGTAAACCTTAACTATACATCTGTTCAATCTTTTTGGTGATCCCGTTCTTACCTTGGGGTTCTCAGGATAACTTAGGAGGAAAGATTCCGAAGGAGAGTTAATAAAAAGAGGATCAAACTTATCAGTGGGCCTAAACTTTGAATGGTGTCAACGAATCACCTATACCTTTGCAAGGCCTTCTGTGCCCAGTGTTTCATCCTTGTCTGACCGTCACAGGAGCCAGGCCCTCCACAGCGGGTAAAGGAAGCAGTGATTGCCCTTGAACTCTGTTCTCACCTGTCTCTGACATTTCTGCCTTGGTCTCTGTCATCATGCACTATTGCAGGCCTTTCACTGACAGGATACCTCTAATCTGGTGCTAATCTTAACTCTCAGAGCCAACTGCACCCTGTTTTTACTTCTGCATCATTCACCTTCACACTATCAGGCAGCTGGAAAGCCCAGCTCAGAAGCTGTTCCTTTTGGTTCTCAAGCCCTTTGGTTCTTTTGGATAGCTGTTTTTCATCTCTCTTATTTTCACACATATGAATCTAGGAGCTTATAAATTTAAGTGCATATTCCTTGTACACATGTTCTTGACTTTACTAAATTTACATTACATTTTCTTCCAGGGACTTGAATCATAAAAGTTAACTGGAGCTTTACCTTGTTCTCCAGAAATATGATCTATTGCTATTTCCCCTAGAGACCTTGGTTTCCTGCCTAAGAACCAGGATCACATGGCTCAGTCCACTGTGGTTGATGGTCTATTCTCTATCTACCCCTGCTTGCCTAGAAAATGTTCTTCCTATCTCACTGAGGCTTACAGTGACTCCATGAATCTTAGCATCAGTTTGGGTCTACAAACATACGTTGGAAGTAATTCTCCTACCTTCACACTAAAGAACTTATTGTTGTATGCTTCTCACACTCTCCCTTGGCCTTGTCTTGAAGTTTCACACTCAAGCCTTTACTACATCCTGACAACCTGATCTGCCATTCTTCTCTGATCTTATCAGTCTAAAACTGCAATAATGATAACTAAGTCAGCTTCACTTTTAGACTGAGAGACACAGATCCCTCCACTGTGATGTAGCAGTAGTGGTAACGATCCCATTGGCACTTTAGTCTCTGAAGACAGTGTCCTTTCAGTCAGGCCTCTCCTTAATTCACACTCTATGAGAGAATTTTTAAGTAAAGCCCAGACAATGATTCAGAAGGACTTGGCATGTCAGGTCCATGAGGTAGAAACTTCTTTGTCTTATTCATTACTATTTCCAATATCTTGGCCAGAACCTAGCACTGTTCAGTCAAACCACAATGAATGAATAAGAAGAGTGTCTAAAAGGATTACAAGTTTAGAAAAATGTGAAATAAACACAATAAAGATATTTGGACTCCTTGATTTAAAGAAAAAAACATTTTAAGAGAAATTTAAGGTTTTGATTTAAAAAGCTGAAGGTCTTCATTAAGGATAGAATATACAATGGACCTTTGACTTATGAACTCAATTCATTTTTGAGGGCTGGTTGTAAATCAAGTTGATCAATTGAAGTCTCAGACTCCTCTACACAGCCTTCAAAGTCTCTCTCCTGTATACAAGCAGATCTCACACAGGAAAGGGTGTTGCAATGTTCCTGATGCTAAACCTCAAGCTTCTAGAAAAAGAAGAGCAGGACAAACCCAAAGCTCATACAAGAGGGGAAATTATAAAGATTAGAGCAGAAATCAATGCAATGGAGACTAAGAGAATGATACAAAAAAATCAGTGAAGTAAAGAGTTGGTTCTTCAAAAGAATAAACAAAATTGACAAACTGTTAGCCAACCTTATCATAAAAAGGAAAGAAAAGGCCCAAATCCATGCAATTAGGAATGAAAAGAGTGAAATTACAATGTTCCTTCCAAAACTCTTTGAGGATTAAATCTGCATCTGAGACCATCTGGAAGCATAAGCAGCTGGCATTCAGGTCATAACTCAAGATTTTGGTAGTAAGTTAAAATTAAAATTCCAGTCATAACCCAAGTTGTTCATATGTCAGGCCTGCCATAACTCAGAGCTCCACTGTATAAGGCAGTATTAGATAGTGTCAATAGTTCAAGATTCAATTCAGACTGCCAGGGTTCCAATCCTAGTTTTAATGCATGAGGTAATACATGGAAGGGACACATCAATTCAGCTGCAGAGTTAGCCCCCATCATTGTTGGCTCTTGTCAGTAACAGCACTTTTTGCTAGTAGTGGCACTATTTCACCCCAACACTAGTAGTTTGGTAACGGTTTCCTAGAGGTCTGTGTGGAAATGTTTCCTCTGAGCATCTAGGTTTGAAAGGAAAAAAACAGTCATGTCTGCTCTGGACTAGATTGTAAATTTCTTGAAAGTAAAACTGTGATTATTCATCTTTGCAGCTAATAAGTATTTGGGTCTACCAATAAACCTTTGTTCAAGTGTTTATTCTTTCCATTGGATAACTAATAGTTTTACTCTGCCTGTAATTCCACATGATGAATCATTGCAATGATAGTAAATATTGGAACAAACCCTGGTCTCATTCACGTGGTAGTGGTATGTTAATGAATCACAGGCATCAACAAAATTGTTCCACATTCCATTAAGTTCCATACATTCCAAGAGGGATTACAGCTATAGCAGTATTCCCCTACATAGTACCACACGTGGACACTGATAATTTATGTCTCCCTCTTCAGAAGTTTTTTTTCCATATCCCATTTTAGTTACATAAAAATGCTTTGAGGGTATCGCAGTCTGGTAGCGATAATCTGGCAATGACTCAGGTATATTTCGAAATTAAATACCCTGAAAAGCATTATTCACAAAATTGCCAAAGAATTCCTCAGTCATCTTCTGTATGACCTATGGAAATAGCAATGCTGTTTTCTATCATCATCAAAGATAGAAGACTCGAAGAGCAGCTCAATTTTAAAAAACTATCCAACACCAAAATAATAAAGCAGAACTGAATGATCTGGTTTTTATATCTAAACATAAATCCCAGATTACTCCAAAATACACTGGCACTTTCCTGATTTACTACTAAGCTCATAAACAGAAGAATATTTCTAATAAGAGGTCTTAGGACAGGCAGAAAGTAGTTTTAGAAATGAGGCATTCTAAGCAGTGAACAAATTGAGTTGGAGTAACACTGTGGCTTTGAATTTAAGTGAGAATTGTTCTTTCTCTTTTCAGAAAAGAACAAGAACTCAGAACTCCAGGATACTCTGCTTAAAATTCATCAGATTCATCTGGTTACTTCTTCAGGACAAAGCAAGTAATATACATCTGCGGACCTCACACTGAATGTGCTGTGGCTGCTGGGTAGGACAGGAATAGATGTAAAGACAAGATCTTCTGGAGGAGTTGGAGTTGATGAAATCCAGAGATATATGAGAGGTAAGAGGTGGATATTCAGGGGGAAAGTCAGCAACACTTAGCTTTTGCAATAAAGCAATTGTCTTTATATAGTACCACCTTCTTGGTGGTGGTGGGTTGGGGAGAGAATTTACAGTACTCAGAAGATAAAAATTTTGAATTAGAAGAATCATGTGGTTAAGCATAAAATGAGGATGAAATCGGTGGTTGGAAAGTTTTCAGTTATATTTCTATTTCACACCAGCGTATCTATTTTAAAATTTTTAATTCAGAAATGTTTTGTTAAAGAACATGTTGATGGCAATTAATCAAACTTCAAAATGACTAGAATAAGCAGAAATTTTTAAAATGCTGAATGATTTAGCTGTTCAATATGCTGCCTTTGGCAATCTGGAACAAAATAAGCATAGAAATTCTGGCTTTAAAGAACAGAGAATTATTACTCTTTGAAAGAACTTTGAACCAAAAAACCTCTCATGACTGACCTAGTTACAAGCAAAGTGGGATGGTCCCTAACTATGAAGGTCCAGCCTGACTTTTTTCTGGAAGAAATAGAACCACACAAGTAAAAATCACTGGAGACTTCAGTATCAAAGATCCCTACACTGGATATCGTATATAAAATTGAAAACACCCTCACCTTTTCAGGAGACCCCAGTCCCTTTCACTTTGCTCTCTTTTATCCATAGCACTTATCATGTAACAACAGACTACATTTACTTTTTACTGTCATATGTCCTTACCAAATGTAAGCTCTACAAGGGTTAAGGACTTTTACCGGCTTTGTTTACTGGTGTATCTCAATTTTCTAGTAGAGTGCCTAGTACATAGTAGCTTGGATTAAATGGAAGTCAATCAGGTATATTGAAAAATAAAATTAATTTTTCTGGTAAATGAAAACACAGATCATTGAAATGGTCCTTTCCTCCTCTTCCTATCTGCAATGTGGACATGAATGCTGGTGACCCTCTGGTCATCTCAGATGCCTGAGGAAAAGGCCAAGGAATTTCAAGTTTCTCAGTCTTTACCTCATACACTGCTATAATCTGGATCTTGGAAGTCCCCGAAGGTCCATGTGCTGTAGCCTTAGTACTATTGGACAAAAGTGGTTGGATCTTTAGAAGATGGAGCCTACTGGGATAAAGTTAGGAAGTTAAGTCTCTAGGAGCACGTCTGTAAAGCAGAACTGTAGAATATGAATCTCTTCCTCTCCCTCTTTTCAGTACAGGTGGCCATGAGGTGAACAGCTTTCTCTGCCACATGCCTTCATCATTATATACAGTACTGCTTCACCAAGGATTTAAAAGCAGTGAGCCAACCAACTGTGAACTGAATCCTTCCAACCTGTGAAACAAAAAAAACCTTTACTCTTTCTGCATTGATTATCTCAACATTTTGTTACAGCAACAGAAATCTAATGCAGACATGAAACCAGCATTATCAAGTGTCTACCTCCAGATCTCTTATTAAGTAAGAAAAACAAATCCTCTTTATTTAATCCACTGTAATTGTAATTCATCTGTTTGTTTCCAGATTTATGTCACACTCTGGATATTCCAAATGATATTTCCAAACTCTGTGACCAGTTGGCTCTAGCTAGCTCAGCAGTAGCAGCACTAATGGGAAATTGGAGAATGCAAAGAAAAGAGAATCCAGGGAATTTCTTCCCTTTTTCCTCTAGTTCAGGCAGTAATTCCAGTATTGGTGTTGTCTCTTGCGTGATCCTAGATGAGCCCTCTTCCATGTTCCCAGCTCCCACCCAGCAGACATCTTAAACATCTTATAGATCCAATGGCTCTTTCTACTGAAATCTGATACACACCATCTCCTTCAGTTGTCCTTTCAGCATTGTGGGTGGTAGTGGCTTCCTGCTGTTACTAATCTCTAAACTGCTAATCTCTAAGAAGGCGTATCTGCTTTCTCAGCTCTTCTAGACCCTTAGCAGCTAATAATGCTCTGTACTAAATTATTTCTATTGCAAAACTTGACATGGTCTAGGTTGTCCCAACTGGATCCTGATTGATACAGTATCTTAGGTGAGTTTTCTATAACTTTCACAAACCACTTTACAAATTTATTCAAACCTTAGAAAAAGCTTCTTTATCTTGTGGAGTAGAAGTTTTCTACCATTTCTTCTATTTTTTTTTTTTTTTTTTGTACCGGGGATCGAACTTGGGTCCTTGCACTTGTGCAGCAGGCAGCGAAATCACTGAGCTAAATCCCTGGCCCTACCATTTTAAAAAAATGTAATACAAACCTTCACAGTTTGGTGTCAAAACTATAGGACTAAACATAATAAAGCCTGTTCATCCTTCTTAGATTGTTCAATTCTTGGGCATGATGTTGAATTAGGTTGAATTAAAAGCCATAGAAAAATTTTGAAAATTCATTTGTAGATTCATGATTTGGTTGTGAGTTTGAATCCTTAATCTATAATTCTGGCTGACATATGAAATATATGACTTCCTCCCTTATTGTTGTGCCAACTTCATGAATCTCATGCTCAGAGGAGTAAAACAAAAATTATAAATACCTCAGAGACATGTTTCATGAGCTTTAAAGGGTCATATAAATAAAGCAATTACAAAGGGCCTAGCATCTCTTCCTCTACTTCCCTAGTGAATGTGTGTATAATAAATTTATCATCCATGTTATGTGAATGTCCTTTTATTCCAGAGTCTCCAATCTAATCATAGTTAAGCTAAAAAAGGGGATTATAGCTTTATCAGAAGTTTGTTTTACAAGACTGCCACATAACTCTGCCAGATATGGTATCCTGTTTTCATTTTCCCACTACACTGACCCCAAAGATCACATTAAATAAAGGTGAAATCATTATGTAGAAATGTAAACAGTTTGCTCAGTGTAATTTGAAAATATGTTTTATTTTAGGGAAAAGTAATGTGCCGCAGACCAGCTGCAGTCGATGTAGGGTAGGAAGGGGAGAGGTCCTGGGCCGGCGATGAGAAAAGAACCTTCACAAGCAATGTTCAGGTTCCCTCTGAGAAGTCTCAGGGTCTGATTTATTTTTATATCTTTAAGCAATAGCTAAGAGGCATTGGGAGGAATATGTTTACATTTTTGGTTACCTTAGCAATATCTAGTGAGGTAAAGGTTATTTTTTACTAAACAGTATATTTTTTCTAAGCTGATTCATTTCATTGAACATCATGAATACATTTCTTAAAAATTACAATTGTCCCCTTATTTTCCCATACCTAAGTAGAACAAAATGTAACTTAATCAAAATCTCTATATCAGTGGGGGTACAAGCAAGATTTAATTAATTAAATGTCAAACTTGTGGTCACCATCTAGCCCTTGAGAAACTGCACAATGGTTAATATAGTTTGCTATTAGCTCTCTACTTTCCTATACCACTATTTATCTTACCTAAGTGTCATTCGGGTTCATAGTTCATGAGCAGGAAATATTTTCAGCACTGTGAGAAATATTGAATAACTTGCCCCCTTAATGTATTTGTCTGTCTTAACTTTCTCTCCATTTCTCATTTCCCACAATTACTTACATCTAAAGTCTATCCTTCTAATTTCTTCATAAGACCCCTTTAGTAAAAGGAACATCAGCAATAAGAGGGGGAGTTATAGTTAGTGGGAAAACAGAGGGAGTTTTAGGAGAGGTTTCTTTAGAAGTAGATGAGGTAATAGAACTAAGAGAAACTGGAATTTGGGACTTTTGAGCCAGATCAGATTTCAATACATCATTGCCAATTTGCCTCATGGAGAGTTTGTTGTTAGTCACAAACACAATGACTCCTGTGACCAGAGTAACAATTGTAAACATTATGGCATGAAAAAAATAAAACATGAGGGTGCGATGTGTTCCACCCTTCTTTTCCCCCAGCTGGAACTTTGTCAAGCAACCTTGGAGGTCGGATGGGCTTCGCCAGTAATGTTTTAGTACTAAACACTGTTGACCTTATAGTACAGAAACCTGAATAGGACTAGTTTGGTCCTCAAAATGGTCAGATAGATGGTCTGTGCCCAGATATGATTCAATCTAATCAGCCACTTTAGCCAAAGTAAAATTATTCTCACTTCTGTATAAACTTGTGGATGTAAATATCAGGAAAGGGATCTGTTGTATCCCTTCAGACTTCCATGCACTATCTTTCTACTGATAGTCATAGGAATTCAAGTCGAATTTCAGGTGAAATTTCTATGAGGCACTGATGCATGATTTAGTAGGAGATGGTGGCTGTGGAATAGGCTCTTCCAAAGGACATTAATAATCTCATTAACATAGCAGTTTTGTTCACTAACATGGTGGCTACACAGGCAGCATGGTTGATTCTCTCTACACGATTAGAAAGGCTGCATTTCCCAAAATGACTGCAACAGTATTTTCCAAACTTTTATGTGAGCTGGCCCCTCCTCCATCAAGAAAGGAGTCTAACTCCACTTGGTTTGAATCTGGGCAGGCCATGTGGTTGCTCCTACTAGCAGAATGTGACAAAAGTGATGCTCTGTAACTTCCAGGACTGGGTCAAAAAAGGCTATGTGATTTTGCTTTGTTGACATTTGGAGCTCAAAGCTGCCATGTAAGAAGTTCAACTTCCCTGAGGTCACCATGCCATTAGGAAGTCAAATCCATGGAAAGCCTACAACTAGATACTAAATTCAACAGCCCCAACATCATTCCCAGCAGCCAGTACCAACTGCCACTCCTGTGAGTCATCTTGAACATCCGGCTCATTCTGACCTTCAGATGACAGTGGGCCCAGTGACATCTGACTTCATTGCTTCAGAGATCCAAACCAGGACCATCCAGCTGAGCTCTTCCAAATTCATGGCTCAAAAAATCAGGAGCAAAACAAAATGGTTGCATTAAGCCATTAAAGTTTTGGGGTAATTTGTTATGCAGCAGTAATAATCAAAACAGAACTAGTTCAGAATTACCTTACTTTTACTATTTTGTTTCTTAGGCTGTTTCAGAATCTAAGAAAATCAGAAGATTCTGATCACTCTCAGGGAAGGAGCATTTTCTCTGGGATACTTGACCTCTGAACTTTCTAATATCCTGGCATCTCTACAATTTGCTAACATTGAATGACCCTGATAAGCAGCCACACTATTATGGAATTAGGCAGGGAAAATTATATTTACCAGCATTCTTTTAAGAGAATTGTTCTACATATTTGGGAAAATACACTATAATCTACATAGTGCAGACGAGATGAAGGTAGAGGAGAGTATGAAACTCAAGTCCATTTTCAAGTAGTTATAAATAGTTGCTAAACTTCCTTCTATGGGGTGAGAGAGTCCCTTTTTTGCTTTGTTAGCACCTAAAGATTGTAAGCATAGAGGACAAACTGAATTATTCAAAAAAGTAAAGAAGTTTGGACCTTGCTTGGAAAAAGTAAAAAGAGGAACACTCCATTGCTGCAATGAGAACTTTGGAGAACAAAGGTATTTAACAATGTTTTGAAAGTGGAGTGCATAAGGAAACTTTATCCTATGTCATCTTTGGCAAGTTTCAGTAAATAATATATTGCTACATAATTTTCTTGTTATTAGTGATTAGGGAAATGGAGAGATGTAGAAGTTAGCAAAGAGAGGAAAGGAACTAACTACATTCAGAGACCATCAGAAATCCAGGATACCAACACATTGGTAGAGCTGTAGCAGGGACATAACATTATAAGAGAAAGGAAATCACAAAGAAATAATAATTCATTTTAAGTTATTACCCAATCATGCAGGGCCTGTTTTCAATGAAAAGTCTTCTGAAGGTTCAGAGAGAGGCTAGGTGTACATGCAGGAATTTCTAAGCACTCATCAATATTTTCTACCCAGATGTTAATGGTTGTTTAGTTTTCAAGGAAAAGAAATGTGTGAGGAAAAGGTGGCCAGCAGAGGGACAGATAGGGACAGACAGAGGGACAGACAGTCCCATGCGAAAAGTCTGATGCTTTTGGCAGCTCTCCTAGTGAGCCTTCAACTCTTGCTATCTCTTCCAAAAGTTTCAAGTTTCCCTTACTTGTCCATTTGATGAAAAAATCTGCATTGGATTGTTAATAGTTGATAATAAATGAATGTATTTTATATATCTCAGGATCATTTGCATCTATAGCCTATGTGAAGTTTACTCTCATAAATTCAGATATAAGAGAAGCATTGTTTTCTTTCTTCAAATTAAATCCAAATTTGAGCCTGAAATGTATACTACTATGTGATGTACTACTATGACTATACACTATGTGATGGTTTTTCTGAGCTATCCTTATCTGCCTACAATCAGAATCTCCCCAGCAATTCAATTGTCATAAATTCTCTCCCTGAAAGTTTTATAGCTAGGGAAGATTGACTCCTATGGCTGGTGAATAGAGGTGGCACTAGGTAAGAAATCACCTAAACGGACACTGCCCCACAGCTCTTGGTGTTTGCCACCTATTCTCCTAAGAACCCTCTTCCCTTTCCTAAAAGTCACTTGCTTTCCTTTAACTGCCCTTTCTCTCTCTTCCTTTCCCCTCTTAAAATGGTATAGGAAGCTTTCCAACAGCTACCAGGACAGGATGAGGAAGACACCCCCCCCCCCGCAACCCAGGCAGGCCCACCAGCTGAGGGCTAGGCAGAATGGAGCCTGCGTGGCTGAGAGGGGCCAAGCGGTTGCAGGCTGACTGGGACCTGCTTGCTCGGGCTTGCTCCACCAGCTTTCTACCAGCCACCAGGACAGGGTGAGGAGAACCCCCACCCCCACCCCGGGCAGGCCCACCAGCTGATGGCTGGGCCATGCCAGGGCCTCCAACAATACTCCGCCACCCGGCCTCTGGCCTTTTGGCTGTCCAGCTACTTGGTTACACACTGCAGAGGCACAGGGGGACAAAAGCCATTGTCCTGAGCTCCAGAAGTGAACAACAGAGAGAATGCCTGTCTCAGGCTCCCTGATGAAAACAAGCCCACTGGAAAAGTGAAGGGAATCTCTGCAATAAAGACACACCAGGCCACCGTGATTGGTAAGTTGGAGGGATTATCAGCTCCCATTGGAAACTAGACTTTCTTCAGGGGAAAAGCAGCTGAAACCTGCAGTGGAAACTTGCAGAGTGCCACCCTACAGGAGGACAGGGAGCTCAACTTCGGACTTGGAACCAGAAATCTGCCTGAATCTCACGGGTCTGGCACTAGCTTACTGAAACTCATTGACTTATAACTGCACACTGCTGCCCATGTTGTCTATTGTGACAGCAGAGACACACCTTGAAGGAGGCCTTTTATTTTTTAAAGGTGAAAGATTAATAACTACCACAAATTGTCATTCTTTAAGAGGTATTTGATGCTATGGTGTTGCTGATTGTATGACTTGGGCTAAGAAGTCATGATTGATCTAAACAGTTTTACTTTCTGGTACAATGAAAATGAGACAGCCTCAGAGTCATTAGAGACTGAAAACTTAAAGACCAGCTATATCTGGAAGACACCTCTGACAAGCAATCATTCCATAAGGGTTTTAAATAGACCAACAAGGATACTTAAAATAAACACCTACATAATATCAATCCAGGAACTAAACCAGGGACAGTACCAAAAACAAAAATGAGAAGGCATTTAAGAAAGTCACAAACCCAGACTTCCACCCCACAAAAGGCAATTTCTGGGGGAAATGAGGTCTGATAAAAAACTACCTGGAAACCCTGAACTGATAGTACAGGAAGTAACAAAACAGATGAATGAGGCTCTAGAAAAATTCAAAGCAGAAATAATCTCCCAGATATCTACAGAGATGGTGAGCAGAGTGAAAGACATGATTAGAGGCTCTAGAACAGAAACCAATAAAAAGAAATAGATGAGCTCAGAAACATGCTGGAAGCCAGGAATGCCCAGCGTAAGAAAGAAATGGAAACCATGATTGCCCACTGTAAGAAAGAAATGGAATCCATGAAACAGATTCAAACAGATATTCAGAAGATTAAAAACTCCATTGAAAGCATGTAGAGCAGATTAAGAGAATCTGAAGATAGAATATCAGATATAGAAGACAGGATTGTGGTTAAGGACCATGAAAACAGAGATTTCTTAAAAATAGTAAGGGACCACAAGAAATCAATTCAATAGCTGCTAGATGATACAAAGAAGAATAACATAAGACTGATAGTAGTCCAAGAAAAAAGAGGAGAAAGTACAATTGACATAAAAAAAACTGTTCACAGAAGTAATAGTAGAAAACTTCCCAGACAGAGGAGGAGAATTGGACATACAGATAAGTGAGGCGTATAGAACTCCAACTAGCCATGATCAAAAAAAATCTACACCTAGACATGTAACAGTCAAGATCCCAAAAACCCAACAGAAGAACAAAATCCTACAGGCAGTTAGAGAAAAGAAACAAATCACTTTTAAAGGAAAGCCCATCAGAATCATGTCAGACTTCTCAACACAAACCCTCAAATCAAGGACAGCCAAAAGTGAAGTATTTCAAGCCCTAAAAGAAAATAATTTCCAACATACACTGTTGTATCCTGCAAAATTATCTTTCAAAATTGATGGGGAAATTAGATACTTCCATGACAAAGAACACCTGAGAAATTTCATGAACACCAAACCTGCAGTCCAAACAATTCCAAGCAATATCCTAGAAAAAGGCAATGAAGGTCACAACTCCATGAGGCTCAACAGAGGGAAGCCACCAGACAAGGTAAGAAACTAAAGGGAAAGGAGGAAAAGGAAATAAGAGCCAACAACAGTAAAACATCATGACAAGGATGAGTCAATATCTCTCAATTATAACTATCAATGTTAATGGCCTCAATTCACCAATCAAAAGAAGTAGACTGACAGAATGGATTAAGAAGCAAAATCCAGCAATATGCTGTATACAAGAAACACACCTAACTCAAAAGGAAATTCATAGACTGAAAGTAAAAGGATGGAAAATGGCTCTCCACGTGACAGGAACCCAGAAGAAAGCAGGGGTAGCAATCTTATTTGCAGACAAAGTAGATTTCAAACCAAAACTAATTAAGAGAAACAAAGATGGTCACTACATCCTTGTGAAGGGAACAATCCAAGCGGAAGAGATGACAATCCTAAATATTTATGCACCAAATATGAATGCCCCCAACTATACAAAACAAATATTAATGGACATGAAAAACCAAATAAGCACTAATACAGTTGTAGTGGGGAACCTCAATACCCCACTATCACAAATAGACAGATCATCTAGAAAAAATTAACAACAAAATTCTAGAACTGAACCAAGCTATTGAACAAATGGACTTAATAGATATTTACAGAGTGATCCACCCCACAAAATCAGAATACGCATTCTTTTCAGATGCACATGGGTCATTCTCCAAAATAGACCACATGCTAGCTCACAGGACATGTCTAAGTAAATGTAATAGAATGGAAATTACCCCTTGTATACTATCAGACCACAGTGGAATAAAATTGTAGATCAACAACATGAGAAACTGCAAAATTTCCACAAACACCTGGAAATTGAATAACACCCTCCTGAACAACCAATGGGTCACAGAGGAAATTAAAGAAGAAATTAGACAGTTTCTACAAGTAAATGATGATGCCAGTACAGCATTTAAGAATCTATAGGACACAATGAAAGCAGTTCTATGCAAGAAATTCATAGTTGTGAATGCTCATATTAGGAAAACAGAGAGAACTCAGATAAATAATCTAATGCAGAACCTCAATCTCCTAGAAAAAGAAGAGCATAAGAAACCCCAAACATGCACAAGAGATGAAATTATAAAGATCAGAGCAGAAATCAATGCAATGGAGACTAAGAGAATGATAAAAAAAATAATGAATCAAAGAGTTGGTTTTTTGAAAGAATAAATAAAATCAATAAACCTTTAGCCAACATTATCAAAAACCGGAAAGAAAAGACTCAAATCCATGCAATTAAGAATGAAAAAGGGGAAGTCACAACAGAACCAGCAGAAATCCAGAGGATCATCAATACCTACTACAAGAACCTGTACTCTAATAAAATGGAAATCACAGAAGCAATGGACAGATTCCTAGATACATATGAATTGCCAAAGTTAAATGAAGAAGATATGGAAATTCTAAACACCCCAATGACAATGAGTGAAATTGAAAATGTAATAAAAAATTTACCAACAAAGAAAAGGCCAGGTCCAGATGGATTCACTGATGAATTCTACAAGACATTTAAAGAAGAACTATCACCACTATTCTTTAAACTCATCAATGAAATTGGAAGGGAAGCAATACTTCCAAATTCATTCCTGGAAGCAAGTGTTACTTTGATTCCAAAACCAGAGAAAGACCCAGCCCAAAAAGAGAACTACAGACCATTCTCCCTAATGAACATAGATGCAAAAATCCTCAACAACATACTGGCAAACAGAATTCAGAGGGTCATCAAGAAGATCATACACCCTGACCAAGTCAGATTTATCCCAGGGATGCAAGGATGGTTCAACATTTGTAAATCAATAAATGTAATACACTCTATTAATAGAGTCAAGGACAAAAACCATATGGTCATCTCAATAGATGCAGAAAAGGCATTTGACAAAATCCAGCACCCATTCATGATAAAAAAAACCCTACAGAAAATTGGAATAGAAGGTCTTTATCTTAACCTGATTAAGACTACCTATGAAAAACCAACAGCCAACATCATAGTAAATGGTCAAAAACTGAAAACTTTCGAGTTAAAATCAGGAACAAGACATGGATGCCCACTATCACCACTCCTGTTCAATATTGTTCTGGAAACATTAGCCAGAGAAATTAGAAAAGAGAAAGAAATAAAAGGAATAAAGATAGGAAAAGAAGAATTTAAACTGTCATTATTTGCTGATGATATGATACTTTACATAGAAGACCCAAAAAACTCTGCCAGAAGACTTCTAGACTTAATTGACAGATTCAGTAGAGTAGCTGGATACAAGGTCAAAGCTCAAAAAACAATAGCCTTCTTGTACACAAATAACAGACTCACTGAGAGAGAAATTAGGGAAACAATTCCTTTTAAAATAGCTTCCAAAATAATGAAATATCCATGAATCAATCTAACAAAGGAAGCAAAAGACCTCTACACTGAAAACTACAGCACTCTGAATAAAGAGATTGAAGAGGATACAAGAAAATAGAAAGACATCCCTTGCTCCTGGGTAGGAAGAACCAATATAGTGAAAATGGCCATACTTCCAAAACTTCTTTATAGATTTAATGCAATGTCAATTGAAATTCCAACAATATACTTCACAGAGCTAGAGAAAACAATCCAAAAATTTATTTGGAACCATAAGAGACCTAGAATAGCAAAAGCAATTCTGGGCAACAGAGACATGGCTGGGGTTATCACAATCCCCAACTTGAAGCTATACTACAAAGCTACTGTGATAAAAGCAGCATGGTACTGACAAAGAAACAGACCTGAGGATCAGTAGAATATATTAGAAGATGCAAAAACAACTTCAGACATACTCAGCCACCTCATCTTTGACAAAGAAGCCAACCACTCTCATTGGAGGAAAGATAGCCTATTTAATAAATGGTGTTGGAAAAACTGGATTTCAACCTGTCAGAGATTAAAACTAGACCCATATCTATCACCATGCACTAAACTGAGATCTAAGTGGATTAAAGATCTAAATATTAAGACAGAAACACTAAACTTGCTGGAAGATAAGTTAGGTAGAACTCTTGAAGATATTGGCATAGGAAAAGACTTTATGAACAAAACCTCAGTAGCACGGAAACTAGCAGAAAGAATCAACAACTGGGATTTCATCTTATTTAAAAGCTTCTGCACTGCAAGAGAAACCACCAACAGAGCTAACAGACAACCTACAATGTGGGAAAAAAATTTTAGCAGCTGTAACTCAGACAAAGGGCTACAATCTACAATATATAAAGAACTGAAAAAAATCAGACCCCCCAAATTCAAAGACCCAATTCAAAAATGGGCATCTGAAATGAACAGACATTTCTCAGACAAAGAAGTAAAAGTAGCAAATAAACATATGAAAAAGTGTTCAACATCACTGGTCATTTGAGAGATGCAGATGAAAACAACACTGAGATTCCACCTCACCCCAAAAGAATGGCTGCTATCAATATCAAATGCTGGTGGGGATGTGGAGAGAAAGGAACCCTTCTCCATTGCTGGTGGGAGTGCAGACTGGTGCAACCACTATGGAAATCAGTGTGGAGATACCTCAAAGAACTAGGGCTGGAAGTCACATTTGACCCAGCTATTTCCTTGCTGGGTATTTTCCCAAAAGAATTAAAAGAATCATACCACAGTGATATATGTGCACCCATGTTTATAGAGGCACAGTTTGTAGTAGCTAAAGCTTGGAAGCAGCCCAAGTGCCCATCAACTGGAAACTGGATAAAGAAGATGTGTTTTCTTTATAAAATGGAGTACTATGCAGCCATAAAGAATGAGAAACTAGAGTCATTTATTAGCTAAATGGATGCATATTGAGGCCATACTGTTAAGTGAAATAAATAGGACACACATGTGTAAATACCGAATAGTTTCTCTAGTGTGAGAAACTGAGAATGTGAATAAGAACTGAAAGAATTAATAACTAATAATTGATACTTTTAAATAGGAAAAGGTCCAAAGGGGTAGGAGTGGTGGGAGGAGAAGGGGAAAGGAAAAAATGGAAAGGAAAAATTATGAGAAAAGAAAAAAAAATGGAAACGAAGTATGTAAATAGGGAAGGGTTTAGGGGTGAAGGGCGCACAGGTAATGGGGAAAAAATGAGAACCAAGATACATCATATACAGGTACAAGCACCCAAAGATAAATATAAATGTATTGTATACCTAAAATGTACCAATAAAAGAATTTAAGAAAAAAATGGTATATGAGCCCCAAATTCTAACACCTCCTTGAGTCATTTTTCTGTGAACTCCTGCATACATACATAGCCAACAACCTATATTGTCTCTCTTTTTAGAATTCTTTTTTTTTTTACTAGTACATGTTTGCAGTACATGCAGTTTGTAATTGTCTTGGGGAGTGGGTACATGTACTTAATATAGCTTGATTCTTTTTTAATCTCCTTCCCCTCCTCCTGCCTCCCTCTCTCCTCCTTTGAATCCCTTTCCCCATTTTCATTCTTGCTGATATTATTAATCTTATCTCACATTTACAACATATTTTTGTCAGTATAATTTGCAGGCCTGTAAGTGCTAAACCCATGAAGGTAGAAGAAAATTTTTCCTGTCCAACAAGGCTATTCCCTTCTAAGGTTGTAGAAGAATTCAACTCCAATTATTACTGACATCAAGGTGAAACATAGCTCTTGCTCCAAAGAATATAAGAGACAGTTTATTCTGAGCAAAACAGACACAGATTCAGGTTGCCCTGAATAACGGGTTCCACTATGCATGAGGTCACAATCACTTGTACAGTCCCAGAACAAAAGAAAGTTAAAAATCAGTTCATTTACCAATTACATTGGTGGGTGCCCTGGGTAAGCAGGCTATAGTAAAGTGAGAAAATATTTCCACACATATCAGATGTTACTTCAGAGCATTCTTAGCATTGGTATTGGTATAGGGTAGAGGTCTGCTAAGCTTAGCCATACATTCCAGGAGTTTTACCTAATAGTTACAAGAATGTTAGGTCAGACACAGAGGTTGAAAGTAAATGGCCATTAAAAACCCTAAGATAGCCCAAGATAGTTTTGGCTCTCAACTTGCAACATTCCATCTCTCCATAGTCATGATGTTTTACTGGCCAAGGTCAAGCAGTCTACAGGATCTCTAAAATACATGCTGCTTCTTCAGAGAACTTCAGCTCTATGCTAGGATTGGTAGGGAATAGACTTCTCCTCAGGCTCCTGCTATAGTCTAGCAGCCTGATGTGGTTCTTGGAAGTAGAGAAGAGTCACCTGCCTTTGCCCATCCTTCTGCTGAGATATACTTATTGTTCATATAGCACTGCTCCTGGTGTCCTCAAGATTCCCCTGCTGTGTGTGGGTAGGGAAATTGTAGCTAGGGCAAGAGCCCCATGCAAGTGTCCAAACTCCGTAGGAACAGCTTTCTTCAATCCTGTCCCCTCTGAGTCTCTTCATGGTGCAAGGAGGACATCTTGTCACTCTTTGTGCAGATTTCCAATTCCTTCCAGTCTTTGTAGTTACTCTTCTCAAAGAATACTCACTTCTTTCCCATCTCCTTAGCGTATTTCTCTCAAAGAGCTCAGTTCTTGGAGACAGAAAAGCCAGAAAAAGCCATTGTCTATAGTAATTTGCTTCCTGTATCTACAGCTCAAAACTGCCCAGTGGCAAAGGTGGAACTTGAGAGAAAGCTGCCTTCCTAGGAGAGAGAAAAATCTTCTACACAAAGATAGCATTAAAATCTCAACAAAACACAGAGACAAACAAGATACTGCAGGTATAGTAAATATAGCTAAAAGTAGGAGCATCTGGAGCCAAAGGAATGAGATTTTTAGTGCATATTACTTATATGGAGTAGTAGGTTTCATCTGCTATATATATATATACACATATATACATGTATGTATGTATACATACATATATACATGTATATATGTATGTATATATACATATATACATGTATACATATATACATGTATATATGTATATATACATATATACATGTATATATGTATGTATACATATATACATGTATATATGTATGTATATATGTATATTTTGGTACCTCGGTTCACAAACTCCATTCTCTCCATGATTCTGTTTGCTGAACTGGACAAAAACTGAATCAAATTTTCTCATAAGGTCAACATTAAACCTAACTATTGAATTTGATTTAGTTTTCATCCAAATCAGTTTGTGACCAGAATCATGGAAAGAATTAAGTTCATTAAATGAGTACATATATATGTATATATATAAACTATATATATGTATATATAAACTATATATGTATATGTAAACTATATATATGTATATATATAAACTATAAATATCCCCTTGATTACCTTGGCATTCATTTTTATACAGAGGCATGAAAAGAGTATATCCCCTTGATTACTTTACTTTTACATTTGTTTTTGTACAGAGTGAGGCAGAAATCTAATTTCTACCTTCTGCACATTGGCATCCAGTTTTCCAGTACCATTCATCAAAGAAGTTGCCTTTTCTCCAATGTTCTATTTTTGGCAGTTTTGTCAAAAACCAGATGGCAGCAGCTGTATGGATTTGTTTCTATGTCTTCTACTCTATACCACTGGTCAATGGAAAATGAAATAAATCAGATACACAAGCTTAAATATTGCATGATTTCTCTTAATATGAGAAACCCCAAATTTTAAAAATTAAAGGACAAAATAAAAGATAATAGGAAACAGAGAAAGAGCTTTTGCACAGCGGAGAGGGACCATGAAATGGAGGAAGGGAAGGGGATGAAAAAAAGAACTAAGTTGTGTTATGTACATGTACAAACTCCCCATAATGATGTAATAGTAGCACAATTTTGTACTGCAAACATGTATTAAGCAAAATTTAAAATTTTTTTAAATCAATGACATTCTTTAAAGAACTAGAAAAAACAACCCTAAAATTTATATAGAAACCCAAAAGACCCAGAATAGCCAAAGCAATCCTAAGCAAGAAGAGCAAGGTTGGAGGAATAAGCTTCTTAAAATGGGTCTTGTGGCTCTTCAGGTTGTACGGTGGCCCCAAACAGAAAGACCAAAGGATAATGTGCTTGAGAAAGTCTGAATCTACATAAGTTATTCTGAGACATATTTCTCATCATACCCAGCACTCGTGAGGATTTCATTTCTTCCCAGCAGAAAATTTGGAGCTGAAATTCTCACTTTAAAAGTAACACCACCCATGGCAACCTGCGCTCTCTGAGTACAGTGTCCTTGCTCCTTTCTAAGCCCGGATTTGCCCACCTTCCCCACTGCGTTGGTTTTCCCTGCCCACCAGGGCCTCGCCCCTGAGAGAGGAGACCTTCTTGTCAGGAGACAGTCTAAAATCTCTCAGAAGTAAGTATTTAGGAGGGCATTTTCCTGCCCCACCCTCGCCCTCCGGGACAGAGCAGCAGTAAATTGGGGTTAGTGAGCCAAAGGGAGGTCCTGTCTTCTTCAACTCCTACCAGAGACAGCTGCCTTTCAAAACAGCAAAAAACAGCTTTTCCTGTGAGGAGAAAGGAGCTCAAGCCCTGGCACTGCGGGGACTTCACACTTAACCTCAAACCACTTTTTTTCAGGCGGCCAAGGGGAGGGGAAACAAGGTCAAGGAGCTGCTGCTGCTGCCCTCCTCACTGGGCCCAGGTGAGCCGTGAGACAGCCTCCAGAGCCAGACAGTTTGTTCGTTGTCCCCTCCCTGTGAGACTTAAACAAGGACATGTAAGGTCAAAGAGGTTCTGCCAACCCCTCCTTGCCTTTCCTGCAGTGGCACACTGAGAAGGAGGAAAGGATGTAGATTTGCATATCCCAACTAAGAGAAAGAATCTAAAAGAATGCGAATTACATTTTCCAAATGATACTTTTTTGAATTTCACTTTGGTCCAGCTTCCAGCATCCCAAATCCCTCGTTTCTTTTAGAAAACCCACTTCACAGAATAGGTAAACTGAGGTTCAGGGAGATTCAGTGACCATTTACCTCAGCGGTTCCAGCGCCTGCCTCAGGAGCACAAGGTCCTGAGTTCCATTCCCAGTACCAAAAAAAAAAAAATAGATGCTTCAAAAATACTAAAATTTCCTAATATTAAGAGGGGCTGAATTCCTGTTAGGAAAACTAGACAAAGTATTTATGAAATTCTAAGCAAATTAATATCTTTGAGAGACACCAACAGATTACAGTTGGCAAAAAAAAATTTAAACCAGTCTATTATCTTACACAGAGTTGCTTTCTGTTTATAATCTGTTAGTTCAGTTTAAGCATTAGTGTACGTATTGGGTGTGCTTGTGTGCATGTCTTAGAGGTGTCTGTGGGGTAAACAAATAAACTTTAATATAGAGCAAGGTAAAACCAAAGAATAAGCATACTGTATACAACAGAACAACTAGAGTGTTCTGCAGCCTTGAAAAACATTGTGGCCAAACAAAATGTTCTGCCAGGGGCAACATGGGTTAGCTCTCCATCATCTCAGTGGGGGCAGGTTATATTTTCTACTGGCCTTCAGGACCTAGCCAAATACACTAGGTTCTTGTGTGGCTGAGTTGCCCTGTAAGACCAACAATTCCATTTAGGGGCTGAGAAAGGAGGAGCTAATTTAGTTCCTTTCACAGACCTGTATCTTTTCCAAAGAAATCCTTAGTCCTCAACAAGTGCCTCTAAAGAGAAGAAAACGAAGCATGTTTTCTTAGAGAAGCTCTAGCATTTTAAAAGCTTTTTTTTTTCAACTGGATGAGGGTATCATACAACCATGTATTGGTAACTATCCTAATTGAAGGCACAGGTATCATTCAGATGTGATCTCATTTAATCTCCAAAGAAAGCTCTTGATAAAGGTAATATTTGTCATATTTTCAGATGCAGAAACTAGGGTTCAGACATTTTAACTAATTTTCTTAAAAAGACTCCATGGAAAGTAAGAGAGCTCTTTTGACCCCAAAGCCTTAACCACTGTGCTACACTGGCTCCCAACACAGTGTAAACTAGGATAAATTATCCACAAGGGATACATGGCAGTCAACACTAGTGCCCCAAAACTAAGCTGTGAGCAGCCAGCCTTGTAAATTAGAGGACAACTTAAATATTGATCTTCACTTTGAGGGCAACTCTCCACCATAAACATATTCAGTATTTTTCTAGTTTTTAACCGGATATGGTTTTTTAAAAGATAATAAAATTTTGGGGTAAAGGTGTAACTAAGTGATAGCATACATACCTAGCATGCGGGAGACTGGTTTCAATCCACAACGCTGAAACAAAAAAAAGGTAATAAATTAAATTGCTTTGTAAAACACATTACTTCTTTTACCTCCTGGTGCAAGAGAATGTCACTTAAAATTATATACAAATTATTCACAGACAAAAACTTCTAAGTTGATCACATAAAGATTATTTTGGCCTATAGGAAGATTGCGTGGAAGTTCAAATATACTTAGAGACCTCTATGGATATATTGCTGCAAGTATCAGTGATATTGATAGTTTTAAAGTACAGTAGTCTTCACAGAAAGTCCATTCCAATGTTCTTGAAAAGAAAATATGGTGGGATCAAAAATTATAAAATTATAATTAGTTTTATTTATTTGACATTACCAATACTCAGGTCAAGATATAAAGAAAACAAATCACAAATAAAAATTATTTGCAATGCATACACAGACAAAATGATTATATCCAGAGCACATAAAGAATATCTATAAATCAATAAGAAAAAAACAGTAACCCAATAAAAATATAGACATAAATACAAATGAGAAAAAAATGACTAATGACCAAGTAAAAGCCACTCAACATCACCCATAATCAAGGATGAGCATTTTAAAATCATAAGATACTCTTTCAGTTCTTCAGATAAACAAAAGGTAAAAAAAATCTAACAGTATTAGATATTGAAGAAGATATGGAAAAGATAAAATTATGGACACAGCCAGTTAGAAGAACTGGAATTTAGGAGAATGTGGTTATATTTATTAAAATTGAGATTTTTTTCCTAACAACTTCTAGGCTTGTCCCCAAGAAATCTTTATATACATATAACAAGATACGTAGAGGATTAGTAGTATTTTTGTCAGATAGAAATGTGGGAGATATCCACCCATTGTAGAATCTCTAAACAAATTCTGTACAATTTAGCTACAGCTACACACGTCAACATGGATGAGTAATGTATATATAATGAGGAGCAAAACACAAATTTCAGAAAAATACATCAATGAGTCCATTTCTATAAATTTCAAATATACCAAATGAAGTAATCTGTACTATAATTATACAAACATGTGGAAGATCTAGAGCAGTGGTGATGAACCTGTCTCACAGGAGCTGCTGTAGGCTCACAGTCGGCACACCAGCCAAGTCTTCCCAGCAGCAGTGGAGCATTGGATATTCAGGTTTAATTGCAGTGTTGGCATTTTGCAATAAGTGTGTTTTGGGTTTCAGCTTGAGCATTCGATCTCTAAAAGGTTCTCTATCACTACTCTAGGAAATTTCAAGGCAGTGACATACTTTAGATTTGGAACAGAGGTGATCTTTATAAAGGAGAAATATGAATCAGGGTGGGGCACACCAAAGGCTTAAACTGGGTTTGTCAAATTTTGTCTCTCAAGCTGAGAAGTGGGTGAGGTATTTCTCTTCTATTGTTCACAATTTTTGGTTGTTTAAAAAAAAATGATTTCATAATTTGTTACAGGCACCCCCCCCCCAAGATCAATACCCTTCCTCCAAATAAATAAGCAAGGAAAAAGCCTGCTTGTTACCTTTGGAATGTAATGCTTTCATTTGACTGTGGTTGTGACTGAGCTCCTGAGAATTTACATTTCAGATTGAAGACAGAAGAGAATTCAGAAGCTCATTGTGTATGAATGAAAAACTACCCGAAATTTACAGCCTGAGCTTGTCTCCACCACCACTTGGGAACCCCCTTGGTGGATTCCATGTTTTGTGCTAGCCTGGCAGCCAGCATAGGAAGGAGCACTAATTTTAGAGACAAAGATGGACTTAGGTTTTAATTCTGGCCTTGCCCAGTTTTAGCCTCAGTTTTTTCCTTATACGGTGGAACGAATAAGGCAAACTACCTCACTGGATTTTTATAAGGATGGAATTAGTTACTTCATACAAAGTGTCTGACGTGCAGTAAGCATTCATAAATAACATGGTCATGATTTATGCAAATCCCCAGTACAAGAGAGTCTGTTCTGATTCTTTTTTTTTCTCCCAGATGTCTGCCATTTCAAATTTATCCTATAGTTAAATATTCTTATTCATATCACCTTGCTGAAGCTTATGGTAACATGTAACCTACCTCATTGTTTAGATAATCAATTTTCTAGTTATTTCTTTAAAAAAAGAAAAGAAAAAAAGTGTTGTACTTAATCATGTTTCTTTCTTCCTTAAAAGCACTGGCTGAGGTCATGAGACCATTACCTCAGAGTTCTCAGACATTATTAAAACAAATTACTCTGCATCAGTATGAGGGGGCCCTAACACTTATTCCAGCAGAGGGGGTGGGGGGAGGCCCTGAGGAGTAAAAGAATAGATGTCTTTTTGGCTCACACATGACATTATTTAGAAATAGTTTGTTTTGTTAATATGACCAGATGGGTCCCAGGTATATATATAAACACCCCAAACCACCAGATTTTCCTGACAAATGTTCCATAAAAGGCAATTAACCCAGACTGAAGGGCATGAGTCTATTTAGGGAAAAATTTTGTTCAAGGGTTATATCGTCTACTGACAAGAGCTATTACTTAGCATTACTAAAATCCCAATGAAAAGTACTTGGTTGAGCAAGAAATTGTAGGTTCTAATGTTTACTCCTCCACTTCCTGGTGAGGTGGCATTAGTAAACTGCTTCATTTCTTTATTCATAAACAGAGACAATAACAGCTCACAGAGTTCTGAGAAGATTGAAAACATATTACAAAAGACTCTGGAATGGAGCCAGATGCCGGGTAAACATTCAACATGTGTTAGGTGAAATATTAGCTGACTCAGTAGACCAATTTGGACACGTCTTCAAATTTTAGATCCTAGTTTCAACATGGTAAGGATCATAGTAGAGTGTAAAAAGCTTTAGACTTACAGTTGAGGAAAAAAGCTAAATTGCGCTTATTTGATAGATAGCTTCTGTCAAACTTCTCATGTTTTTTGAATCTATTTTTTTTTTCCTGTATTGGGGATTAAACTCCAGGCCTTTGCACTGAGCTATATCCCCAGCCCATCTTTATTTTTTCTTTTTTTTGTATTAAATTATTTTGTTGGTACATTGTAGGTATACAACCCACTTACATTTCTCATTGGGAACTTGTACCTTTACATAATGCATCTTGGTTCTTATTTTTTCCCCATTCCTAGCCCTCCCTTGACCCCCTCCACCTTTTGCTATTTACAAAGACTTTATTTCCATTTTTTCCATTTCTCAGCATTTTTCCTTTCCCTTCTTTCCTTTCTCCTGCCCCTCCCACTACCCCTACCCCTTTGGACCTTTTATTCCTATTTTACATTATCAATTATTCATTCTAATCATTGGTACATTTTAGGTATACACCATAATGACATTCATCATTGGAAATTTGCACCTTTATGTAGTCTCTCTTATTTCTTATTATTCACCCTTGCCCAGTCCTCCCTTCCACCCCTCCATTCCTCCCTATTTACCAAGATTTTGTTCCTATTTTTCCATTTTCTCATATTAATCCCATTCCCTTCTATCCTTTCCCCTAGCCCTCCCACTTCCTTCCCCTTTGCCCCTTTTCTTCCTATTTCACATTACCTATTATACATTTAGTCCTTATTTACAATTTCAGTTTCTCACACCAGAGAAACTATTTGGTATTTACACATGTGTGTCCTATTTATTTCACTTAAGAGTATTCCCTCAATGTGCATCCACTTAGCTATAAATGTCTCTAATTTCTCATTTTTTATGGCTGAGTAGTACTCCATTTTATTAAAAAAAAAAAAAAAACATTTTCTTTATCCAGTCTCCAGTTGATAGGCATTTGGGCTGTTTCCAAGTTTTAGCTATTACAAACTGCGCTGCTATGAACATAGGTGCACATATATCACTGTGGTATGATTCTTTTAATTCTTTGGGGAAGATCCCCAGCAGTGGAATAGCAGGATCAAATGGGACTTCCAGTCCTAGTTATTTGAGGTATCTCCATACCGATTTCCACAGTGCTTGCACCAGTCTACACTCCCACCAGCAGTGGAGCAGGGTTCCTCTTTCCCCACAGCCCTGCCAGCATTGGTTATTGGTTGATTTCATGATAGCAGCCATTCTTTCTGGAGTGAAGTGGAATCTCAGCGTTGTTTTCATTTGCATCTCTCGAATGACCAGTGATGTTGAGCATTTTTTCTTGTATTTATTTGCTATTTCTACTTCTTTGTCTGAGAAATGTCTATTCATTTCAGATGCCCATTTTTGGATTGGGTCTTTAAATTTGGGAGGTCTGATCTTTTTAAGTTCTTCATAGCTTCGAGAGAGTAGACCTTTGTCTGAGGAAGAGCAGGTGAAGATTTTTTCCCACATTGTGGGTTGTCTCTTCACACTGCTGGTGGTTTCTCCTGCTGTGCAGAAGCTTTTTAATAAGAAGAGATCCCATTTGTTGATTGTTTGTGCCAGTTCACAGGCAACTGAGGTTTTGTTCATAAAATCTTTTCCCACACTGATGTCTTCAAGGGTTCTACCTAACCTCTGTTCCAACTGGTTCAGAGTTTCTATTTTAATATTTAGATCTTTAATCCATTTTGATTTTAGTTTAGTGCATGGTGAGAGATATAGGTCTAGTTTGAATCTTTGGCAAGTTGAAGCCCAATTTTTCCAGCACCATTTATTAAAGAGGCTATCCTTCCTCCAGTGAGGGTGTTTGGCTCCTTTATCAAAGATGAGATGGCTGAGTGTGCCTGGCATTGTTTCTGCATCTTCTAATCTGTTCCACTGGTTCTCAAATCTGTTTCTTTGCCAGTACCATGCTGTTTTTATCACAGTAGCTTTGTACTAGATTTGCAGGTTGGGGATTGTGATAGCCCCTGCCATGTCTCTGTTACCTAGAATTGCTTTTGCTATTCTGGGTCTCTTTTTTTTCCAAATGAATTTTTTGATTGTTTTCTCAAGGTCTGTGAAGTATGCTGCTGGGATCTCAATTGGAATTGCATTAAATCTATATAGCAGTTTTGGAAGTATGGCCATTTTCACTATATTAATCCTTCCTACCCAGGAGCAGGGGATGTCTGTCCATTTTCTGATATCATCTTCAATCTCTCTTTTCAGAGTGCCATAGTTTTCAGAGAAGAAGTCTTTGATTTCTTTCATTAGGATGATTCCTAGGTATTTCAGTTTTTTGGATGCTATTGGGAAAGGAATTATTTGCCCTATTTCTCTCTCAGTGAGTCTGTCATTGGTGTAGTGGAAAGCTATTGATTTTTGTGTGTTGACCTTGTAAGCAGCTACTTGACTGAATTTGGTTATTAAGTCTAGAAGACTTTTGGTGGAGTCCTTGGGGCTTCTATATAGAGTATCATATCATCTGCAAATAATGACAGTTTGACTTCTTAATTACCTATCTTTATTCCATTTATTTCTTTCTCTTATCTAATTGCTGTGGCTAATGTTTCCAGAACTATATTGAACAAGAGTGGTGATAGTGGATATCCTTGTCTTGTTCCTGATTTGAGTGTGAAGGATTTCCGTTTTTGACCATTTAGTATGATATTGGCTGTTGGTTTTTCATAGATGGCTTCTATCAGTTTGAGGTAGAGACCATCTATTCCAATTTTTTGTAGGGTTTTTGTCATAAATGCATGTTGGATTTTGTCAAATGCTTTTTCTGCATCTATGGAGATAATCATATGGTTTTTGTCCTTGGCTCTATTGATATAGTGTATTACATTGATTGATTTTCATATATTGAACCATCCCTGCATCCCTGGGATGAATCCCACTTGATCAGGGTGTATGATCTTCTTGATGATCTTCTGCATTCTGTTTGCCAGTATCTTATTAAGGATTTTGCATCTATGTTCATGAGTGAGGTTGGCCTATAGTTCTCTTTTTCGGTTGGGTCTTTCTCTGCTTTGGGGATCAAGGTGATGCTTGCTTCCAGGAATGAATTTGGGAGTATTGCTTCCCTTTCAATTTCATTGAAGAGTGTAAACAGTAGTGGCAGCAGTTCCTCTCTAAATGTCTTGTAGAATTCAGCAGTGAAGCCATCAGGGCCCGGGCTTTTCTTACTTGATAAGTTTTTAATTACATTTTCCATTTCATTGGTTGATATTGGGTTGTTCAGAATTTTTAGGTCTTCTTCATTCAACTTTGGTAATTCATATGTATCTAGGAATCTGTCCATTTCTTCTGTGTTGTCCATCTTATTGGCGTATAGGTTCTGGAAGTAGGTATTGATGATCCTCTGGATTTCTGCTGGGCCTGTTGTAGTTTCACCCTTTTCATTCCTAATTGCATGGATTTGGGCCTTTTCTTTCCTTTCTCTGACAAAGTTGGCTAATGGTTTGTCGATTTTGTTGATTCATTTGAAGAACCAACTCTTGGCTTCACTGATTTTTTGTATCATTCTCTTAGTCTCCATTGCATTGATTTCTCCTCTGATCTTTATAATTTCCTCCCTTGTATGAGCTTTGGGGTTATCCTGCTCTTCTTTTTCTAGAAGCTTGAGGTTCAGCATCAGGTTGTTTAATTGGGATCGTTCTGTTTTCCTAATATGTGTATTCACTGCTATGAATTTCCCTCATAAGACAGCTTTCATTGTGTCCCATAGATTCCGATATGTTGTATTGTCATTGTCATTTAATTGAAGGAACTGTCTGATTTCTTCTTTAATTTCCTCTGTGACCCATTGGTTATTCAGAAGTGTGTTGTTCAATTTCCACATGTTTATGAAATTTTTTGAGTTTCTTTTGCTATGGATCTCCAATTTCATTGCACTATGGTCTGATAATGTACAGGGGACAACTTCAATTCTTTTGCACTTACTTAAACATGTTCCATGTGTGAGTATGTGGTCTATTTTGGAGAATGACCCATGTGCAGCTGAGAAGAATGTATATTCTGATTTTGTGGGGTGGAAGACTCTGTAAACATCTGTTAAGTTCATTTGTTCAAGAGTTCGATTGAGTTCCAGTATTTCATTACTTATTTTTAGTCTAGTTGATGTATCTATTTGTGACAGTGGGGTGTTGAGGTCCCCCATTACAATTGTATTAGTGCATATATGACTTTTCATGTCCATTAGTATTTGTTTTATATAGTTGGGTGCACTAGTGTTTGGTGCATAGATGTTTATGATTGTCATCTCTTCCTCTTGGATTCTTCCCTTTACAAGGATGTAGTGTCCTTCTTCGTCTCTCTTAATCAGGGTTGGTTTGAAATCTACTTGATCTGCCAAGAGGATAGCTACTCCTGCTTTTTTTCGGGTTCCCGTCACATGGACTACTGTTTTCCACCCTTTAACTTTCAGTCTCTGAGTTTCCTTTTGAATTAAGTGTGTTTCTTGTATGCAGCATATTGTTGGATTTTGCCTCTTGAGCCATTCTGCCAGTCTATTTCTTTTGATTGGTGAATTGAGACCATTAACATTGATGGTTATAACTGAAATGTATTGACTTGTCATTGCCATGACTTTTTCTTTTTGTTGGGTTCTCCCCCTTTACATTTAATTTCTTGTCATGCCAGATGGGTTCATTCTGCTTTGCTTCCTGGGGTTGTGATCCTCAATGTCTGTTCCTAGGATATTGTGTAAAATTCTGTGGAGTGCTGGTTTGCTATTCACAAAGTTCCTAAGGTGCTCTTTGTCATGAAAATATCTTATTTCTCCATCCATTTTGAAAGATAGTTTTGCAGGGTACATCAATCTGGGTTGGAGGCTGTTTACCTTTAGGGCTTGAAATACATCACTCCAAGCTCTTCTTGCCTTGAGGGTTTGCATTGAGAAGTCTGCTGTGATTCTGATGGGCTTTCCTTTGTATGTGATTTGTTTCTTTTCTCTGACTGCTTGGAGAACTTTGTTCTTCTGTTGTGTTTCTGGAATCGTAACAATTATATGCCTATGTGTAGGTTTTTTTGATCAAGGCTATTTGGAGTCCTATATGCCTTGCTTATCTGTATGTCAAGCTCTTTTCCCCTGCTTGGGAAGTTTTCTGCCATTATTTCTGTGAAGAGGTTTTTTATGTCATCTCCACTCTCTCCTGATTCTTCATTCAGCCCAATCAGTCTTATGTTATTCTTCTTTGCATCATCTAGCAGCTGCTGGATTGATTTCTCATGTTCCCTTATAATTTTGAAGCAATTTTTCTTTTCCTGGTCACTAATTCCAATCTTATCTTCTATATCTGAAATTCTGTCCTCACATTGGCTCATTCTGCTGTGTAGACTTTCAATGGAGTTTTTCATGTCCTCGAAATCTATTTGCATCTGTTTTATGGATTCCATTTGTTTCTTATGTTGAGATTCCACATGTTCCTGAGCTCCTCTCTAGATTTATTAATCATGTCTTGCACTAGGGGCACAATTTCTCCTGTTATCTGAGAAATTATTTCTGATTTCATTTTTTCCAGATCCCCTTTTATTGCCATTTCAGTGGGTCCAGGTGGTTGAGTACCAGAGTGTTCCATCTCATTTCCCTTTGGGGTTGCTGTAGATGATCTGGAAGTCCGGTTTTGAGACTTATTTACATGTTTTCTCATTTTGACTGGGGCAGGGGGCTGTTAGCACCTGCACAGATTACCTCCTCTGAGCTGGGTGAGGTGGGACAGGGGCCAGGAGCAGTGGTAGGGATGGTGACCCAAAAGCCCTTTCCTGTGGGCTGGGAGCAGCCGGAGGGATGGTGGCTGGGAAGCCCCTTCCTCTGGACCAGCAGCAGTAGGATGGTGGCTCAGAAGCCCCTCCCTCTGGGCCGGGAGCGGTGGGAGGGATGGTGGCCTGGAAGCCCCTTCCTCTGGGCCAGGAGTAGCGGGACAGAAGGTGGCCCAAAAGCCCTTTCCTCTGGGCTGGGAGCAGCAGGAGGGATGGTGACTGGGAAGCCCCTTCCTCTGGACCAGGAGCAGTGGGACGATGGCTCAGAAGCCCCTACCTCTGGGCTGGGAACAGTGGGACTCAGTACCTTGGTCTGGTGCTCTGGTGTCCTCTGCGTCTTTGTAGTGTGGAATCAGGTGGCTGCCTGTCTGCAGCAGGGTGATTCAGTGTCTTCCCCGTGACTCAGGACCTCGGTCGGGCATGCACAGCCCTGCCTTTCTGCAGCAGGCTGATTCGGCATGTTCTGTGCAACTCAGGACCTCGGTAGGGCCTGGGCAGACCTGCCTGTCTGCAGCAGGGTGATTCGGCATCTTCTGCGCAACTCAGGACCTTGGTAGGGCATACACAGACTTGCCTGTCTGCAGGGGGCTGATTCGGCGTGTTCCACACGACTCCTCCAGCCCATCTTTATTTTTTTATTTTTTGAGACAGGTTCTCACTGACTCACCAAGTTGCTTGGGCTGAGCTCAAACTTTCAATCCTCCTGCCACAGAGCACTAATACTTGGTAGCATGTGCTACCAAGACTGGATGTGAGTTTTATTTTCTTAGCGTGTAAAAATCAGGCATGATATCTCCCATATTTACTTTTAGGATTGTTGAAGGGGACAAAATTTGTTACTATGTGTCAACAATATTTATATTCTCCTTTCTTTCTGTTTCTAAAATTAACCACCATTGTTAAACATGTATTTGTATTTTCTCAAATTACTAATGTCTGCTGGAAAAGACAGAGTTAAGAAAATCTAGAATTATAGCAAGGTTCTGGAATTCTTCCATCTGCTCCATGCAAAGGCAGACAGCAACTCCACTGCAGAGCAATGTTGAAGATAAATACCTGTCTCTGGAGAAACACTACCACCTTCCTTGACTGTATGCTTTCGAGTTCAATAAGATGGAATCATTCCTTAAGAGTCTAAATCCCAGAACTAGCTTTGTTCAAACTGAGTCTGAGTAATAGCTTCTGAACACTTGAGAAATCAAACTTTATAACCAATTGGCTACATTGTTGGATAAATCATAGGATAAGGCTTATGAAAGCCTGAATTCTTTAATGGTCTATGTGCACTAAGTTGGGGGGTATTGTAGCATGTGAGTATGCATGGATGCTTACATAACATTTCCTGAAAGAAGCAACACAAGTTAGATTTCAGTTTCATCAAATAGAAAATCCTCAAACTATCTTATCCTCTATTAGAAAAAAATCTCTTTACTATTTAATACATTGTTACTAAAAAATGTAAATACTATAAACAAAGTTTAAGTCTTTTATCACCTTTTCAAAGGTGACTACTATTATCAGTTCATTGAGTATCTTTCCAAAACTTTTTCTTCACATTTTCTTAATCAATGTGTGCACATACAAAAATATATAGTTTTGTTAGTATGTATTTGTGCATAAATAATTCAAACTATTCTATAACTAGTTTTTATTCTACTGTATGCATTAGAGATAGTGCCATGTCAGTTCACAGATATCTTCCTCTTTCTTTTGAATTGTTGCATAATACTCCATAATATGAATGAGCTATCTTTTGTGTAACCATTTTTTGTGTTGTATAGGTGCCACAGAAGCCTAGAACTTTAGGAGTAAAGTAATTTATGTAAGAATTATCTAACCTAAACTTCTCATTTTATACATGAGCAAACTGAGGTATGGGAGAACTTAGTACCTAAAGCCTGGCACTAGAAGACAACTCTTCATGGTTTTAATTTGGATTCTTTCCATTAAATTATGTAACTTTCTATCAGGGCAGTATTTCATAAATGAATTCTAGTAGTTTTTTTCCATATCAATCTATTGAAAGAGGAAAAGAAGGTAGTGCCATTATCAAACATTCAATCTTTATTCTCTTAATGTATATAATAAATTTGAGACAATAGTTTGAACTCCGGAGTCTCTTACATATTTATACTGTGAGACTCTGTGAGAAAGATGAGAATAAAAACGTTCTGGGCTACAATAGTATACAGTATACTTTTTATTTGCTGTGCACCTTTTGGGCATCTGAAATTTTTCAAGTTTCAATCTAAATGTAATCTAAAGACTTACATGTTGAACACTTGGTCCCCAGCCTTGATGCTACTAAGAGGAGGTAGAACTTTAGGAGGTGCTGCCTCATGGAACAAAGGAAATTAGGTCTTTGGGGGCAAGTCCTTGAAGGGGTATTGGAATTCATTCTCCCTCTCTCTCTCTCTCTCCCATCTTTCTCTCTGTCCTTCCCAGCTACCATGATCCTCCACCAGGTGTTCCCTTCCACATAATTTACTGTTCTACTACAGACAGAAAGGAATTGGGCCAAGTGACCATGGATGGAAACCCCTGAAACAATGACCAAAAATAAACCATTCTTTCTTTCTTTTTTAACCATACTTTAAGTTGTTTTTCTCTGGTATTTTATCACAGTTACAGAAAGCTGACTAAAACAGATGATGCTGCATCTATAAGCATAGATGGGCAAACATGATTGAATGAGCAGTGGTAATTATTGCAAGGCCTCCTCAGGAACAGATGATTCAAGCTCCCCTTTGACTGGGACCTTTCACATCCTTTTTCTGCACTCAGACCTGGGAGACACATGAACAGTGGATATTAAGAGCCATCTTGTTTCACCTACTAGTTCTTTTCTTTGCTGGAACAAGAGGACAAATGGTTTCACCTGTGTCATAAACTTCAGTGGAGTTGCAGCTACTCCTAAAATGACAGAAATAGGAAGCTTCTCTTGCCTCAACATCATCTGGATTTTGAGCCACAATGAGAAAACAACTCAGTGTTTTGACTCATGGCCTTAGATCCTCTTCAGGATCAGTCAAATAACAAGAAGAAAAGAGTCTGGTACAGGCTCATGAGTCATAAAGCCTGATTGAATAACTCCTAATTAATTATTCCTGGGTTCCAAATTTGGCCACCTCACAGCCTGCATGTGCTCATTTGCAGCCTTCAGGCAAAATTTTTAAGCTTTTTTGTTGCATTTTCCATCTCATCTTGTTATAAATAATAGGTCAGAACACATTTCTTAAAAGCCTAAGATCTAAAACATATGTATGCACAATAGACCACAGAGGTAGACTACAAAAATTGAAGCCATTGTATTTTTAGCAGGGATTTTAAATGTCTGTTGAACACATTAATTTAAAAAGTAATTGTTGTTCATCCAATATGCCATGCTGTCAAGAAACAGACCACCAAGACAAAGGCCAAGATCCTGCCCTCTAGGATCCTGTAATCTTATTCCACAATGACCTTCCTTCATGTCCAGGAAGTGCCCATTCAAAGAACTAGAGGTCCTTGGGAGTAAAGGCAAATACATCCCCCCCCCCCGCCCCCTTAATCAGGCTCAAGCTGGAGAGGAATTGAAGCAATTTCCTTTGGACCCTTTAATAGGATTGTAGCATAGCTCCGTGGACTTGTCAAATATATGAGCTGGCCCTGTTTTTTTTTGGGGGGGGGGTGGTGGTACCGGAGATCAAACTCTGGACCTTGGGCTTGCTAGGCAGGCAGTGGAACCACTGGGCTAAATTCCCGGCAGCCCTGGTTTAATTTATGAAAATGCTCCTTTGTTTCCTATTAGACTGTAGTTCTTCTATGTACACCTTTCCTGGATCTGAAGCAGAAATTTAGACACAAATCCATTTTTTAGTTGAACCTATCTTTCTCTCTCAGTGAGGAAAGTTCCTTCCACTCAGATATTCTTACTTTGAACTCTTGTCTTTCTTCACTAATTTTATACATACTTCCTTGCTCCTCTTCGAGAATTCTGGTCCCAGAAAAATTCCATTTTGCCTTTCTTTTCTTTTTCCCAATTTACTAGAAGGTTGTCTAGGAAATAAAAATGTTATGGAAAAACTGAGTTAGGATCCTGGTACCACTACTACTTCACAATGGGAGTTTCAATATTCTTGATTGTAAGGTGGATAATAAGATTAATAATAGCTACCTTCCTCAGCAGACTGATGAAGTCATTAAAGTATGAGAAGCAGCTGCCTTGATAATTACTGGGTCCTGTTTTATTTTCCTAATTAAACCCCAATTTCCTCCTTTAAGGAGTAAAGCATCCCACTCTGGTTTGTTATCATCTTTCTTGTTTTAAAAAATTTTTCCTTGGTTCTTATCCCTGAATGTTTTCCTGGACCAGTTCTCTCTGTGCTGTGAGCATTACCTTCAATTTGCCCAACAGATTTATGCCCCAGAGAAGCTTGGCTTTCCCACCACTACCAGCATCATGGGGTGTTTATCAACTCTACATCCTAGTACCACCTTCTCAGGATATCCCCACTATCAGCCTCCCTACAGGACCCATGTGATATGTTGACTTACTGCCTTTTATCAATGTGGGTGGAGAAAGAGTTCTAATGACAATGTAGTATACATATTGCACCATAGCCTACTTCCAGCTATTAATTGTTTAATAATCAGCTTGCAAAATACCTGAATATTTAATAGTAAATATTATAGGCCAGAGAGACTGGACTCCACCACGTGGCAGATACAGATACCTTCTTTTGGTCATGAAATTTCATAGGACTTTCTACTATGTTCAGATTTCAACATTAGGAAAATCTCTTCTTTACATCTATTTCCAGTACAATATTTATCCACTTTCCCATGGATGAGACACAATATCCAACATCCACAACTTAAAGGAGGAAAGATTTAATTTAGCTCACATTTTAGCTCACTTAGGAAAGTCAGTACATGGTCAGCAGTTTCCAAGGAAGAAATGTGGATAAAGGCATGGCAAAGCAAAGCTGCTTAGTTCTGGGAAGCCTGAAAACAGAGAGGGAGGGGAGGAGCCAGGGACAATAATGCCCAGTAACCAGCCTTTTCCCACCCACCTCCACTACTGAAGAGCATAGTCAGCTGTGAACTCATCAATGGATGATTGTAGCACCATTGTGATCCAATCACCTTGCAAGTGCATGTTACTTTGGGTGATATTTTAGATCTAAACCATAACAAATGCTGAAATGATTGGCATATCCTTAAGCTTGGAAAATCCCCTGGTCCTTGCTGGACTAAATTCTTTTTCCCCTAAGAATTTGATTATTGAGAAGTATTTTCTTTCTTTTCTTCTTTCCATCTTAAATGCAGTGTTACTATTTAAACTCAAAGAGACATACTATAGGCTGTGCCCCCCCCCCACAATTTATTTGTTGAAATTCTAATCCTCAGTATAATGTAGTATTAGGAGATGGAGCCTTTGGTTGGTGATTAGGTCATGCAGGCAGATTCCCTTAGAAATGAGGCTCCAGAGAGGTCCCCTGCCTCTAGAACTATGAGAAATAAATTTCTGTTTCTATAATATCTGGTCTCTGCATTTTTATACAGCCCCAATAGGCTAAAGTAGACAAATACACAAATAAATTCACTTAAGTTCCCAGAAAGAGAAATTTATCTAAATTCTCAAGCAGTAAGATTATAAGAGGCAGAGTCCAGTCATGCGGAAGACACCGAATCACTCCGCTGCAGACAGGCAGCCACCTGATTCCACACTACAAAGACGCAGAGGACACCAGAGCACCAGACCAAGGTACTGAGTCCCACTGTTCCCAGCCCAGAGGTAGGGGCTTCTGAGCCATCGTCCCACTGTTCCTGGCCCAGAGGAAGGGGCTTCCAGGCCACCATCCCTCCCACCGCTCCCGGCCCAGAGGGAGGGGCTTCTGAGCCACCATCCTACTGCTGCTGGTCCAGAGGAAGGGGCTTCCCAGCCACCATCCCTCCGGCTGCTCCCAGCCCACAGGAAAGGGCTTTTGGGTCACCATCCCTACCACTGCTCCTGGCCCCTGTCCCACCTCACCCAGCTCAGAGGAGGTAATCTGTGCAGGTGCTAACAGCCCCCTGCCCCAGTCAAAATGAGAAAACATGTAAATAAGTCTCAAAACCGGACTTCCAGATCATCTACAGCAACCCCAAAGGGAAATGAGATGGAACACTCTGGTACTCAACCACCTGGACCCACTGAAATGGCAATAAAAGGGGATCTGGAAAAAATGAAATCAGAAATAATTTCTCAGATAACAGGAGAAATTGTGCCCCTAGTGCAAGACATGATTAATAAATCTAGAGAGGAGCTCAGGAACATGTGGAATCTCAACATAAGAAACAAATGGAATCCATAAAACAGATGCAAATAGATTTCGAGGACATGAAAAACTCCATTGAAAGTCTACACAGCAGAATGAGCCAATGTGAGGACAGAATTTCAGATATAGAAGATAAGATTGGAATTAGTGACCAGGAAAAGAAAAATTGCTTCAAAATTATAAGGGAACATGAGAAATCAATCCAGCAGCTGCTAGATGATGCAAAGAAGAATAACATAAGACTGATTGGGCTGAATGAAGAATCAGGAGAGAGTGGAGATGACATAAAAAACCTCTTCACAGAAATAATGGCAGAAAACTTCCCAAGCAGGGGAAAAGAGCTTGACATACAGATAAGCAAGGCATATAGGACTCCAAATAGCCTTGATCAAAAAAACCTACACATAGGCATATAATTGTTACGATTCCAGAAACACAACAGAAGAACAAAGTTCTCCAAGCAGTCAGAGAAAAGAAACAAATCACATACAAAGGAAAGCCCATCAGAATCACAGCAGACTTCTCAATGCAAACCCTCAAGGCAAGAAGAGCTTGGAGTGATGTATTTCAAGCCCTAAAGGTAAACAGCCTCCAACCCAGATTGATGTACCCTGCAAAACTATCTTTCAAAATGGATGGAGAAATAAGATATTTTCATGACAAAGAGCACCTTAGGAACTTTGTGAATAGCAAACCAGCACTCCACAGAATTTTACACAATATCCTAGGAACAGACATTGAGGATCACAACCCCAGGAAGCAAAGCAGAATGAACCCATCTGGCATGACAAGAAATTAAATGTAAAGGGGGAGAACCCAACAAAAAGAAAAAGTCATGGCAATGACAAGTCAATACATTTCAGTTATAACCATCAATGTTAATGGTCTCAATTCACCAATCAAAAGAAATAGACTGGCAGAATGGCTCAAGAGGCAAAATCCAACAATATGCTGCATACAAGAAACACACTTAATTCAAAAGGAAACTCAGAGACTGAAAGTTAAAGGGTGGAAAACAGTAGTCCATGTGACGGGAACCCGAAAAAAAGCAGGAGTAGCTATCCTCTTGGCAGATCAAGTAGATTTCAAACCAACCCTGATTAAGAGAGACGAAGAAGGACACTACATCCTTGTAAAGGGAAGAATCCAAGAGGAAGAGATGACAATCATAAACATCTATGCACCAAACACTAGTGCACCCAACTATATAAAACAAATACTAATGGACATGAAAAGTCATATATGCACTAATACAATTGTAATGGGGGACCTCAACACCCCACTGTCACAAATAGATACATCAACTAGACTAAAAATAAGTAATGAAATACTGGAACTCAATCGAACTCTTGAACAAATGAACTTAACAGATGTTTACAGAGTCTTCCACCCCACAAAATCAGAATATACATTCTTCTCAGCTGCACATGGGTCATTCTCCAAAATAGACCACATACTCACACATGGAACATGTTTAAGTAAGTGCAAAAGAATTGAAGTTGTCCCCTGTACATTATCAGACCATAGTGCAATGAAATTGGAGATCCATAGCAAAAGAAACTCAAAAAATTTCATAAACATGTGGAAATTGAACAACACACTTCTGAATAACCAATGGGTCACAGAGGAAATTAAAGAAGAAATCAGACAGTTCCTTCAATTAAATGACAATGACAATACAACATATCGGAATCTATGGGACACAATGAAAGCTGTCTTATGAGGGAAATTCATAGCAGTGAATACACATATTAGGAAAACAGAACGATCCCAATTAAACAACCTGATGCTGAACCTCAAGCTTCTAGAAAAAGAAGAGCAGGATAACCCCAAAGCTCATACAAGGGAGGAAATTATAAAGATCAGAGGAGAAATCAATGCAATGGAGACTAAGAGAATGATACAAAAAATCAGTGAAGCCAAGAGTTGGTTCTTCAAATGAATCAACAAAATCGACAAACCATTAGCCAACTTTGTCAGAGAAAGGAAAGAAAAGGCCCAAATCCATGCAATTAGGAATGAAAAGGGTGAAACTACAACAGGCCCAGCAGAAATCCAGAGGATCATCAATACCTACTTCCAGAACCTATACGCCAATAAGATGGACAACACAGAAGAAATGGACAGATTCCTAGATACATATGAATTACCAAAGTTGAATGAAGAAGACCTAAAAATTCTGAACAACCCAATATCAACCAATGAAATGGAAAATGTAATTAAAAACTTATCAAGTAAGAAAAGCCCGGGCCCTGATGGCTTCACTGCTGAATTCTACAAGACATTTAGAGAGGAACTGCTGCCACTACTGTTTACACTCTTCAATGAAATTGAAAGGGAAGCAATACTCCCAAATTCATTCCTGGAAGCAAGCATCACCTTGATCCCCAAAGCAGAGAAAGACCCAACCGAAAAAGAGAACTATAGGCCAACCTCACTCATGAACATAGATGCAAAATCCTTAATAAGATACTGGCAAACAGAATGCAGAAGATCATCAAGAAGATCATACACCCTGATCAAGTGGGATTCATCCCAGGGATGCAGGGATGGTTCAATATATGAAAATCAATCAATGTAATACACTATATCAATAGAGCCAAGGACAAAAACCATATGATTATCTCCATAGATGCAGAAAAAGCATTTGACAAAATCCAACATGCATTTATGACAAAAACCCTACAAAAAATTGGAATAGATGGTCTCTACCTCAAACTGATAGAAGCCATCTATGAAAAACCAACAGCCAATATCATACTAAATGGTCAAAAACGGAAATCCTTCACACTCAAATCAGGAACAAGACAAGGATATCCACTATCACCACTCTTGTTCAATATAGTTCTGGAAACATTAGCCACAGCAATTAGATAAGAGAAAGAAATAAATGGAATAAAGATAGGTAATTAAGAAGTCAAACTGTCATTATTTGCAGATGATATGATACTCTATATAGAAGCCCCAAGGACTCCACCAAAAGTCTTCTAGACTTAATAACCAAATTCAGTCAAGTAGCTGCTTACAAGGTCAACACACAAAAATCAATAGCTTTCCACTACACCAATGACAGACTCACTGAGAGAGAAATAGGGCAAATAATTCCTTTCCCAATAGCATCCAAAAAACTGAAATACCTAGGAATCATCCTAATGAAAGAAATCAAAGACTTCTTCTCTGAAAACTATGGCACTCTGAAAAGAGAGATTGAAGATGATATCAGAAAATGGACAGACATCCCCTGCTCCTGGGTAGGAAGGATTAATATAGTGAAAATGACCATACTTCCAAAACTGCTATATAGATTTAATGCAATTCCAATTGAGATCCCAGCAGCATACTTCACAGACCTTGAGAAAACAATCAAAAAATTCATTTGGAAAAAAAAGAGACCCAGAATAGCAAAAGCAATTCTAGGTAACAGAGACATGGCAGGGGCTATCACAATCCCCAACCTGCAAATCTAGTACAAAGCTACTGTGATAAAAACAGCATGGTACTGGCAAAGAAACAGATTTGAGAACCAGTGGAACAGATTAGAAGATGCAGAAACAATGCCAGGCACACTCAGCCATCTCATCTTTGATAAAGGAGCCAAACACCCTCACTGGAGGAAGGATAGCCTCTTTAATAAATGGTGCTGGAAAAATTGGGCTTCAACTTGCCAAAGATTCAAACTAGACCTATATCTCTCACCATGCACTAAACTAAAATCAAAATGGATTAAAGATCTAAATATTAAAATAGAAACTCTGAACCAGTTGGAACAGAGGTTAGGTAGAACCCTTGAAGACATCAGTGTGGGAAAAGATTTTATGAACAAAACCTCAGTTGCCTGTGAACTGGCACAAACAATCAACAAATGGGATCTCTTCTTATTAAAAAGCTTCTGCACAGCAGGAGAAACCACCAGCAGTGTGAAGAGACAACCCACAATGTGGGAAAAAATCTTCACCTGCTCTTCCTCAGACAAAGGTCTACTCTCTCGAAGCTATGAAGAACTTAAAAAGATCAGACCTCCCAAATTTAAAGACCCAATCCAAAAATGGACATCTGAAGTGAACAGACATTTCTCAGACAAAGAAGTAGAAATAGCAAATAAATACATGAAAAAATGTTCAACATCACTGGCCATTCGAGAGATGCAAATGAAAACAATGCTGAGATTCCACTTCACTCCAGAAAGAATGGCTGCTATCATGAAATCAACCAATAACCAATGCTGGCAGGGCTGTGGGGAAAGAGGAACCCTGCTCCACTGCTGGTGGGAGTGTAGACTGGTGCAAGCACTGTGGAAATCAGTATGGAGATACCTCAAATAACTAGGACTGGAAGTCCCATTTGATCCTGCTATTGCACTGCTGGGGATCCTCCCCAAAGAATTAAAAGAATCATACCACAGTGATATATGTGTGCCCATGTTCATAGCAGTGCAGTTTGTAATAGCTAAAACTTGGAAACAGCCCAAATGCCCATCAACTGGACACTGGATAAAGAAAATGTGTTTTTTTTATAAAATGGAGTACCACTCAGCCATAAAAAATGAGAAATTAGAGACATTTATAGCTAAGTGGATGCACATTGAGGCGATACTCTTAAGTGAAATAAATAGGACACACATGAATAAATACCGAATAGTTTCTTTGGTGTGAGAACCTGAAAGTATAAATAAGGACTAAATGTATAATAGGTAATGTGAAATAGGAAGAAAAGGGGCAAAGGGGAAGGAAGTGGGAGGGCTAGGGGAAAGGATAGAAGGGAATGGGATTAATATGAGAAAATGGAAAAATAGGAACAAAATCATTATAAATAGGGAGCCCTGGAGGGGTTTGAGGGAGGGCTGGGCAAGGGTGAAAAATAAGAACCAAGAGAGATTATGTAAAGGTGCAAATTTCCAATGATGAATGTCATTATATTGTATACCTAAAATGTACCAATGATTAGAATGAATAATCGATAATGTAAAATAGGAAGAAAAGATCTAAAGGGGTAGGGGTAGTGGGAGGGGCAGGGGAAAGGAAAGAAGGGAAAGGAAAAATGCTGAGAAATGGAAAAAATGGAAATAAAGTCTTTGTAAATAGGGAAGGGTGGAGGGCGTGAAGGGAGGGCTAGGAATGGGGAAAAAATAAGAACCAAGATGCAGTATGTAAAGGTACAATTCCCAATGAGAAATGTAATTGTGTTGTATACCTACAATGTACCAATAAAAGAATTTAATACAAAAAAAAATAGAGACAGAGTCAAACTCTTGAGAGCTAAATGAGAAAAGGCTAAAGTATTCTAAAACATGAAAAGCAATGGTCTTTGTCTTTTGCCATCTATGACCTAAACTGCATGATTGCTCCTTACTCCAGGCAAGAAAATTAACATTTTAAAATAATTTACCACTTTCCAGTCAGGCAAATAATGCTACAAGAAAAGCAAATCCTCTTAATTTTATAATTTGTCATTTTATTCTGACAACTTTGGAAAAGTAAAAGAAAGAAACTTTCAATGAAGAAATTCCAAATTGGCTTCAACTGAAAAAAATTCTTAAATCTATTTGATACACTTTGAATTTCTGGGTTTTGTTTAATTATTCTAACTTAACAGATTCAGCTAAACTTTTGGCTTTCAAATCCAGTAATTATGACAGCCTCATTACAAATATGTGTGCATACCTCAGAGTCACCTGGATTTTCAATTCTGACTACAAAATATTCTATTTGGCTTGCATCCTGGTTGTCACACCCTAGTGTAGGCTTTTCCTACACTGACTAGGAATAAACAGTGTAGTCAACAGAATATTGTGCATAAATATCATAAAAGACATAAATGCTCCTGTTCCTCATTTTTGGATCCCTATCAGCTTCCACATCATGAGTACAGTCAGAGAGCCCCATGAAGAGTCTACGTGGTGAGGAACAGACACTTCCTGTCAACACCAGACATCCCATCAGTACATGAGTAACCCATCTTCAATATAGATCCTCAAGCTCACATCACACCTTTCGATGACTGGAGCTTTAGCTAACACCTTGGCTCAACCTCATGAGAACCCTCAGAGAAATCCATCTAAGCCATCCCAGAATTCCTGACCCACTGTAACTGTGTGAAATCAAAAGTGCATATTTTTGTTTTAAACTGCTAAGTTTCAGGGTAATTTGATATGCAGAATAGAAAACTGATATACTCAGGTAGGAATTTAAAACCCAATATTGAAAGAGCCAGTGTTTATAAACTTCTCAGGTTCAGTAAGTGCAAAAAGGCTGAGCTTTAATCCTTTTGATAGACATTATTGGGTTTTTGATACTCCTTGGCTTTTGAACTCCTCTTCTCTATATGTGAATTCTCCACTTGTTGAGTTCCACACAATAAGAAGTAGAATATTTCCTTCTACTTTAGACATAGAACATGCAAGGTACTTACTTTGCCAGTTTCCCTGACAGCTTGGGTTAGAACAAGTGGCTCAGGCATGTCTCATCAGGGATACTTGACACTATTGTGTTGACTGAAGAGTAATGGATGCAAGCATGCAGACAATGAGACTTGGAGGACATGTCCAATACATGTGGTAAAATGGTAAGCTATGGCATCCTCTCTGGTCTAATAATTCTGATATTAGTGACCTTCCTCATTAGACTTCTTTGTTCCTGACCACTTCACATACTGATTTTCCAGGCCCAGAGAGTCTATGAACTATTCAATATTCCTTAATAAATGTCTTTTTTGCTTCAATATGCGTCTACTGTATGCACATTACAACATGGTAGGTGCAATGAAAATCACCCAAGAAGAATCAGATACATCAGAATATCTGCTGTCAACAGGAACTGCCTAAGAGAGATTATCACACTCACTGATTTGATCTGTCTTCTGAAGCACAACTTCATGGACAGAAAGAAACCAAGTAATGTGATAGAAAGATAAAAGTTAAAGGGCACAGTTTCTTAAATAAACTATTATGGATATTTATAAATGTACTAAGAGCTTGAGATTCTCAAGCACTAGTGATTTACAAATGGAATGTTTTTCAATTTAAGTTCTTCTCCTTCAGTAGCTTTATATTTTAATGTTTATCACCTGACTAAAAATAATTTTGAACTTTTCATGAACCTCAAGAAACAGAAAACATCACAAAATGAAAAATAAAATTTAAGGCCATCCTAGTTAAAACAGAAATAAGAACGTGACATTTAATTTGCACACAATGTAACATGCTTGGAACTGAAAACAGCTATAAAAGTATGAGATAGTCATAAATATCAGATTTTTATACTGCTTGCCCAAATAATTAAGAAAGTGTATCCATGACAGAACTTGGAATTCATATTTCATTTTTCTCCTCATATGACTTTAATTCTCTAGTTACAGATTCTCATAACTTCTGGTACTTTTAGGCTACTAAATAGATCTGTAGGCAGGCCAGAAAAATGACCCACATGAGGAAAAAAGCAAAACTGCAGAATCACAGCTTCCTGTAGGTCAGATTTGGTCACCTACACCACAGCCTTATTTGGATCTGCCCTTAGAACCTGTCAGTTTTCAACTCAGCCCCTCCTGTGGCCTTAGCAAATCCTATAGTTCTTCCCTTCCTTCTACCAAAAAAGTACAGTAGATTGTTTTACTTCCTGTTTTGGAGGGAAATGAATTTTAATTACATGGAATACATGAATACATTCTTGGTACAAAATTCAAACATTACCGATCAAGCCTCTGTCCATCACCACCCAGATGTTTTTTCATGTACATATTGAAATACCTAGGTACAGTGAAAAGCTTAGCTTCTATTCTGGTTTGCAAGAAAAATTATTAATATTTGGAATATTTACTTAAGAACACCAAAATAATTACTCATAGTCCATTGGCTCCTTCCCTCTTCTTTTCCACCAGGTATATCTAAACTTGGTTTTAGTTACTAAAGCATCTGATTGTTCCTGCATGTCATCTCTGTCATGGGTACTTCAGGAGAAAACCTTTGGTTCCATCTGCCTGGGTCTTTAGAACTAATGATTGTCTTTGCCACATCGCAGTTGGAAGTCTTCTCCCTGGAGTGCCTACTAAAGCCAGAGAACTCCCTTAGTTCCATCCACATTTTTTTCTAATGAAAGTCCTCCTCTGTTCTTTCATTTTTGGTGCCCTGCAAGGGAGAGATAGCTCCCCAAATCTCCATATGTCTTACTCTTTTCAGTTCAAGGCAGTTTTGTTAATTTTTTAGGGTGAAGTGGTAGGAAAAGGGAGAAAACTCGGAATTCCCCCTATTCCCTAAGAATGTCCATGCTTTTAAATCCAGAGTTAGCCGGTTACATGTACATGACATTTTAACCACCTCTCCACTTTATATCTTTTGGCAGAGACAATGAACCCAGTATGACCAAGTTAGAAATAAGAGGAGATGGTAGAATTATTAGAATGATATTAAAAAATTGTTTTTATTTAATCTACATGAATTATATCATCCTATATGTATTATTTCCTAACTTGCTTCTTCATACCAATATGCCTTCCAAAGCTTTCCGTGTTGTTACGTTTAACTCAAAATTATTCATTCAATAATAATTCACTGACCCTCTACTATGTGCCAGGCAATACATGCCAGGGGCTGCATTAATATGTGTCACTGAAAAAACAGGATAAATCTTTATGCTCATTAGTTTTACATTTTTAGAGGTGGTGAAAGATGATAGACAATTAAGCATGCACATAACTAATATAATAACATGAAAGAATAAGTACTATGAAGAAAAAGAAAGTGAAGTAAAGGGATATGGACAAGGCTGGTGTTAGGACAGTTAGGACCTCTCTGCTAAGACAACCTCATTCTTTTTAGCTGCTGAATAATATCACATCTCACCAAAAAAACAGAGTGAGGCTCATTTCCCATTTTTGCTATTATGTCATGTTGTAATATTTAACCTCCTTCTGCACATAAACAGTAGTATTTTGAGTAGGCACTGAAAAATAGAATTACTAAATCATACTTGCAAGCTGCTCTCTGAAATGGCTGTATTAATTTATTCTCGCGTTGGAAATTGCTCTGTCCCTCATACCACTCTTAACAGTTGACATTATTAAATTAATTTTACCAACCTGATGTGATGTGTAAAAAATGGTATCTCATTTTTTAAATTGACATTTCCTTGATTACTACTTAGGTTAAATATCACTTCATATATTTATTAGACATCTATATTTCCCGTCTTGTAAAATGGCTATTCATATCCTTTGTCCATGCTTCAGTGGATTTTTGTCTTCTTTATTTAATTGTTTAAGTTAATGTATTCAAGTTAATATTTTGTCTTATATACATTCCAAAATATTTTCTCCCATTTTGTCTTTGACATATATAACTTCATTTATTTGGTATCCATATATCCTCTTAATGATTATATAGGTCTGTCCTCTTTTGTTGTTGTTGTTGTTGTTTTTAAATTCAAATTCAGTGTGCAATTATTAAGCACACACTCTCTGAATATGACATTATGCTAGGCAGTTAGGAAGACAAAAGATAAGTGACATGTGGCATCTGTCCTTGTCGATTCCAGAATTTAGATTTGGAGACAAAGTACATAAATACTTGTGAAGTCTAGGGCCCTAATATATTTTAGTATATGTGCTGCCAAAGCAAGCACAGTCAAGGGCCTTAATAAACCACAAAACATCTATTTTTTAAGTTCTATGGAGGGGCCATGCCTCATGCAGAGCAAGGCCTCCAGAAGGGTATCAGAGACACAACCGCACTGAAGAGATGGCAAGAGTGAGAGTAGAATGCTCCATCTTAGGGGGAATAGCAGAGGCAGAGGCTGAGAATAGCTAGAAAGAGCTAGAGCAAAATTTCTGGAAAAGTTGGACAGTGGGTGCAAATACAGTATAAGAATAAAAGGAGCACAGTGAGAGACCACCTTAAAATGGTAGAGTGCACCTATCTTAATCATTTTACCCATAAATAAAAAAATATGGTAATAAATTCAACACTTTCTAGTCTCTTTGAAACAGAAGTCACTAAGAAAAGGATACTTGGCGGGCCTCATCCCACAGAGACCTGAAGGGGCGGAAGCAGCCTGTAGAGAAGCGAAGGCCCTAGGTGCTCAGGCTTTTGATCTCTGCAAATTATCTTGTAAGGGAAAAAAATGCTTAAAGTCAAAAGAAGCCAGAAAGCTCCCCCAGATGGCTGGGAGTTGATTGAACCAACACTGGATGAATTGGATCAAAAGATGAGAGAAGCTGAAACAGAAAAGAACCTCATGAGGGAAAGAGGAAAGTGGAGTCTCTGCGGCCCATCTTCAGAATCCACCACCAGAAAACCCGCTATATCTTTGACCTCTTTTACAAGCAGAAAGCCATAAGCAGAGAACTCTATGAATACTGTATTAAAGAAGGCTACACAGACAAAAACCTGATTGCAAAGTGGAAAAAGAAGGGGTATGAGAACTTGTGCTGCCTGCAATGCATTCAGACTCGGGACACTAGTTCTGGGACAAACTGCATTTGCTGGGTTCCCAAAAGCAAGCTGGAAGTGGGTTGCATCATCGAGTGCACACACTGCGGCTGCCAGGGCTGCTCTGGCTGAGGCCATCTGGCTCTGAGCCCTCTCCATCCTGGACTTTGGACCTTGCGGGTTCCTACTGTGCCACCCCCTTCCTGGGAGCAACTCTTCTTTACCAGCACTCTGGGCCCAAGTTGGAGTGTGGGCTCTTCAGGTGAAGGGTTGGTGTTCACCAGCTGTGATTTGTAACAATAAAACCTTTAAAGCTCTTGAAGAAAAAAAAGAAAAAAAAAGAACACTTGACTATAAGAAGTTAAATAAAAATTGGGAGTGGTGGGACAAAGGAAGTCTCAACCCCATGCTTGATGACAGCTGAAGACAGTTGCTACACAGCCAATCCAGTGTGTGTGTGTGTGTGTGTGTGTGTGTGTGTGTGTGTGTCTGAGTGTGGTGTGTGTGCATAATGCCTGAGGATCTGCTGGATTTTGCCCAGCCAGAGCCCTTACAGCCAAAGAACTGTTGTGATTTGCAAGTCTTATGTCAGTTTTACCATCCTGCAGTGGTAAGAGTGGGACAATTTATGCTCTATGGCTTCATAGCCCTCTGGGGAGGCTGCCAAAAAAAGCATGTTTGGGATAGGAATCTGAAAAAAAAGGAAAAATAAAATAAAATTTTAAAATTTTAAAACCCAAGTCCATTTTGACATAGGGGTGAGATTTCATATCCAGATCCCCCTCAGGTTCTGCCATTTAATCATTCTCTAGGATCCAGGCCTGTGATAGGTAATGGTGGACAAAGATAGGCCACCTCAGGCTGCATCACAGACACCATCTTCCGCTAGGCAGGTGAAGAGTAACAGAACTTGGGTCTGAGTTGCAAAAGAATGGTGGAAAATGTTACCAATAGCTGACCTTCTTCAAACTCAGTGACATGGCAGCCTTCCTCTGCTCATTTTATGTTGCTGTGGGGAGAATGACAAAAGATAGATGCTTCTTGTTGGAATGCTAGTTGTTTAATCATTCTTTCTAGTCCCAAGACGTTGATTGTAGCTTCTTAGAGCTATCTTCGGCTTCTCCTTGGTTTTCAGTGTCTTATAAATGATATTAAAATTTCCCATTACATGGGATACATGGAGATCTATGGCAGAGTGTTTTGTTTTGTTTTTTCAAGTGTTATGTCACAGATGGTATCCTTGGGCCAAAAGCCTTAGAATTGAGAATGGAGGAATTTTTTGTAAACACATAAATTGTAAGTTCTTATAATGAGACCCAAAACACTTAATCTGGCCTGGCTCCTAGCTCCCACAAGCCTTGGTCAAGCCTAAAAATGTGTTCACATCCATTGGAAAGCTTGACAGCAGCACACCAGGATAGTCTTCCCAATAACATGGCATGCCACACAGCACTCATGAAGGAGGAAATCACCTCCTCTCTAGGTTCTGAGAACCCCAAGGAACCCCAGGACATTGAATGGCAGAAAAGATGCCCTTCAGAATTGTAGTAGCCACACACCATCCTCCACCATAGGCCTCTTGCTCTCTGTTTTCAGAAGAATAACAAAGAGAAACTGAAAAGGTGTGATGCACTCCAGCATTTCCATCATGTCAAAGAGCAACAGTAACTGACTAGTCTCTCACACAAAGCTTTGTTTTCTTAGAAGGACCCCATTATTACTAACAGGCAAATCATAGCTACAATTTGCAAAGTGATTCATTTCTCTTTCTCTATAAGTCATAACATTTAGTTGAGCTTCATAATTCCTCTTGTTTTAGTATATCACGTTACATTTACTTTTCCTATGAGCTTGTGAATGTTTTTTCTCTTCCTCTAAAGTTATAAATTCTCTTGCCTCACTCTATGCCCTCCCTCTACTGTGTAAGACACTGATTTGTTTGATGTGCCTCTGAAGAGCTCTCTTCTCAATATGTGAGGGCTGAGGAGAGGATAAGCACACTGGAAATAGGATCTTTGCCTGTGGTATACATGTGTGGGCCATGTGTCTCACACAGGTGAGAAGTCTTAGGGAAGAACCCATTCAAAAAATTTTACTATATATGTATGTGCATGAGAGGAATATGAAATCAGGTAAGTGGAATAACAAAATTGTGTTTCTAAAATACTTTTCACAAGGTCACTTATGAACATAAAGATTATCTTCAAACTCTTCAGCTGAATTAAGCAAGAAATATTTCCCTATTTCATGAGCGAAAACTAGAATAAGAAATTTCTCAACTTTTCCAGCTTCATCAAACTCAGAAAGTGAGTCCCATGATCCCTCAGACCAACTGCCTCTCCCAGACTTGCTCTGGTTCTCTACTGTGTATAAACCAATGTTCTTGGCCTTTTGTTTGATCATGAGTGAATCAGTCATAAGATTTGGACATTATGTTCAGAGAACATGATAAATTCATCAAGATTTGCTGGATCTGCAAAACCCTCCTGGCGTTCATAACAGAATAACTATCTTCTATCCCCAGATGACTTCAAGAGATTTAAGATTTGTGTGTGGAGATGATACAGCTTTCCACTTGCCCTGAGAGAAACCCATCTTGACATACCTCTCTTCTTTCGCCCAGGTTGTCTTCTCTATTTGATCTGCCTTTCTTTCCTCCCCTGTCCACTGAAAGGGTTCTTAAAAGCATCATATAAAGCTCAATTTGACTATCATAATCTCCTTCAGCAAGACTTCACACACTTTCTCCAGTTCTGCCTTCACAAAGCCCCAATTTTGTTCAGGTCTCCACTCACTCCTCTCCTGCCAGACAAGTGTTTTAATCTTAGTTTGCTCCAGCTCTAGAAAAAGGCATAATCAACCTGAGCATCATGTTTCTTTGCCAGAAATTAGATAGAAAATTGTCACGTGGCCTGGGCCAATTAGATAAGAGAAGAAACATATGGGGCTCTTGGTCCTCAGTAGAGTCCAAGGAGAAGATTATCAGTCTCTATCCTCTGGAAGTGCATTGCCTGGCATTGACCTCAGGATAGCTGCCTTTCTCTTAGAAGCAAGCAAAGTAGACCATCTGGCTTCTTAGTCACACCCAATGGCTGTTTAAATCTGAGAGTCTCAATTTCCTCTTTTTGAAATGAGGAAATTAATCTCATTTATCTGTAGCTTCTTTCCAGTTTTAGAATACCATGTATGCCTCTAACACATGATGGAGGAAAGCCTAGAAAGTGAAAAAGGATGGAAAATTGTAACTGTAGCTCAAAAAAATCTGAAGCCATTAACAATTACAAGCAATCTGCTTTTTTTTGTACCAGGGATCAAACTCAGGTCCTTGCGCTTGCACAGCAGGCGGTGAAAACACTGAGCTAAATCCCTGGCCCAACAATCTGCCTTTTAATAATCAAGTGATCTCAACTCTCCAGAGAAGAAATGAGTACTAATCTTAGTGTAGTCATGAAGATATCCTTACATTCTCTCCTATCTCATTTGGTAAATGGTTTCTACTACAATTAAATGCAAAGAGTAGTACAAGTTTAGGAATGGAAAATTTTTTCTCTTCTTAATCTGTTTTGTTGGGTTTTTTTTTTTGGTACCAGGGATTGAACTCAGGACCTTGTGCTTTCGAGGCAGGTGGCGGAACCACTGAGCTAAATCCCCAGCCCTCTTCTTAATTTGTTAAACTATTTCCCCTTCCTTGTGTAATTGCTCCAAAACCACCCATGAAGACCAAAAGAATTAGTAAATGGTAGAGTTGTTATATTGAAAAATTAAAGAAAAAGTGCAGGATTTCTCTGCCTGAGGTAAAGTAGATTTTAACTGGCTTTAAAATGCTAAAAGAATTAAGTTGAAGCACCACCTAGTGGTTCTCAAATGTGTTTTGATGAAAGTTGTTCCCAATTTTCCTCAGTTTGAGACATAATTGATTTCTTATGCACATATATGTGTACCCATATGTAAGTTCAAAATATTAAAATAATTGGTTTTTTCTTCCATGTGTATGTAAGTATAACAAGATAGGTATTAGGGGAGAGTAGCTATAGCTTTTTTATTCTTCCAATTTAATGTCATCCAGAAAACCATGGATATGAGAACGGGACAGAGAAGGGTGATGAATTCATATAAATCTCACCCACTAATGAATGGAGTTCATTCAGTGAAACAATAATTAAGTCAGTTGAGGAGGCCCACACCTGTAATCTCAGCTACATGGGACAGTTGGGGGAAGAGGATCTCAAGTTCCAGACCAGCCTAGGTTACTTAGTGAGATCCTGTCTCAAAACTTACAACAGGGCTGAGGATGTAGCTCCGTGGTAGAGCAATTGCCTAGTACGAGCAAGGACCTGGGTTCAATCCCCTGTACCCAAAAGAAAGAAAAAAGAATTAATACAATAAAGTCCATAAAGCATAATAGATCTCAGTTCTTTTTCCTACTCATATCCTCTCTAAGAGCCCACAACTGTATCTTCATCTTCCTAATCCTGCAATGCAGACATGTCCTTACATGTCTAGGGATTGGCTGGCTGGCTACTGGATGATCTTTGCACACCCCAAGATTCCCAAGTCCTTTCCCACCACAAACCCACAGCTTGCCTTGAACTTGAATGAACAAAAAATCTTCTGTAATTATTATAGAGATAACTCTTGTATTTATGATGCCTAGCTTCTGAAATTATGTCTGTTTCATTACCTCTAAGCAAGAGCAAAAAGAGCCCAAAACATGCAGATGAGTAGAACACAACCTGTTGTTGTAAAGTTGACAGCACACCTTCAAATTGGCCAATTAAGTATTTGTATCAATTAGGATTAAGTTCAGCAACATGTAGAAAAAAAATCCAAAACAGCAGTGACAGGAACAAAATGGTTTATTCTCCCTCAGACAAAACCAATAGGTAAATAGTGTAGGGTTGGCAAGGAAACTCCATGATCATCAGGCCCGGGGTCCTTCTATTTTTCCTTCTCTCCATCTTAGTGAGTAGCTGCCATCCTCAATGTTACCCATGGCTCAAATTGGCTGCTGGAGTTTCACTCATCACACCGGAAATAAGGAGGAAGCAAAAGAGATTCTTTTCTTTCTCTTTAAGAAGATTTTCTGAAAATATCATACAAGATTTATGTTTGTATCTCATTTTCCAAAACTGATGGTTATACTTAGCTGCAATGGAAACCAACAAATGCCTTTGTACATCCCCACAAATAAATAAAATTTGAGTTATGCCAGTAAGCAACATATTGGTTACCTCATGCCACAATAATGCTGTATAAGAAGCAACCACAGAATCTAGATGGTAATAATCCTCATATGTCTGGGATCAGAAGATGTCAGGTCTGATAATCTTAACCAAGCTTTCTTACATAACTGAGGATGACTGACTATTGGATCATCTATGCTGGCTTCGATGAGAGTTGGGGAAGTTGGACTGAGATGACTCAGCTGTGTTCTCTATGATTCTCATTCTCTAGAAGCTAAGGGTAGCATAGGTTTATGGAGTAGCAAACAGAAGCATACAGGACCTCTTGAGATCCACACTCAAAATGTATACACTGCCACTTCTGCCTCATTTCACTGTTCAAAGCAAATTACATGGGATGGGTAAACATGTATTCTGTTTATCAAAAAAACTTTGAAGTCAACTGAAATATTACATGAGTAGAGAAAGCAGCGAAGATTTAATTATGAATATAATCCTTTGCTGTAAGAGAAAGCCATGTGACCAATCTCTGTCTCAGTCTTAGACAGAATTATATTACTAGACTTCTTTCCTTTCTATGTCTTGTTTGTTTGTTTGGTTGGTTTTTGGTACCGGGGATTGAACTCCAGTCCTTGCACTTGCACAGCATGCGGTGAAACCACTGAGCTAAATCCCCGGCCCTATCTATGTCTTGTTTTAAACACAAAGAAATTGTAATAAAAAAGAGATACAAGAACTTATACATATGATATTATTCACTAATTTATTTCTTGACTCATTAAGTAACTAATAGAGTAGGTGTTAACTTTAGTACTTATCCTGTTCTTTAGGAACAGATTGGTTAGATGTGCATCCTGCCTGATTCCTTTTCCCCTCAAAACAGCCAAACTATATTTTCCAAGCACCACTCAAGTTGATATGACCATATATATGACTGAGGACGAGCCAATCAAATGTGAGCAAAAGTGATTGCTACTCCAGGGCTGAGCCATAAAATCCTCCCACATAAAATCCTCTTTCCTATTCACCAACTGAATAGAGAATATGCTGAGAAGGGAAGAGTAGTCACGGGATGAAAAAGATAAAATGACAGCTTATAGAAACACCTCTCTCTCTCCCCTGTCTGCCCCCACCAACAACACTGGAGTGTGACATGAATAAGAATCAAACTTTTGCAGTGTGCAACCAAGAAGCTAGGATGAAAGCCCCAACCAATTAGACTACCATAATCGTACAGTATCCTCTAGTATTGTGCATTCATTTTCTCCCCTAGAGTTTTACTGAAAATAAAAGTAGCCCAGATCACTTGCAACTTCACATAAGAGCTGTTCCATTTAAATTAAAAGATGTTTTTTTACTGTAGGGTTATCATCTATACCAAGTGGAGATAAGATCTCGATTTACAATACCCCTGAAAGATACTCAGGTTTTACCAATATCTTACTCTTTAAGACCTCAATCTCTGCAAGTTATACTGTAGACAATAAGGGAAATTGAGACACTGGATCTGTAAAAGGTAAGGGTATCTGGCATCTGCAGCATTGTCTTTGCTGGCAGTTCCTTAGGCAAATGACCAGAGGAGCATAGTAAAACTACCCAGCACTGTTAGTGTTCTGTTGCTGAAGCATCTTCCTCTTTAAGCTGAGAAGCAATGTTGTTTTATTTTTGCTAATAAGAGCTCACTAAGGGAAATCAGAGAGTAGATAAGTCATCCTTGAGCATTTATGACGGCAAGGGTGCATCCACTGTTTCAAGAGGTTGAAACAGGCTTTGCCAGCAATTACATTGATCCTCATAAACACTAAGGTTTGAAGAGTGTTGGCAGCAATTAAGCTAGACTTTAAACATGAAAGTTTATTGCAAATGGCTGCTTTCTTGTCATGTTTTACCAAGTCAAAATTGACTTCCAGGGCTGGGGATTTAGCTCAGTGGTTCTGCCACCTGCCTTGCAAGCCCAAGGTTCTGAGTTCAATCCCTGGTGCAAAAAAAAAAAAAAAAAAAGACTTCCAGCTTTTTTTCATTCTCTAGGAAAAACATAAAATATATAATTAAGCAGAAATGAACATAAACTCTCAGAGGAAGAGAAACTGGATATAAATGCTTGGAGAAGTCCCACAGCTTCATTTCTCCCACTGAATTCTGAAGGAATAGGCTCAGCTAGGAACTTCCTAGGTCAAAACTGCAGGGAAGCAGAAGCTCTTGTCCCAGGTCTGTAGGTTTTTTGGCATTATTCACAAAGCCTGATATCAAAGAAAGCACTGAAGGAACAAATACAGTGTGCTGTGAAGCTTGTCTAGCTTTTCCCAGCATATGCTGGATTAATGTCTTACAATGATGTTTTCCAACAAATATTATCATTTTAGTCTTTAGTTCCTACCTGCAAGTATTCATCTTTCAGGAGAAAGCAAATCCCACAATGACCAGAATGAACACAAAAACAGAGAGTTTCACATTGAGAATAATCAGTAAAGACGGTGCAGGAGATCCTGAGGTTAAATACAGGGTAAAAAGTCACTTCAAGTATTTTTTTAATTAACAAATTAAAATCAGTAGTTTAAAAGAGCATTTAAAAATATTCCTAAAAGTTCACAAATTGTCAAAATCAAAAAGCCTTCTAAATAATAATTCAAAATGTTACTAATACATTGTTATTTCACCATTTCATTGTTTCATTAGGAATCATGTCTGTGTTTTGGATTTGGTAAGTTTTTAACAAATATTTTCTAAAAAATATAAAAGCACACTCAACCTTAATACTTTTCAATTTTGTAAGAAAGATGAAAACTTTCCAGTGGTGCTTATAATCTTTTGAAAGACATTATTCTTAATATTTTGGGCATGATTGATAATACTTTCCATACACAGTGAAGTGATTTTGTCACCAAGTTGATATACAACCTCTGTAACAAAGTATTTTATGTCTTTTTACTTTCATTTTGTTCCTCTACTAAATGGCCCCTAACACTATTTTAAAATTGCACCAACTAGGACAATCATTCTGAAATCTTTTCTTCTATGAATATGGCAGCTTAGGGCAGATATGACTCTTGGCTCCAAGAAGTCGTTACATTTCATTGAATAACTCCATCAAAGACTAAACTGGAACGATATCAGGCAATCTCTCGGACGCTATTAGGGAATAAGAAGACAACATAATAGTCCTCAAAAACCTCAGAATCTAACAGTAGACATCAGGCCTCTACAAACGAAAAGTTACAAGAGCTGAAACAGTGTTAAGTATGCATCAACAATTAGAGAATGTGTAATGAATACCTGTTAAAGAAGGGGCTGAGGGAACAAAGGAGTTCGAATGGTTAATCAACTTTAGTGGGAGTTAGGGGAAAGTAGGATTTGAGATAAACCTCTCTGGTGTGGAATAAATAAGTATTTAAAAGTAGAAGAAAGGACTTTTCAAATGAAATGAAAAAGCTGAACAATGATTTGAAGAAGAGTTAACCTGAGTCATGTTCAGATAGAAAGAAGGAGCACAGAGGATATTTATAGCAGTGATAAAGTTTTGTGTGATACCATGAGGGTCGATACAGGTCTTTATATAATTGTCCAAACCTATGGAATTTACATCAGCAAGAGTTAATCCTAATGTAAACTATGGATTTTGGGTGAGAATTATGAGTCCACGTGAGTTCAGGGATTGTAATAAATGTGACACTGAGGTGCAGGATGTCCATAGTGGGGAGGTTGTGCCTGGGTAGGGCCAAGGGTTCTATGAGAACTTTCTGTACTTTCCATTCAATTTTACTGTGAACCTAAAACTCTTCTAAAAACTAAAATCTATTTAAAAATCAAAATATATGTGGTTCAAGGATGTCTCAAGTACATGAAATCCATTTCTCTCATTTTATTTTAAACATTTCTGAATTGTTTTTGTTAGACCCAGCGAGACAGAACCAACCAGAGACCGATATTAAATCCACACAGGAGTTTATTACCTCCCGGGACCCAAGCCAAGCATCGGACTCGAGCCCCGACTGGGGGAAGACACACATGTTTTATATACCTTTGAGGCCAACAGTTTCTAGGCCCCTCTATGGGATAGAACTAGCAAAGCAAGCGAAAGGTACAGAAGTGGACCGTTTTGCCATTAGAACATTTGTAAAACAATAGTTGATTAATTGTTATTTCTAAAGGGACCTTTTAAGGGGAGGAGGTTTTTAAGCTTCCTCCTTCTGAGTTCATCTAAAGGGCAGGCAGGTGGGTCAAGCAGCAGTATGGAGTTTGTTTTGCTAACTAGGGTCCTTCAGTTTTATCAGTTCAGACCCTAGAGTTTTCAACAAGACATCGTATCAGTCAGGTCTTTCTGCTTGAAGAATTCATGATTGGTAAATTCCTGTGGAAGAGATGTGAAACTCAGACCCAATTCTTACAATAAGAACAAATGGTTTTCTCACCTCTAACATTCAGAAATAAATAGGTTATCATAGGGACGATAATTGGAAAAATAACTCTAATTCTGAAATTACCTTTCTGCTGAAACACTGAAACTAAAGTGAACTCATGGCACCAAATTTAAATTATCTATAAGCTGCTGGCCACAGTATAATGCTCAGTCTAAGTGCACAAGTCAACAAGCGGTTGCCAACGTGAGAAGAGGTTTCAAAACTGTGCTCCGGGTTTTCCATGAATGTGGCTGAAGGGCAGTAGAAGGAAGTGAAGGGGAGGCTGAGCAAGCTGGTGTCCAGTCTTTCCACTTGTTTTTAAATCCTGAATTTCTCAGTATTTTTTTTATCTTAAAAAGTTTGGATTTACTCCTGAAAACATCAACAACATTGTTTTAAAACTGTCAAACTGCTGGGAGCAATGCTACATAATTTTAGGGGAAAACCACTTGATTAGGCCTAGTTCTCCTGCCTACAGGCCAGCTATGGCATTTTGAGACATAATTCCATTTTAGCTCCCAGTCACAAAGGAGACCTCAGTGATGCGATGATGCTGTGATGCTCCAGGACAAGATTACACCAGCTGAAGACATCCTGGGAGGAACAAAATCTTCATCTACTCAGTTCCTCATTGTTCTTGGATTGTTGTTACACTTTGTTTATGCCGATGTACTGAACTCTCTGCAAGTCATGTGTTACATTTGTTTCTCTGGATGTACTGATTACTGAATAAAAGGTGTGGTAAGCTGGGGGCTTTTGTCTTTGCTGCCCAGAGCAGCACTGATCAGACCCAAAGCTCAGCTTCTTCTCAAAGTCTCATTTTTCTACCTTTCCTATAATTCGCCTTGTGCTGCCGTGGCTCACAGAAGACTAGGACTTACTGCAGAGGTTCTAGTAACGTCCCCTTTCCCTGTTCCCTACATCAAACTAATGAAGCGTCTCTCATCCAATGTGCAAGGAAGACAGAGGAAATCCCTGCACTCAGTGGGAGTTTGGACTACAGGGTCTTCCAATAGTCTATAAGTAGGACATTATATTGTAACTGGATGGTGGCAGTTCACACATGGCCAAGGCACAATTAATATTCTCAGTAAAGCTTTATTCAAAAAATCACTTTAGGAATAATTTTCCCCTTTTCAATACTAGAGTTCAAACCCTGGGTTACTCTACCCACATCATTGACATATTTACTTATTTGTTTATTTGTTTAGAGACAGGGTCTCACTAAGTAGCCCAGGCTGGATTTGAACTTCCTTATTTTTTTTTCCTTAAATTCTTTTATTGGTACATTTTAGGTACACAATATGTCTACATTTATCATTGGGTGTTTGTACATGATGTATCTTGGTTCTTATTTTTTCCTCACTTCTTCTGCACCCTTCACCCTCTCCACCCTTCCCTATTTACATAGACTTCATTTCGTTTCCATTTTTTTTCTTTTCTAATAATTTTTCTTTTCCCTTCTTTCCTTTCCCCTTCCATTCCCACCACCCCTACTCCTTTGGACCTTTTCTTCTTATTTCAAATTATCAATTATTCAATTTAATCATTTCAATAATTAATTACACTTTCAGTTTCTCACATTAGAGAAACTATTTGGTATTTACACCTGTGTGTCCTATTTATTTCAGTTAACAGTATGGCCTCAATATGCATCCATTTAGCTATAAATGTCTCTAGTATCTCATTCTTTATGGCTGAGCAGTACTCCATTTTGTAAAAAAAACACATCTTCTTTAACCAGTTTCCAGTTGATGGGCACTTGAGCTTTTCCTGCACTTGAGCTATTACAAACTGTGCCACTATATACATGGGTGCACATATATCACTGTGGTATGATGCTTTTAATTCTTTTGGGATGATACACAGCAGGGGAATAGCTGGGTCAAATGGAACTCCTAACCCTAGTTCTTTGAGGTATCTCCATACTGATTTCCACAGTGGTTCCACCAGTCTACACTCCCACCAACAATGGAGAAGGGTTCCTTTCTCCCCGCACCCCCACCAGCATTTGTTATTGGATTTCTGGGGTGAGGTGGAATCTCAGTGTTGTTTTCATCTGCATCTCTCCAATGACCAGTGATGTTGAACATTTTTTCATATATTTATTTGCTGCTTTTACTTCTTTGTCTAAGAAATGTCTGTTCATTTCAGATGCCCATTTTTGATTTGGGTCTTTGAATTTGGGGGGCCTGATTTTTTTCAGTTCTTTTTATATTCTAGATTGTAGTCCTTTGTCTAAAGTACAGCTGCTAAAAATTTTTGCCCACATTGTAGTTTGTCTGTTAGCTCTGTTGGTGGTTTCTCTTGAAGTGAAGAAGTTTTTAATAAGATGAGATCCCAGTTGTTGATTCTTTGTGTTACTTCCGGTGTTACTGAGGTTTTGTTCCTACACCAATGACTTCAAGAGTTCTACCTAACATATCTTCCAGCAAGTTTAGTGTTTCTGTCTTAATATTTAGATCTCTAATCCACTTAAATCTTAGTTTAGTGCATGGTGATAAGTATGGGTCTAGTTTTAATCTTTGGCAGGTTGAAATCCAGTTTTTCCAACACCATTTATTAAATAGGCTATCTTTCCCCCAATGAGAGTGGTTGGCTCCTTTGTCAAAGATGAGGTGGCTGAGTATGTCTGGAGTTATTTCTGCATCTTCTAATCTATTCTACCGATCCTCAGGTCTGTTTCTTTGCCAATATCATGTTGTTTTATCACAGTAGCTTTGTAGTATAGTTTCAAGTTGGGGATTGTGATACCCCCAGCCATGTCTCTGTTGCCTAGAATTGCTTTGGCTATTCTAGGTCTCTTATGGCTCCAAATGAATTTTTGGATTGTTTTCTCTAGTTCTGTGAAGTATATTGTTGGAATTTCAATTGGCATTGCATTAAATCTATACAGTAGTTTTGGAAGTATGGCCATTTTCATTATATTGGTTCTTCCTACCCAGGAACAAGGGATGTCTTTCCATTTTCTTATATCCTCCTCGATCTCCTTTTTCAGAGTGCTGTAGTTTTCAGTGTAGAGGTCTTTTGCTTCCTTTGTTAGACTGATTCCTAGATATTTCATTTTTGGGGGATGCTATTGTAAAAGGAATTGTTTCCCTAATTTCTCTCTCAGTGAGTCTGTTATTTGTGTACATGAAGGCTATTGTTTTTTGAGTGTTGACCTTGTATCCAGCTACTCTACTGAATCTGTCAATTAAGTCTAGAAGTCTTCTGGTGGAGTTTTTTGGGTCTTCTATGTAAAGTATCATATAGTCAGCAAATAACGACAGTTTAACTTCTTCCTTTCCTACCTTATTCCTTTTATTTCTTTCTCTCTATTGTCTAATTTCTGTTGCTAATGTTTCCAGAACAATATTGAACAGGAGTGGTGATAGTGGGCATCCATGTCTTGTTCCTGGTTTTAGCATGAAAGTTTTCCGGTTTTGACCAGTTAATATGATGTTGGCTGTTGGTTTTTCATAGATAGCTTTAATCAGGGTGAGATAAAGACCTTCTATTCCAATATTCTGTAGGATTTTTACCATGAATGGGTGTTGCATTTTGTCGAATGACTTTTCTGCATCTATTGAGATGATCATATGGTTTTTGTCCTTGACTCTATTGATATAGTGTATTACATTAATTGATTTATGAATGTTGAACCATCCTTGCATCCCTGGGATAAATCCGACTTGGTCAGGGTGTATGATCTTCTTGATGACCCTCTGAATTCTGTTTGCCAGTATCTTGTTGAGGATTTTTGCATCTATGTTCATTAGGGAGATTGGCCTGTAGTTCTCTTTTTGGGTTGGGTCTTTCCCTGGATTTGGAATCAAAGTAATACTTGCTTCCAGGAATGAATTGGAAGTATTGCTTCCCTTTCAATTTCCTTGATGAGTTTAAAGAGTATTGGCAATAGTTCTTCTCTAAATGTCTTGTATAGTTCAGCAGTGAAGCCATCAGGACATAGGCTTTTCTTTGTTGGTAAATTTTTTACTACATTTTCAATTTCACTAATTGTAATTGGGATGTTTAGAATTTCTATATCTTCTTTGTTTAAATTTGGCAATTTGCATGTATCTAGGAATCTGTCCATTTCTTCTGTGTTTTCCATTTTATTAGAGTACAAGTTCTCAAAGTAGGTATTGATGATGCTCTGGATTTCTGCTGGGTCTGTTGTGACTTCACCTTTTTTTTCTTAATTGCATGGATTTGAGTCTTTTCTTCCCTTTTTTTTGATAGGGTTAGCCAAAGGTTTATCTATTTTATTTGTTCTTTTGAAAAACCAACTCTTTGATTCATTGATTTTTTGTACTGTTCTCTTAGTCTCCATTGCATAGATTTCTGCTCTGATCTTTATAACTTCCTTTCTTGTATGAGCTTTGAGTTTGTTATGCTCTTCTTTTTCTAGGAGATTGACGTTCTGCATTAGGTTGTTTAACTGAGTTCTATCTGTTTTCCTAATATGGGCATTCACTGCTGTGTATTTCCCATGTAGAACTGCTTTCACTGTGTCCCATAGATTCTTGTATGTTGTACTGGCATTATCATTTTCTTGTAGAAACTGTGTAATTTCTTTTTCAATTTCCTCTGTGACCCATTAGTTGTTCAGGAGGGTGTTATTTAATTTCCAGGTTTTGTTGTTTCTTATGTTATTGACCTCCAATTTTATTGCAGTATGGTCTGATAATATACAGGGGGTAACTTCAATTCTTTTACATTTACTTAGACATGTCCTATGAGTTACAATGTAGTCTATTTTTGAGAATGACCCGTGTGCAGCTGAAAAGAATGTGTATTCTGATTTTGTGGAGTGGGATGCTCTGTAAACATCCATTAAGTCCATTTGTTTAATGGCTTGGTTCAGTTCCAGAATTTCATTGTTATTTTTTGTCTAGATGATCTGTCTATTTGTGATAGTGGGGTATTGAGGTCCTCCACTACAACTGTATTAGTGCTTATTTGGTTTTTCATGTCCATTAATATTTGTTTTGTATAGTTGGGGGCATTCATTTTTGCTGCATATATATTTAAGATTGTCATCTCTTCCTCTTGGATTGTTCCCTTCACAAGGATGTAGTGACCTTCTTTGTCTCTCTTAATTAGTTTTGCTTTAAAATCTACTTTGTCTGCAAAGATGATTGCTACCCCTGCTTTTTTCTGGGATCCTGTCACATGGAGAACTGTTTTCCATCCTTTTACTTTCAGTCTATGAATTTCTTTTTGAATTAGGTATGTTTCTTGTATGCAGCATATTGTTGCATTTTCCTTTTTAATCCATTATGCTAGTTTATTTCTTTTGATTGGTGAATTGAGGCCATTAACATTGAGAGATATAATTGATAGATATTGACTCATCCTTGTCATGATGTTTTACTATTGTTGGTTCTTTTATTTCTTATTTTTTTCCCCTTGCCCTTTAGTTTCTTACTTTGCCTGGTGGCTTCCCTATGTTGGGCCTCATGGAGCTGTGACCTTCATTGTCTTTTTCTAGGCTATTGCTTGCAATTGTTTGGACTGCAGGTTTGGTGTTCATGAAATTTCTCAGGTGTTCTTTGTTGTGGAAGTATCTCATTTCCCCATCAATTTTCAAAGATAATTTTGCAGCATACAACACTTTAGGTTGGACATTATTTTCTTTTAGGGCTTGAAATACTTCACTCCAGGCTCTCCTTGATTTGAGGGTTTGTGTTGAGAAGTCTGCCATGATTCTGATGGGCTTTCCTTTATAAATGATTTGTTTCTTTTCTCTAACTGTTCTAGGATTTTGGTCTTCTGTTGGGTTTCTGGCATCTTGACCATTATGTGTCTAGGTGTAGATTTTTTTTGATCATGGCTAGTTGGAGTTCTATATGCCTCACTTATCTGTATGTCCAATTCTCTACCTCTGTCTGGGAAGTTTTCTACTATTATTTCTGTGAATAGTTTTTTTATGTCAATTGTACTTTCTTCTGTTTTTTTGTGGACTCGTATCAGTCTTATGTTTTTCTTCTTTACATCATCTAGCTGCTGCTGGATTGATTTCTCATGATCCCTTACTATTTTGAAGAGATCACTGTTTTCATGGTCCTTAACCACAATCCTGTTTTATATATCTGATAGTCTATCTTCAGATTCCCTTAATCTGCTTTGCATGCTTTCAGTGGAGTTTTTAATGTCCTGAATATCTGTTGGAATCTGTTTCATGGATTGCATTTCTTTCTTATTCTGGACATTCATGGCTTCCAGCATGTTTCTGAGCTCATCTATTCTTTTATCTGTTTCTGTTCTAGAGCCTCTAATCATGTCTTTCACTCTGCTCACCATCTCTGTAGTTATCTGGGAGATTATTTCTGCTTTGAATTTTTCTCTAGCATCATTCATCTGTTTTGTTACTTCCTGTGTTATCAGTTCAGGGTGTCCAGATGGTTGATTATCAGACTTTTCCACCTCGTTTTCCCCAGAATTTGCCTTTTGTGGGGTGGAAGTCTGAGTTTGTGCCTTGCTTAAATGTATTCTCATATTTCTTTTTGGTACTGTCCTTGGTTTAGTTCCTGGGTTGATACTTTGAAGTTGCTTATTGTAAGTATCTTTGATGATGTATTTAGAACCCTTATGGAATGATTGCATCTCAGAGGTATCTTCCAGTAATAGCTGGTCTTTAGGTTTTGAGTCTCTAATGGCTCTGAAGCTATCTCATTTTCATTATACCAGGAAGGAAACTGATTAGATCACAACACCTTAGACCAAGTGATAGAATCAGCAACACAATAGCATCAAATACCTCTTAAAAAATGACAATTTGTGGTAGTTATTAATCTATCTGGGTTTGAACTTTTGATCCTCAGCCTCTCCAGTATGCTGCTATGCTCAGCTGGGAATTAAAATTTTTTAATGGTGGCCTCACTATCATATACACAGACTTGCAGTCAGCTCTTCAGTGCTCACTTGGAAATCAATTGACAGCCAAAGATTACGAACAACTATATATAAAAGAAAGAGATTAAAAGAAACAAAAGGTAGAATGAAGGTACTCAGATGAAGTATATAGAAAATCAAGCAGAGGATCGAGGCAAAGAGATCATCCAGGCCAATAGTTGTGCAACAGGTCAAGTCACCAACCAGGACTGATGAGTCCAAGAGCATGGAAAAACTCAAGAAGGGATATCTTTGAGAAAAAAATGGAACTGATAGATTATCTAAATCTGACCTGTGGAAAACATTACTAGGAGTTCTTTAATTTTGTCACCGAGTTTCATGTTAATTCACAATAAGTACATACATGGGAAGTTTTTAAAAGTAAAGCAATTATGAAGAGTAGGAAAAAAAGTAAAAAAAGAGACCATGTATTGATTGATTAATAATCACATTTGCATATCCAAATTAATATAACCAGTAGATATTTGATTTAATAAAAATTGCTATATCACTGATATGAAGGGTGAGGGAAGGAATAAAGTAATGTTAAATGCTCATCTACTATAAGAGGAAGTGGCTGCATAAGATTTAAATTTGATAAATAGGAAACAACATTATGAGCATGTGGTTTAGGAAAATGGAGTTAAATACTACAAGAAATGCTTGCAGATGTGAAAGTACTTGCCTCTGGAGAGTTCAATGAAGACAAAGACAGAGACTTGGAAAGGCAAGGATTAAACTGGTGTTTTTCAAATAGGGCTTTATGGGACAATTTGTCTTTAAGCAATGTATATCTTATATTGTATATTGTATTGATTAAAGAAATATTTAAATATTTTGAATGACAAAATGAAAAAATATGGCAGTAAGATAGAAGCAGACAATGGAAAAACTAAGGCACAGATATTTTTATTAGATATTTAAGAAATTTCACCAGGAAGAGTCAAGAAGAGAAAAGCATCCCAGACTAAAAATTCATGAAGGCAATTTATAAATGACTTTATCTTTCTCCTAAAACCATAGGTATCTGTTTAAAGTCATACTTTATACTTCAATTAAAACCAGTATTCTTTTAAAACACACTACTTAAGTCAATTTAATACTAGAATAGAAGCAATCAATGTAAGCAGAATAAACTGAATTCTAAAATATAACTTTTTACAAAAAATGTTCTGTAATATTCTATGTAATACTATCTCTTTATTTTGCTAGGGGAAGAAGATAAAATGGAGGCTGAGAAAGAATCTTTGAATGAAACTTCCCTGCACTTATTTTCTTTCTTAACTCCAATAAAAAGTGGGGGAGATCAACAAAAAACTAGAAGAATTACTAACCAGAAGGCAGACCTTGGGAGAGACTCCTGTTGCCAGTCAAATGGGAGACCAAGCAGGTCACAGTGGATACATTACTGTCTGAGTAGCTGCAGGTACTTCTGACCATCACAGTGCCATCGCTGTTCTCTTCGTCCTTAGTCACACAGTGCCCCTCTGGAGTCCAGGAGATCTGCGCAGCTGGCTTGCCGGCAGCTGTCTCACACACTACCAAAGTTTTATTCTCACTGAAAAAGATGTTTGCTTCAGGGGGCACTACAGAGACGTGAGGAAAATTATACTTCAGCCTTAAGATCAGAGATGAGATTTAGAGCACTTTTTTTTCAATCACAAATATGGCAATGTGATATATCACAATATGTGGCAGCTCTTACCTAGCACTTGGAGTTGATACACATTGTAGAAATTCCCATTAAATGTTGCTGTTTCACAGATGTAAATTCCATCATGAGTGACAGCCACTTCATTAATCTGAAGGTCAGGACTCAGGTCAGGTCTGGAGGCCCAGGTTATTCTCCCATCAGTGCAGTTGGTGTCGATGGTCTTATTTGTTTCTTTTTTATGTGCTCTTGTGCAGAGAGACTGGCCTCTGAGGGTTATTTTCCATGTCATTAACATTACTTTTGCCAGTAGGACAGGAGGGCAACAGAGCACAGCCCTTGTGCCCATGGGTACAGACTCTAAAATGTTAACTGGACACACACACACACACACACACACACACACACACAGAGGAAGAAATGAGAAAAACAACTTCATAAAGAACTTTGTATGTTAACGTTCATCCACAACATATAACATGAAATAGTATTACAGCACTGCTTTGCTGGTGATCATATCAGAAATACTAGGCTTATATAAGCAATTAATGTTCATAAAGATACATAATGTATATTATATATAAAAATGAAATTCAAATATTAGGCGATTATCTTCTATATTTTACATTACAATGGAATCAACATGTATTAAGATATACTGAAACTGTTAGGAATTTTGATATATAGAAATAGATACAAATATAGAATTCTAAATTAAATGCTCTAAAATATATTTTGATAATTTGCAATATTGTATTTATCACACAATTCAAGCTCCTCAGAAAATAAAATGCTCCCCAGAAAAGAAAGTGCAATAGTTATGTGGTGTCTCCCCCTGAGTTTTAATAAGTGCAAAAAAAAATCAGTAACATCAAAACTAAATGCATATCACTAAGGTTGACTTTTCAGCCAAACATAAATGAGGAAAGTACTTTCATCAAAAGTAACTACTGTGGAATTCAGGTTGAACTAGTTTAAAATTCAAACTTTTTTTTAATTCTTTTCCTGGTACATTTTAGGTATACAACACATTTACATTTCTTATTGGGAACGTGTACCTTTACATGATTCATCTTGGTTCTTATTTTTCCCCATTCCTAGCCCCCCCTTCACCCCCTCCATCCTTCACTATTTACAAAGACTTTGTTTCCATTTTTTCCATTTCTCAGCATTTTTCCTTTCCCTTCTTTCCTTTCCTCTGCCCCTCCCACTTCCCCTACCCCTTTGGACCTTTTCTTCCTATTTCGCATTATAAATTATTCATTCTAATCATTGGTACATTTTAGGTATTCAATATAATGACATTCATCATTGGAAATTTGCACCTTTACATAATCTCTCTTGGTTCTTATCTTTCCCCCTTCCCCTGCCCTCCCTTCAACCCCTCCATCCCTCCCTATCTACAAAGACTTTGTTTCCATTTTTCCATTTTCTCATATTAATTCCATTCCCTTCTATCCTTTCCCCTACCCCTCCCACTTCCCCTTCCCCTTCCCCCCTTTTCTTCCTATTTCACATTATCTATTATACCTTTTAGTCCTTATTTACACTTTCAGTTTCTCACACTAGAGAAACTATTCAGTATTTATACATGTGTGTCCTATTTATTTCACTTCAGAGTATCGCCTCAATGTGCATCCATTTAGCTATAAATGTCTCTAATTTCTCATTTTTTATGGCTGAGTAGTACTCCAAAAATTCAAACTTTTTAAGAGAATAATGAATGATATCAACAGATCTTAAAATAAGTTATAATTTCATCAATTTAGCTATACCATGTAAATAAAAACTGATGATGCCTAGAAATATTTTTTTCTGGTGGAACACTTGCATGGTGTATAAATTTTAAAACAAGGAAAGACCAGATTTATTTTCCTTTGTAATTTTTTCATAGAAATAATTTTGTAGAAAAAGTGTGATACTATCAAATAGCTTTTAGATATTTCTCTTTGTTTAGTCACACATATATTACAAAAGAGTTTATCTGTGAATTGCACATCAATTTTGTTCCTACATTCAATCTAATTATTTGAAGTAAATTTACAAATGGAGCATTTGTGTTCAACTTTTAAAATAATGATTAAGCCCTGTAACTTAAAACCATTATCCGACACAGTACCTCACACTGCCCACAAACTGACATAAGGTGTCTCTGACTGACAGGGGTTTGCTTCAGGTGATTACTGAACCGAGCATCTGTCACAACTCCTCTATGAGAAAGGTGAGTATCAGTGATGTTGTCACTTAAATATGAGCAAGACCACCTATAGTGGGACAGACATTTGGTGATGAATCTTGTTTTTGTTAAATGCTTTATTGAATATTTCTCCTTTCCTGTTTTAGTGTCACTTATCTCTTCTGGGTACCAAGCCCTGGTATTTCATGGCAGAGAAAGACCACATGACTAGATGAAGAAAGAAGTTGGACTTTAATAGAGCTTTCCACTATCCCAACTAGGCAAATGTCTAGAGGCAAGTAAGACCATGCCTTGTATGGGGAACATCTGGAGAGTGGGTCATTCAGAAACCCTTATACCAAATACTCAGACCAACATATTCCTCAAGTAGTCAGAGGGCTGGACTTCAGACAGGGCATCAGCTACTGTTTCTAACAAGGTTCAACCCTCCGTCCCTTCGGTGCTGGCCACTAAATATGAAAGTGTATTACCTTCTGTAAGGGCGGAGGAATTGTTCTCCGTCATTTGCTTTCCATCCATACACGAATTAGCTGAAGCTAGAAAATATTTAGGAAAGAACAAGGAAGTTAATTTTTAATACTCAAATAGAGTGGAAGCCACTGTTGCTCCTCAAAGTCTTACTCAACAAGACAAGTCAACTAAAATTAGCAAAATGACTACAAGAAAATTTAGAAGTTATGCTATTCAGGGATAAAAAATGTTAATACCTTGAAAATTAAATTCATAAAGGATTAATCAATGATTTTTCCCATTTATGAGACATCTAATTTCTTCAGCAACTTAAATTTAGATCTCTTCTTCCTTCTGACTCCCTTCCCCAGTGAGGAGTGCAGAGGACCTTAATATTGATTATGCCCAAAGCAGGCTGGGAAGAGTTAACCCCACAATTGGCTTGTTTTGAGGAGTGAGTCTGGCCAAAGCCTATGTGCCAAGGTCAGAGTGACTCCCACAACTAAATTCAAATTCCACTCCCACAACTAAACCCTCTAATTTGAAGGACAGTGTTCTAATTACAGCCATATATTTTGTCTATTTTGTTCTAATTTGAGAATGGTTTGTCTTGTCTTTTATGAGCCTTGTTTACATTGATTCCCATAGAAACTGCACGTAGCTTGTCTTTACCCCAATTGATTGCTGATAAGTCAGTGCCTGGGACTGGCCAGGGCCTTTGTCTGCACCAGCATTGGTTGTCCTGGCACCCTGCTTCCTCTCTCTTAGTTCTATCTCTTAGTATATTTTTTCTCAAGCTTGTGTCATATACTGGGCAGATGGGTACTGGAACCTAACTGCAGGGGTCTCCTGTAAGGAGTGTCTGCTGTGGGGGGGTGGTCATATGAGTTGGTCTCCTTCCTTCTGCTGCCACTCCCTCATTAAAGTTGTTTGAAACAAAGGTGGGCACCTCATGCAGATGAATAAAATACTGTCTTTTCTCAAGAATATTACAGTCAGAACTGAGAAAAAGGCATGTATCTCCCTTCTTCCTTTTCATATTTTGGAAGAGAAAAGAAAAAAATATGCAGAATCTGAGGAACATAGATGAAGATCCTTACCTACTGCAAATTCCTACTTCCATAGTTCCTGAGATTCACATGCATTCCTCCCCTCCAGTTTTATAGAATGTCTTATCATCAAGATAGCCCTAATCACTTTCAAACTTGGTTCCTAAAAAATTGCTGTACTTTAGGATTTTTTAAAGCAATGATACAATGAACAAGAAGGAAGAACTAATATTATTTTGTTATTTAAGGTACTCACACTACCCATGAAATAGTAGTTTTATTTGAAGGTGGATTTGGACTAATTGTAAATGTGTGTTGCAAAAGCCTGAAAGTTAAAAATAATTCTAAGTGATATGCTAAACAAAAGGAAATAAAATGAAATCATGTGAAAATGTTCAATTAAAATCATAAAAAGTTACACAATGGGGTACTATTCAGCCATAAAAAATAAAATCATGTGATTCACAGGAAGTTAGATGGAACTGGAAAACATTGTCTTAATCAAAATAAACCAGACACAGAAGGACAAATACTGCTTGTCCCCTGTTATATGAGAGCGAAACAATGTCCTGAAAGTAAAAATGGTAGTATTAGTGCTGGGGAGACAGTGGTAGGGGGACTAAGGTGGAAGATGTGTAGATGTACATGATCAATGACTGATGTACACATATATGGAAATGTAACGGTGAACCCCAGTAATTTGTATAATTAATGTGTATCGATAATTATAAGAATAAAAATAAAGCCATAAAAAGCAGAAAGGAATGGAAGATGTGTGAACAAAAACATGAACAACAAGCAGAAAACTGTAATAGCTATAACAGATATTAATCAAGTATACAAGCAATCACTCTAACATCAAGGTTTGAGTGATTGAACATCAATTTTTCAGGGTATCAGGATGGATCACAAAGCAAGATCTACCTATATGTTGTCTATAAAAAGTCACCATAAATATAAGGACAAATAGAATGATTCACTGTTATAGATAGAGAGTTCAGCACTTCTCTATCAGAAATGGGCAAATTTAGAATGCACAGAATCAGACAAGACATAGCTAAACTCAACAAAATCATCAATGAACTGGATGTAATTGACATCTATGTACTTCTCCTTCCTAAACAACAGAATACATATACCTCTCGGGTTTATATGGAACTTGTGCCAAAATAAAGCAGGAATAATTACATAAATTTTGGACAGAGAAGAGTTCATGAGGGTAGTTGCTTTCTTTATCTCTCATAACTTACCTTGCTCTGAATTCTTCTCTGCCCCAAATAAACCCATTCTAAGCCATGAACACATCTTAGCAAATTTAAGAGAACAGAAATCAATGCAGTGTTTACTTTCAGACCACGTGGAGTTAAATTAGAAATCAGTAACAGAAAGGTAATTGAAAAATCCCAAAATTATTAGAGATTATATAACACACAATAATGCATGGGTAAAAGAAGAAATCTAAAAAACCCTGAACTAAATAAAAATTAAAATGTAATTCAAATTTTATGTTGAGTAAAGAAGTATTACTTACTGGGAAATCTAAAGTATCAAATGTTTAAATCACAGAAGAAGAAAGATTTAAAATCCATCCTTGAAATTCCAGCTTATAATAAAAGAAGTAGAAGAGCACATTAAATTCAAAGAAGCAGAAAATAATTAATAAAATTAGAGCAATATCAATGAAACTGGAAAAAGGAAATCAATAAAGAAAATCAACAAATTCCCAGCTAGTTTGATGAAAAAGAAAGACTTAGTAGGCCATAGCCAGACTAGTTAAGGAAAAAAAAGAGAAAGGGTGCAAGCTTATAATATTTTAAATAAAATAAGGGATATCACTAAAGATTCCATGACATTAAAAGGCTCACAGGAATATTATGAATAATTTCATGCCAAAAATATTATAACCCAAGTGAAACACATCAATTCCTTGAAAGATACAATTTGCCAGATCTCACACAGAAATAGGCAATCAGAATGGATCTATATTAATTGAGAAAATTCAATCAATAATTAATAATCTTCCAAAAGAAAAGCACCAAACTCAGATGCATTCATGGATAAATTTTTCCAAATCATTGAAGAACAAATTATACTGATTCTGTACAATCTTTCAGAAGATACAAGCACAGGGAATACTTCCTAATTCATTCTATGAAATGGGAATTGCCTTAAAACAAAAATCAGGCAAAGACATTACAAGAAAAAAAACTATAAATGAATATCTGTCATGAGCACACATTAAAAAATCCTCTACAAAATATTAACAAAAATCAAATCAAAGAATATAAAAGGCATTATACTCCATGACTAAGTGGACTAATCCTAGGTACACAGGGCTGGTTCAGCACTAAAAATTAACTAGTGTAATCTATTACATCAACAGACTAAAGGAGAAGAAATATGATTATTATCAATAGAAGCAGAAAAAGGATTTGACTAAATCTAGCACTTTCATGGTATTTCAAATTTTTCTCATAAATTGAAAATAGAAGTGAATTTTCTCAACTTGATAGTGGTTACCTACAAAAAAAACCCCTATTGTTTATGTTATAATTAGTGATGAGACACCAAAGCTTCCCTGTAAGACCTAAAACAGGGTAAGGAAGATTACTTCATCACTGTTTCTCAAACTGAAGCTCTAACAATGCAATTAGACAAGAAAAGAAAGCAATAGATAAAAAAATTATTTGTTTAAGAATGACACTAGCTGTAATCCCAGCATGCTGGGAGGCTGAGGCAAGAGGATCACGCGTTTCACACAGTTGGACAAACTTAATGACGTTTAAGACCCTGTCTCAAAATCTTAAAGGAGTCAGGGGAGGACTAGGGATATCACTCAGTGCGCGAAGGCCCTGGGTTCAACACCCAGTATGGGGTGAGAGTGGGAGGGGCAAACAAAACAAACCTCAGGAAACTAATAAGCAATTGTAGCAAGATTTCCAGATACAAGCTTAGTATATAAAAATCAATTATTTTCCATATACCAGCAATGAATATTTAACTATTAAGTGAATGAAAGACCGGCTACAGTTTGGGAGGAAGTATTTGCCAAAGATATATCTCATAAAGGATGGTTATTCAGAACATGGAAAGGCTTTTAAAAACTAATAATTACTAATAATAGGAAAATGAACAGATCAAAAAATGGGTCCAAAACTTTGAAGGACAGCTCAGCAAAGATACATAGATGGCAATAAGGATATGAAATATTCTCTACACCACATTTCAGCAAGGAAATGCAAAGTAAAACAGCAATGAGATACCACTACACACTGAAATCTGGGGAGGATATGCAGAAATAGGAACTCTCATTCACTGCTGGTGAGAATAAAAAATGGTAAAGCCACTTTGAAAGAAACTTTGGTGACTTTTTACAAAACCAAAAACACTCATACAACCCAGCAATCACATCCCTCTGTATTTAACCAAAGGAGGTGAAAACTTAAATCCACACCAAAATCTATGTACAGATGATAATAACTTGACTCAAAATGGTCAAAACTTCGCAGCATAAGATGTGCTTTAATAGTTGAATGGGTAAATGAAATGTGGTACATTTAGAAAATGAAATATTACTCAATTCTTAAAAGAAATGAGCTATTAAGCTATGAAAAGACATGGAGGAAATTTAAAAGCATATTAGTAAGTGAAAAAAAACAATGTGAAAAGACTATATACTGTATCATTCCAACTGTATGACATTCTGCAAAAATACAACTACCAAAACAGTTGAGATCAGGGGTTTCCAGAGGCGACGGAGAGGAGGTGAAGCAAAGAAAATTTAGAGGACAGTGAAACTACTCGCTATGATACCTAATAGTACAAACACGTCATTAAATGTTTGTCTAAACCCATGGAATATGTAACACCAAGAGTGAACTCTAATTCAAACTATGGACTTCAGGTGATGATAATGTGCCAAAAGTGTAGATTCTTCAACTGTGATAAATGTACCATTCTAGTGGAAGGTGTTGATAAAGAGGGATATTTTTCATGTTCACCATATATGGAAAATCTCTGTATGTACCACCAGGAATCTAAAACTGCTCTAATAAAAGTCTATTAATTACTTATCTTAAAATTAACAATAATGGCAAATAAAATTTTGGAGACAATAGGAGAATACAGAAAGTAAACCATTACAACCTATTATACCTGGGTTATGTAAGAGTATTCTCGTACATGTTTGAAAAACTGAAAATAATTTTTGTATGTTGAAATAGGTACTAATAAGCCTCGAAATAATTTCAGAATAAAAACTTACCAACACCCCAAAACATAAGGAATATCATTTAGATAATAGTCTATAAATACATATAAGGCAATACAAGATCCTAAAACACAAAAACTACATTATCATCAATCACTGTTATTTTAAAGTTATCACTGAAGGATAAGTATTACAGAAGTTGCCATTGTCTTTGCTCATTTCCTGCATTATTGAGTTGCTCAGTGAAAATAGGACCTTTCACTTCTGAACTTTAGCATTCTGAAAAGTGATATGTGGTAGAGAGAGGAATATGCACCACTAAATCTGACTCCTACTTTAAAACTACCTTTTTCTCACACTCTTCAGGCCATCTTTGGATTGCAATTGCTAATGAACATACGAATTGTATAGTCTAGCAAAAAACTCAGCAAAAACACTGCTCTAGTATGAACTCTAAACCTGCTCTCCTGTTTGGCATTGTGCTCTGGTCCAAGGTGACCCTGCACAGTCTCTCAGTTTATATTTCAAAACAGATATTTCTTCTTCCAGCCTTATATGTATTTAGTATATAACAAAGTGTGGAAAAGCAGATTTTACTGCAAGCACCAGTGAGTAAGTAAGGATTGTAGTGATGTGATGATCAAATGCTGGTATGAAACAAACAGGGGTTTCCTTAGCTTCACCAAAATCACCTCACATAGACAACTGTATATTGAAGTAACATTTTATAAGGCAAGCTCTTACTGGCAATTGTTAGTACTCATCTTTTAAATAAAAATTATTGCCAAAGTAAAAAAGGCATAAACACATCAAAACAAACAATAACCTCTTCTCTTTGAGGGTTTATTAAGTTCCAGAAGAGGCAGTAGCTACATAAGCAATTATAATATAAGGTTTTCAGTGCAATGATAAAAGTTATTCATATACAGAAGTTTGAAAGAAAAGATTTAGCCAAGCAAGGTGATACATACCTGTCATCCCAGTACTCAGGAGCTGAGGAAGACGGATCTCTGCATGTTGGAGGCCAGCCTGAGCTACATAGAGAGTTCAACCCTAGAATGAACTACAAAATAAGACAACTTTGGCTCAAAAAAAGAAAGAGGAGAGAGGAGAGGAGAGGAGGGGAGGGAAGGGGAGGGGAGGGGAAAGATTTTTCCTAACGGGAGTGTTCTAAGAGATTTAGGAAAGCTTCCTTATAATAGATAAAATTTGAACTGAATCTTCGGAAATAAGATTTCCAAAAACAGAGAAAGAAAAGGAAGTTGCAAACCAAAATATTGGCATTTAAAGAAAGCATAAGGCCAAATGGGAATTTCAAAGGGCTACAAATAGTTTGGTGTTCCCAGTAAGGGAGAAAAACTGGATATGTGATTTAAGTTTTGAAGAGATCACCAACATTTACAAATCAATAACTACTCAGGTGAAGAAAGAAACAGAACACAAACTTCTAATGTCAGGAATGAAAGAAGGAACACTAATATAGACCTGCACACATGAAAGAAATAATGATAGAATATATTTGAAGAAATTGAATTTGTTGCTAAAAAATCTTCACATCGAAATGGCTACACTGGCAAATTGAAGCAAACTTTTAAGGAAGAAGTTAATGCCAATTATATACAAACTCGGCAAACCAACAAGGAGGGAATGCTTCCCAACTCACTTTATGAGGGTAGAACTATTTATCAAAAGCAAGGACAAAAAATAAAGGATATATATCAAAAACAAAGCTGTCAAACTGTCCTTATCTATAGCTATTACTGTCAGGGATCTATAAAAGAACTCCTAGATCTAAATTAATTCAGCAAAGTCTAATATAAAACATTAATAATATTTTAAACAATATTTTTCTATACTAGCATAATTTAAAAAAGAAAATCTAAAATCAATTTTATTTGCAAATAGTACAAAAGAAAACATGGGAAAAAAACTTAACAAAACATGGGCAAGAGTGGTACACTGAAAACTGTAAAATACTATGCTGAGATAAAGAAACCCTAAACAAATAGAACAAAATACCTTGTTGCATGGAAAGACTCAATATTGTTGTCAATTCTCCTCAAATTGATACACAAATTCAACACAATCTTAGTCAAAATGAGTTCATCTTTCCTGCAGAAATTGAAAAATGACTCCTAAAGTTTATATGGTAATGTGTGACCATTAATCTTCCTATCTCCATTGGACTGGATTAACAAACCTACCAGATTAAAGCACAATTCAAGGTGTGTCTGTGGGATGTTTCCAGAGAGTGACATGTAGCCCAGCAACCTGAGGGGAAAAGACCCACCCTGATTTGGGTGGCACCAACCAACAGACTTGCAGCCTGGATGGAATGAAAGGGAAAGAAGGAAGTTGGCCTGCATTTAGAAAGCTCCATTGTCCTTAACCTGGTACATATTTTGGTACTGCCACCACTTGTCAATATCAGAGTCCAATTTCTTCAGCCTTTTGATGCAGGCTCATGCCAGCTACTTTCTAGATTTTCAGCCTAGCACTGTATCCTTGATCTCTCTCATTCTGCAACTTCTAACTTCTTGGACTGTGCAGCTCCTGGATCTTCTCATTCTCCAGCATACAGACAGCCATTGTGTAATCTCTTGCCTCTGATCCTATAATCCTACTTAATATACCTCCTTTTGTAATTAAACACGTGTGCATGTATTTCTATTGATTCTGTTCCTCTAGAAAACCTTTGCCAATATAGAATGCAGCCCTATATTACCCAATGAAATTTTTTTTTTAAAAAAGAAATTACCTGATTTTGAGGTTTGAGCTGAAGCTACACTAATCGAGTCTAGTATTGGTTAAAAGGTAGACTGTGAATCAGTGGAACAGACTAGACAGTTCAGAAATAGACTCACATAATCTGTTGATTTTAAGTAAAGAGGGTAAAGTGATTTAAAGTGGAATAAATGTCTCTTTCAACAACTGATGATGTGATAAATGCTTATCACATGAAGAAAAATGTTCAACCCTTCATATATGCACAAAAAATTACCTTCAACTCCATAATTGGCTTAAATGTAAAGCTATAGCATATAATCCAGTCACCTTCCAAAAGCCCACCTCTGAACACATGAGGATTTGGGGAGATGTTTTAGGTCCAAACCGTGACATTCCAATCCTGGCCCCCAAAACACTCATGTACATCTTTTTGTGCAAAATCCATTTAGTCTATCTGTAAGAGTTCCCAACATTTAAAAACTTCTAGCATTGCTGAAAAGTCCAAGTCCTATCTCCTCTGAAACTCAAGGTAAATTCTTAGCTATGACACCCTATAAGAAGCAAAAATGCATTTAGTCCATCTCTAAGAGTCACCAACATTTTAACAATGCCAGCATTGCTGAAAAGTCCAAGTCAAATACCTCCTCTGAAATCTAGGTAAATGCTTAGCTAAGACACCCCGTAAAAAACAAAAAGTCAGGTAAACACTTTCAACATACAATTACTTTGCATAATCATTCCCATTTCAAAAGGGAGAAAGAAGGAAAAAGAAAAAAATTGCGTCAAACAAGACTGAAACCCAGCAGGGCAAACATTAAAGTCCACAGAATCTTATCAGCACACAGGACCAGTGGGTGGCCCTCTCCTGGACTGACTTGGGCAGAGGATGCCTCTATGCACTGCCTACAGCTTTCTGTAGCAGATATTACACATTCCTGGCATTCCCAGATTCCTAGAGTCTCCACAGTCCTTTTGGCTTCACTCTAACATCTTCATGCACAGCCCTCTCAAAGGTACACTGCCTAGCCCCCCAGGTATTCTTGTGAAATCTAAGTAGATGTCTCCCTGACCCCACAATTCTTGCATTCTGCATGCCCACAAAACCAGTACCATGTGGATGATGCCAAAGTCTGCCACTAGCTTGAGCAGTAGCTGGGTCCCCTTGGGCCATAATTGAAGGGGCTTCTGAGTGTCTAGATGCCTGAGCACTGTGAAACAAATCACAGAAGATCAATTCCTTAGGCATCCATTTTCAAGCAGGCAGCCCAAGAGCTCTCCTCCCAAGTGAAATTTCTACCATTTAGCGTTCTTTGGCCTTCCTGATTAATGATATGCCTTCAAGTCAACTTTTCTATTCTCATGATTGCTTTTTAATACTAATCATTTTAGCAACCAAGCTCTCTTTGGCCCCAACTTTGCAGATGCTTTCTTTCTGGCCACAAGCAACACTTTTCCAATTTTTTTTTTTTTTTTTTGGTACCCAGGTATCAAAATTGGGAACTTGCACCTGCAAGGCAGGTGGACTTTTCCAATTATTTAACTCTGCCTTTTTCTGCTCATTCTCATGGTAGGAATAACTCAAAACAGCGAGCAGCACCTGTGCCACAACCTAAACAATGGACCGCCTTGCAATTTCTTCTGCCAGATTAATTAGTCTGCTGCCCTTAATGTCAGTCTCTTGCAGAGTCTTGGGATGTGAGCAAAATTTAGATAAATTTTCTGCCAGAGTTTAATGCACATGGTCTTCCTTTCAATGGAGTCCTTCTTCCCAACTGAAACCTCCTGAGCCTACATTTTCCTTATCATTCTGGTTTTCTGAGCTCTGACCAGAATCTATATCAAGCTCAGATTACACCATTCCAGGGCTTTTCCAGCCAGCAATTCCAAGCTTTCCAAACTCCACCCACAAACCAGTTCTAAGGGCTTCTGAATCACATGGTCAGGAATGGTCAAGGCAACAAATCCACTCTTGCTACCAATTTATGTCTTGCCCACTTTTCCTTACTGGGACAAAACTTACCCGTAACTTAAAGGAAGAGAGGTTTATTTTGGATCATGGCTTTTAGAAGATTCAGTCCATAGTCAGCTGGCTCAAAGGCAGGAAGAATAAAATGGAAGGGTATGGTGTAGGAAAGCTGCTCACATGATGGCAGCCAGGAAGTAGAGAGTAAAGAGAGTGTGTGTGGGGGGGTGTGCTTTTCCATGTCACACCCCTAATGACTCACCTTCAACCAGACCCCACCTCCTAACAGCAAGTCAGCTATAGCACCCCTATAATTCAATCACATTTTAAAAGCAACACCTCTGAATACGTAAAGCTTTTGGGAGACTTTTCAAATCTAAATGCTAACACTAACAATAAAGGAAATGAAGATTAAAAGCAGTAAGATAACTATTTCATCCCTAAAAGCATAGCAAAAACTAAAATGCCAATAAATTCTGGAAAGAAAGTAGAGCAAATAAAGTACATATCTTATTAATAGGAATGTAAAATACTATAACTACCCTGGAAAACTTCTGGTAATGTTTTCAAAATTAAGCATATGCCTACCATGTAACCTGGCTATTCCAGTAAGAATAATATAAGAGAATTGAAAATAGCTATCCACGTATGACATATGCATGATTGTTCACAGTGGCCTTACTCACAGATATCTATTCAGAATAACAAAAAACTGGAAACAATTTACTAACAGATAAATAGTTAAATTGTCCACACAATGCAATACTATTCAACAAGAAGGAAAACACAGTAACACTGATGAATCACAAAATCATTCTTAGTGAAACAAAATAATGCAAAAGAATATATACAGTAGTACAAAAAAATACTAAACTAATAAAAAATAAATATACTATGCTAACAAAAAGCAGAACAGTGGTTGCCTGCTCTGGAGGGGGGCGGGGCAGAGACGCACTGCAAAGATACTTGAGGAACATTTTGGAAATGATGAAAAAGTTTTGTATCTTGTTTGTGCTGATGATTCTCAAGTATTAACTGTCAAAGTTCAACAAATTGTGCATTTCTGCATTGCATGGAGTTGTCTATAAATTATTCCTCAACAAAATTAAAATGAGGTAATAATTAAAAGTGGTCCTAAAACATCATTTTAACACATTAGAAAATGCATGCATACAAATATACACAAACCAAAAAAAAAATCATAAACCCTGGAACTGCCAGGCATTGTGGTGCCTGCCTGTAACCCCTGCTATTTAGGAGGCAGAGGCAAGAGGTACAAAACTATAAGGTCAGCCTAGACAACTTAGTGATAGTGTATCTCAAAATGAAATGAAGATCTGGGGCTGTAGCTCAGTGCTCCCCAGGTTCAATCTCCAATACTCTCAATACTACGGGGGTGGGGCGGGGGGAAGAAACAGAGAGACAGAGAGAAAATGTAAAAAGCAAAGAAGGAAGGATGAAAGGAAGGAGAGCGAGGAAGCAAGGAAGGGAGGGAGGGAGGAAAGAAGGAAGGAAGGAGGGAGGGAAGAAGGAAGGAAGGAAGGAAGGAAATAAGAAAGGGAAAAGGGAGAGTGCTAAAACCAAAAAACCCTTGGCACTGAAAATAATGATTTGTAAAAAAAAAATTCTTTTCCATGTAAATCAAAATTGTCAAAAGAAATAAAAATATTATTTCCTACTATCATATAACACACAGTCTCTGTTCTATCAAGCTATACTTCTCTCTTTCCTTACCTACCGTGCCTTTGTTCTTGTTACACATCTCCTCTCAATTTGTTCCTCTGCTTTTCCCCAATTTATTCAAGCCTGTCATCCAAGGCCCAATTTAAGACCCTTCTCCTCTGTGAAAACTTCAACATGGCAAACTCACCATAATTTCACCTTTCTTCAGACTTTCATTAAGTTCTTATGAATTGCATGATATTGATTTTAAATGTTCCCAATGGTTTCATCTTAGCTTTGTCTTCCTCATTTAGTTGGCTAATAACTTGTAGGCACTATTTTTCACATACATATTCTTTATACATATTCAGTTCTTCTAAAATGGACTTTTATTAATTCCATCAGCACAGATGTTTAGAGGAAAACACGCCTATAAATTATTATAATGTATAAATTCACACTCACAAACTAGGAAAGAAAGATGGGACTGACATTAGGGAGAACAAATCCCTTTTTTTCACACTTGTTTTTAACTTCTTTTGCTATCTTGTGCAAATCTGCTGAAACTACCAACCTGGTCCTGATGTTTATCTCTTCAGTGTTGCTTCCTGCTCTCTAGTGGAAGGTAATGACAAATAAGTAAAACTCAAACCAAAGAAACACAAAATAAAATAAATGTTTTGTGATGCTCACTGACGTATAACTGAGTGTGACTCTGCCACATACTAGTCACCTCTAACCTGGAAAATCATTTCAGTTCTCTAAGCCTTGGTTTCTCTCTTTGTAAAGTGGAGAGCTGTCTTCTATGCCTACTGCACAGGGTTGCTCTTTACATCAAAGAAAAAGTGTGTGAAAATTCTCAACAGAAAGGTACAGTAGTAGAGGACAGTTGTTTTACATGTGCTCACCAGTAAGATCAATGTGTGATTTTTTTTTTTGCTGGAAGATAGACAAAAATAATTTTGAAGTCATTCAGAAGAGGGGGAAAATACCTTTTATTCTCTAAATTATCAAATCTGAAAAATTAAAACCAACTACACTGTAGCCTGGCAGCTGCCCCATTACTAAATTTGAAACCTGAAAATTCCCTCCCACATCAACTCCCACCAACGCTCTATAATGAAACAAGGACACCCCCGCAAAAGCCCCAAGTTCTCTTCAGCTGCTACAGAAACCTAGACATTGAGGACTATGTACTCAGAAAGTGTCTCCCACAGCCCACACATCTTCAAGATAAATACAGACACGTATCACAGACGCCAGCATAACTGTATGCATACTGTATTTTAAAAACACCTAGTCATTGAAAATAATGGAAAGTAATACTTTTCTAATTTATTCTATTCACTTCACAGGTCCAGATAGGATAGGATAGGATAGCTATTTAAATTTTTTTTCTACAAGGAAGAAGATGATAAATAGAACTCAGGAAATTTTCATTGCTAAGTGTAATTGTATTTTATTTATCCTGCCTTATCCAAAAACTAGAGAAGGGGGAGGAGGAAGTGACAGGAAAATTGTAGAGATGCCTATATTATAATAGAATACAAAATAAAATAAATAAGACAAAGCAGAAAGTAAAGATAATAAAGCCAACCTAACCCCTATATTTATAATTGCAATTGACTCACATTGTATAATAAAAAAGGCAAAGAAAGCTTAAGAAGAGCTAAGACCAAGTCTCTCATCAGTCTTTCTCCCAAAGAGAAGTCAGACTCACCCGCCACTGAGAAAACTGTAAACAGCAGGAGTAGCCCTAGGTCAGAAGTTCTCCAAGGGCAGAGCATTTCTCTTGTTTTCTGCCCTTCACTCAGTGTGTTTCCTCCTCACAAGTCAAGCAACAGCTGTGAGCGCGGCCAGGCTTTCAGCAACTTCTTGGTGCTGGATTTTCCTGCTCATGGGCAGCAGGGCACTCCTTTCCTCCTAGTCTTTTCCTTCAACTCGACGTGTTGTAGTCTGATTAGTAATTTGGAGAAGAAGAAACTCTTCTCTGAAACTTGACACAGCAATATATTTCCTGTATGAAGCCCTGAAGCAAAGACAGAGGAAATAGATTGATTGAGTTATCTTTCAGCTCATTGGTTCTTCTCTCACTTCTGCTGCTCACAGATAAACTTTAGAGTAAGGTGATGAACATGCCAAGATAAACGGATTTGTCAAATCTTGCATTAAAAAGTAAAACAGGACATTCATCTATTTGGGACCCGTGCCTGTAAATTTCCTAATCATGGTAACTTTTAGGTTAAAGGGGCATCCAGCCTTAGTATTCAAGTGTGGAATAAATCTCTTCCCCCTGACATTTTTTGGATGAAACTGGTGACTAGAATAGGAGGAGTCCACACAAAACTCTGGAAGTATCGTAAATGTATCAATTTTTATCACTACTCTAACTTAGTAACACAAACGTAGTGACCACAAACTTAGTAACACAAATTGAGTATCTTACTGTCTGTAAATCAGAAGCCTGAAACGGATCTTACAGAGTTAAAATCAAGGAATGGGTAAGGCTACATTTTTTCTGGAAGTTCATGGAGAGAATCTCTTCCTTGCGTTTTCCAACACCTGGGGAATGTGCATTCTTTGGCATCTGGACACATTACTCTGCCTTTGACTATACTGGCACCCACTTATTAGGACCATTTTATTATATTGGGCCCACTGAGCTAATCCAGGATAATCTCTCCATTTCAAGATTGTTAATTTAATCTTACCTGCAAAGTCCATTCTGCCATGTAAAGAAACATGTTCACAGGGGCTGGGGATTTAGCTCAGTGGTTCCGGTGCCTGCCTTGCAAGCGCAAGGTCCCAAGTTCGATCCCCAGTACCAAAAACAAAACAAAACAAGAAACATGTTCACAGACTTCACAAATTCAGACATAGCCACCTATGTTGAGGGATCGCTATTGTATATCACAATTCAGTACTCATAGGCATTTACTTTCTTTTTTTTTTGGTACCAGGGATCGAACTCAGGACCTTGCACTTGAGAGGCAGGCGACGGAACCACTGAGATAAATCCCTTGCCCTACTTTCACCTTTGAACACACTGATCATTTAACAAAATTTCAAAAGAATATTCATCTTGTTGTCACACATCTGGAACTCCTACCTTCCAGAAAACCTCTGCCTAATGTTGCTAGTTAATATTCAATTATATTTGAGAGGGGAAACAGTCTATGTTGTAAGAATCCCTTACCCCAAGACAACTGTCCCAAAACAGAAAGAAAACTTTACAAACAAGAAAAAGATTAAAGAGTGTCATTTTCCCCCAAGTGAGTGGCTCCATCTTTCTTTTTGCCAAACATTAAAGTATAAATATTTTTCCTCCTTCCCCTTTTCAAGTCTTCTTTCTAGTGAGTGAATTTGGCATGGAAGATGTCAGGATATTAGTTCTGACAATAAGTAGGCTATAGCAACCTTCTCTTCTGTCCAGTGTTTAATTAGGTGTCAAAAACTCAGCAAGGAAATGTCATTTAAAATATAACACTCCGGTTTCCCACCACATGAGGGGTCAAGAAGATGGTTTTGAGAACAGACAAACCTAAGTTCAGTCTCTATTAGTTAATTACAAGTCCAATGATACTGGGAAATTTCTTAATCAACTCTGGGTTTTTTCCCCCTTAACTTATATTGACATGAGCTTCTCCACACAGCATCAAAAAATTTTGATGATCATGTGTTTCAATGCCTGCTCAGTGACACAGCCCAAACAAAAGCGTGGAATGGCTAAATGCCCTGCTTAAAGTCTGAGTGAATTGGTAGCACAGCTGAAAGCCAAACATTTTGTGTTTTCCAGCTATAACTTCTTTGACTCTAACAAATTAATTACTGCAGAGGTACTATAACAAATGAGGTAGCATAAAAAATAAAATGATTGCTCTCCTGGCCATACCCCATTTTCTGTTTTCCAATTCACCTCTCTACAATCTACTTTGACCCAAGCTCTCAAGGCCCATCTGAAATAATGGACTTTCCCCCATGCATAGTCAGTAAACGTACTAATTGAAAACTTAAAAGAGCCTTAAAAAATGCATATTTCTGTTTTATGTCCTATTGTTATACTGCTATCTTCACATTTTTCACTTCTGATATGCAATTGATCTACTGGAACCACCCTGAAATGTTACCTGAAACCTCTACAATAGATTCCAGTCTCCTATTCAGTATACGACACAAGCCTGAGGGAAAAAAACTGAAAGACAGAACTAAGAGAGACAGAAAGCAGGGAGCTGGGATTGCCAATGCTACTTTAGCAAAAGGCACTGGCCCGTTTAAGCTGCTGATTTTTATTAGTAATCAATTGGGGTAAAGGCAAACTATGTGCAAAGGAAGGACTATGTGAGAAGATATGCAGTCACGTGGTCTCTATAGAAACTAATGTATGTAAGGCTCATAAAAGACTAGAAAGAGCATTTTCAAATTAGGAACAGAATAGACAAAATATGTGGTTGTAATTGAACATTGTCCTTCTAGTAAGGTTTTAGTTGTGAGAATGGAATTGAGGTGTGAGTTACTCTGACCTCAGCACATAGGCTTTGGCCAGACTCACTTCTCAAAACAACCCAATTGTGGGGTTAACTCTTTACAGCATGTATTGTTTACAGCCTGCTTTTGGCATAATCAACGTTGTGATCTCTTGCATTCATTTGTGTCACCTAATAAAATTATCCTTAGAAAGTTAGGAGAAATATATGTCACATGAGAGTTAATGATTTTTTTCATTATATTTGGATACATGCTACAAAAAGAAAAACTTAGGAATAGAAGTTTGAAAATATGTGCAATATCAAATAACTCCTATTTCTGGAAAGAAAGAAGTCACCTCCAATATCAGGCTATTAGGCTGGAACAATGTTGTCTGCAATATGGGACAGGGATATAATTTTCAAGTGGGTACCCACTCTGGTTGATACGGGTTTTGATTTTGTGGCTCCAAGGTATTGTAGCAAGGTTGAGCAGCCTTTGGAATTTGATGCAATGTTGGGCCTGGGAGTTTGAGTTGCAAATGCCTTTTCAAGTCAAGGGGCTTTACAGAAGCACAGTTAACAGAGGTGATGTCAGCATCTATGACACTTCAGTAAAGCATCAAAGCACCAGAACTGACTGGCATAATGAAAGCCTTTATGAAGTGTGGCCAAATCTAAGATGCCCAACAGTCTAAGATTGTCAGTGGTGATATAGGTTTTGCTGCAAATAGCATTTTTTCTTTTTTGGTGGTAGGGCATACTGAAAATTGAAGCCATGGCCTAATATATGCACTCTGTCACTGATCTATATCCCCAGATCCTTTGAAAATAGTTTTTTTAAATCAGATGTATTTGATGTAGATTGTTAACAAGGTGCCAGGTTGGTTGCTAGTTAAAATATCTGTGACTAAATTTGAAACGCCAGCTGCAGGTAGGCCCACCCACTTAGCCAACTGCTATAGATTCTTTGCTTCAATGTGGTTGGTGATAGATAAGCCAGTTGGATCCCTGAGCTCTAAGGTCTGCATTAGCCAAACTCAACAGTGTTGCAGTCCTCACCATTTGTCCTGTTTGGTTCCATATGGCTTGTATGGAGGATTTGAGTTTCAGAAACATAAATCTGCAAAATAAAACCAATAATAACAAGAGCAACTGGCAACAGAATAGTGTATAGACTCACTTGAAAGGTTTTTATTGGGCTGGGGATTTAGCTCAGTGGTTCCACTGCCTGCCTCGCAAGCACAAGTCCTTAGTTCGATCTCCGGTACCAAAAAAAAAAAAAAATAGAAAGGTTTTTATTGTCTGGTGCTGATTGTTTATTCAGCATTTTTTAGTACCAAGGCAAGTTTTCTGGTTCTATGATTATGAGATATGGTGTTGATTTTATTATTATCCCCAAATATGATTTTTATTTAGTTTGTGGATTTTTCTATCTTCCACCTTGGTATTCCAATCCCTCCAGTGGAAATGACACTAGGGAACTAATTTCAATTTCCCAGAGGGTAGCAGTAGGAAAGTGCAATAAATTATTCTCTCCTTTTGAGTGAATATTGAGGGGATTTTTTGAGTGGTGGAAGTTCAGACTTATATGGGTCCCATATCAGACATTATTAAAGAACTTCATATATAATGAGTGTTTATATACTAGAGGTAGGACATACGGATAAATATGGGTAAGAGCTACGGAAAGATTTTATTTTTAATTGGCGTGAGGTATAAGTAACCAAAGGGCCTTAATTAGACTAAGATCATGGTCAGTTAGGGACCCAGTTAAGGAATCATTTGCCAGATTGGACTTTTAAAAGGACTTGTTTGAGGAAATAAATATGTATTAATTGAATAGGCTGTCTGGGTCTTATTAGGGACATGACAGTTTACAGAATGCATTTTCAAAGAGCTCAACATTGTATATTTGAAAAGTGAGATGTGTGCCTTGGTTACCATAAATTATATTTGGAACTCTGAAGGGTATACAGAATAACCAAAGGAGTCCTTACGTTGAGGTTTTAGTATATAGAGAGACACTAGAAATATGTCTCTCCTTTTTTTTTTTTCATTACTAAAGCCTTTATTTTGTTTTGTTTTGTTTTTTGGTGCTGGGGATCGAACTTGGGACCTTGCACTTGCGAGGCAGGTGGCGTCACCACTGAGCTAAATCCCCGGCCCATACTAAAGCCTTTATTATTTCTATTACATACAAGTCTAGAAATGGTGTCTTCCCAACACATTGCACCCTTTGTTATAATCAGGGCAAATTTTTAAAGCTCATTTTTTGACAGAACGGTTCCAATAAATCATTTTCCGGTGAACCCCAGTCATGATGAGTAGTCTAGTCTCTAAATTTTATTAGTTGGTTGTTACTATTGCACTAACAGACAATCTCCATTCTCTACAGAATAAAACTGTAATGACTGTAGATCATTTTCTAGTTCAATTTCGCTGCCAGGCATTTGGGGACTTTCATAGGACAATAGAAGTTCTGACAAAGGAACTTTTCGGAGACAGCAGTCCTTTGACTTTTTGAACTGTCATGGAGCCTGGCAGTTGCTTCTCTAGGACTTTCTGTTCAAGTTGACTTGGACATTTTATCCTTAGTGTTAGCAGCTGATCTTTGTATTTTAAATTCCCCATCCTCAGGTCCTCCGTATTTGTGCAGAGGAACTGGTATCTAGGATGGGCTGCAACAAAGTCTTCATTTGGTCTGTTTTTGTCTGGATACTGATGTCCACCAGCCTTTTTCCATTCATTTCCAAAAGCTTTCTGGTAATCAAGCTCAGCTCCATGTCTTTACTCTGGAAGAATCTCACATGTGTTCAGGGTCTTCAGCTGACTAATTTCGGCAATGATGAACTGCCGAGTGACCTGAGCCTTTTTGCTTCCTTCAGTCAGGGGGTTTCTTAAGCAGGACAATGTGTGCAGGCTCTGTAGCTTATCCAGCTCATTGATAAATGACCAATGTGATATCTGGTTCTCATCCACTAAAAGGTACTGCAAGGATGGGAACATGGATGTCCTGCAGCCAATTCCAGCGCCCGCAAAATGTATAGAAGACATTTCAGTGGCAGAAAGTTTAGTCTTTCTAATCTAGGCAGATATGCAATCAGGAATAGCTGGTTTTCGTCAATTAATGGATTAGAGGAAAGGTCTAATAACTTGAGAGTTTGTAGAACATCAGTCGGTCTTTCTGAAATGCAAATCCTGTTTGCACTGAGATACAACTCCTCAAGGACTGGCCACCCAGGGGCACAACAGAGGACCTCTGCCCATGTTATTCCTGTTTGATTAAGGACTAAAACCTTCAGTGTAGAAAATGTTCCAGTTAGATATGGCAAAGCAGAAGGAAACTTCATTTTATTCTCACTCATATTAAGAATCTCCAGGTGCTCGAGCTGAAGGGCAATACAGATCACTTCATCCCAGGATGACAACAGGTTTTTTGACAAATCTAATACTCTAATATTCTGACAGGCTTTGGCGATTCCTCCTTTTTCACCAGCGCAACTCACTGCACAGTTCCTCAGAGAAACTTCTTTCAAATTGGTCAGCAGATGCGGCTGTTTTATAATAGAGTCAAAACCAACAGTTTCCACAGGTTTATTTCCAATTATAACAATATGCTCTTTTCTATCGTCCTCTGCTTCATACCAGTTCTTAATTGCAGTAAGAAAGTCCACTCCAAAATTTACCTTGTTTGGACGAATAAAGGATCCTCCTGTTAGGTGACTGCATTTAAAATACACAGTCCCTTTGTGGCTCCCATCATGCTTTCCTCTCTCAGGATTGTCCCACTCTACTCCCAACCAGAGTCCTGCCACAGGAGGGATGAGGCCAGAAAAACACACCGTTGCATGTCCTCCATTAACTTCAACTCTTCGACCAATGACACCTGATGGTAAAGTGTCACTCATTATAAGAATCCAAAAGCAGATCTGCCTGCGGCCAGCCTGGGTGGTCTGCGCGCCACACCCTCCTCATGAGGAGACCCACTAAGACTCTTCCAGAGAAGACACTTCCAGAGAAGACGCTTCCAATATGTCTCTCCTTAAACAGCACAGTTAGCTTCTTCTATGGATGAAAATGTCCCTCCAAAATTTGTATATTGAATCTTTCTCTAACCCTGCCCTCCATGTGAGGATACAATATGAAAAAAGTTATCTGCCAACTGGGAGGCAACTCCTCACCAGAAAACAGATCTGCCAGTGCCTTAATCTTAGACTTCTCAGCCTCCTATGAGAAATAAACATTTGTTACTTAAACCAGCCAGTGTGTGGTAGCTTTGTTGTAGCAGCCCAACTTGACTAAGGAGCCTCTTGTCCCAAGAGTCCCTTTGCATGGTGACATGCAGCAGCACTTGGTAAGGCCCAAACACACTGGCTAGTGGGATTGCGTTATTTAAGCAATTGAGTTTCTTTGGCAGGTATTGAGGTGGGGCTGGAGGTCTAAGAATGAGCTATTTGTTCCCTTGCCCTGGAGAGCTCCTCTAGATTAAACATAGGGCTACTGGCCTCCAAAGGTATGACCCACAATGTCTCTGACAGTGTGGGCAGCATGAAATTTGCTGGGAAGAGCAACCAGGGATGCAGAAGCAAAGAGAATGGGTAGGCTGCCGTCCCCATCTAGACAACTCCAATGATTCCCAGGACCCACTTATCTCTACTGTGGGACTGCCCAACCTACACTTTCTCCCCAGGGGTCACCCAAATCATAGGGACAAACTAGGGCTCTGCCATAAATAATAAACAGCAGTGCCAAAGAAATGAGGGCTCCTGGCATAGACCTCTGCTAATTACAGGCTGTCCCAGGAAACACACCTGAACGTCTGGTCCATGACACTGTGGCTCAGGAGGCCTGTGGCTCCTCTTGCTCTACAGTAGATTCCACCTGGGCTCTAGTCCTTGGAGTTTAGCTGGTTAAAAGTGTTCATTTTTAATATATAAGCACCAAGGAAATTTGAATAAGGAAAGATGTGGAAACCACTAGAAGACACAATACAAGCAGCAAAACTGAAGCACGACAGGTAAGTTTCTTCCCAAGCTTATTTGCGTAATCAATTAACCAACAGCAGACCCCCATGAAGCTGTGTTTGAGTCAGTTTCATGGTCATGTCATCTTGCTCACCAATCACTTTATAAAACTTGAAGAATCTTTTGACTGTGGGACACAACACTCGCTAAGATAAATGGAAGGCAGAACTCCTTTTAATGACAGTTTCAGTTTGGAGAAGGCAGTCATGCAGGGTCACAGAGGGGTTGCATCAGGGCCAGAGAAACAGAAAGTGTGAGCTGTGAGGGGGCAGCGTACCAAGGCAGGGCCGAGTGCTGCTGGGCTCCCTGTGCATTGACCACTCTGAATAACTTCATGGGCTCCAGAGCATAAGGGTCATGCCTAGCTGTGTGGCACAGGCTCCTGGGGCAGTTAGGGAAGGTGCACAGTGGCCAGGAGTATGAAAGCCCAGATAAGGGAAGTTGTTTAGGTTTGGCATCAGTCAGGTACACAAAAAGAATTTTTTGGCCTCTGGCCAGGGCTTCAAACCTGATTCAATATATCATTTTTTTAAAAAGACCTCAAAAGGAACTAACCTTCCTGACACCTTGACCTCAGACTCCTAACCTCCATGACAGTAAAACAATAAATATCAGCGGTTTAAGCCATTTAATTTTTGGTATCTTCTTACGGTAGCCTTAGCAAACTAAAACACTCTCAAACTAATAGTGGCATTTTCGTGCCCACCAGTTTCAAAGGGCCAGATACACCACATGGTCACCACATCTGCCAGTCCAATTCCCCACATTTCACATCAAAATTCAGATTGGCACTGTTTCAAGTGACTAATGGCCCTTGTGGCAGGTAGCTGACATATTGTTCACCACTGTTCTAGAGCACAAATTTGTTTTTTGTTATAATAATGCACCAACATATTCTGATAAAATTTTTTTCATGGGAACAAATGTGCTTAACTTTTTCTCAAACCATGAACATATTGCCAAAAAATTATTCTGAACTAGTTTTCACCATAAAAGTGTAGATGATACAAGTTTTATTCCTGTGGATTACATATTCAAATATATTTTTGTTGTTGTTGTTGTTGTTGTTTTGGGGGGGGGGTTGATACCAGGGATCGAACTCCAGTCCTTGTGTTTGTGCAGCAGGCAGCGAAACCACTGAGCTAAATCCCCGGCCCTCAAATATATTTTTAAATGAGCTGCTATTTAACATTAGCAACCACACAGAAAAAAGTTGAAAATTTCATTTTCTGTTATTTTTCAGTTTCTCTAAAGATCTCTCCCCTTGTCCTTCAGTCAACTAGCCAATTTTATTGATCTTTTCAAAGAATTATCTTTTGATTCTGTTGATTCTATTGTTTTCCTGTTGCTTAGGTTTTTTTAAACCCCCTTCTAAACATTATTGTTTCCTTTTCCATATGCTTTGGATTTGATTTGTTCTTTTCCAGTTATTTAAGATGTACAGTTGGTTATTAATTTGAGATTCTCTTCTTAATTTAATATAAGCACTTACAGCTATAAATTTACCACTGAGAAATGCTATCATTATAACCCATAAGTTTTATATATTGTATTATCATCCTTATTCATCTCAATGTAATTTTCTTTTGATTTCTTCTTTGGTCTACTACTTGTTTTATATTTATGAATTTCTCAATTTTGTTTCCATAGCAAATTGAGTGTTCCATTATGACCTAAGAAAAAACTACTTATATCAGTCTTTCTAAATTTATTAAGGTTTGTTTTATGGTCTAACAATAGTATATTCTGAAGAATATTTCATGTGCACTTGAGAAAAATTTATATTCTGTTCTTTTGAGGTGGAATGTTATGTATCTGTCTGTTGGGTCCAGTTGTTTTACAGGAAGAATGTTGGTCAAGATTTCTTTTTCCTTATTGGTCATCTTTCTACTCATTCCCTCAATTACTAAACATAAAATATTAAAATCTCCAACTATTATTATAGATCTATCTATTTCTCCTTTCAATTAAGTCACATTTTATTGCATGTAATTTGAGACCCTGATGTTAGGTGTTCATGTTTATAATTACTGACCATCTGTTAAATCCTGCGTATTCCACCCTTTATTGGTATGAAATAGCCATTTTTGTTTTTTCATTAGATTTTTTTTTTTTTGTAGTTCTGGAAATTTAACCCAAGGCCTTCACAGTGAGGTACATCCTTGGCCTTTTTTTATTTTATATTTTAAGGCAGAGTCTCACTAAGTCTCAAGTTGCCCAGACTGGGCTCAAATTTGTGATTCTCCCACCTCAGCCTCCTGAGTTAATAAATTTTTGAGTTAAAATTTATTTTGTCTGATCTTGAATATAGCCACTTAAGCTTTCTTTTGGTTACTATACACATAGATATATTTTCTAACTTTTTATTTTCTATTTGTGTCTTTGTATCTAAAGTTAATCTTCTATAAACAACATATAATTGTGTCATATTTCCTTCCACACACACACACACATACACACACACACACACACACATTTTGATACTCTCTGTCTTTAAATTGGAGAATTTAACCCATTATATTTAACATAATTGCAGATAAGAAAGGTCTGACCTCTGTGGTTTCTTGTTTTATTTTGTCTATGTCTCATGCTTTTTCCTCAATTCCTCACTAATGCTTTCTTAATTTTCATTTAGTGTAATATTTTGATCTCTTTCTCATTTCCTTTTTAATGCTGATGAGTTATTTTTGCTGTTATCCTCGAGATTAAAATTTAAATTTATTTTCCTAAGATATTGTCTAAAATTTTTTGGAGTGCTGGTTCAGTATTCATGAAGTTCCTAAGGTGCTCTTTGTCATGAAAGTATCTTATTTCTCCATCAGTTTTGAAAGATAGTTTTGCAGGGTACATCAATCTGAGTTGGAGGTTGTTTTCCTTAAGGGCTCAAAGTACATCACTTCAAGCTTAAATTTTAAATTTCTAACCATCTAGATTGAATTAATATAAACTTAGCTCAACAGCAAAAATCAAAACAAAACAAATAAAAAAAACCCTTACCTCCTGTACAACTTCATCTTTTTTCCTTTATGTTGAAATTGTTACAAGTACACATTTACATATGTGTGGCCATTTAACATAGATTTATAGCTATTATTTTATGCACTTGTCTTTTAAATGATATACGGCAAAATTACAAACCAAAAAGTTGGCTTTTATATTTACACATGTAATTATTTATCTTATTTCTTCACATGGATATGAGTTATTCTCTATGGGGAATGAATTTCTTCCACTTTTGTTTATCTGGAAATGTCTTGACTTCACCTTCAGTTTGAAAGATAGTTTTCCACTAGTGCACCCAACTATATAAAACAAATACTAACACACATGAAAAGTCATATACGCACTAATAAAATTGTAGTGGGGGACCTCAACACCCCACTGTCACAAATAGATAGATCAACTAGACTAAAAATAAGTAATAAAATACTAGAACTCAATCGAACTCTTGAACAAATGAACTTAACAGATGTTTACAGAGTCTTCCACCCCATAAAATCAGAAGACACATTCTTCTCAGCTGTACATGGGTCATTCTCAAAAATAGACCACATACTCACACATAGAACATGTTTAAGTAAGTGCAAAGGAACTGAAGTTATCCCCTGTATATTATCAGACCATAGTGGGATGAAATTGGAGATCCACAGCAAAAGAAACTCAAAAAATTTCATAAACACGTGGAAATTGAACAACACACTTCTGAATAACCAATGGGTCACAGAGGAAATTAAAGAAGAAATCAGACAGTTCCTTCAATTAAATGACAATGACAATACAACATATCGGAATCTATGGGACACAATGAAAGCTGTCTTACGAGGGAAATTCATAGAAGTGAATAGGCATATTAGGGAAACAGAACGAGCCCAATTAAACAACCTGATGCTGAACCTCAAGCTTCTAGAAAAAGAAGAGCAGGACAACCCCAAAGCTCATACAAGGGAGGAAATTATAAAGATCAGAGGAGAAATCAATGCAATGGAGACTAAGGGAACGATACAAAAAATCAATGAAGCCAAGAGTTGGTTCTTCAAATGAATCAACAAAATTGACAAACCTTTAGCCAACGTTGTCAGAGAAAGGAAAGAAAAGGCCCAAATCCATGCAATTAGGAATGAAAAGGGTAAAATTACAACAGACCCAGCAGAAATCCAGAGGATCATCAATACCTACTTCCAGAACTTATATGCCAATAAGATGGACAACACAGAAGAAATGGACAGATTCCTAGATACATATGAATTACCAAAGTTGAATGAAGAAGACCTAAAAATTCTGAACAGCCCAATATCAAGCAATGAAATTGAAAATGTAATTAAAAACTTATCAACTAAGAAAAGCCCGGGCCCTGATGGCTTCACTGCTCAATTCTACAAGACATTTAGAGAGGAACTACTGCCACTACTCTTTAAACTCTTCAATGAAATTGAAAGGGAAGCAATACTCCCAAATTCATTCCTGGAAGCAAGCATCACCTTGATCCCCAAAGCAGAGAAAGACCCAACCGAAAAGGAGAACTACAGGCCAATCTCACTCATGAACATAGATGCAAAAATCCTTAATAAGATACTGGCAAACAGAATGCAGAAGATCATCAAGAAGATCATACACCCTGATCAAGTGGGATTCATCCCAGGGATGCAGGGATGGTTCAATATACGCAAATCAGTCAATGTAATACACTATATCAATAGAGCCAAGGGCAAAAACCATGTGATTATCTCCATAGACACAGAAAAAGCATTTGACAAAATAAAACATGCATTTAGGATAAAAACCCTACAAAAAATTGGAATAGATGGTCTCTACCTCAAACTGATAGAAGGCATCTATGAAAAACCAACAGCCAATATCATACTAAATAGTCAAAACCTGAAATCCTTCACACTCAAATCAGGAACAAGACAAGGATGTCCACTATCACCACTCTTGTTCAATATAGTTCTGGAAACATTAGCCACAGCAATTAGACAAGAGAAAGAAAGAAAAGGAATGAAGATAGGTAATGAAGAAGTCAAATTGTCATTATTTGCAGATGACATGATACTCTATATAGAAGACCCCAAGAACTCCACCAAAAGTCTTCTAGACTTAATAACCAAATTCAGTCAAGTAGCTGCTTACAAGGTCAACACACAAAAATCAATAGCTTTCCTCTACACAAATGACAGGCTCACTGAGAGAGAAATAGGGTAAATAATTCCTTTCACAATAGCATCCAAAAAACTGAAATACCTAGGAATCATCCTAATGAAAGAAATCAAAGACCTCTTCTCTGAAAACTATAGCACTCTGAAAAGAGAGATTGAAGATGATATCAGAAAATGGACAGACATCCCCTGCTCCTGGGTAGGAAGGATTAATATAGTGAAAATGGCCATACTTCCAAAACTGCTATATAGATTTAATGCAATTCCAATTGAGATCCCAGTAGCATACTTCACAGACCTTGAGGAAACAATCCAAAAATTCATTTGGAGCAAGAAGAGACCCAGAATAGCAAAAGCAATTCTAGGTAACAGAGACATGGCAGGGGGTATCACAATCCCCAACCTGCAACTATACTATGAAGCTACTGTGATAAAAACAGCATGGTACTGGCAAAGAAACAGAGCTGAGGACCAGTGGAACAGATTAGAAGATGCAGAAACAATGCCAGGCACACTCAGCCATCTCATCTTTGATAAAGGAGCCAAACACCCTCACTGGAGGAAAGATAGCCTCTTTAATAAATGGTGCTGGAAAAATTGGGCTTCAACTTGCCAAAGATTCAAACTAGACCTATATCTCTTGCCATGCACTAAACTAAAATCAAAATGGATTAAAGATCTAAATATTAAAATAGAAACTCTGAACCAGTTGGAACAGAGGTTAGGTAGAACCCTTGAAGACATCGGTATAGGAAAAGATTTTATGAACAAAACCTCAGTTGCCTGTGAACTGGCACAAACAATCAACAAATGGGATCTCTTCTTATTAAAAAGCTTCTGCACAGCAAGAGAAACCACCAGCAGTGTAAAGAGACAACCCACAATGTGGGAAAAAATCTTCACCTGCTCTTCCTCAGACAAAGGTCTACTATCTCAAAGCTATGAAGAACTTAAAAAGATCAGACCTCCCAAATTTAAAGACCCAATCCAAAAATGGGCATCTGAAATGAACAGACATTTCTCAGACAAAGAAGTAGAAATAGCAAATAAATACATGAAAAAATGTTCAACATCACTCATCATTCAAGAGATGCAAATGAAAACAATGCTGAGATTTTCCACTTCACTCCAGAAAGAATGGATGCTATCATGAAATCAACCAATAACCAATGCTGGTGGGGCTGTGGGGAAAGAGGAACCCTGCTCCACTGCTGGTGGGAGTGTAGACTGGTGCAAGCACTGTGGAAATCAGTATGGAGATACCTCAAAGTACTAGGACTAGAATTCCCATTTGACCCTGCTATTCCACTGCTGGGGATCCTCCCCAAAGAATTAAAAGAATCATACCACAATGATATATGTGCACCCATGTTCATAGCAGCACAGTTTGTAATAGCTAAAACTTGGAAACAGCCCAAATGCACATCAACTGGAGACTGGATAAAGAAAATGTGGGTTTTTTATAAAATGGAGTACTACTCAGCCATAAAAAATGAGAAATTAGAGACATTTATAGCTAAGTGGATGCACATTGAGGGAATACTCTTAAGTGAAATAAATAGGACACACATGAATAAATACCGAATAGTTTCTTTGGTGTGAGAACCTGAAAGTATAAATAAGGACTAAATGTATAATAGGTAATGTGAAATAGGAAGAAAAGGGGCAAAGGGGAAGGAAGTGGGAGGGCTAGGGGAAAGGATAGAAGGGAATGGAATTAATATGAGAAAATGGAAAAATAGGAACAAAATCTTTGTAAATAGGGAGGACTGGAGGGGTTAAAGGGAGGGCTGGGCAAGGGTGAAAAATAAGAACCAAGAGAGACTATGTAAAGGCGCAAATTTCCAATGATGAATGTCATTATATTGTATACCTAAAATGTACCAATGATTAGAAAGAATAATCAATAATGTAAAATAGGAATAAAAGGTCCAAAGTGGTAGGGGTAGTGGGAGGGGCAGGGGAAAGGAAAGAAGGGAAAGGAAAAATGCTGAGAAATGGAAAAAATGGAAATAAAGTCTTTGTAAATAGGGAAGGGTGGAGGGCGTGAAGGGAGGGCTAGGAATGGGGAAAAAATAAGAACCAAGATGCAGTATGTAAAGGTACAATTCCCAATGAGAAATGTAATTGTGTTGTATACCTACAATGTACCAATAAAAGAATTTAATTTAAAAAAAAAGAAAGAAAGATAGTTTTGCCTGGAATTATTGGTTTGCAAAGGTTTTTTTTCAACATTCTAAATACCAATAGCCTTCTAGCCTTCATGATTTCTGATAAATAACTGCCTGATAATTTTATTACAGGTCCCTTGTACACAATGCCTCACTTCTCTTTTACTGTTTTTGAGATTTTCCTTCTCTTTTGACAATTTAATTTTAATGTGTGTCAACATGGCTCCCTTTGAGTTCATCCTACTTGAAGTTTATTGAACATGAGGATTCCTATCTTTCATCAAATTTTATTCCTTTCATCAAATATTATTCCTTCAAATATTCTTTTGCCTCTTTCTCTCTCCCTTCAAGATTCACATTGTGCATAATAATTCCCTTGATATTCCACAGGCCTCTTAGTTTGTTCCTTTTTCTTCTTCCCCTTCTCTTTATCTTTCTCCTCCTCCTCCTTTTTCTTCTTCCTGATCCTCAGACTAGATTGGCTCCACTGAGATTATCATTTTCTCTGTTTCAAGCTCTCTGTTCAAGTTCCTATTTCTTTATGTTCTTTGTTTCTGTTTTCTGCCTGCTTAAATCTGCTGTTGAACCTCTCTAATGAATTTTTAATTTCAGTTATTGCACTTTATGGCTTCAGAATTTCTCATTAACCCCTTTTTACATATTTATCATCATCAATAGTTTTTACTTAATGAGATTATGCTCCTCTGGTTTTCTTTATTTTTTTTATATGGTTTTCTTTAGCTCTTTGATGATATTTAAAATACTAGATTTAAAGCCTTTGACTAGAAAATTATGTTTTCCTTAAAGATAATTTCTAATTACCTTTTCCCTGTGTATAGACCGTAACTTTCTGTTTCTTTATATTCCTCATAATTTTGTAATTGTTGAAAACTAAGCATTTAAAATATTATGATGCAGCAACTCTGAAAATCAGATTTGCCTCTCCCTGGGGGTTCTTTGTTGCTACTTATTATTGTTCTTTTTGTTTGTGAATTTTGTGAACTAATTTTTACAGTTTGTATCTTTATCGTGTATGCCTACAGACATCTCTGTTGCATTAGCTTCTGCATCTTCTATTGATTTGAAGTAATTTCTTTAAGCATCTGCATCAAAAGAAAACATCTCCTAGGCTTTGCAGGTGAGTCAAGGAACAGCTTCAGCACTCATTAGGCAGTTTACAATCTGCCTTAGACTTCATTTTCTGCTTCCCTGAATGTTAGTCAGAGGTGAGAACTTAGAGCCTTTTCAGATCTTCCTGAGCAGGTATCCAGCCCTGGGCTGCAGGTGGCCTTTTGGATTCTTCAGTAAATATGGGAGCTTTACAAAGTTCATAGCCTAAATGTATCTGCTTTCCCAGCCTCTTCCTTCCTAGGCTGGTTAGTCTGTCTACCACTTGCCTCATTTTTTACCCTTCACCCAAAGCAGCTGCCACTAAAATATTTGCTATTAAGTGGCTCTTAACAAATACCACTAGGCAGGTTGCTCCATCTCTGAGATAGTCCCAACATGGAAGAAACAAAGGCAGGCTACTGTGAGAATCCATCATAGAGCCACTAGACAAGTCAAAGCACACAACCACAATTCATTTCCAATACAAGATCTGTATCCAAACACACACAGTCACCATAGACACTGTCCATCCAGGCTGTGGGGGATGGTAAGAGATTAAGTTGGAATGACATATCCCTCTCTTGCTGAAGTTAAGCAGCTTCTGTCTTCATTAAGTATTCTGTTGGTTGTGGTTAGTTTTTAAATTTAAATTTCAGAGTCCCAAAGAAGTTGAGTCTCACAGCCCACTTACTTGTTGCTTTAGTAAAGGAACAGAAAAAAAAAAAAAAAGAACAGAGTTTTGGAGTTTCCTACTCCAACACTCAATATATTTGCTATTAAATAGTCTTTGACCATTTCTACACCACAGCCACCGACCACTCTTTGCATTTTGTAATTTACTGCAGTCTTGCTGTCCTGTAAAGTTCAACTCTTTTTATTCACATTGGATATGATCTGCTTACTAAATGGAAAATATGCTCACTTTCAGTGCTATTTTTGGAGACTTTATAGTCTTTCACAAATACAGCTTCACCTTCTTCTGTGTGACATGTGAGGGCCTCCTGTGACTACACAACCATCCACATTCAGCTTGTGTCCCCATCGACCACAGCTGTAGGCAGCATTTTTCCTATCTCCTCCACTTGTCTCGCTAAAGTGGATATTTTAGCACTGACATAGCCACATGAATTTCCTGTTTGGTTTGATGTTATTGCAGATATTTCCACCACTAATACAAACATTTCATATAACAGCATTAATTTCACAAATAACATATGTGAAAGGCAGGTATTAGGTTCTCGCAGTGTGGTCACGTGCGGTTATTATAAGCTTCATAGCTTAGAATACAGTCATTTCTGGGGTTTTTTTTCTCATCTGAAGCACAGATAGGACTCTTTTAATGTTACCACTTCTATATTTGCTTTAAAATTGGAGAAAAAATACTGTTTAATCAAGTCTCTAAAAAGCTTTGATAATCAGTCAGAATTTTGCTTTATTCCTGAGGGTTTGAGATTTTTGTCTTTGGTTTCTTTTTTCTTTCTTTTTATCCACACTCATAATAAAAACTAATCCTGTTGATTGCCTCATGATTATATTGTCAGGTAACAGATCCCACCATATAGTCAATGAATAGCATGGCAGAGAGAAAGAAACATTCTGAACTACAGTGAGCAATACTAGGTTTTATTTTATCTTAGCTATAGATTTGTAACAAAAAGAATAGGAGAACATTTTTAAATAGATACAAACTCTCTCTCTTTTAATGCTTGTTCTTCCCTTTTATATTCCTCTAAAACAAACAGACTAGTGATGTCCCATCAGCCAAAAGACAAATCAAAATAAGAAACTGTTACTGATGATGAACAATACATCCATTTAAATACGTAAATAAGACTAAATGTTTCAAGCAATAATTGCTAAAGAACAAAATACAAATGCTTTAAACATTCAAAATGTAAAAATACTAACAAATATAAAAGTGGAAGGAAGGTTTGAAGAAACGCAAATTTCTTACAATTTCTTATCTGTTATACCATAGTTCAAGAACAGCCTGGGCTTCTTACCAACTTATTGAGATTCTGTCTCAAAATAGAAAATAAGAAATGGCTGGGTGTGTAGATAATTGTGAAGGCCCTGTGTTCAATTCCTAGTACCACATACACAAGCCAAAAATTTCTTTATTTGTAAAATTAGACAAAAAATGTCTAAAACAAAGAGCAAGCTCCACAGTCAAGAACAAATCTGACTCTTAACCACTGGAATTGCGTGTTTTTATAACTTCAAAAACAAAGACCACAGGCCAATTCAGATAAACCAGTTAAGGCAATTTGTAAATTTTCTTTAATTTTTTGCTCTCGACAATATTTTATAACTTTATATAATGTTTAAAGTAATGTTCCCCAACATTAAAACTAACTCAACCTTAAGTGGTCATAATATATATGTCTTATCAATTATAACAACTGATAAAATTCTCAGATCTTTTTCTTTTTCTACAGATTTTTTTGATATCTGTATCCTTTGTGCTCTTCAGGTTTATTAAGGATCCAAAAGAAGGGACTTTAGAAAAATCAGAAAAACACAAAAGTATATAAGGACACATTTTATAAGCCATCAAAGCAATAACAATATTAACCTATACCATGTGGCATTTAGAAAAATCTATTGTGTACTCAGGAGAGTATGTAAAGGCAAAAAGCAAATTGTATCTTAGCATTATTAGGAAAATAAAAACAACCTTGAGAATTTCTTCAAGGGGACCATATTTGGTTCTTACTTCATATTTTAACTACAGTTGAGCTAAAAAGAAACTTCAAAGCTCCCCAAAATTATTATTTTCTGACCCTCTTGAGTGACAAAAACATTAGGAAACAGAAAAAAATCTAGAAAAAGAAAGAAAAATGTAATTTTATTTAGTATTAAATATTCTCTGCAAATCTTTGAATAAAAAACTTTTTCACTTATAAAGGGAAACTTGTTTCTTTTTTAAGTTATATTCCCCCACAAAGTTCATGGCAAAAGTAAATTTTAAAAATTTTCCACTTATCAAGAGAAACCTGTTTCTGTCATTTTCTCTTACAAAGTTCATAACTGCCCCCTGACTTAGCTCAAAATTTTTCATGTAAGATATAAAATCTTTCACACAAATGACCAAGTTACCATCAATCTTTAGTTTCATTCCTGTTTTTAAAAAAAGATTAGGTGAAATCTCTTAGAATTTGGTGATTCTAAAACAAATTAATAAAATACACATTCCTTAGGAATGGCACCTTGTGATTCTCATGTTTCTTCCATAATGCTAAATATAGCATTATTCATGGCCAGATACACTAAGCCACCCAGGGGTGACCTTCAATAAATGAGAACAAAGACATCAAAAAGACACAAGTCTCTGCTATTCCAAGTTTATGAAGAAATCCAAGGGCAAGGCCAATCCAAGAAGAGCAGCGAGGCTCTGTCAGATCCACTTTCCTCCAAATGATCCCACAAATAGCTAATGAGTTTAACAAGAATGTCTGTAGGGTTTGAAAGACTGACCTCTTCACAATCCCACTTTATTTAATGTTCCAATGAGATTTATTTTTCCTTTTAGTTGATATAAATCGGTTTGCTCCTACTCCAGATATATCAAAGTCAGAACCTCAAAGATGAGGATAAAATACCATAACAGAAACTTGACTACTCTTCACAATTTCCACTCTTCTCTACATGAATGTGTACATTTACATCCATACACATTGTTGGTGTTTATATATGCATGTCCCCGCAGAGCATCTCTTCTCATAGACAGGGGATTTCACCACTGTTCTGTGTGACCCCTTTGGACTCCCCTGTGTTATCTCCCCACTTATGAATCTTCCTAGTACTTCTGCCCTAGTACTTCTCACCACCCATTGCCTCCATTGCAGTTCTTCTCTAGCCAACAAGAAATTTCATGATTCTCTGTCTTTACATATATAATCTCCTTTATTTAGAATGGCTTCTTCCCACTGTGCCAGCCTAATTAACTTCTTAAACTCCTACCTTTCCTTTACCCCCAGTTCAAATTCATAATTTTCAAAGTTGCTCTTCAAATTCTTCCCACCCTCATTGACCATACAGCTGTCACTATGTCTTCCATAATTCCACAACTGTATTACAGCAATCCACAGGAGAATTGGCAACACAATAACTAGAAATGATTGGACAGTGCAAAAGCCACCATAAAATAGTATATGGATAAGATGATTTAAAAAGAAAAGAAAGAACAAAATAAAAGGAAAGAACTAAACTTTTTAGAAATGAAAAATATAGTTATTGAAATTAAATGTCAATGATGAACTTAAAAACAGAGTAGAGATAGTTGAAGGGAAATAGTAAAGGGGAAGACTGATCTGAGAAAACCCATTTCAGTGCAACGAGAAAATATATAGAAAAGGAAAACATGAAAGAGGGAATAAAATAAATGGAGAACAGAATGAGAAATTTATAAGTCAATTAGAATTTCCAAAGGAGATGATTCAGTGAATGAAGAAATTTTACTACTCGGATCAGTAACTACAAGCCTACTTACCTATTGCTAGACTTGTTTCCAGACATAAGATACATTGCTGCCTGCTCAGTGACCTGTGCTCTTCACAGTCACTTTCCCGTCCATTTTATCCTCATGTTCAGTGTTGTAATTTCCACCTGGGACCCAGGAGATCTATACAGCCTGCTTCCCTAAAACTATTTTTGCACACTGAAATTCTATTCTTCTCTGGAAGAGAGGTCAACTCTGGAGATTCTGCACTTGAGGAAAGTTGCTTCAAGCTTATTATTTTAAAAGTAACTGAGTTTATGAGTAACTAGTGAGGACTGTTATCAGATTATCTGGCTTCAAATTCTGAGTGTCCTTAAAATGTATGATTATATGGTGAATGACCCAAGCCAAATAGCATCCAGTGGGAAAGCAGGCTTGGAAAAACATTATAGTGTATCTTAATTCACTTCACCAGATCTGGCACCTTGCAACTTCTGGCCATTCTCCTAACACAAAATAATCATGAAAAGTAAATGTTTTGAGTTGATTTAAGACATGAAGGTAGGCACTACTATGCAAGAAAAGACAACAAAGACTTTCAGAACTGCTTCAGAAAGTGTCAATGATGATATCATAAGTGTGTTAAAAGTGAGGGTGAAGGGGCTGCTGGGAAGACAAAAGCAATAGCCAGCATTATAGAAAGCCAGCATAGAGAAACACCATGGAAACTTGGGCGGGAAGAGCTATACAAACAAAGAGCAAAGAAATGAGAAAATTTCTACATTATATATTCACTATCCACTGTTAAAAATCAAGACTTACAGGAGAAGCCTTTTGGGATGCCTTACCACCACCCCAAGTGCTGAGGAGCAGAGCTGCGTGGGTACCAACAGCACATGCCCCCCACCTTGAAATGAGAAGACACATAAACAAGTCTCAAAACCAGACTTCCAGATCACCTACAGCAACACCAAAGGAAAATGAGATGGAACAATCTGATACTCAACCACCTGGACTCCCTGACCGGGCAACAAAAGAGGATCTGGAAAAAATGAAATCAGAAATAATTTCTCAGATATCAGCAGAGATAGTGCCCATAGTGCAAGACATGATTAATAAATCTAGAGAGGAGCTGAGAAACATGATGGAATCCCAATATAGAAAATAAAAGGAATCCATAAAACAGATGCAAACAGATTTCCAGGAGATTAAAAACTCCATTGAAAGTCTATGCAGCAGAATGAGCCAATGTGAGGACAGAATTTCAGATATAAAAGATAAGATTGCAATTAGTGACCAGGGAAAGAAAAACTGCTTTAAAATAGTAAGGGACCACGAGAAATCAATCCAGCAGCTGCTTGAAGATGCAAAGAAGAATGATGTAATACTGATCAGACTCAATGAAGAAATAGGAGAGAGTGCAGATAACATTACAAAAACTGTTCACAGATGTGATGACAGAAAACTTCCCAAGGAGGGGAAAAGAACTTGACATACAGATAAGTGAGGCATAGAGGACTCCAGCTAGTCTTAATCAAAAAAAATCTACACATAGGCATATAATTGTTAAGATTCCAGAAACCCAACAAAAGAACAAAATTCTACAAGCAGTGAGAGAAAAGAAACAAATCTCATACAAAAGAAAGCCCATCAGAATCACAACAGACTTCTCAATGCAAACCCTCAAGGCAAGGAGAGTTTGGAGTGATATATTTCAAGCCCTAAAGGAAAACAGCCTCCAACCCAGACTGATGTGCTCTGCAAAACTATCCTTCAAAATTGATGGAGAAATAAGACACTTTCATGATAAAGAGCACCTTAGGAACTTCATGAATACCGAACCAGCACTCCAAAACATTTTAGACAATATCCTAGGAAAAGGCAACAAGGATCACAACTCCAGAAAGCACAACAACATGAATCCATTGGGCATGACAAGAAATTAAAGAAAAGGAAGAGAATCCAACAAAAAGAAAAAGTCATGACAATAATAAGTCAATGCATATCAGTTATAATCATCAATGTTAATGGTCTCAACTCACCAATGAAAACAAATAGACTGGCAGAATGATTCAAGAAGCAAGATCCAACATTATGTTGCATAAAAGAAACACACTTAATTAAAAAAAAATTCATACACTGAAAGTTAAAGGGTGGAAAATAATACTCCATGCAAGAGGAACCTGAAAAAAAGCAGGAGTAGCTATCCTCATTGCAGATCAAGTGAATTTCAAATCAACAATGATTACGAAAGACAAAGAAGGACACTACCTCCTTGTAAAGGGAGCAATCCAAGAGGAAGAGATGACAGTTATGAACATATGTGCACCAAACACTAGTGCATCCAACTATATAAAACAAATATTAATGGACATGAATAATCAAATAAGCACTAATACAGTAGTAGTGGGGGATCTCAATACCCCACTGTCACAAATAGATAGCTCAACTGGACAAAAAAATAAACAACAAAATACTAGAACTCAATCAAACTCTTGAAGAAATGAAATTAATGAACACAGAAGAAATGGACAGATTCCTAGATACATATGAATTACCAAAGTTGAACGAAGAAGACCTAAAAATTCTAAACAACCCAATATTAACCAATGAAATTGAAAATGTAATTAAAAACTTATCAACTAAGAAAAGCCCGGGCCCTGATGGCTTCACTGCTCAATTCTACAAGACATTTAGAGAGGAACTACTGCCACTACTCTTTAAACTCTTCAATGAAATTGAAAGGGAAGCAATACTCCCAAATTCATTCCTGGAAGCAAGCATCACCTTGATCCCCAAAGCAGAGAAAGACCCACCTGAAAAAGAGAACTATAGGCCAACCTCACTAATGAACATAGATGCAAAAATCCTTAGTAAGATACTGGTAAATAGAATGCAGAAGATCATCAAGTAGATCATACACTCTGACCAAGTGTGATTCATCCTAGGAATGCAGGGATGGTTCAAAATATGCAAATCAATCAATGTAATACACTATATCAATAGAGCCAAGGACAAAACCCATATGATCATCTCCATAGATGCAGAAACAGCATTTGACAAAATTCAACATGCATTTATGATAAAAACCCTACAAAAATTGGAATAGTCAGCCTCTACCTCAATCTGATAAAAGCCATCTATGAAAAACCAACAGCCAATATCATACTAAATAATCAAAAACTGAAATCCTTCACACTCAAATCAGGAACAAGACAAGGATGTCCACTATCACCACTCCTGTTCAATATAGTCTTGCAAACATTAGCCGCAGCAATTGGGCAAGAGAAATAAATAAAAGGAATAAAGATAGGAAATGAAGAAGTCAAACTGTCATTATTTGCAGATGACATGATACTCTACATAGAAGACCCCAAGAACTCCACCAAAAGTCTTCTAGACTTAATAACCAAATTCAGTCAAGTAGCTGCTTACAAGGTCAACACACAAAAATCAGTAGCTTTCCTCTACACAAATGACAGACTCACTGAGAGAGAAATAGGGCAAATAATTCCTTTCACAATAGCATCCAAAAAACTGAAATACCTAGGAATCAACCTAACAAAAGAAATCAAAGACCTCTTCTCTGAAAACTATAGCACTCTGAAAAGAGAGATTGAAGATGATATCAGAAAATGGGAAGACATCCCTTGCTCCTGGGTAGGAAGGATCAACATAGTGAAAATGGTCATACTTCCAAGAGTGCTATATAGATTCAATGCAATTCCAATTGAGATCCCAGCAGCATACTTCACAGACCTTGAGAAAACAATCCAAAAATTCATTTAGAACAAAAAGAGACCTAGAATAACAAAAGAAATTCTAGATAACAGAGACATGTCAGGAAGTATTGCAACCCCCAACTGAAACTATACTGCAAAGCTACTGGGATCAAAACAGCATGGTACTGACAAAGAAATAGACCTGAGAACCAGTGGAACAGATTAGAAGATGCAGAAACAACTCCAGAAACACTCAGTCAGCTCATTTTTGACAAATGAGCCAAATACCCTGACTGAAGGAAAGATAACCTCTTTGATAAATGGTGCTGGAAAAATTGGGTTTCAAATTGCCAAAGATTAAAACTAGACCTATATCTCTCACCATGCACTAAACTAAAATCAAAATGGATTAAACATCTAAATATTAAAACAAAAACAATGAACACATTGGTGTAGAAAAAGATTTTATGAACAAAACCTCAGTTGTCCGTGAACTAGCACAAACGATCAACAAGTGGGATCTCTTCTTATTAAAAAGCTTCTGCACAGCAAGAGAAACCACCAACAGAGTGAAGAGACAATCCACAATGTGGGAAAAATTTTCACCTGCTGTCCTTCAGACAAAGGTCTACTATCTAGAGTCTACAAAGAACTTAAAAAAATCAGACCTCCCAAATTTAAAGGCCCAATCCAAAAATGGGTATCTGAAATGAACAGACATTTCTCACACAAAGAAGTAGAAATAGCAAATAAACATATGAAAAAATGTTCAACATCACTGGTCATTCGAGAGATGCAAATGAAAACAATGCTGAGATTCCACCTCACCCCAGAAAGAATGGGTCCTATCATGAAATCAACCAATAAAAAATGCTGGCGGGGCTGTGGGGAAAGAGGAACCCTGCTCCACTGTTGGTGGGAGCATAGCGTGATGCAACCACTGTGGAAATCAGTATGGAGATACCTCAAAGAACTAGGACTGGAAGTCCCATTTGACACAGTTATTCCCCTGTTGGGTATCTTCCCCAAAGAATTAAAAGAATCATACCACAGTGATATATGTGCACCCATGTTCATAGCAGCACAGTTTGTAATAGCTACAACTTGGAAACAGAAAAATGCCCATCATGTGGAGACTGGAAAAAGAAAATGTGTTTTTTTCTTTTATAAAATGGAGTATGATACTCTTAAGTGAAATAAATAAGACACACGTGTAAATACTGAGTAGTTTCTCTAGTGTGAGAAACTGAAAGTGTAAATAAGGACTCAAAGGTATAATATATAATGTGAAATAGGAAGAAACAGGGCAAAGGGGAAGGGGAAATGGGAGGGTAGGGGAAAGGAAAGAAGGGAATGGAATTAATATGAGAAAATGACAAAATGGAAACAAAGTCTTTGTAAATAGGGAGGCATGGAGGGGTTGAAGAGAGGGCAAGGGAATGGGGAAAAAATAAGAACCAAGCAAGATTATGTAAAGGTGCAAATTTCCAATGATGAATGTCATTATATTGTCCACCTAAAATGTACCAATAAATTTAATTTATAAAAAGTGAAGGGGAGGTGCACCCAGGGGTGTGAGGGCACAGCCTTGGCCCGACTTCTGGAGCTCAAGCCTGAACCTCGAGGGCTTCTCCACAGCTGTGGGCTGCTGTGGGCCCTGAAGGCTGGAGAGGCGAGGCACAGGCAGGTTTGGAATGTCATCTTAAAAGCCCCAGAGCTATGGAAGAGAAAATGGAGAAATACCAAGCCAAGTTAAGAATTTGCTGTTACAAAAATGGCCCAGAGAGAGTGACCAGAGTTCAAGAAGGGGCAGGGGAGTGCAGAGGGCATTTCCACTCTCACACCTGCTCCTAGGGCAGAGAAGCTCAGCCCATCCCAGCACCTGGAAGGAAGCTCCCCGCCTCCATCCCAGGCTCCTAGAGCAGAGAAGCTCAGCCCGTCACAGCACCCAGAAGAAAGCTCCCCTGCTGCCATCCCAAGCTCCTAGGGCAGAGAAGGTGAGCTGCGTGGGCGCCAGAAGCACCCTCCCCCCGTGAAAATGAGAAGACACATAAACAAGCCTCAAAAACAGACTTCCAGATCACCTACAGCAACCTCAAAGGGAAATGAGATGGAATAATCTGATACTCAACTGCCTGGACTCTCTGAACTGGCAACAAAAGACGATCTTTTAAAAATGAAATCAGAAATAATTACTCAGATAACAGCAAAGATTTTGCTCATGGTGCAAGACATGATTAATAAATCTAGAGAGGATACAGATAAAAACATAGAGGATCTGAGGAACATGATGGAATCCCAACATAGGAAACAAATGGAATCCATAAAACAGATACAAACAGATTTCCAAGAGATTAAAAACTCCATCGAAAGTCTGTGCAGCAGAATAAACCAATGTGAGGATAGAATTTCACATATAGAAGATCAGATTGTAATTAGTGAGAAGGAAAAGAAAAACTGCTTTAAAATTGTAAGGGAACATGAGAAATCAATCCAGCAGCTGCTAGACAATGCAAAGAAGAATAACATAAGCACTCTTGAGTCAATGAAGAAAGAGGAGAGAGTACAGATGACATAAAAAAAACTGTTCACAGAAGTAATGGCAGAAAACTTCCCAAGGAGGGGAAAAGAACTTGACATACAGATAAGTGAGGCATATAGGACTCCAGCTAGTCTTAATCAAAAAAATCTACACATAGGCATATAATAGTTAGGGTTCTAGAAATCCAACAGAAAAATAAAATTCTACAAGCAGTGAGAGAAAAGAAACAAATCACATACAAAGGAAAACCCATCAGAATCACAGCAGACTTCTCAATGCAAACCCTCAAGGCAAGAAGAGCTTGGGGTGATGTATTTCAAGCCCTAAAGGAAAACAGCCTCCAACCCAGATTGATGGACCCTGCAAAACTATCTTTCAAAACTGATGGAGAAATAAGATACTTTTATGATAAAGAGCACCTCAGGAACTTCATGAATACCAAACTGGCACTCCAAAAAATGTTAGACAATACCCTAGGGAAAGACAATGAGGATCACAACCCCAGGAAACCCAGCAGAATGAATCCATTGGGCATGACAAATTAAACGCAAAGGGGGAGAATCCAACAAAAAGAAAAAGTCATGACAAGACTTTTAAAACTTTTAACTTCATCTCCCTAATGAGTGTATAATTCAATCTTATTATTGTACAGATTAGTATTTTCCTGATTCTAGAATTGCACACCATTCCTTGTGCTATATTGTCTATTTATCATCTTATGTCTACATTTTAATTGGTTGTTTATTAATGAGCTCTAAGATTTCTTTATATATTCTGGTCATAGGTTATATGCATTGTAAATATGGTCTGTTTAAGGACTACTTTTCATTTTAATGATGTCATTTAAAGTTCTAAATTTTGATGGAATTTCATTTACCAATTTATTTTCTTTTATACACCATGTTTTTTGTATCCTAGGTAGTTCTTGCCTACACTGAATTCATAAATATTTTCTCTTATAATTTCTTCTTAAGTTTTACACTTTTAGGCTTTCTTATTTAGGTTCATAGATCCCTTCAAGTTATTTTCATGTATGGAAATAAAGGGTTGAGGTTAATTTTTTGTATACAGATACCAGGTGTTCTAGTGTCATTTGCTGAAAACACTATCTCCTCCTCGGCTCTTGAATTGAGTTTGTATTCTGTAAAATGCTAATGTTAAGTAATCTTTCAAAACTCAGTGGATCATATATGTGTAGTTCTATTTCTAGATTCTCTGTTTTATTCAAATGATCTATATGTCTTTCCTTATACCAACACTGCCTTGATTACTGTAGCTTTGGAAGAAGTCTTAAAATTAGGTACTAAACATCTTCTAACACTGTTTTTGTTTTTGTTTTTAACTTTTCTAGGTCCTTTGTACTCCTACATAACTTTAAAATTTCAATATCCAATTCTTCATTTATAGCAAGTATACACAGACCTGAATTTTTATATATATATATATATACCTTGTGTTTTCTAATCCTGCTAAATTCAAGTACAAGTTCTAGAGCCTCCTAGAGATTTCTTAGCATTTTCTCTTAGATGATCATTTCATCTACATATAAAGATTTTGCTTCTGCCATGCCAATCCTATCCTAGTTGTGTCATTTTATTGCCAGACTATTTTGGTGGGGACTAGGTTTCAAAGTTTAATGGACAGATAAAGAGTAAGCATATCTGCCCTTGTTCCCCACCTTAAGGAGAAAGTATTGTATCTTCTCCATTCATATAAGGCATTCTCTCTGGAAGTATGGAGTACATGTCTTTGATCTGTTGAGAAGTTTCTGTTCTACTTCTAGTCTCCTGATAGCTTTTACCATGAACAGCTGTAGAATTTAGTCCAATACTTTTTCTCCAACTACTGACAGGATCATATGGCTTTTGCCTTTCCTCTGTTAAAATGATGACTTTTGGGGGTGGATCTTCCAATGCTAAACCAACACTGCCATCCCTATAATAAAACCACTTTTTACATCCTGCCAGATCTGACTTCTAAGAGTTCATTTTGTTAAACAAATTTCTATCTATGTTCATACTTTTTTCTTCTATTATCTTTATCCAGTTTTAAGATTAGCACAATGTTGATTTCCTAAAATGAGGGGAGAAGTGTTCCTTCTTTTTTCTGCTTTAATTGTTTGATATAATTTATCAGTTAAAATGTTTATGAGCCTGCTGTTGTCATATAGGTAGGTTTTCAAGCTAGGAATATACTTTCTTTAGTAGGTGCTATTCAAATTTTATATTTTCTCCAGAGTTAGTTTCATTAATTTGTCTTCCAAGGTACTTCTTAGAAGTTGTCAAATTTATTTCAAAACAGATTTTTGAAATATGCTTTCTATATCCTTTTAAATTCTGTAAAATCTGTGGTAATGTCTCCTAGATCTTAATATTGTAACTTTAAAAATGTATAATTGATATTGTGTAACAGGATGAAAAGGTCTAAAGGAACAGGGGAATTGGGAGGGGTAGGGGAAGGGAAAAAAAGGGAAAGGAAAAAATATGAGAAGAGGAAAAAAATGGAAACAAGATCTTTACAAATAGAGAAGGGTGGAGGGGGTGAAGGGAGGTCAAGAGAAGGGGGAAAAAATAAGAACCAAGACACTCATGTAATGGTACAAGATCCCAATGATGAATGTAACTGTATTTTATACCTAAAATGTACCAATAAAGTTAATGGGGGAAAAAAAAGTGAGGGGGAGTATTTTAAAGAATAATAATGGTAATATGTCTTATATTGTAATGGATTTTTAAATTTAATTACTCACTATATTTTTCAATCACAAGTCATAATTATAAATGTACAAATAAATTCTTCAAAAGAATGAAACAAAGAAATAATAAAACTAATATTTATTGAGCATCTACTAGGTGAGAAGAACTTCTATATTCAGTACTAAAAAATTTCCATGAGGACAAAATGGCTATCCTATTTTACAGATGGGGGATCTGCTTCTGAAGGGACAGAGCAGATTCAAATCCAAAGTTTCCAGAGTCAGTCTGAGGAGCACAGAGACGGTACATGCCTTCTCTATATCACACTGTCCCCCGACCTCTTTTCCTTTAAAAAAAAAAAAAAAAGAATTATCCCTTAAAGTACATTAAAGAACATATATCCACTTATAAAGAAATTTGTATTCAGGTGAGAATTTGTTCTTAAAAACTTCATACATTCATTCATTCTTACAGATAGTACAAGACATACCCTAAGGATTATCACAGCTCTCTCTTTTTACACAACAAGATTTCAAGATCTTACTATTCAAATGTCATCAGTAGATCAGCATCAGAAAGCTTGAAACACAGAACATTAGGCTCCATCCATGAACTGTTCCAAAATTTCTTAGTCAAGACAATAAGAGAATAAAGCTTTTTTTTTTTTTTTTTTTTTTTTGGTACTGGGGATGGAACTCGGGAGCTTACACTTGCCAGGCATGCGCCAGAACCACTGAGCTAAATCCCCAGCCAATAAAGCATTTTTGAAGACATGAAAACACCTAGTAGAAAGTTTCTAATATCTCTTTCTCACCATGGTTTCCTCTCTACTCTTACCCCTATCATCTCTCAACCACCCCAATTTCTCTGATAGACTTAACAGTTATGGAAAGGAGAAAAATTGTGACAAGTATCCCAAAAGCTGAAGCTGTTTTTCCTATTGAGTTTCTTCTACTTGTTTTCCTATTCTTACCTCTGTGTTTTCTTGCACCATACCGTAGACCAGACTGTGGTCTTCAACTTCTCTTTACTGCCCCATTAGCACTGGTAAGGAAGCTTTCACTCTCAATCCGTTGTGTTTCTAGTCCATGAGAAATTAAAAAGAAGCCTTTTCTATTTGCAGAGTTATGGCTTGTGTTTAGACATCCTCCCACCCAAAGCCGCATCCTTTTTCAGAGGGGGCTGAATCTGGAGGGTGTGATTGATTTATAGTAGGGCTCAGCCCAAGGGCACAAGGATTAAGGGTATGAGTGATTCCCACCTTAAGTAGTCTGAATAGGATAAAGGGGAGCAGAAAGATGCTGTTAAGGTCTCTTGGTGCTTTTGTTGTATTCTGCTGCCATAAACTGTTGCCCTTCTGCCATCCTACCTTGGAGCCAGCCATTTATGGACTGAAATCTCTATGAACTGTAAGCCAAATAAATCTTTCCCCTTTAACTTTGGGTGTTGAGTATTTTGTCTCAGCAATGAGAGAAAAGTGACTAAGACAGAAGTGACTAAGACAGGGGGACAGAGATTAAATTTCCTGAGAATCATGTCCATTTGATCCATGATTCAAATTCAATTGTAATTAGTTGAACTATGCCAAAACAGTTATGAAACATATTTCATTTTATCCATTTTTATAAATAAGGAAGTAGAGCATCAGAAAGGTTAAGAAATTTATCTTAGGTCAGCAATAGGACAAGGTAAGAACCCACGTCTTTTCTGTGTGTATTTCTGTAGATATTTGTTTGGTAATTTGTTGTGTAGCTTGTAAGATAAGCTAAAAATGATCTCTCCTTGTAAGGATATGCACTTTAATATGGAAAACACTGAAACACAGAGTATTTAAACTACTCAAAAAACTCACAATACATCTAATTCTCCACCCAAATGACAGCTTTAGCCTCTTTTGTTTCATTTCTCTTTAGGGAAAGCCTGGTTAATGGCTTCTCTTCAGACACACTTGCACAAAGCCCTGTGGTCAGCACTAGTCATGCTCGTAAAATCCATACCATCTACTGAGCACCAGTATTTTACATTTGAACTCAACTAATCCTCAAATAGGCCATATGAATATTATAAAGTATGAATGAAATATATGGTGAATATTTTTTAAATTACTACAGTAAAAAACACATTGCCATTAATCGCTCTCAAAATATCCCTGTCACTTTGAATGTACTTATCTCATTGTTATTCCCACTTTCTAAAGCAGTTCTGGAAGTCTTCTTTTGTATCTTTAGTTGTGCTGTCATGGCTGCCTCGATGTTCTGAATCCATTCAAAACATTTACTCTTTATGGTCTTTTTGATTTGGGGGAAGAGCCAGAAGTCATACAGTGCCAGCTCTGGTGAATAAGGTGGATGAGAATACACCAACACTCTGGTAATGTTTTTATTTGTAGGACAACCTACAAGTTTATCCCTGACTAGGGAGTCAAACAAGGACTGAAGACAAAAGACACAGAGAAATTTGGAAGAAGGAGGACCCGGGAACTCTTGCCTCTAGTGGACAAAGAGCCCTGAAGTGACAGTGCTCCTCACTTTTATTAGACTCCTACAAAGAAGAAACAAACAAGCATGTGATCCAGGGTTCAAGGAAAATTCATCAGGCTCTCATAATTTGAAGACTGCACCCGAATGTGTATATTCTTTAATCAGACTTCAGCTATAGTTGTTTCGCTCCTTGAAACTGATTGATGCTGGTATGCTAGCGAACAGCGCCAGGGAGGGGGGGCTTGCTGGTTTCCCACATTTATTGTTTTTACTAGGCTGGCTTTCCATTGGATGGCACTGGGTAGTAACACTCATTGTATTATTTTTTATCACAGCTTATAAGGTCACTCATGAAAGAGGACTTCTAGAATTGTTTTAGAAAGTGGCAAGTACAATGAGATAGGTGTGTCTGAAATGAGGAGAGTATTTTGAGAGAGATTAATTGCAATGAGTCTTTTACTTAATAAATTTTTAATTATTCACTGTATATTTCAGTCACATTCCTATTTAGTAGATATCATTATCAACTTCTTCATATCAAATCACTATTAAATGGCAGAAATGAAAATCAAATCCAAACACTCTGATTCTAGTCTGTACTCTTAACTGCTACCCTCTGCTTTAGTCTCCCCACCCCCACCAGATTCCTAAAGAAAACAATACCAAGAAAGAAGGGAGAAAAACAACTGACAGTAAGGAATCAAGCAACTGACCCTTGAGAGTGTTAATACAGGAAATAGAAAATAAATTTTTTAAATTTAGGGCTTCTATTTCTGGAAATATTGTTAATTGCACATTGTGAAAATATTAATTTTATTAGTAAAAAGACCAATAAAAATGATTAGATTTGCTTGTACCACCAGTAGTACAAGCCACACACTGAGACAGTTAAGCTGGCAGAAATGTGATAAAAGTTGTAATAAGCTAAGGTTACTGATGCTTGTTGGAGTTGTACCCTTGCTACAATGCCTTGATTTCCTATTAGATCAATATTAGCTAAGCAACTATATGTATAATCATATAATCCGATAAGCTAATTATAGTTTCACCCATAGCTGCCCAAGTTATGAGTTTACTCTATAAAATATCCTTGACTTGGCAGCACATTTTCCAGTCCCTCTTCTGTCTTTCTTAGAAGCTATCTTTCTCTCAATAAATTTTCCAACTCTTAATTTCCATTGTTCCTAGATATCTAGCAGATTCCAGAGTTACACCTATTCCCCCTATATCAATAGGATGACTAATTTGACACATTTTAAAATATAGGTTCTGATATAAGCATGTCTTCATAGAAAGAAAAAACTGGATGAGGCTGGGACAACTCCCTTCGACTATTCCTGCAGAGATTTCTTGAACTAAGTTGGGTGCAATGCTTATGTCAGTGTTCTGATATAAGCAAGAAATTAACTTATTGCAAAGCTATTGGTTGACTCATGAGATCATGGGAAGTTCAGGGAGTCAGAAGAAGAAAATGAGCAGGAATAAATATTGGTATCAGTAAAACAAATAAAATGATATGAAAATATGAGATTAGACTTTGTACAAAATTACGTGATACACAGAGCTGCGCGGGCAGAGCGTCCAGGACTGACTAGTCCAGCTCTGTCCGGCTGGCTATGCCTTGTGATCAAGAGCTGGTAAGGACCCCCCGAGCACACCCACCAGCTGCCCATGGAACTGCCCTAGTGGCTAAAACAACAGAGGCCCCCTTCTGGCCCCCTGCCGCTGCCTCCGGCCACTCGGCTGTGCAACTACCTGGTTCCACACTACAGAGGCACAGAGGAACATAAAGCCCATTGTCCTGAGCTGCAGATGTGAACAACAGAGAGAGGGCCTCTTTCAGGCTCCCTGATGATAATTGAACCCCACTGGAAAAGTGAAGAGAATCTCTGCAATAAAGGCACACCAGACCACTGTACTTGGTAAGTTAGAGTGATCATCACCTCCTGTCAGAACCTGGACTATCTTAAGGGGAAAGCCAGCTGGAACCTGCAATAGAACCTTGCAAAGTTCAATCCTGCAGGAGAACAGGGAGCTCAACTTGGGACTTGCAGCCAGAAATCTGCCTGCATTTCATGGGTCTGTGACTGGCTTACTGAGACTCATTGACTTATAACTGCACACTGTTGCCCATGTTGTCTGTTGTGACAGCAGAGACATACCCTGAAGGAGGCCCTTCATTTTTATCTTTTGTTATTTTCAAAATTACCACTTTTTTTGCTCTTATTTTTACTTTTTTCCCTTCTTTTTCTACTATTTTAAAATCTTTACTTTTCTCTTTTTTCTTTCTTTTCTATTTTCTCTCTCTTTCTCTCTCCCTTGCTCCCTTGCAGTCCCACATTGTTCTTCACCTCCTTTTGTGTTCCTGTTCTTGCCCTAATTCATATTTCTTCTTTATTTTTCTTTTATTCTTTTTCCTTCTCTCATCTCTGTCCTCTGGCCTCACTGCTAACCTTCCCCATCCTTCTACCTACCTATCCCTCCCTCTCCAACTCCTTTGAACTCCCCATTCCAAAGGGTAAAGTTGCTATATTGAAGAGTTTATTCACTATAAACATATGTTGGTCCTTGATTTTGATTTAATTCATACAGTTAAAGGTGATAGATTAATAACTGCCACAAATTGTCATTTTCAAAGAGGTACTTGATGCTATTGTGTTGCTAATTGTATCACTTGGGCTAAGGTGTTGTGATTGATCTGATCAGTTGTTCTACCTGGTATAATGAAAATGAGACAGCCTCAGAGCCATTAGAGACTAAAAACCTAAAGACCAGCTATATCTGGAAGACACCTCTGAGAAGCAATCATTCCATAAGGGTTTTAAATACGTCAACAAAGATACTTACAATAAGCAACTTCAAAGTATCAACCCAGGAATTAAACCAAGGACAGAACCAAAAACAAAAATGAGAAGACATTTAAGCAAGTCACAAACCCAGACTTTGACCCCACAAAAGGCAAATTCTGGGGGAAATGAGGTGGAAAAGTCTGATAATCAACCACGTGGACACCCTGAAATGATAGCACAGGAAATAACAAAACAGATGAATGAGGCTCTAGAAAAATTCAAAGCAGAAATAATCTCCCAGATAACTACAGAGATGGTGAGCAGAGTGAAAGACATGATTAGAGGCTCTAGAACAGAAACAGATAAAAAAAATAGATGAGCTCAGAAACCTGCTGGAAGCCATGAATGCCCAAGATAAGAAAGAAATGGAAACCATGATCACCCAATATAAGAAAGAAATGGAATCCATGAAACAGATTCAAACAGATATCAAGAAAATTAAAAACTCCACTGAAACCATGCAGAGTAGATTAAGGGAATGTGAAGATAGACTATCAGACATAGAAGGCAGGATTGGAGGTAAGGACCATGAAAACAGAGATTTCTTAAAAATAGTAAGGGACCATGAGAAATGAATCCAGCAGCTTCTAAATGATGCAAAGAGGCACAACAAAAGACTGATAGGAGTCCCCAAAAAAAAAAAAAAAAAAAAAAAACCAGGAGAAAGTACAATTGACATTAAAAAAAAAACTATTCACAGAAATAATAGTAGTAAACTTCCCAGGCAGATATAGAGAATTGGACATACCGATAAGTGAGGCATATAGAACTCCAACTAGCCATGAGCAAAAAAAAAAAATCTACACCTAGACATATAACAGTCAAGATCCCAGAAACCCAACAGAAGAACAAAATCCTACAAGCAATTAGAGAAAAGAAACAAATCACCTACAAAAGAAATCCCAGGGCCAGGGATTTAGCTCAGTGATTTTGCTGCCTACTACGCAAGTGCAAGGACCTGAGTTCAATTCCCGGTACCAAAAAAAAAAAAAGAAAGAAAGAAAGCCCATCAGAATCACAGCAGACTTCTCAACACAAACCCTCAAATCAAGGAGATCCTGGAGTGAAGTATTTCAACCCCTAAAAGAAAATAACCTCCAACATACACTGTTGTATGTTGCAAAATAATCTTTCAAAATCAATGGGGAAATTAGATACTTCCATGACAAAGAACACCTGAGAAATTTCATGAACACCCAACCAGCACTCCAAACATTTCTAAGCAATATCCTAGAAAACGACAATGAGCATCACAACTCCATGAGGCTCAACAGAGGGAAGCCACCAGACAAGGTCAGACACTAAAGGGAAAGGGGGAAAAATAAGAAATAAAAGAGCCAACAACAGTAAAACATCATGACAGGATGAGTCAATATCTATCAATTATAACTATCAATGTTAATGGCCTCAATTTACCAATCAAAAGAAATAGACTGGCAGAATGGATTAAGAAGCAAAATCCAGCAATATGCTATATACAAGAAATACATGTAACTCAAAAGGAAATCCATAGACTGAAATTAAAAGGATGGAAAACAGTTCTCCATGTGACAGGAACCCAGAAAAAGCAGGGGTAGCAATCTTATTGCAGACAAAGTAGATTTCAAACCAAAGCTAATTAAGAGAGACAAAGATGGTCATTTCATCCTTGTGAAGGGAACAATCCAAGAGGAAGGGTTGACAATCACAAATATATATGCACCAAATACGAATGCCCCCAACTACAAAACAAATATTAATGGACATGAAAAACCAAATAAGCACTAATACAATTGTAGTGGGGACCTCAATGTCCCACTATCACAAATAGACAGATCATCTAGACAAAAAATCAACAATGAAATTATAAAACTGAACCAAACTATTGAACAAATGGACTTAATAGATGTTTACAGTGTGTTCCACCCCACAAAATCAGAATACACATTCTTTTCAGCTGCACACAGGTCATTCTCCAAAATAGACCACATGCTAGCTCATAGGACATGTCTAAGTAAATGTAAAGGAATTGAAGTTACCTGTTGTATATTATCAGACCATAGTGCAATAAAATCTTAGGTCAATAACATAAGAAACCACAAAACTCTCACAAACACATGGAAATTGAATAACATTCTCCTGAACACCCAATGGGTCACAGAAGAAATTAAAGAAGAAATTAGACACTTTCTACAAATAAATGATAATGCCAGTACAACCTACAGGAATCTATGGGACACAATGAAAGTAGTTCTTCTATGCGGGAAACTCATAGCAGTGAATGCCCATATTAGGACAACAGAGAATTCAGTTAAATAAACTGATGCATAACCTCAAGCTCCTAGAAAAAGAAGAGCATAACCAACCCAAAGCTCTTACAAGAAAGGACATTATAAAGATAAAAGCAGAAATCAATGCAATGGATACTAAGAAAATGATGTGAAACATTAATGAATAATGAATCAAAGAATTGGTTTTTTGAAAGAATAAATAAAACAATAAACCTTTAGCCAATCTTATCAAAAAAAGAGAAGAAAGAGGCTCAAATCCATGAAATTAAGAATGAAAAAGGTGAAGTCACAACAGACTCAGCAGAAATCCTGAGCATCATCAATACCTATCTGCACTCTAACAAAATGGAAAACACAGAAGAAATGGACAGATTCCTAGATACATATGAACTGCCAAAGTTAAATGAAGAAGATTTAGAAATTCTAAATACCCCAAACACAATGAGTGAAATTGAAAATGTAATAAAAAATTTACCAACAAAGAAAAGCCCAGGTCCTGATGGCTTCACTGCTGAATTCTACAAGACATTTAAAGAAGAACTATCACCACTATTCTTTAAACTCATCAATGAAATTGAAAGGGAAGCAATACTTCCAAATTCATTCCTGGAAGCAAGTGTTACTTTGATTCCAAAACCAGAGAAAGACCCAACCCAAAAAGAGAACTACAGACCAATCTCCCTAATGAACATAGATGCAAAAATCCTCAACAACATACTGGCAAACAGAATACAGAGGGTCATCAAGAAGATCATACACCCTGACCAAGTCAGATTTATCCCAGGGATGCAAGGATGGTTCAACATTTGTAAATCAATAAATGTAATACACTATATTAACAGAGTCAAGGACAAAAACCATATGATCATCTCAATAGATGCAGAAAAGGCATTTGACAAAATCCAGCACCCATTCATGATAAAAACCCTACAGAAAATTGGAATAGAAGGTCTTTATCTTAACCTGATTAAGACTACCTATGAAAAACCAACAGCCAACATCATACTAAATGGTCAAAAACTGAAAACTTTTACGCTAAAATCAGGAACAAGACAAGGAAGCCCACTAACACCACTCCTGTTCAATATTGTTCTGGAAACATTAAGCACAGCAATTAGAAAAGAGAAATAAATAAAAGGAATAAAGATAGGAAGGAAGAAGTTGAACTGTCATTATTTGCTGACTATATGATACTTTACATAGAAGACCCAAAAAACTCAGTCAAAAGTCTTCTAGACCTAATTGACAGATGCAGTAGAATAGCTGGATATAAGGTCAGCACTCAAAAAACAATAGCCTCCTTATACACAAATAGCAGATTCATTGAGAGAGAAATTAGCGAAACAATTCCTTTTACAATAGCATCCAAAAAAATGAAACATCTAGAAATCAGTGTAACAAAGGAGCAAAAGACCTCTACAATGAAAACTACAGCACTTTGAAAAAGGAGATTGAGGAGGATATAAGAAAATGGAAAGACATCCCTTGTTCCTGGGTCGGTAGAACCAATATAGTGAAAATGGCCATACTTCCAAAACTACTACATAGATTTAATGCAGTGCTAATTGAAATTCCAACAATATACTTCACAGAACAAGAGAAAACAATCCAAAAATTCATTTGGAACCAGAAGAGACCTAGAAGAGCAAAAGCAATTCTAGGCAACAGAGACATGTCTGGGGGTATCACAATCCCCAATTTGAAACTATACTACAAAGCTACTGTGATAAAAAAAAAACAGCATGGTACTGGCAAAGAAACAGACCTGAGGATCTGTGGAATATATCAGAAGATGCAGAAACAACTCCAGACATACTCAGCCACCTCATCTTTGACAAAGGAGCCAACCACCCTCATTGGAGGAAAGATAGCCTATTTAATAAGTGGTGTTGGAAAAACTGGATTTCTACCTGCCAAAGATTAAAACTAGACCCATACCTATCACCAAGCACTAAACTAAGATCGAAGTGGATTAAAGATCTAAATATTAAGACAGAAACACTAAACTTGCTGGAATATAAGTTAGGTAGAACTCTTGAAGACATTGGCATAGGAAAAGACTTTATGAACAAAACCTCAGTAGCATGGGAAATAGCACAACAAATCAACCACAGGGATCTCATCTTATTAAAAAGCTTCTGCACTGCAAGAGAAACCACCAATAGACCTAAGAGACAACATACAATGTGGGAAAAAAATTTTAGCAGCTGTACCTTAGACAAAGGACTACTATCTGGAATATATAAAGAACTGAAAAAAATCAGACCTCCAAATTCAAAGACCCAATTCAAAAATGGACATCTGAAATGAACAGACATTTCTCAGACAAAGAAGTAAAAGCAGCATATAAACATATGAAAAAATGTTCAACATCACTGGTCATTCAAGAGATGCAAATGAAAACCATGCTGAGATTCCATCTCACCCCAGAAAGAATGGCTGCTATCAAGAAATCAACCAATAACAAATGCTGGTGGGGATGTAGGGAGAAAGGAAGCCATCTCTATTGTTGGTGGGAGTGCAAACTGGTGCAACCACTGTGGAAATCAGTATGGAGATACCTCAAAGAACTAGGGTTAGAGGTCCCATTTGACCCAACTATTCCCCTGCTGGGTATCTTCCCCAAAGAATTAAAAGAATCATACCACAATGGTATATGTGCACCCATGTTTATAGTGGCATAGTTTGTAGCAGCTAAAGCTTGGAAACAGCCCAAGTGCCCATCAACTGGAAACTGGATAAAGAAGATGTGAGTTTTTTTATAAAATGGAGTACTATTCAGCCATGAAGAATGAGAAACTAGAGACATTTGTAGCTAAATGGATGCATATTGAGGCCATACTCTTTTAAGTGTTTGTGCCTTTTTTTATTTCTCATGATCCTTTCATTCCTGTAATAAACACTTTTTTTTATTAAATTCTTTTATTGGTACATTGTAGGTATACAACACAATGACATTTCTCATTGGGAATTGTACCTTTATATAATGCATCTTGGTTCTTATTTTTTCCCCCATTCCTAGCCCTCCCTTCAACCCCTCCACCCTTCCCTATTTACAAATACTTTATTTCCATTTTTTCCATTTCTCAGCATTTTTCCTTTCCCTTCTTTCCTTTCCCCTGCCCCTCCCACTACCCCTACCCCTTTGGACCTTTTCTTCCTATTTTGCATTATCGATTATTCATTCTAATAATTGGTACATTTTAGGTATACAATATAATGACATTCATCATTGGAAATTTACACCTTTACATAGTCTCTCTTGGTTCTTATTTTTCACCCTAGCCCAGCCCTCCCTTCAACCCCTCCATTCCTCCCTATTTATAAAGATTTTGTTCCTATTTTTCCATTTTCTCATATTAATCCCATTCCCTTCTATCCTTTCCCTTAGCCCTCCCACTTCCTTCCCCTTTGTCCCTTTTCTTCCTATTTCACTGAGGCCATACTCTTAAGTGAAATAAATAGGACACACATATGTAAATACCAAAGTTTCTCTAGTGTGAGAAACTGAAAGTGTAAATAAGGATAAAAATGATTAAAATGAATAATTGATAATTTGAAATAGGAAAAGGTTCAAAGATATAGGCGTGGTGGGAGGGGAAAGGGAAAGGAAAGAACGGAAAGGAAAAATTATGAGAAAAGAAAAAAAATGGAAATGAAATTATGTAAATAGGGAAGGGTGGAGGGGGTGAAGGGAGCACAGGTAATGGGGGAAAAAATAAGAACTAAGATACATCATGTACAGGTACAAGTACCCAATGATAAATGTAAATGTATTGTATACCTAAAATGTACCAATAAAGGAATTTTTTAAAAATAAAATAAAATATCCTTGACAAAATGCCTCAGTGGTAACCCACTTTCTATCAGGAGCTTTCTCTCAATAACCTTTCCTACTCTTAACCTCCTATGTCCGCGAATCCATTCTTCCATATTGAGAGACATGAACTTGGTGCATATGACGCCTAATAGGCTTGGAGTTACTTCCCTGTGACTTCTTGGAGGTCCGACTGAGATCTTTGGAAAAAGGTATGAGTTTGTTGTTTCATGGCACTCCCCTTGCTTTCATCTTGTGTGCTCCTGGACATTAAACTTTACTTGGTTCTGGGTCTTGAAGGGCATTGAGTCTTTCGCTGTTAAGGCAGATTTTCTGAATGGCGTACACCAAAAGAAACCTCTCCTCCTTTAAATTGTGTTGGGTATTTTGTCTCAGTGAGGAGAAAGTGACTAAGGCATTGGTCCACTCTCTAATTTTTCTGATTCAGCAGACGTAGAGTGAATTTGAGGAATCTGTATAAATTTTTTATTTCTCCACATGATTCAAATATTCAGCCATGTTTCACTTCCATAACAAGCCATTTTCATACAATTATTTTTATGTATAGTATAATGGTTATAATTTCAGATTTACAAAGTATCTTTAGCAGTACTGAGGACTGAACCTAGAGCCTTTGCACTGAGCTATGTCCTCAGACTTTATTTTTAATTATTATGTTTTCTTTAAATTCTGAGACAAGGTTTTGCTAAGCCACTAAGTTACCCAGCTTAGCTTGAACTTGGGATGTTCTTGTCTCAGCCTTCCAGAGTTCTGGGATTACAGATATGCAAAACCATGCCTAGTTTCTAAACTATCTTAAAGTCTTTACTATGATATTATGTGCTCCTTAGACATTATTAAGTTAAGTTGTAAGTACATTTTGTTGTTGTCATAAAGAATCCACTTGTCAAAACAGGCTTTTGAAAGGAAAGTCTATTCCAATAAACAGAGACTAAAATCAGGAGATTCTAGGAGCTAGCTTGGAAAAGTTGTTTATCACATCCATGTGTGAATCGGCTGAGATTGGGAAAGAGATAGTGTAGCTACCTGGGAGAGATTTCATCTGTGAGTGGATAGGCTAACACCAGGAGAGAGAGAGATTAGCAACTAACTGGGAAAGGAATTCGGCTTATACAGGTATTGAAGGGGCTAAGGAATCTGGGGTGAAATATTTATGACTAGGATGCCTAAGGACGGCCTCCTCAGATGTTTATACAATTACTAGACTTTATGGAGCTAGGGGGGTTGTATACTTTGTTTTGAGTCCATTTGCTCTATTTACTGAGAAGATGCTGTTGTTTGCTAAAACAGCCTGTTTGCTTTGGCCCATTTGTTTGTGAAGAACTCACCTAAGTCGGACCTGACAGTTGTATTTTTTAAGTAATATTTAAACATATAGTCTTGGTCCTATTAACTATGGAGTTCATCCCAACTAAGGATGGTGAAGAATTAATAAAATTTCAAGGACAGGGTTATGATGTCCACTGTGCACATCATTCCTTCAATAATACTCAAGTGAAGAAACTTAATCGATTGAAGTGGGGTTTTAAGGGGTTAAGAGCCCATGTGAAAATATACAATTAAAATATCATATGCCACGTCAACGTATTAATTTTGCCTCTAACATAGACTTAAGAACTCCCCTTAAGAACAAAGCCTAAAATAATTAAAATAGCTGGAGAGAGGAAAATGTATTAGTAAGACAAAATTATTGTCTTAAATTTCTTTGATGGTACAATTGAAGAATAAATGTGTTTTGTTTTAATTTCTGTCACAATAAAAAATATTTTAATATATTTCCTACTATACAGTAGTCTTATTTTTTCATACTTTTCACATCTAACAAGATTTTTATGTTATTAAAAATTTTCAATATACATATTCCCAATATTTTACTCCATAGAAAAATGTAGGGGAGGGTCATGTCATCCTATGGTTGTTCTCTTAGCATGCAGAAACTCCAAATCATCTGTAGTGCATATTTAGCTACATATATACCCCATAAATATCTACTACTTGAGAAATACACCAGAATACAATGTATACTACAAAAATACACAATTCCAACCTGTATCATCTGCAAAACTGTTACATATTGAATATTAACACTTCCATAGAGGCAGGAGGGTCTCAGAAGAAATCAAACATTTTTACACATATATTCTCTCTTTAAAATACAACAAAAAATATAAATCCAGTTTTATTAAATAGTACAGTTCTTATAATCTTGCATCATATTAGCCAACTGTTTAATTTAAAAGAGAAAATGGGAATCAAGGAAGTGAGAATCTTGCAGATATCAATACAAGGCACAACTTACACTGTTGGGGGAATGTAAATTGACACAATGTGACATACCTATCAATAATAAAAGTGCATACAAATTGACCTGGAAATTTCACTCAAGGAAATTATCCTACTGATACATTCAAATAGTGGGAAGAAATATATCCACAAGAAGCATTATACTGTTATTATTTATACCATAAACAAAACTTAATCTAAATGTCCATCACTGGGGCTGTAGTTAATTAAATTATGATATAATCATACAATGGAATCTTATGTAGCCATTAGAAAAGAATGAGGTAGATTTTCTTGTGCTGACATGAAAATATCTCCAAGACTTACATTATTAGCTTTTTTATAAGAACTGGATAGCATTACAATATGTTCCTATTTGTGTCTTGACACACACATACACACATATATATATACACACAAACACAAATGTAAATAGATACATAAATGCATATATATACCATAGCCACATAAACATATCAAATGTATGTAGAAATCTTAAAGAATACATGAGAAACTGTTGATGATTGCCCCTTTGACAAAATTATTTCTTGAAGAAACTTAGTTTTCATTATTCACTGTATTGCACAATTTGAATATTTTATGAGCATGTGTTTTCTTTGCACAATAACAAGTTCTTCAAAGAACTAGCTAATAGCAGCTAAGATTCTAAAATTCCCATTGTAAAAGGACATAAATACAAATCCATTAGAACATCTTTTTCTTCCAAGAAGTTTTCCAAAACTGACTTCAAAATAGGTTTTCCATTCTAGATCTGTAAGAGAACTCAAAACAGTAAGTATAATGTATCTTGATTAATTTTTCCTGGTGCTAGATCCCAATAACTTATAAAGTATGGAGGTCTATGCCATCAGCTTCACTTTGTGATACTTGAAACACCTAAACCTTGCTTGTAGCTTCATAGAGTGGGTTGTTCTTCTCTGTGTAGCAAGCATAGGGCTGCATTTCATCCTAAGAAAGAATCCAAAGTCAAAAGCAGTCAAAAAGGACAGAAATTACAGAAACCACCTGTAGTTTTCTATCAGTACATACAGGTTTAGCATCTACCAGTAATGCTTATATTTGTGTCTCTGGGCTTATATAAACATAGAACAAGGCTTTGTCTTAATAACTTACCAAAAAATATTTGCTGATCACTTATATCTGTTTATGAGATGATGATTGTGTGAAAGTAGAAATGGAGAGGAATGAAGTGACAGGAGAATTTCAAAGGACAGAGTCAGAGTAACTAGTTACGATAGATTAAGGAGCAGGGTATGTTTTAAGATTGACTAAGAGGAAAATGAAAATGGAATTGTAAAGGCAAAGTTAAGAATTAGAGGTGGCTTTCATGGAAGAAGAAATGCCGATTCAGTTTTTCCAAAGATTACAGTCCAAATAATGCAAATGTTATGTCATTAGGATAAAATTTGAGATGAAAATGTGAACTTGAGGTAATACATAAATAGCATTTCATAGATAATTAACAAAATAAGTATACCTATTAGCATTCTAATACCAGACTTTTTAAATTTTTCAACTAAAACACTAATATTGATGCTAGATTTTCCAACTGTATGTTTAAAGTTTATAAATATTCTTTTTTTATCTTATCTTACCTCCTCAATGACAGAAGTAGCTGCTGATTTTTTAAGCTTACATTTCCTATAAAAATAAAATAAGCTGGAATTAATATAGGAAACATCATTGTTTAGACTAAAAATAGAAAAAACACTGTATTGTTGAAAATTAAGGTTCATTTTTATAGAAGCCATAATAAGTTAGAAATGAACTACCAGCAATGAGTGAAGAATGCTGCTTGAAGAATTCTGGATTTTGGGAAGAGAAGTAAAATTATGCAACAGGAGCTTGATGCAATAGAATATATGTCTCATGAAATAAATTATTGTAATTATTTCCCAAATAAAAATACTAGCATGTGCTGTTTTTCCAAGATTCTGACCTAACTGGCTTAATTGACTGTGCTTGGTTGCCTGTCATATCAACCCAGAAAAATCTCTCCTCATTCAAAGTAGTCCAGTCCAAAACAAAGATGCTTTTTGAGTATGAGAGAATTGATGTTAACATCCTAATTTACCCAGTTACTTCCATATTTCTTATTCTTCTAGTGCAATAAAGCTAAAGAGAAAAGACAATAATCACTCAATACCTGAAGGCCCTGATTTTCAAAAGCCAAACTGATCCCACGATGATCAAAATAATACTAATAGGAGGAATGATGTATTTAATATATAATTCATTTGATTTTGAGGTATCTGTAATCATAGACATAAAAATATATGGTTCAGATGTGACAAATCAAGACAATGGAATATTATTCAGCACAAAAAGAAATAAATATCAACCCATGAAAAGAGATGGATGAAATTTAAATGCTTCCTATTAAGTGAAAAAGCCAATCTGCAAGGGTGACATAATCCATGACTGCAACTATATGACACTCTGAGAAAAGCAACACTAGGAGGATATTAAAAGATTGATGGGTAGGATCAGTGGGTAAGATCAGTGCCAAGGGTAGGAGGGAGGGATAGATAAAAAGGAGGAGCACAAAGAATTTTCATGGAGCTGATACACTTTTGTGTGATACCATGAAGGGGGATACATGTTATAATTGTCCAAACCCATAGAATTAACATCAGCAAGAGTCAACCCTAACGTAAACTATGCACTTTGGGTGAGAATTATGAGTCCACGTGAGTTCAGGGATTGTAATAAATGTGACACTGAGGTGCAGGATGTTCATTGTGGGGAGGTTGTGCCTGGGTAGGGCCAAGGCTTCTATAAGGACTTTCTGTACTTTCCACTCAATTTTACCGTGAACCTAAAACTCTTCTAAAAAATAAAATCTATTCAAAACTCAAAATATATGTGGTTCAAGGATGTCTCAAGTACATGAAATCCATTTCTATTATTTTATTTTAAACACTTCTGAATTGTTTTATCAGTTCAGATCCTAGAGTTTCCAACAAGACATCATATCACTCTTGTCTTTCTTCTTGAAGGATTCATGATTGGTAAATTCCTGTGGAAGAGATGTGAAACTCAGACCCAATTCTTACAGTAAGAACAAATGGTTTTCTCACCTCTAACATTCAGAAATAAATAGGTTATCACAGGGACGGTAATTGGAAAAATAACTCTAATTCTGAAATTACCTTTCTGCTAAGACACTGAAACTAAAATGAACTCATGGCACCAAATTTAAATTATCTATAAGCTGCTGACCACAGTACAAACCTCAGTCTAAGTGCACAAATCAACAATGAATTGCCAAAGTGAGAAGAGCTTTCAAAACTGTGCTCCTGGTTTTCCTTGAATGTGGCTGAAGGGCAGCAGAAGGAAGTAAAGGGAAGGCTGAGCAAGCTGGTGTCCAGTCTTTTCACCTATTTTTAAATCCTGGATTTCTCAGTATTTTATTTTAAAAAGCTTGGCTTTACTCCTAAAAACATCAACAACATTGTTTTGAAACTGTCAAACTAATGAGGTGTCTCTCATCAGATGTGCAAGGAAGACAGAAGAAATCCCTACACTCAGTGGGAGTCTGGACTGCATGGTCTTTGAGTCCAGCAGTCTATAAATAGGACATCATATTGTAACTGGATGGTGGGAGTTCATACAGGTGCAAGGCACAATTAATATTCTCAGTAAAGCTTTATTTTAAAAATCTCTTTCTGGACTGGGGATGTAGCTCAGTGGTGCCACACCTGCCTGGCAACCAAGAGTCCTGAGTTCAATCCTTGGTACCAAAAATAAATAAATAAAATAAAATAAACAATAAAAAACTGCTTTAGGAATCATTTTTTTCCTTTTCAATACTGGAGATCAAATCCTAGCTTACTCTATACACATCTTTGGCATATTTAGTTGTTTGCTTATTTGTTTAGAGACAAGGTCTCACTAAGTAGCCCAGGCTGGGTTTGAACTTCTGATCCTCAGCCTCTTCAGTACGTTGCCATGCTAAGCTGGGAATTAAAATTTTTTAATGGTGGTCCCCTCAGGCTTGTAATCAGCTCTTCAATGTTCACTTGGAAATCAGTTGTCAGTCAAGGATTACCAATGAGTGCAAAGAAAAGAAAGAGATTAAGACAAACAAAAGGTAGAAGGCAGAAAAAACTCAGATGAAGTATACACAGGATCAAACAGAGGATCAAGGCAAAGAGATCATCGAGGCCAATAGCTGTGCAACAGTTCAAGTGACCAACCAGGACTGATGAGTTCAAGACCATGGGAAAACTCAAGAAGGGATATCTTTAGAAAAAACATGGAACTAATAGATTACCTAAATCAGACCTGTAGAATGCATTACTAGGAGTTCTTTGATTTTGTCACTGAGTTTCATGTTAATTTACAACAAATACATACACTGGAAGTTTTAAAAAGTAAAGCAATCATGAAGACTATGAAAAAAAGTAAAACAGAGGAGCATATGTTGATAAATTTAATAATCATATTTGCATATTCAAGTTAATGTAAACAGTAGCTATTTGATTGAATAGCAATTGCTATATCACTCATATGTAGGATGAGAGAAGGAAGAAGATAATGTTAAGTGCTCATCTACTATCAGAAAAAGTGGCGGCATAAGGTCTAAATTTGATAAATAAGAAATAGCGCTATGAGCATGTGGTTTAGCAAAATAGAGTTAAATACTAAAGAAACACTTGAAGATTTAAAACTACTTGTCTCTGGGAATTGAATGAGGACAGAAAAAGGGATTTGCAAATGCAGAGATTAGGCTGGTGTTTTTCAGTTGGGGCCCCAGAGCAATTTGACTTTAAATGTTATATTGACTGTGTTATATTGATTGAAGTAATATTTAAATATTTTTAAATGACAAGACATGGGAGTAGGATAGAAGCAGACAATGGAAAAACCAAGTCACAGATGTTATTATAAGATATTTAAGAAATTCCACCAGGAAGAATCTGGAAGAAAAAAGTGCCCCAGACTAACAATCCATAAAGAAAATTTATGAATGACTTTATCTTTCTCATAAAATCAGAAGTATCTGTTTAAAGTCACACTTCATACTTCAATTAAAGCCATGAGTATTTTAAAACACACTACATAAGTCAATTTAATACTATCATAGAAACAACCAATATGAGTGGAACAAACTGAATTCTAAAATATGATTTTTTACAAAAAAAGATCTGTAATATTCTTTGTAATATTATCCCTCTATTTTGGAAAGGGAGGAAGATAAAATGGAGGCTGAGAAAGAATCTTTGAATGAAACTTCCCTGCACTTATTTTCTTTCTTAACTCCAATAAAAAGGGGGAGGGCATCAACAAAAAACTAGAAGAATTACTAACCAGAAGGCAGACCTTGGGAGAGACTCCTGTTGCCAGTCAAATGGGAGACCAAGCAGGTCACAGTGGATACATTACTGTCTGAGTAGCTGCAGGTACTTCTGACCGTCACAGTGCCATCGCTGTTCTCTTCGTCCTTAGTCACACAGTGCCCCTCTGGAGTCCAGGAGATCTGCGCAGCTGGCTTGCCGGCAGCTGCCTCACACACTACCAAAGTTTTATTCTCACTGAGAAAGATGTTTGCTTCAGGGGGCACTACAGAGACGTGAGGAAAATTATACTTCAGCCTTAAGATCAGAGATGAAATTTAGAGTTTTTTTTTTCAGTCACCAATATGGTGATGTGGTATATCACAATATGTGGCAGCTCTTACCTAGCACTTGGAGTTGATACACATTATGGAAATTCCCATTGGATGTTACTGTTTCACAGATGTAAATTCCATCATGAGTGACAGCCACTCCATTAATCTGAAGGTCAGGACTCAGGTCAGGTCTGGAGGCCCAGGTTATTCTCCCATCAGTGCAGTTGGTGTCAATGGTCTTATTTGTTTCTTTTTTATATGCTCTTGTGCAGAGAGACTGGCCTCTGAGGGTTATTTTCCATGTCATTAACATTACTTTTGCCAGTAGGACAGGAGGGCAACAGAGCACAGCCTTTGTGCCCGTGGGTACAGACTCTAAAATGTTAACTGGACACACACACACACACACACACACACACACACACACACACACACAGAGGAAGAAATGAGAAAAACAACTTCATAAAGAACTTTGTATGTTAACGTTCATCCACAATAGGTAACACAAAATTGCATTACAACATTGCTTTGTTGGTGCTCATATCAGAAATACTAGGCTTATATAAGAAATTAATGTTCATAAAGATACATAATGTATATTATATATAAAAATGAAATTCAAATATTAGGCGATATCTTCCATATTTTACATTACAATGGAATCAACATGTATTATATACTGAAATTGTTAGGAATTTTGATATATAGAAATAGATAAAAATATATAGAAATAGATACAAATATAGAATTCTAAATTAAATGCTCTAAAATATATTTTGATAATTTGCAATATTGTATTTATCACACAATTCAAGCTCCTCAGAAAATAAAATGCTCCCCAGAAAACAAAGTGCAATAGTTATGTGGTGTCTCCCCCTAGTTTTAATAAGTACAAAAAAAATCAGTAACATCAAAACTAAATGCCTATCACTAAGGGTGACTTTTCAGCCAAACATATATGTGGAAAGTATATGGTACTTTCGTCAAAAGTAACTACTATGGAATTCAGGTTGAACTAGTTTAAAATTCAAACTTTTTAAGAGAATAATGAATGATATTAACAGATCTTTAAATAAGTTATAATTTCATCAATTTAGCTATACCATGTAAATAAAAACTGATGATGCCTAAAAATATTTTTTTCTGGTGGAACACTTGCATGGTGTATAAATTTTAAAACAAGGAAAGACCAGATTTATTTTCCTTTGTAATTTTTTCATAGAAATAATTTTGTAGAAAAAGTGTGATACTATCAAATAGCTTTTAGATATTTCTCTTTGTTTAGTCACACATATATTACAAAAGAGTTTATCTGTGAATTGCACATCAATTTTGTTCCTACATTCAATCTAATTATTTGAAGTAAATTTACAAATGGAGCATTTGTGTTCAACTTTTAAAATAATGATTAAACCCTGTAACTTAAAACCATTATCCGACACAGAACCTCACACTGCCCACAAACTGACATAAGGTGTCTCTGACTGACAGGGGTTTGCTTCAGGTGATTACTGAACCAAGCACCTGTCACAACTCCTCTGTGACAAAGGTGAGTATCAGTGATGTTGTCACTTTAATGTGAGCAAGACCACCTATAGTGGGACAGACATTTGGTGATGAATCTTGTTTTTGTTAAATGCTTTATTGAATATTTCTCCTTTCCTGTTTTAGTGTCACTTATCTCTTCTGGGTACCAAGCCCTGGTATTTCATGGCAGAGAAAGATCACATGACTAGATGAAGAAAGAAGTCGGACTTTAATAGAGCTTTCCACTATCCCAACTAGGCAAATGTCTAGAGGCAAGTAAGACCATGCCTTGTATGGGGAACATCTGGAGAGTGGGTCATTCAGAAACCCTTATACCAAATACTCAGACCAACATATTCCTCAAGTAGTCAGAGGGCTGGACTTCAGACAGGGCATCAGCTACTGTTTCTAACAAGGTTCAACCCTCCGTCCCTTTGGTGCTGGTCACTAAATATGAAAGTGTATTACCTTCTGTAAGGGCGGAGGAATTGTTCTCCGTCATCTGCTTTCCATCCATACACGAATTAGCTGAAGCTAGAAAATATTTAGGAAAGAACAAGGAAGTTAATTTTTAATACTCAAATAGAGTGAGTGGAAGCCACTGCTGCTCCGCAAAGTCTTATTCATCAAGACAATGAGTTAACTAAAATTAGCAAAAATGACAGCAAAAAATTTAGAAGTTATGCTATTCAAGGATAAAATATGTTAATGTCTTGAAAACTAAATTCATAAAGTATTGATCAGTGATATCCCATTTATGAAACATCTAATTTCATCAACAAGGTAAACTTGCCTCTTTCCCTCCTTCCCACCCCCTTCCCCAGCCAGGAAGGTCTGCTGAGGAGAAGCTTCTGTTCTGAGTTGGTCCTGATTAAACTCCTTTCTCCAGCTGCCACTCCCTCATGAAAGTTGTTTGGAGCAAGGGTGGGCACCTCACCTCCTCCAGATGAACAAAATACTGCCTTTTCTCAAGCATGTTATAATCAGACTGAGAAGAAGGCATGCATCGCCCTTCCTTCCTTATTTTTCATACTTTGAAAAAGAAAAGAAAAAATATGTAGAATCTGAGGAACAAAGACGAGGAGTCTTACCTATTCTAACTTCCTTGTTCCATAGTTCCTGAGACTGACATGCATTCTTTCTCTCCGGTTTTATAGAGTTTCTTATAATCAGGATAGCCCTAGCCACCTTCAAACTTGGTTTCTATAAAAACTGCTATACTTTAGGATTTTTTTTTTCCTAACTCAGGACCTTGTACTTGCCAGGCAGGGGTGGCACTACTGAGCTACATCCTTTGCCTTATTTAGGTTTCTTTAAAGCTATTATACAACGAATAAGAAGAAATAGGATTATTTTGTCATTATAAGGTACTCAAACTACCCATGACATAGTATAGTTTTATTTGAAAGTGGAGTTGAACTAAGCATAAATGTGTGTTGCAAAAGCATGAAAGTAAAAAATAAGTATAACTGATATGCTAAACATAAAGAAATAAAATGCAATAATATAAAAATGTTCAGTTACAATCACAAAAATTACACAATGGTGTATTGTCCAACTGTAAAAAATAAAATCCTGTGATTCGCAGAGAGTGGGATGGAACTGGAAAACATCGTCTTAAGCAAAATAAGGCACAGAAAGAGAAATACTGCTTGTCCTCTGTGATATGTGAGTGAAAAGATGACCTGAAAGTTAGAAATGATAGTATTAGTGCTGGGGGAACAGGGGTCGGTCGACTAAGTTGGAAGAAGCATGGATGGACATGAGCTTGATGTACACATACATGAAAATATAACAATGAACCCCAGTAATCTGTAAAATTAATGTATCTCAATAATTATAAGAAGAAAATAAAACTATAAAAAAGCAGAAAAGAGTGAAAGATGTATAAAAAAGCAGAAAAGAACAAAAACATGGGCAACAAGCAGAAAACAGTAATAGCTATAACATATTAATCAAGTACACAAGCAATCACTTGAACATCAAAGCATCAATTTTTCAGGGTATCAGGATGGATCAAAAAGCAAGATCTGCCTATATGTTATCTATAAAAATTCAGCATAAATATAAGGACCAATAGAATGATTCACTGATATAGATGGAGAGTTCAGCACTCTATCAGAAATGGGCAGTCTACGGCCATACCACACTGAATGCGCCCGATCTCGTCTATCAGAAATGGGCAAATCCAGAATGCACAGAATCAGACAAGGCATAGCTGAATTCAATAAAATCTTCAATGAACTGGATGTAATTGACATCTATGGACTTCTCTTTCCTACATCAGCAGAACATACATAAATAACTCTCAGGTTTACATGAATTTGTGCCAAAATAAAGCAGGAGTCATTATGTCAATTTTGGACAGAGAGTTCATGAGGATAGTTGCTTTCTTTATCTCTCATATCATTCCTTGCTCTGAACTTTTCTCTGCCCAAAATAAACCACATTTTAAGCCATGAAACACATCTTAGCAAATTTAAGAGAACAGAAATCACAACACAATATTTGCTTTCAGACTTCATGGAGTTAAATTAGAAATCAATAACATAAAGGTGACTGAAAAAGCAGATTATAACACACATATAAATAATGCATGGGTAAAAGAAGAAACCTTAAAAACTCTGAACTAAATAAAAATGGAAATATAATACAAATTTTAGGCTAAGTAAAAATGTATTACTTACAGGGAAATTTAGAGTATTGAATGTATATATCAGAGAAGAAGAAAGATTTAAAATCCATCCTTGAAACCCCAGCTTAGAACATGTGAAGTAGAAGAGCCGATTAAATTCAAATAAGCAGGAAATAATTAATAAAATCAGAGCAGATATCAATGAAATATAACAGGAAATCAATAAAGAAAATCAACAAAATCTCATATGGTTGTTTGGAAAGAAAAATCTAATAGGCCAATAGGCAGACTAGTTAAGAAAAAAAAAGAGAGGGCGAAAGCTTATAATATTTTAATAAAATAAGGAATATCATTAAAGATTCCATGGACATTAAAAGGCTCACAGAAATACTATGAATAACTCCATGCCCACAAATATTAAAACACAGGTGAAACACATAAATTCCTTGAAAGATACAATCTGCCTCATCTCAGGAAGAAATAGGCAATTTGAATGGGTCTATATTTATCAAGGAAATTCAATCAGTAACTAATAATCTTCCAAAAGAAAAGCACCAAACTCAGATGCATTCATTGTTAAATTCTACCAAATCATTGAAGAAGAAATTAAACTAATTGTGTACAGTCTTTCAGAAGATACAAGCACAGGAAGTACTTCCTAATTCACTCTCTGAAGGGGGGTTACCTTAATACAAAAACCAGACAAAGACATTATAAGAAAAAAAACCATAAACAAATATCTGTCTTGAGTACACATTTTAAAAAGCCTCTACAAAATATTAGCAGAAGGGCCGGGGATTTAGCTCGGTGGCACTGCACATTCCTTGCAAGCGCAAGGTCCTGAGTTCGATCCCCAGTACTAGAAAAAAAAATTAGCAGAAGTCAAATCAAAGAATGTAAAAAGGATTATACTCCATGGCCAAATGGAATTAATCCCAGGTACACAGGGCTGGTTCAACACTCAAAAATCAGTGTAATCTATCACATCAACAGACTAAAGGAGAAAAAAAATACTATTATCAATAAATGTAGAAGAAGCATTTGACTGAATCTAGTACTTTCATGGTATTTTTTTTAAATCTCATAAATTGAAAAGAGAAGTGAATTTTCTCAACTTGATAAAGATAATCTACAAAACTGACCCCTATAGCTTATATTATACTTAGTGGTGAGACACCAAAGTTTCCCTCTAAGACCAAACACAAAGTAAGGAAGACCACTTTCATCACTGTTTCTCAACTTAAAACTCTAACAATGATATTAGACAAGAAAAGAATGCAAAAGAGATTTTAAAAATTATTTGTTTAAGAATGACATTAGCTGTGCATAGTGGTGCACACCTGTAATCCAGAACTCTGGGAGGTTGAGGCAGGAGGATCACAAGTTTCACACAGCTAGGCAACTTAGTGACTTAGCAAGTCCCTTTCTCAAAATTTAAAAAGGGAGGCCTAGAGATGTCACTGAGTGCAAACGCTCTGGCTTCAACCCCATTATAATGACAATCAAGTGAATGAAAGACAAGCCACAGACTGGGAGCAAGTATTTGCCAAAGACATATATATTTGATAAAGGATTATTACCAGAACATAATTACTAATAGCAAGAAAATAACCACATCAAAAAATGGGTCCAAAACTTTGACAGCTCAGCAAAGATATGTATAGATGGCAATAAGGATATGAAATATGCTCTACACCACATGTCTGCAAGGAAATGCAAAGTAAAACAGCAATGAGAACCCACTACACACTGAAATCTGGGGAGGAAATGAAGAAACAGGAACTCTCATTCACTGCTGGAGGGAATAAAAAATGGTAAAGCCAGGTGAAAGACTGAAAGACAGTTTGGTGACTTTTTTAAAAAACCAAACACATGGCCAGGGATTTAGCTCAGTGGTTCGACAGCCTGCCTCGCAAGTGCAAGGTCCCGAGTTTGATCCCTGGTACCAAAAAAAAAAAACCAAACACAGTCCTCCACTATATGCTTATTATCTGTGATATTTGTGTATTATATTTACACTGACTTCAGTGAAACAACCAAAAATATATAGAAGATCACAAATTATGAAGAAGGTGAACTGGGGAAAGGTACAATGAATGCAAATAAAAAGCAAAATAGTCTGCTTCTACAAATAAAAAAATAAATAAACACACTCATACAATCCAGCAATCACATCACTCAGTATTTACCCAAAGGGGTTGAAAACTTATATCCACACCAAAACCTATCATAGGCGATAATAACTTGACCCATAATTGTCAAAACTTGGAAGCAGTAAGATGTGCTTTAATGGGTAAATGGGTAAATGAAATATGATACATTTAGAAAATGGAATATTACTCCATGCTTAAAAGAAATGAGCTATCAAACCATGAAAAGACATGGAGGAAAAATAAAAAGCATATTAGAAAGTGAAAAAAAAATCTGAAAAGGTTATTTATGGTATCATTCCAACTATATTACATTCTGCAAAAGTATAACTATTAAAATAGTTAATATCAGGGGTTTCCAGAGGCTAGGGGAGAGGAAGGATTAACAGGTGAAGCAAAGAAGATTTAGAGGACAGTGAAACTACTCCTTATGATACTATAATAGTACATACACGTCATTAAACATTTGTCTAAATCCATGGAATATGTAACACCAAGAGTGAACTCTAACTCACACTGTAGACTGTAGGTGAAGATGATGTGTCAAATGTGTAGATCCCTCGACTGTAACAAATGTACCATTCTAGTGGAAGATGTCGATAAAGATGGATATTTTTCATGTGCAGGGGCAGAGAGCATATGGGAATTCTCCATACATTCCACCAGGAATCTAAAACTGCTCTAACAAAAGTCTAATAATTTTCTTATTTCAAAGTTAACAATAATGGCAAATAAAATTTTGGAGACAATAGAATACAGAAATAAGCCACTAACACCTATTAAGGCTGAGTTATTTAAGATTATTCTGGGAAAATAATCTATGTTTGAAAAACTGAAAAAAAACTATGTATGTTGAAATAGGTACTAAATACTCACAGAAATAATTTCAGAATAAAAAACTTACCAACACTCAAAAACATAAGGAATATCATTTAGATAATAGTCTATAAATACATATAGGGCAATGCAAGATCCTGAAACACAAAAACTATATAAACATCAAGCATTGTCCTTTTAAAGTTATCACTACAGGATAAACATTACAGCAAGTGCCATTGTCTTTGCTCCTTTGTTGCATTATTGAGTTGCTCAGTGACAACAGGACCTTCCACTTCTGAACTTTACCGTTCTGGAAAGAGATCTGTGGCAGAAGAAGGAATATGCACTGCTAAATCTGACTCCTAGTTTAACAACTTTTTGGTCATATTCTTCAGGCCATCTTTGGATTGCAATTGCTAATGAACATATGAATTGTGACAGTCAAGCAAAAAACAGCAAAAGCACTGCTCCAGAATGAACTTTGAACCTGCTCTCCTGTTTGGCATTCTCCTGCTTTAGATCCAAGCTGCCCCTACAGTCTCTCACTTTACATTTCAAAACAGATATTTCTTCTTTGAGACTTATATGTACTTAGTATATATCAAAGTGTGGAAAAGATTTTACTGCAAGCACCAATGAGTAAGTAAGGATTATAATGATGTGATTATCAAAGGCTGGTATGAAACAAACAGGGGTTTCCTTAGCTTTGCCAAAATCACCTCTCATAGACTGCAGACTAAAGTAACATTTTATAAGGCAAGCTCTTACTGGCAATTGTTGGTACTCATCTTTTAAAAAAAATTTATTGCCAAAGTGAAAAGCCATAAACACATCAAAATAAATAGTAACCTCTTCTCTTCATGAGGTTAAGTTGAGAAGTATCACAGAAAGTTCAAGGAGGCCAACCTGGGCTACACAGTGAGTTCAAGGCCAGCCTGAACTACAGAGCAAGACCCTGTCTCAAAAGAAGAGAGAGAGAGAGAGAGAGAGAGAGAGAGAGAGAGAGAGAGAGAGAGAGAGAGAGAGAGAGAGAGGAAAATATTGGCATGTAAAGAAAGCATGAGGCCAAATGGGAATTTCAAAGGGCCATAGATAGTTCAGTGTTGCCAATAAGAGAGAAAAACAATATGTGATTCCAGTTGAGCCCAGATAGTGTGTAAGAAAAGAAATCAATAAATATGAAACAAGGTGTATAAAAATTTAAGAAAAGAAAACTGGTTCTTTGAAAAGATCAACATTTACAAACCAATAACTACTCTGAAAAAGAAGAGCCACTAATACAGACCTGCACTCAAGAAAGAAATAATGATACACTATAATTGAAGAAATTAAATTTGTTGATAAAAAATCTTCACATCAAAATTGCTACACTGGCAAATTTAAGCAAACATTTAAGGAAGAAGTTAATGCCAATTATATACAAACACAGCAAATCAACAAGGAGGTCATACTTCCCAACTCACTTTATGAGGATAGAATTACCTATTTATCAAAAGCAAGGAGAAAAAATAAAGGATATATATAAAAACAAAAGTGTCAAGCTGTCTTTATCTGTAGCTATTACTGTCAGTGATCTATAAAAGAACTCCTAGATCTAAATTAATTCAGCAAAGTCTAATATAAAACATTAATAATATTTTAAACAATATTTTTCTATACTAGCATAATTTAAAAAGAAAATCTAAAATCAATTTTATTTGCAAATAGTACAAAAGAAAACATGGGAAAAAAACTTAACAAAACATGGGCAAGCGTGGTACACTGAAAACTGTAAAATACTATGCTGAGATAAAGAAACCCTAAACAAATAGAACAAAATACCTTGTTGCATGGAAAGACTCAATATTGTTGTCAATTCTCCTCAAATTGATACACAAATTCAACACAATCTTAGTCAAAATGAGTTCATCTTTCCTGCAGAAATTGAAAAATGATTCCTAAAGTTTATATGGTAATATGTGACCATTAATCTTCCTATCTCCATTGGACTAGATTAACAAACCTACCAGATTAAAGCACAATTCAAGGTGTGTCTGTGGGATGTTTCCAGAGAGTGACATGTAGCCCAGCAACCTGAGGGGAAAAGACCCACCCTGATTTGGGTGGCACCAACCAACAGACTTGCAGCCTGGATGGAATGAAAGGGAAAGAAGGAAGTTGGCCTGCATTTAGAAAGCTCCATTGTCCTTAACCTGGTACATATTTTGGTACTGCCACCACTTGTCAATATCAGACTCCAGTTTCTTCAGCCTTTTGATGCAGGCTCATGCCAGCTACTTTCTAGACTTCCAATCTTAGACTAGCACTGTATCCTTGATCCCTCTCATTCTGCAACTTCCAGCTTCTTGGACTGAGTAGCTCCTGAATCTTCTGGCTCCCTGACATATAGACAGCCACTGTGTACTCTCTTGCCTCTGATCCTATAAGACTACCTAATAAATCCTCTTGTGTAACTATATGTATGTGTGTGTTTCTATTGATTCTGCTCCTCTAAGAACTTTTACCAATATAAAATGCAACCCTAGCTTAGCCAATGTAACTTTTTGTAAAAAAGGAAAAAATTACCTAATTTGAAGGTCCACTCTGAAACTACACTAATCAAGACAGTCTGGTATTGGTTAAAAGTGTATTGGTTAATCAGTTGAAGAGAACAGACAGCCCAGAAATACACTGACATGATCTGCTGATGTTAAATAAAGAGGTTAAGGCAATTTAAAGTAGAATAAATGTCTTTTTCAACAACTGCTGATGTAACAAATGCTTATCACATAAAGAAAAAAATGTTTAACCCTTCACATATGCACAAAAATTACCTTCAACTGCATAATTGGCTTAAATGTAGTTATTGTACATAATCCAGTCACCTTCCAAAAGCCTGCCTCTGAACACATAAGGTTTTGGAGAGATGTTTTAGGTCCAAACCATGACATTCCAACCCTGGTCTGCACACTTACATGCATCTTTTCATGCAAAATGCATTTAGTCCATCTCTAAGTGTCGCCTACATTTTAACAATTCTAGCATTGTTGAAAAGTCCAAGTCCAATATCTCCTCTGAAACTCAAGGTAAACTCTTAGCTATGACACCCTATAGATAGCGAAAAGGCAGTTAATCACTTGCAACATAAAATGACTCAGGATAATCATTCCCATTCCAAAAGGAAGAAATGGGGAGAAAGAAAGAAATTGGACTGCAACAAGACTAAAACCTAGCAGAGCAAACATTAAAGCCCACAGCCCCTTATCAGGCACACCGGACATGTGGGTGGCCCTCTCCTGGACTCGCTTTGTGGGGTTGGGGGTACTCTATGCACTGCCTACAGCTTTCCTTAGCAGATATTTCACATTACTAGCATCCTGAGATTCCTGGTGTCTCCGTTGCCCTTTTGGCTTCACTCTCACAGCTTCATGCACTGCCCTCTCAGAGATACACTCTCTAGCCTCCCAGTCCTTCTGAAATTTAAGTGGAAGCCTCCTTGACCCCACCACTCTTGCATTCTGCATGCCCACAAAACCAGCACCATGCCAAGATCTAACAGTGCTTGAGCAGTATCTGGGTACCCTTGGGCCACCACTGAAGAGGCCTCTGAGTATTTGGATGACTGAGCACAATGAAGCGGATCATAGGAAATCAATTTCATAGGCATCCATTCTCAAGCAGGAGGCCCAGGAGCTCTCTTCCCAAATGAAACCTTCATAATTTTGCATTCTTTGGCCTCTAGAGGAGGGTGAAGTCTTGCTGATTACTGAGATATCCTCAAGGCAACTTTTCTATACTCTTGATGGTTTTTTAATACTACTCTTTTCAGCAACCAAGCTCTCCTTGGCCCCAACTTTACAGGTGCTTCCTTTCTGGCCACCAGAAACATTTTTCCAATTATTTAGCTCTGTGTTTTGCTCCTGATTCTAATGGTAGGTATGGCTCAAGGCAGCCAGCAGTACCTGTGCCACAACCTAAACCTTGCCTTGAAATTTCTTCTGCCAGATTAGTCTGCTGCCCTTAATGTCAGTCTCTTGCAGAGTCTTGTGATATGAGCAAAATGTAGATAAATTTTCTGCCAGAGCTTAATTCACATGGTCTTCCTTTCAATGGAGTCCTTCTTCCCAACTGAAACCTCCTGAGCCTACATTTTCCTTATCATTCTGGTTTTCTGAGCTCTGACCAGAATCTATATCAAGCTCAGCTTACACCATCCCAGGGCTTTTTCCAGCCAGCAATTCCAAGCTTTCCAAACTCCACCCACAAACCAGTTCCAAGGGCTTCTGAATCACATGGTCAGGAATGGTCAAGGCAACAAACCCACTCCTGCTACCAATTTATGTCTTGCCCACTTTTCCTCACTGGGACAACATTTACCCACAACTTAAAGGAAGAGAGGTTTATTTTGGATCATGGTTTTTGGAAGATTGAGTTCATAGTCAGCTAGCTCCAAGGTAGGAAGAACACAATGAAGGGTATGGTGTAGGAAAGCTGCGCACATGATGGCAGCCAGGAAGCAGAGAGTGAAGGAAATATACACAGAGGGAGAGAAAGCCTTCTAGGTCACATGTCCAGTGACCCACCTTCAACCAGACCCCACCTCCTAACAGCAAGTCAGCTATAGCACCCCATAATTCAATCACATTTCAAAAGCCACAGCCTCTCAATACATGAGTCTTCTGGGAGACATTCCAAATCTAAACCCTAACAGTAACAATAAAGGAAATGCAGATTAAAAGTTGTAAGATAATGATTTCAACACTATGAGCATAGCAAAAACTAAAATGCTAATAAATTCTGGAAAGAAAGTAGAGCAAATGAAATACATATCATATTAATGGAAATGTAAAATAATATAATTACCCTGGAAAACTTCTGCTAATGTTTTTCAAAATTAAACGTGTGCCCACCATGGAATGTGGCTATTCCAGTAGTAAGAATACAAGAGAAATTAAAATGGCTATCCACATATGACATATACAAGAATGTTCCCAGTGGCCTTACTCACAGATATTTATTCACAACAACCAAAAACAGGAAACAATTTATTAACAGGTAAATATAGTTACATTATCCACACAATGGAGTGCGATTCAACAACAAAAAGGAAAACACAACACTGATGAATCTAAAACTTGTTCTGAGTGAAACAAGATGATACAAAAGAACACATACAGAACGACATAAAATACTAAACTAATAGAAAATAAATGTACTGTGGTAACACAAAGCAGACCAGTGGTTGCCTGCTGGGGCGGGGGGGGCGCAAAAGCAAGGATGGGCTGGAAAGGTTCATGAGGAATATTTTAGAAATGATGAATTGATTTTGTATCTTGTTTGTGGTGATGATTCACAGGTATTAATTGTCTAAGCTCATCAAATTGTACATTTTTACATGGATGCAGTTAATTGCTTATAAATTATTCCTCAATAATAATAAATTAATAATATATAATAAATTGAAAAGAGGTAATAATCAAAAGTGGTACTACAACATCATTTTAACACATTAGAACATACATGCTTACAAATAAACACAAAACAAAATAATAAGCAAAAACCCTGGAACTGCCAGGCATTGTGGTGCCTGCCTGTAATCCCTGCTACTTAGGAGGCTGAGGCAAGAGTTATGAAACTATAAGGCCACCTAGACAACTTAGTGATACTCTATCTCAAAATGAAATGAAGAAGCGCCTGCCTCGCAAGCGCAAGGTCCTGAGTTTGATCCCCCCCCCCACTGAGAAAAAAAATGAAATGAAGATCTGGGGCTGTAGCTCAGTGCTTCCCAGATTCAATCCCCAATACTCTCAATACTATCGAGAGAGAGAGAGAGAGAGAGAGAGAGAGAGAGAGAGAGAGAGAGATTGAGAGAAGGAGGAGGAGGAAGAGGAGGAGGGAGGGAGGGAGGGAAGGACTGGAAAAGTAAAAAGGAAGGAAGGAAGGGAGGGAGGGAAAAGAGGGAGGGCCAAAACCCTTGGCACTGAAAATAATGATTTCTTTTATAAAGGTATTTTTCTCTCTAAATCAAAATTGTCAACAGAAATAAAAATATTTGTGATTTTACTATGAGTGAAATCTCTTAGTAACTGTAAGCACCAGAAGTTTCCTGTCCCAGATCGTCACTGTCATGTGCTTGAGCTGGCGTTGCATAGTCATGACTCTGCAAACCGACAGACCATGGAGGGCTTCCTCCACTGAGGGAAACAGCACATGACTTTCTTGCAATGCCAGTTTTACCTACTGTAAAATGCTGAACATTTCAATACTGTATCAGAAATAAAACGGTAAGCCAAGCCCCCTCCCCCGTAAAATTACAAGTTTCCTGGACTTTCTGGAGCACTATCATGGACTTCCAATAGAACCCATATAATGCTATGAAAGCCATGACATTAAAGGCAGAAATTAAATTAACTCATTTGGATGACAAAATCTTACTTTCTCACCCTCTACTGTGTAAGAAAAAAAAGAAAAAAGAAAAAGAAACCCGAGAGATGCGTATTTCTAAAATTTCACCACTGCCATTAACAACCTCTGATTCAGCAATTGTTATTAGCCAAAATCAAGCATAGATTATGTCATACATATATAATTAATGCTCTTGTTATTATTCAATATTTCTAATGTTCTGGGGTAGAAAATTTTTTAAAGTTGAGGTTTCTTGACTTTTCATTCATTTGTAGGTCATTTGGAGGAATACAAACATTGCAATTAGGGTTCTTATAAATTAATTTTAAATTAAAACCCTCAGATTGGGGCCAAAGTGTACACTAAAAAATGAATCTATGATCTCATAAGACAGCTACAAAAGAGAATAATATATAATAATTTTATTTTTATATTTCTATTCACATTTCTTTAAAGGACTAAAGACCTCTATTGAGCTAAAAAGAATTTATTCTTATTGCTTATTATTATCTTCACTTGTTATTAAACATTTAATAAATTTACTACTTCTGAAAAGCAGAACACAGAATAAATACATATTGCAATCTATAAAAATATCCTGACATTTTACATGAGGATCAAATAAAATTTCACTCTTCATTTAGTGGCTCAAACTTAGAAACTGTTTACTTTCAAACTTCAGTAACTCTTTAAAACTTTTTTGAATAAATATAGAACTGAGCCATTGTGAATTGGGATAAACACTAGGCCATTCATATGGCCAGAAAATGTGAGGGATGGATTTTACTTCTTTATTCCTTACTGAATATGTAAGTAATTAAATGAATTTATATGCCCCCATTTTCCCCTCTGCAAAACATAGACTATTATTTTTATTTACTGAACAAGTAAGGGATAAGTAGAATATCAAAGTACATTGCAAACTAAGCTATTAAGTTTATTGTAACCAAGAATACATTTCTCATAGACTCAAGTTTTCATTTAAAATGAAGACAAATTTGTAACTGAGACATTAGTCACACAAGGATTTAGAAATTCAAGTGATATCACCAAAGCAACCTTTATTTAGCTATATTAAGCACATGACATTTTCTAACCCCCAGTATGGTAATATCAAAAAAGTACAGAAACATTTTACTATGAATTGCCTAGCTCAAAAAAAAAGCTTACATATCAATGTAATATTTTAGTTAGGGAATCTCTTTACCACATTTTATAAACTACTATTATATTTGTATTATAATATTATAATTGTACTTAGAAAAGTGATATTTCATGAGAGATTTTGGAGTTATAAATGAGTTGAAGAAGTTATGAAATTGCCTTTTTTAAAGAAATCTTGAAAATAAGATTATTGTTATCCAAATGGGTTAATTATAGTTCTGCCTTTAATCTAATGGTTTTCACAGTTTCACTGAGGACGAATGGAAATCCATGTCAGCATGCCAAGAAGTTTAGGAAACTTATAGTTTTTGGAGGAGGGATGCCGTCATACAATTTTATATCTGTGATAGAACATGAAAGCAGTATCACCCTGCAAGTATAATTAAAAGCAAGACCAGCTTTTCCCCAAATGCTATTATTTCTAACTAGCAAACAAAAATGATTGAAATAAGAGATCTATGTGATCTTTTTCTCTATCAAAGCTACCTGAAGATTGATGTATTAATTTTATGATAGATAAGATATCATTCTATGATCAGTTTTTTTGAGATGGCACCTGAGTGGCCACTTGTCAGGAATAGTGATGTTTTGGGGCTGACAGAGAGAGACTGGAGGCTTTATAAATATTCATTTAATAATTATAATTCATAGCAAGACACATCATTTGCCAAGAAACTTTTTAACCTAATGGGCACAACAAACATTAACTAATCAATTATACAATTAGTGACACTGCAATAGCAATAAAGTATGGAAAATGTACCTTGAGCTACTGATCCCAGTATTGAGCTCTGGGGTAGGCAGCCTGTCAAATGGTCCCCAGTGTTCTTCCACCTGATACTCATGTCTTTGTCTAGTCCTGTCTTAAGTATGAGCTGGACCTACTAACTCATTTCTAACAAATGGAATACAGCAGAAGTGATGGGATGATGCTGCTGAGGTTAATTATGAAATGACTGGGCTCCTGTACTCATGTTCTCTTTGTCATTCATCTTGGAACACTGCAAGATAATAAATATTTGCTTTGGGTAAACTCGTTGTATGGTATTAGGTCACTAATACAATAACCAATGAATGAAAAGCAAAAATGGAGAAATTAGCATTTCAAAGAAAAATAATATTATGTACAAATGACTACAGAAAATACTAGTATCTGATGAAAGAACAGAGTGATTATTTTTCAGGTTTTGCTATTATACTAGTCTCAGATTTCAGAATTTGTTTTTCCACAGATAAATGTATTTTCCTATGAAAAGATAACAGAAAAGAAAAGTAAATGTTTGCCACTTGTTATGTGAAGAAAAGTCTTAAAGTAAGAACTAAGATGCTCTATGATTGGTATCCGAATGTCACCAATGATCTTTAAGATAGGTAAAAGAGTAGTTTCTGTACAGTAGGAATGAAAACCAGGTCAAAAGGGCCCAAGAAGAGGTAATCCAGTAAACAAATGTAGACTTAGTGTCTCAAGAATTCTGACCTCAAAAGAAGGGAAGAAATGAGACAGCGGTTTTATCTGGTCATATCAAATTTGCAAGAGAGAAATGGAATAATACCTGGAACCATGAGAACTGAGAAGGTATTTACAAGGAAGGCCCTGCAAGTTTGGAGAAAGGCAAAAAAAGGAGAGGATGACATTATAAGAATGGAGAGCACCACAGGCCTGTAACCTCAGCACTCTGGCAGGCCAAGACAGGAAGATTACAAGTTTGTACCCAGCCTGGGCAACTTAGTGCCTAGTAAAATCATATCTCAAAGTAAAAATTGTTTTAAAAAGGGCTGGAGATGCAAAGGTCCTAGGTTCAATTCCCAACACCAGAAAAAAGAAAGGGGGGGGGGAAGGGAGGGAGGATAAGTGGGAAAGCATGAGACAGATAACAAAGTGGAGGTTTGCTTTTTCTCTAAGAGAGGAACAAAAAAGGTAAGTGATTATAGACACAAGACATTTTGAAGATATTCAAGTTAGTAAATCCTATTTGAGTGGCTGCTTAGTGACAAGCAGCTGGGCAGAGCTCTGGATATGACAGGATACATGAGCCAAGGGCCTGGCACTCAGAAGCCTTACCATCAGGTGCATTATAGAAGTTCACAACCGGTGATGGGTAAATCAGGATGCCTCCCACCACCTGCTGAATAGGAGAGACAGCGGGGGCAGTTTGTATGATACATAAACCAAAAGAAGGCCAGGATAGTGCTCTTAACCCCAGCTCCCATCAAAATTGCCTTCAGAGATTCATGAAAGTTCAGATGCCTGGAAAAATCTGATTAAGTAGTCTTGAGATAGTACCCCAATATCTTTAATATTTAGGGTCTATAGAAGATTCTTTCTGGCAACCATTTTAAAATTACTACCTTAGAACAAGCCCTAGGAAACTTCTAGAAGGGAGCCAATTAGGGACAGATAGAATGATTTTTTTTAGAATAAAAATAATTACATTTCATTATTTGGAATCTGCCAAGATTTACCACTTGAACATTCATTTCAAAAAGTTGTTGGGCCAGGGATTTAGCTTAATGGCACTGTGCCTGCCTCACAAGCGCAAGGTCCTGAGTTCTATCCCCAGTACCAAAAAAAGAGTTAATACCACAAAATGGATCACATAACCAGCTATTTTCATAGTATGCAATGGATAAAACTTTGGAAAAACTAACATTTCAGTAAGAAAATGTCAAGAAAACAGAAAAGAAATTACTAAATACTTTAAAACTACATAAACACACACAGATTGGCAAAAGACTTTTACTGTGTCACTGAATTTTCTCAAATAATACTCTTGAAACACACCCAGGTTTCCCCAGTGTTGATAGAAAGAAAAACATAAATGCTGCTTTCCCCTTCTAGCTCTGATCTTTTCCCTGCTTTGCTACCCAACTTCTAGAATGAGTGGTGTGTGCTTGCAGCCTCAACTTCCTTCCCACACACCCAGCAAACACAGCACTCTGGCTGCTCCCACACCCTCTACTCAAACTGCAGTTTCGAAGGGCACCAGTGTCTTTATAGCCAAACTTTTGGTCTTTCTGCAGTGCCTGTGCTCTTGGGTTGCTTGACAGATTTTGATAGTGTGAAAGCTGTCAGAGTTACAATGGAGCTGCTTGCATTAAAGGCCTAACTTTATAAAATAGAACAGGGGCTGCAAATGTAGCTCAGTGGTAAAAACACTTGCCTAGCATGTGTGAAGGCCTGGGTTCTATTCCCAGTGCCACAAAGCATAAAAATTGAAAAACAGAATGAACTAAATAAAGCCAGGAAATTGTGAAGGAAGGAAATCTCATGTTTATGTTTAATAATAAAAACTATTATAAATGACCATGTCAGAACCATAACCTTGTATAAAAACCACTATAATCTTATACAGAAAATACTCCTATAAGGATATCTGTTCAACTATTGTCTGTTTAATATTGGACTGACCCCACCCTTATTACTGATCTTTGTAGCCAAGGATTATTGCTTCAATCTATATGAAGTAATCATCAACATTTTTGCCTTTACAAAGTTGCCCTGGCCTCAAGGTCTTTGAATACAAATAGAGTTCATATGATATGCATATTCCCTTTGCAATGCAACTCCCAAATACATTTACTAACTCTTTGGAGAATCTCTGTTTATTATCTAAGTTGACAACATAATTGATCACTTTTTCCTTATCAAATCCCTTTATTAGCCTCTGCAGAGACACCTATGTGTTTCCCTCTGTCTCCTTCCCTACCTGCACTGTCCATTCCTGTATCATCTCTGCAAGCTACCTACTTCCTAAGGCACCTTAGCATGGGTATCTTCCCAAAGCTACACCTGATCTTTCTTTTTGCATCTTCTCTGATCATCCTCCCCAACCCTCAGAACTTCAACTAGACCTCTACACAATTGACCTTGTTTTTAGCACTCTGGTCATAGCTTCTTACAGGTTGTTTGTCCCCTGGAATGTTCCTCTCACAACAGTTCATGCCTACATTTTTCTGTTCATCTTCATCTTAAATATCCCTTCCCTGTCCCTCAGACCATATCAGACTCACCAATGATACATTTCAATTTTTCCTTATACACTTATACTATTTAATTATTTGCAATAATTATTTAATACTTACCTTTCCTACCTGAGGCTGAACTCCATGACAGTGGGATCTGTGTCTGTTCTGACCAAGTGTCCCTAGCACAAAGCACAGTGACTGATACTCCTTTACTTATAGTTTGACAGAATAACCAATTCACACTTTAACTGTGACTTATTTTTCCCAAGCAAGAATTCCAAGCCTTTAGTTACTATTTTTTCCCTCTTAAATGCTTCCTATCATTTCAAGTGCATCAAATCTAAAAATCATAGATTTCCCACAAGCCCCTGTCACTTCTCTTTGGCTTCTATTTTTGGTGCTGCGGAGGGGTTTCAAACTCAGCTTGTCCACCAAAAAGTGGGGTGACATCCTCAGCAATTCCTTGAACATGTTTGGGCTTTATTTGCCCACATATAAAGTGAAAGAATTTAGTTTAAAAGTTTCTAAAGCCCTTCTTGTCTGAAAATTTTATACTTTTTAGTAGTATCATACATCTTCATTTCACAAATAATTTCTAAAAGATGGCTAAATAATTTCTAAAAGATGAAAATAACCACATGTAGACCATGGTGCTGAAAACCAACAATAAAGAGAAAACACTGGAAGCAGCCAGAGTAAACAGCAAATTATATGCTGGAAACAGTGATGTGAGTGGCCAGCTGACTTCTCATCAGAGATGGTAAAACAAAATTAAGATGCTAGAAGAAAAAAGGTCAGCTCAGAACTATATATATATGGAAAAATATGCTTCAACAATTAAAGCTAAATACTTTTTCATATGAAAGAAAACTTAGAACTCTTCACCAGCAAACTTTCACTACTAGAAATAATTCAGGATAAAGGGAAATGATACCAGACAGAACTTAGTAATTTAAGAAGAAATGAAGAAATGAAGAATATAGGAAATGTCCATGATAGTAGATATAGCATGTACCACCCACAATCTCTATCAAGTAATGAATCTTTGTGTCTATTACTAGGAGCACTGTCTGCAAACGGCCTTTGATTTTTAGCATCTTCAGAGATTGCTTCAGTTACTTTGCCCAAGGTCAGACCCTTGTAGGACAGTCCACCTCCACCAGACTGAGCAAGACAGAGCTCAAAAGGATGAAGCACACTGATCAATGCAAAGGCTCTCCAGGGCCATTCTAGCTCCAGACCTCACTGTGGGATCAGATGAATTTGACAGTTGATTGAGACTGCAGGTGGACTTCTTCCTCTACCAACATTTTGTGCACAAAACTGTATCTCAGAGTCTGAGTCTAAGAGAACTGGAATAGTACCAATAACTCAAGTGCCACAGCTTTTTAAAGAAAATTATTTCTTTAGAAACAGAAAAAGGTTATGCTTCAATACTAGACTTTTCTAGTGTGTTTTTCTTAAATACAAATAATATTTTGTTCTTAGGATGGAGTCTAGGTTTTCAGATATTCAAGACATAAATTATAGCTAGGAAACCTTTGAAACTAGTTAGTTTTAATGCCTGAACAATGTCATTTCTTCTGGGGAAAAAGGAAAATGAGCAGACTGTAACTGTGAATACTATATGAATTTGTAATATTTATTATTATCATTACTTTAAAAGTAATAGGTGTTGATTTTCTTCTTAGAAGTTGTTAGCATCATAAAGTCCTAAACTATTTCATAATCACAGATCTGCCCTGTAGATCTGTAGTCAGGAATTGGCAAATGTGTGTCAGTAGCGCCAAGAACAGAAGAAGCATAAATACAGTGTTAGTTACAATATTTTAATCACTCTATAGATTAAGTTTTCCAATACAACATAAAACCAAATGATCCTTGGGTGAATTTATTAGCTAATGAAATACTCATAACCCTAATAGGAAGCAGTTTATTTACAGTGAACATTTTCATTTCTTCCCATCTCTCTATTGCCATCCTTGACCTACTAGCCTCCCTGTATCTATTCTCAATTCATTCTTCAATTTCACAAGTTTCTTTCCTCCTTTTTTAAGGTTAAGCACAAAATTTATAGCTCATATTGTCTCTCTTCCTATTTTTTCTTGTATCTATATTTTCTGTTACAGAATAATTATGGTTCCTAAGACCCAAATTCAAAAATGTCTAGCACTTATTATATTACTTTTAGCTTTATGCATTTCCCTTGTGGGATTACCCACTCCATAAATGGTTCAAAAACCCTGGATTTTGCTATACTTACAAGTACTTTTAGGAATTCTCCTCCTTTGCCTCCTCCTTCCCTAAACTGAATTTAACATCATTCAATGAACTCCCTTCTCAGCCACTAATGTGACATCATGGAACTTTCTAAAATAGGAATCTTGGGGTAGAAATTCTTGACTCCTGCTTCAAAATAAATCTTTTACTAAGCACCACAACGACTCAAAGAGAAACTACTGCCACATTATTCTCTGAAAATGTTGTCTTATATTATTTTCTGGTTCACAAAACAACAGATGGCCCTTCACTGGCTACTGCCCAATAACCGACTTCCTCTGTTTAGTGGTCAAGGACACTTGAAATCCAGTCTTTTTTCCCACTATCATATAACACATAGTCTCTGTTCCATCAAGCTACATTCCTTTCTTCCCTTAACTACCTTGCTTCTGTTCACATTACACATCTCTCTGAATGTGTTCCTCTGCTTTTCCCCATCTATTCAAGCCCGTCATTCAAGGCCCAATTTAAGACCCTTCTCCTCCATGAAGACTTCAACAAGGCCAACCCAGCATAATTACACATTTTTTCAGACTTTTACTAAGTTCATATCAATTGCACGATATTGATTTTAAATGTTCCCAATGGCTTCATCTCAGCTTTGTCTTCCTAATTTAAATTTCTAATAATTTGTAGGCACTATTTTTCACATACATACTCTATACACATTCAGTGCTCTTAAAAAGGACTTTTACTAATTACTTCAGCACAGATATTTACAGGAAAACACACCTATAAATTATTATAACATATAAATTCACACTATCACAAACTAGGTTAGAAAGATGGGACTGTCCCCATTTGACCCAGCTATTCCCCTGCTGGGTATCTTCCCCAAAGAATTAAAAGAATCATACCACAGTGATATATGTGCACCCATATTTATAGCAGCACGGTTTATAATAGCTAAAGCTTGGAAACAGCCCAAGTGCCCATCAACTGGAAATTGAATAAAGAAGATGTGGGGTTTTTATAAAATGGAGTACTACTCAGGCATAAAGAACAAGAAACTAGAGACATTTATAACTAAATGGATGCATATTAAGGCCACACTCTTAAGTGAAATAGGAAACCAAATAGTTTCTCTAGTGTGAGGAACTGAAAGTGTAAATAAGGATTAAAATGATTAAAACGAATAATTGATAATTTGAAATAGGAAAAGGTCCAAAGGTGTAAGGGTGGTGGGAGGGGAAGGGGAAAGGGAAGAAAGGAAAGGAAAAATTATGAGAAAAGAAAAAAAAATGGAAACAAAGTCTATGTAAAAAGGGAAGGGTGGAGGGGGTGAAGGGCGCACAGGTAATGGGGAAAAAAATAAGAACTAAGATACATCATGTACAGGTACAAACACCCAATGATATATGTAAATGTATTGTATACCTAAAATGTACCAATAAAAGAATTTAAAAGAAAAAAAGGAAGATGGGACTGTCACCAGTGAGAACAAATCCCTTCTTTTTCACACTTATTTTAATCTCCTTCACTCTTTTGCAAATCTGCTGAAACTGCCAACCTGGTCCTGATGTTTATCTCTTCAATGTTGCTGCCTGCCCTCTAGTGGAAGGTAATGACAAAAAAGTAAAACTTTAACCAAAGAAGAAAAAAAAAAAGTTCCTTTACAGCAACTCATATTGGAAAAACTTTTATAAAAGGTTAAAACATTATAATCCAGATAGACACAAGTAAAGAACTCTCAAAACCTATAGAGAGAACAAAAGGAGGCAATAGCACAGGGTATGAGGTTTGAAAAAGAAGGGGACCACATACAAGGTTAGGAACTACTTGTCTCTACGGGAAATGAGTTAATTTATTCTTAGCTTTTCCCTATAGCATTTTCTAATTGAATATTGTCTACTAACTTCAATATGGCTTGAATCTATAAGCAAATAAGTAAAACATAAAGTAAATATGTAAATTTTAAATCCTATTGCTTACATTGAAGTTATCTGTGTTCCTCCTTGTGAATATACTTTGTATGTGGTGAATTATTTGGCAGTATTGCTACCAAAACAGTATCAGTAAGAAAGATATAAAGTGACTGCCCCAAGTGGTGCTTCTCATTATTCTAAATCATTTCTTGATGAATTTGCCACACCAAATCACTATACATAAAGTAAATTTGTCTTTTGTCTATCTTAAACCTCAATAATCTGATAACTTTATTGATACAAGCATAGATTTAGGAGATTTAATGTATACCTAGTTGTTCTAAAATTTATAACATTTAATATTTAATATTCAAATTATTTATTTTGTTTTAGTCTTGTAAATTTTTTTCTTTGTTCCCACAAGTGAGAGTTCAATTAGAAATAAACAGTCCTTGACTACTTTGCTTCTCCTACCTAGTGCAGTGTTGCACAGGTTTCTAGAAGAGTTTTCCACAACAAGATCCCAACTATCAAAGTATTCAGATCACTTTTCTCAAGTAATAGTGCACTAAGATTATAACTATTGCTTTAACTTTCTCCAGAGGTGTAATGATTATAGGTGTTCTTTAGTGAAAAGCATAAGGTTAAATATTGATGAAAATTACCCACCCAAATGTTTTGTGATGCTTACTGACATGTATTATAACTGAGTGTGATTCTGCCACATTCTAGTCACATCTAACCTGGACAAACCATTTCAGTTCTCTAAGCCTTGGTTTCTCTCTTTGTAAAATGGAGAGCTGTCTTCCATGCCTACTGCACAGAGTTGCTGTGCACATCAAAGAAAAAGTGTATGAAAATTCTCAACAGAAAGGTACAGTAGTAGAGGTTATTTTACATGTGCTCACCAGTAAGATCAATATGTGATTTTTTTTTTTGCTGGAAGATAGACAAAAATAATTTTGAAGTCATTCAAATGAGGGGGAAATCTTTTTTTCTTTAAATTATCAAATTAAAAAAATTAAAACGGACTACACTGTATCCTTGCAGCTGCCCCATTACTAAAAGTGAAACCTGAAAACTTCTTCCTACATCAACTCCCACCAACCCTCTATAATGAAACCAGGACACCCCCACAGTAGCCCCAAGTTCTCTTTAACTCCTACAGAAAACTAGACGTTGAGGACTATGTATTCTGATTCAGAAAGTGTCTGCAACAGCCCACACAACCTCAAGATAAATACAGACACATATCACAGACGCCAGCATAACTGTATGCATATTGTATTTTAAAAGCACCTAGTCATTGAAAGTAATGGAAAGTAATACTTTTCTAATTTATTCTATTGACTTCATGGGCCCAGATAGGATAGGATAGGATAGTTATTTAAATTTTTTTCTAAAAGGGGGAAAAAAAGATAAAGAGAACTCAGAAAACTTTCATTGCTAACTATTGTATTTTATTTATCCTGCCTTGTCCAAAAACTGGGGAAGGGGGAGGAGGAAGTGACAGGAAAATTGCAGAGATGCCTATATTATAATGGAATACAGCCGGGGATTTAGCTCAGTGGTTCTGGCGCCTGCCACGCGAGGGCAAGGTCCTAAGTTCGATCCTCGGTACCAAAAAAAATACAAAAAAAAAAAAAATACCAAAAACAAAAATCCATAATAGAATACAAAATAAAATAAATAAGACAAAGCAGAAAGTAAAGATAATAAAGCCAACCTAACCCCTATATTTGTAATTGCAATTGGCTCACATTGTATAATAAAAAAGGCAAAGAAAGCTTAAGAAGAGCTAAGACCAAGTCTCTCATCAGTCTTTCTCCCAAAGAGAAGTCAGACTCACCCGCCACTGAGAAAACTGTAAACAGCAGGAGTAGCCCTAGGTCAGAAGTTCTCCAAGGGCAGAGCATTTCTCTTGTTTTCTGCCCTTCACTCAGTGTGTTTCCTCCTCACAAGTCAAGCAACAGCTGTGAGCGCGGCCAGGCTTTCAGCAACTTCTTGGTGCTGGATTTTCCTGCTCATGGGCAGCAGGGCACTCCTTTCCTCCTAGTCTTTTCCTTCAACTTGACGTGTTGTAGTCTGATTAGTAATTTGGAAAAGAAGAAACTCTTCTCTGAAACTTGACACAGCAATATATTTCCTGTATGAAGCCCTGAAGCAAAGACGGAGGAAGCAGGTTGATTGAGTTATCTTTCAGCTCATTGGTTCTTCTCTCACTTCTGCTGCTCACAGATAAACTTTAGAGTAAGGTGATGAACATGCCAAGATAAACGGATTTGTCAAATCTTGCATTAAAAAGTAAAACAGGACATTCATCTATTTGGGACCCGTGCCTGTAAATTTCCTAATCATGGTAACTTTTAGGTTAAAGAGGCATCCAGCCTTAGTATTCAAGTGTGGAATAAATCTTTTCCCCCTGACATTTTTTGGGTGAAACTGGTGACTAGAATAGGAGGAGTCCACACAAAACTCTGGAAGTATCGTAAATGTATCAATTTTTATCACTACTCAAACAACCACAAACTTAGTAACACAAACTGAGTATCTTACTGTCTGTAAATCAAAGACTGAAACAGATCTCACGAGTTAAAATCAAGGAATGGACAGGACTGCATTTTTTCTGGGAATTCATGGAAAGAATCTCTTCCTTGCCTTTTCCAACACCTTGGGAATGTGCATTCTTTGGCTTCTGGACACATTACTCTGCCTGTAACTATACTGGCTCATCTCCTCTGATTGTGACCCTCCTATCCCACTCATTAGGACCCTTTGTGGTTATATTGGGCCCACTGAGATAATCCAGGATAATCTCTCCATCTCAGGATCCTTAATTTAATCTTACCTGCAAAGTCCATTTTTCCATGTAAAGTAACATATTCACAGACTTCATGAATTCAGACATAGCCATTTATCTTGAGGGGTCACTATTCTATATCATAATTCAGTGATCATAGGCATATACTTTCATCTCTGAAGACAGACTGATCATTTAACAAAGTATCAAATGAATACTCATTTTTTAGTTGCTACACATCTGGAACTTCTACATTTTAGAAGACCTCTGCCTAATGTTGCTAGTTAATGCTGGGTTACATTTGAGAGGGAGAAAAAGTCTATGTGGTAAGAATTCCCCAAAACAATATTCTCCCGGAAAGGGAAGAAAGCTTTGCAAACAAGAAGAAGATTAAAGAGCATGCATTTTTCCCCTAAGTTAGCAGTTCCATCTTCCTTTTTGCCAAACATTAAACTATAAATATTTTTCCTCCTTCCCCTTCTCAAGTCTTTTTTCTAGTGAGTGAATTTGGCATGGAAGACGTCAGGATATTAGTTCTGACAATGAGTAGGCTATAGCAACCTTCTCTTCTGTCCAGTGTTTAATTAGGTGTCAAAAAATCAGCAAGGAAATGTCATTTAAAATATAACACTCTGGTTTCCCACCACATGAGGGGTCAAGAAGATGGTTTTGAGAACAGACAAACCTAAGGTTAGCCAATTACAAATACAATGATACTGGGAATTTCTCAATCAAATCTGGCCTTTTTCCTCCTTAATTTATATTGATATGAGCTTTTCCACATAGCATCAAAAATTGTGATGATCATTTATTTTAAAGCTTGCTCAGTGACACAGCCAAAACTAAAGCACAGAATGGCTAAATGGCCTCCTTAAAGTCTCAGAGTGACTTGGTAGCACAGCTGAAAGCCAAACATTTCATGTTTGCTAGCCATAAGTTTTTTGAATCTAACAAATTAATTATTGCAGAGGTACTATAACAAATGAGGTAGTATAAAAAATAAAATGATTGCTCTTCTGCCCATACCCCATTTTCTGTTTTCCAATTCACTTCTCTGCAAGGTACAACCAAATTAATGGACCTTCCCACATGCATAGTCATTAAATGTACTAATTGGTAACTTAAAAGAGCCTTACAAAGTGCATATTTCTGTTTTATGTCATATTGTTATACTGATATCTTAATATTTTCACTTCTGATTTACAATTGATCTATGTCACCTAATAAAATTATCCTTAGATTGTTAGGAAAAATATATGTCACATAAGAGTTAATTATTTTTTTCATTAAAATTGTATATACTCTGCAAAAAGAAAAACTTAGGAATAGAAGTTTGAAAATGTTTGCAATATCAAATAAGCAATCAAAATAGCTGGGGATTTAGCTCAGTGGTGCCACCGCCTGCCTCTCAAGTATAAGGTCCTGAGTTCAATCCCCAGTACCAAAAGAAAAAGTCAAATCAAAACCACAGCAGAGAAATTAATTCTCACATTTCATTTATTGCTAAATATCAATGCTAGGCCACACTGATCATATTTGTTGTAAATAACATTTGTCAAGCCCTAAGCTTATCACCTAGGCCTTGTTTTACGTACTTTATTGCTTCGTTTAATTCTCTCAACAACCCTATACAATAACAATTGTTATGATCCCATTTTACAATTTAAGAAATTGAATGAGTGAAGCTCAGCTGGTCCCAGCACCTGGAAGAAAGCTCTCCCACTGCCATCCCAGGCTCCTAGGGCCAAGAAGGTGAGCCGGTCCCAGCACCCAGAAGGAAGCTCCCCACCTCCATCCCAGGCTCCTAGGGCAGGGAAGGTTAGCCACATGGGTGCCACAAGCACCCTCCCCCCACCGTGGAAATGAGAAGACACATAAACAAGCCTCAAAAACAGACTTCCAGATCACCTACAGCAACCTCAAAGGGAAATGAGATGGAACAACCTGATACTCAACCACATGGACTCTCTGAACTGGCAACAAAAGACGATCTTTTAAAAATGAAATCAGAAATAATTACTCAGATAACAGCAAAGATTTTGCTCATGGTGCAAGACATGATTAATAAATCTAGAGAGGATACAGATAAAAAAATAGAGTATCTGAGGAACATGATGGAATCCCAACATAGAAAACAAATGGAATCCATAAAACAGAAACAAACAGATTTCCAGGAGACGAAAAACTCCACTGAAAGTGTACACAGCAGAATGAGCCAATGTGAGGACAGAATTTCACATATAGAAGATAAGATTGCAATTAGTGAGGAGGAAAAGAAAAATTGCTTTAAAATTGAAAGGGAACATGAGAAATCAATCCAGAAGCTGCTAGACGATGCAAAGAAGAATAACATAAGACTGATTGAAGTCAATGAAGAAAGAGGAGAGAGTGCAGATGACATAAAAAAAAACTGTTCACAGAAGTGATGGCAGAAAACTTCCCAAGGAGGGGAAAAGAACTTGACATACAGATAAGTGAGGCATAGAGGACTCCAGCTAGCCTTAATCAAAAGAAATCTACACATAGGCATATAATAGCTAGGATTCCAGAAATCCAACAGAAAAATAAAATTCTACAAGCAGTGAGAGAAAAGAAACAAATCACATACAAAGGAAAGCCCATCAGAATCACAGCAGACTTCTCAATGCAAACCCTCAAGGCAAGAACAGCTTGGAGTGACATATTCCAAGCCCTAAAGGAAAACAGCCCCCAACCCAGGTTGATGGACCCTGCAAAACTATCTTTCAAAATAGATGGAGAAATAGGATACTTTCATGATAAACAGCACCTCAGGAACTTCATGAATACCAAACTGGCACTCCAAAAAATTTTAGACAATACCCTAGGGAAAGACAATGAGGATCACAACCCCAGGAAGCCCAGCAGAATGAATCCATGGGGCATGACAAATTAAATGCAAAGGGGGAGAATCCAACAAAAAGAAAAAGTCATGACAAGGCTTTTAAAACTTTTGACTTCATCTCCCTAATGAGTGTATAATTCAATCTTATTATTGTACTGATTAGTGTTTTTCTGATTCTAGAGTTGCACACCATTCCTTTTGCTATACTGGCTATTTATCATCTTATTATGTCTACATTTTAATTGGGTTGTCTATTAATGAGCTCTAAGGATTCTTTATATATTCTGGTCATAGGTTATATGCATTGTAAATATGGTCTGTTTCAGGACTACTTTCCACTTTAATGATGTCATTTAAAGTTCCAAATTTTGATGGAATCTCATTTATCAATTTTTTTTCTTTTATACATCATGTTTTTTTGTATCCTAGGTAGTTCTTGCCTACACTGAATTCATAAATATTTTCCCTTATAATTTCTTCTTAAAGTTTTATACTTTTAGGCTTTCTTATTTAGGTTCATAGATCCCTTCAAGTTATTTTCATGTATGGAAATAAAGGGTTGAGGTTAATTTTTTATATACGGATAGCAGGTGTTCTAGTGCCATGTGCTGAAGACACTGTCTCTTCCTCGGCTCTTGAATTGAGTTTATAGTCTATAAAATGCTAATGTTAAATACTCTTTCAAAACTCAGTGGACCATATATGTGTGGTTCTATTTCTAGATTCTCTGTTTTATTCAAATGATCTATATGTCTTTCCTTACACCAACACTGCCTTGATTACTGTAGCTTTAGAAGAAGTCTTAAAATTGGGTGCTAAACATCTTCTAACACTGTTTTTGTTTTTGTTTTTGGCTTTTCTGGGTCCTTTGTACTCCTACATAACTTTTAAATTTCAATATCCAGTTCTTCATTTATAGCAAGTATACACAGACCTGAATTTTTATATATACCTTGTGTTTTCTAATCCTGCTAAATTCAAGTACAAGTTCTAGGGCCTCCTAGAGATTTCTTAGTATTTTCTCTGTAGATGATCATTTCATCCACATATAAAGATTTTGCTTCTGCCGTGCCAATCTTATCCTAGTTGTGTCATTTTATTGCCAGACTATTTTGGTTTAGACCTATGTTTCAAAGTCTAATGAACAGATGAAGAGTAGGCATATCTGCCCTTGTTCCCCACTTTAGGGAGAAAGCATTGTATCGTCTCCGTTCATAGAAGGAGTTTTTGTTGGAAGTATGGAGTACATGTCTTTGATCTTTTGAGAAGGTTCTGTTCTATATCTAGTCTCCTGATAGCTTTTACCATGAACAGCTGTAGAATTTAGTCCAATACTCTTTCTCCAACTAGTGACAGGATCATATGGCTTTCTCCTTTCCTCTGTTAAAATGATTACTTTTGGGGATGGATTTTCCAATGCTGAACCAACACTGCCATCCCTATAATAAAACTACTTTCTACGTCCTGCCAGATCTGACTTCTAAGAGTTCATTTTGTTAAACAAATTTCTATCTATGTTCATACTTTTTTCTTCTATTATCTTTATCCAGTTTTAGGATTAGCACAATGTTGAGTTCCTAACATGAGGGGAGAAGTGTTCCTTCTTTTTTCTGCTTTAAATGTTTAATATAATTTATCAGTTAAAATGTTTATGAGCCTGCTGTTGTCATATAGATAGGTTTTCAAGCTAGAAATATACTTTCTTTAATAGGTGCTATTCAAATTTTATATTTTCTCCAGAGTTAGTTTCATTAATTTGTCTTCTAAGTTACTTCTTAGAAGTTGTCAAATTTATTTCAAAAAAGATTTTTGTAATATGCTTTCTACATCCTTTTAAATTCTGTAAAAGCTGTGGTAATGTCTCCTAGATCTTAATATTGTAATTTAAAAAATGTATAACTGATACTGTGTAACAGGAAGAAGAGGTCTAAAAGAGCAGGGGAATTGGGAGGGGTAGGGGAAGGGAAAAAAAGGGAAAGGAAAAAATATGAGAAGAGGAAAAAAATGGAAACAAGGTCTTTGCAAATAGGGAAGGGTGGAGGGGGTGAAGGGAGGGTAAGGGAAAGGGAAAAAAATAAGAACCAAGAGACTCATGTAATGGTACAAGATCCCAATAATGAATGTAACTGTATTTTATACCTAAAATGTACCAATAAAGTTAATGGGGAAAAAAAAATTGAACCCAGGGATGCCCTACCAAGGTCGGGAGTTGCACCGAACACACTGAATCAGCCCGCTGCAGACAGGGAGGTCTGCATACACCCTACTGAGGTCGCAAGTCCTACGGAACACGCTGGGTCGGCCCGCTGCAGACAGGCAGGTCTGCGGGTGCCCTACCGAGGTCCCAAGTCACTCAGAACACAGGGAATCAGCCCGCTGCAGACAGGGAGGTCTGAGGACGCCCTACTGAGGTCGCGAGTCCCACGGAATGCGACAGGTCGGCCCGCTGCAGACAGGCAGGTCTGCGGACACCCTACCGAGATCGCCAGTTGGGCAGAACACGCTGAATCAGCCCACTGCAGACAGGCAGGTATGCGGATGCCCTACCAAGGTGACGAGTCCCATGGAATGCGCCAGGTCCGCCCGCTGCAGAAAGGCAGGTCTGTGGACGCCCTACCAAGGTCAAGAGTCCCGCGGAACGCGCCTGGTCGGACTGCTGCAGACAGGGAGGTCTGCGGACGCCCTGCCGAGGTCCTGAGTCACGAGAAACATGCTGGGTCGGCCTGCTGCAGATGCTGTCCCACTGCTCCTGGTCCAGAGGAAGGGGCTTCCTGGCCACAATACCTTCCGCTGCTCCCATCCCAGGGGAAAGGGCTTTTGGGCCACCTACTGTCCCACCGCTCTCAGCCCAGAGGAAGGGGCTTCCGGGCCACCATCCCTCCCGCTGCTCCCAGCCCAGAGGAAGAGGCTTCTGGGCCACCATCCCTACTGCCACTACCAGCCCCTGTCCCACCTCTCCCAGCTCAGAGGAGGTGATCCTAACGGGTGCCAACAGCACCCCCCCACCCCCCAATTGAAATGAGAAAACACATAAATAAGTCTCAAAACCAGACTTCCAGATCACCTACAGCAACCCCAAAGGGAAATGAGATGAAACACTCTGATACTCAACCACCTGGACCCACTGAACTGGCAACAAAAGGGGATCTGGAAAAAATGAAATCAGAAATAATTTCTCAGATAACAGGAGAGATTGTGCTCCTAGTGCAAGACATGATTAATAAATCTAGAGAGGAGCTGAGGAACATGATGGAATCCCAACATAGGAAACAAATGGAATCCATAAAACAGGTACATACAGATTTCCAGGAGATGAAAAACTCCATTGAAAGTCTACACAGCAGAATGAGCCAATATGAGGACAGAATTTCAGATATAGAAGATAAGATTGCAATTAATGACCAGGAAAAGAAAAATTGCTTCAAAATTATAAGGGAACATGAGAAATCAATCCAGAAGCTGCTAGACAATGCAAAGAAGAATAACATAAGACTGACTGGAGTCAATGAAGAAAGAAGAGAGAGTGCAGATGACATAAAAAAAACTGTTCACAGAAGTGATGGCAGAAAGCTTCCCAAGGAGGGGAAAAGAACTTGACATACAGATAAGTGAGGCATATAGGACTCCAAATAGCCTTGATCAAAAAAAAAATCTACACATAGGCATATAATTGTTAAGATTCCAGAAACTCAACAGAAGAACAAAGTTCTACAAGCAGTGAGATAAAAGAAACAAATCACATACAAAGGAAAGCTCATCAGAATCACAGCAGACTTCTCAACGCAAACCATCAAGGCAAGAACAGCTTGGAGTGACATATTCCAAGCCCTAAAAGAAAACAGTCTCCAACTCAGATTGATGTACCCTGCAAAACTATCTTTCAAAATTGATAGAGAAATAAGATACTTTCATGACAAAGAGCACCTTAGGAATTTCACGAATACCAAACCAGCACTCCAAAAAATTTTACACAATATCCTAGGAACAGACATTGAGGATTACATGAAAAAATGTTCAACATCACTGGTCATTCAAGAGATGCAAATGAAAACAACGCTGAGATTCCACTTCACTCCAGAAAGAATGGCTGCTATCATGAAATCAACCAATAACCAATGCTGGCAGGGCTGTGGGGAAAGAGGAACCCTGCTCCACTGCTGGTGGGAGTGTAGACTGGTGCAACCACTGTGGAAATCAGTATGGAGATACCTCAAAGAACTAGGACTGGAAGTCCCATTTGACCCCGCTATTCCACTGCTGGGGATCTTCCCCAAAGAATTAAAAGAATCATACCACAGTGACATATGTGCGCCCATGTTCATAGCAGCACAGTTTGTCATAGCTAAAACTTGGAAACAGCCCAAATGCACATCAACTGGAGACTGGATAAAGAAAATGTGGGTTTTTTATAAAATGGAGTACAACTCAGTCATAAAAAATGAGAAATTAGAGACATTTATAGCTAAGTGGATGCACATTGAGGTGACACTCTTAAGTGAAATAAATAGGACACACATGTATAAATACCGAATAGTTTCTCTGATGTGAGAAACTGAAAGTGTAAATAAGGACTAAAATGTATAATAGGTGATGTGAAATAGGAAGAAAAGGGGCAAAGGGGAAGGAAGTGGGAGGGCTAGGGCAAAGGATAGAAGGGAATGGGATTAATATGAGAAAATGGAAAAATAGGAACAAAATCTTTGTAAATAGGGAGGAATGGAGGGTTTGAAGGGAGGGCTGGGCAAAGGTGAAAAATAAGAACCAAGAGAGATTATGTAAAGGTACAAATTTCCAATGATGAATGTCATTATATTGTATACCTAAAATGTACCAATTATTAGAATGAATAATCGATAATGCAAAATAGGAAGAAAAGGTCCAAAAGGGTCTGGGTAGTGGGAGGGGCAGGGGAAAGGAAAGAAGGGAAAGGAAAAATGATGAGAAATGGAAAAAATGGAAATAAAGTCTTTGTAAATAGTGAAGGGTGGAGGGGGTGAAGGGAGGGCTAGGAATGGGGAAAAATTAAGAACCAAGATGCATCATGTAAAGGTACAATTCCCAATGAGAAATGTAATTGTATTGTATACCTAAAATGTACCAATAAAAGAATTTAACAAAAAAAAGAAAAAGAAATTGAACCCAGAAAGGGTGAATAAATTTTCCAAAAACACAAAGGATTCAAGCCTAAGAATATCACTCTGAAGTTTATCTCTTATTACATGGCTAATTAGACTTTTATAACCTAGTTTTTAATTGTCTATTTTATCTCCAGTATGTCTTCCATGAATAGATCTATTTACCTAGTCACTCACTTTTCTTCCAATTGGGCAGCTTTATAATTTCATGATTGGTCTACTTTGTTTAAATAAACAAACTTTATGCTCTGTCTCTGATCATCTATTTACGTTAAGATTACCCTCTGCTGCCCCCTGCAGATAATTTGAAAAAAAACCAATGCCAAGGTTTTCATGAACTTAACAAATTGAGTAAAAGCTGGGCTTTGAGATTTTCATCACAGAGCATACTAACATGCCTAAACACTGTACACTGCACATTTAATTTACATCTTTTGGATATTAAACACAACTAATGACTACCTAATGAATAGTATTGATATTATAACCTGAAAAGTATTATTAAAAAGGACAAAAATAATGAATGCCAGGGTGGTTTCATACAAACAATAGCATAAAGGATGGATGGATGGATGGATGGATGGATGGATGGATGGATGGATGGAAGAATGGACCAATGGTAGATTCCATGCCTCATTCCAGGAAAATTTGAAAATTGTCATCATTGGTTACCCCTGGAAGCTAACTCTGAGATGGAGTTTTAGTGTGAAGAATATTTTTGAGGAGAAACTTCAGATTCTCACTTGTAGAAATAAAGGGACAAAAATTGGTATGAGCAGGGAAAGAAGTAAAATTGTAATGTAGGTACACACCAGACTCAGCTACCCCATGCAGAGCTCTGGAGCTTAAACTACCTTCCAGAATTGTCCTGTATTGGCCCAAAAATGGGCAGGCTTTTGTGGTCCTGCATCTGTCAGTTTTTGGAGATAGGCACAAGAAGAACTAGAATTTTGGTGAGATCGCCCATCAGGGAGCTGAACTGTGGACAACACTATCAGTACTAGAGCAATAAAGTCCTTCACTGAAGGGCTTCTGATTATCTGCCATGTAGATAAATACTGGAAAATAATCTGCTCTGATTCTATCTCAAGTACAGGGGTATTCCACTCAGCCAATCCTGTCCATTCCCAAGAAACCAAATTAAGGCAAATTTTGTTAGAACTATAACTCAGAAGTAATTCAGCATTATGATGTTTCCTATTTGAGGCAATTTTGTTATTTTCATTATGAGTGGCACCTGAGAAGTCTAGAAAAATACAGAAAAAATGTTTTTAAAATATAAGCTTTGCCGGGTGTGGTGGCACACACCTGTAATCCTGGAACTCGGAAGGCAGAGGCAGGAGGATCACTGTGAGTTCAAAGCCAGGATGGGCTACATAGTGAGTTCAGGCCAGCCTGAATTGCATAGTGAGACTCTCTCTCAAAAGAGAAAGAAGAAAGGGAGGGAGGGAGGAAGGAAGGAGAGAGAGGGAGGGGGGGGAGAGAGAGAGAAAGAAAGAAAGAAAGAAAGAAAGAAAGAAAGAAAGAAAGAAAGAGAAAGAAAGAAAGAAAGAGAGAGAGAAAGAAAGAAAGAAAGAAAAAGAAAGAAAGAAAGAAAGAAAGAAAGAAAGAAAGAAAGAAAGAAAGAAAGAAAGAAAGAGAAAGAGAAAGAAAGAAGAGAAGAGAGAGAAATCTTAGTTATATGTCTTGGTTAAAAACTAATATGGCACACCATTCTAAAGAAAGACAAGTATCATCTGATGTTCAAAAATTTTGAATAGCAGTATTTATAAAAAGTGAATATTCCATTAAAGAGGGGTACCTTAAATGTCTCAGGAAGAATAACTTTAACAAATAAATGAGTCAGATGTGGTGGCACATGCCTGTACCTCAGGGTATAAGTTAGTGCCACTGCAGAAACAGATTTAATGCAAAATATACAAATATATAAGAATTTATAAGATTGACTTACAATGGCCACCCACACGGGTGGAAAAGTGCAAAAGGGCTGTCTGTGTGCTGGAGATCTGAAGGATCCAGTCAAAGGCCCGGAGCTCCCTGTACTGTCTCTTGTGAGTCCATACCAGGAGGCTGAATAGTCTGCACTGGAAGCCAGGAGATGACGTCTGGGGTGAAGGTGAAGACTGGAGCTCCTCCAAAGAAACAGAAACAAGCCTTCCTTCTTCATTTACCTTTTTTTACCATTTAGGCAACAAATCTACCCAGGGTGGGTCTTCTGTCTTCAGTAAATCCCCTCAGCAACACCCAAAACTATGCTGATCCAATTTAATTGGGCATTTCTCACTCGAACTGACACAATCAGTTAACTATCACACCCAGCTATTTTGGAGACTAAGACAGAGGATTTCAAGTTCAAATCCAGCCTGGGCAACTTACCAAAACTTTATCTTGAAATTTAAAAAAAACAATAAAAGGGCAGAGAATGTAGCTCGGTGGTAGAACACTTGTCTAGCATGGGCTAGATCTTGGGTTCAATCTACAGTACCACAAAAATGAATGAATGAATGGTGTTCTATACATCTTTCTAGTCAAATAATACGCAGCATGAAGATTGTCTATCCTACAAGCTGACATTTGCCTGAAATCTCATTCAGATTTAATTGGGCCAAAATTTCTCAGGGGAATGACAAATGTTCTGTTGAACCATCACAATTTTATTATATCAGTGGCTTAAAAATTTTTTCCCCAAATAAGTTTTGACCAAGTTGTCTATCTTTTATAAGATGATAGAATGTTTTCAGTGAATAAATGAAAAATAGTTTAAATTGGTGGAACTTCAATATGTTAAATATGTTAAGAAAAATAATAATTTTTCCTAATTTTAAGGGTAATTAAGACTATAACCTCCGTTCAAACTCTACTTCTACAACTTAGACTTTGGTTATTGTATTTTTTATCTGTTCTAAAGTATCTTTTTTACTCTCATAAATATCTTATGTCATTTTTATAATTTCCACTTCTGCATAAATACGTTTTTGCCTTTGGTCTCCTGGAATATAAAAGAATATTTAAAGTCTCTGTGGGGAAATGTCTGTTCTGTGAAGTCTGGTCTCCTCAGGAGCCAGGCACTGTATTTGTTTTTCAAATTGTAGAAAATTTAAAAATAATTTAATCCTCTGTATGATTTTATTTTCCTCTGCAGAGGATTTTCACTTACTTCTGTTAGGAATCTGTGAATACTAGCAATCTGAGATCACCTTCATCCAAGTTAAGGGAATAGGATTTGGGAAGCCATCAGGTGACTCAAAGCTACAGTGTAATCTAAATATTAGATTTTTTGGTCCACCCTACCCAATCTACAGGACTGTCAAAAGCACAGCTAGGCAGGGGAATGGGGAAAAAAATAAGAACCAAGATACATCATGTAAAGGTACAAGAAAGATCCCAGTGATGAATGTAATGGTATTGTATACCTAAAATGTACCAATAAACTTAATGGGAAAAAAAAGCATAGCTAAACTCTCGTCTCGATCTTGTAAACAAATCAGCAAACATCACCAGGGTAAAAGTAGTTTCGATGCCAGGCTCATCCATTTGTATTTCTTTTTCTGGATCTTAGCCAAGTAATTCCCCTTTACTTTGCTAACTCTCACATACTGCTGGCAGGTTTTAGTATTATATTTTATTATTACATCCAGCTTTTCTATTTGTACTCAATGGAAAGCTGGTCTAAACTTCTTGGTGTGTCATCATCTGATATACAAGTCCTTCCCTTTGATTCTTCAACTTTTCCTATTTCTCAAAATGAATCAGCAATTTTTTTTCTTTCTTTGTGAACATTTCACACAATCTCCACTATATTAGATTAGGAAAATAAAGGATGGCTAAAGTAACAAATCCAAAAGCATGATTTTTAAAAATAATTCACTGAGTCATTTTACTTGTGGACAATAGCAAACAGATACCAGAAACTGAAGAACACTTATGTTTGGTGGCCATTCTATTTTATCATAATTTTCTTTGCTCTGTTATACTGAAATATTTATTTATTTTGATCAATTGTAGCATTGATTATGGAACTGGAATACACATGATCAGATATTCCATACATGCAGTGTAAGAATTTTTAAAACCTGAAGTCCTATATTAAGATATTTTTCCTTAAAATAATTTATGCTACATTAACATCTGTTTCTATGACTATTTTCCTACTATTTATCTTTCTTTGTTGCATGTTCTTATTCATTTACTTAATATTTACTATTGATAATTTTTGAGTGGCTTAATGTGATTTGAAAGTGCATCTAGGGGAATTTTCATTTAAAATACTGTTATGATTATGTCAGCTTGGGAAAAGAAGAAGTAAGGATTATGAGACTGTTAAAAATGTTTAGGTGTTGCATGTTCTATATCAAGAAAAGGAAGTAGATAACATCTTTTTTTCACTTAGTGTTTCTATATTTTACTTGGCTGAACATAATAAAGCAACTAAACCTATAATAAATGGTGTCCTCCTTTTAATGAATTTGTCCTTGGAGTACATAAGCCAACTATGACTGCTTCTTCTGGTGATGTATCAACTTTGGGAAAATGAACCAGGGTAAGCTAGTGCCACAAGTTGTTATATAAACTCTGATTGTTCAAAATAAGAACCCCAGAACCAGTGACAGAGGCACCATAAGGAGCCATGCCTCAGTCTTCAAAAGCAAATCACTGACAAAAGTTGGATATTGAAGTAGCTGAGAGCAGCTCCAGTGGCTAAACCACATTGCTTTGTGACTCCCACCAGCTGTGGGCTATGAAGGAAGGACTGGGGGAGACCCTCAAACTATACATAGCCAGGTGCAGTGGTATGCATCTATAATCCCATCATTCAGGAGGCTGATGCAAGTGGATTGAAAGTTCAAGATACAGCACCGTTCTTGCTCAGAACATTGCACCTGGTCTCAGTTTATCTTGTTTGGCTTTTTGGCTTTCTAATGGCAGATCCACTCAGCTCTTCTTGCTGTACATGCCAGCTTTCTTCTTGCTGTACCTGCCAATGTACTTGTTCACACTGCTGGAGAATCTGCTCATCGGGTTACTGTCTGGAATGAATGCAGACTATAGACATCCATGTACCCCTTCGCCACAGTCTTCAACTCTAAAAGCAGAGACATTTGAGGATGTGGCTGTGAACTTCACTGTGGAGAACTGGGATTTTCTGGATCCTTTCCAAAAGAAGCTATACTGAGATGTGATGTGGGAAATCTTTGGCAATGTAGTGGCTATCAGAAAAAACATGGCAGGACCACAAAATTGTAGATAACTACAAACATTGCAGGACAATTCTATGAAGTGAAGAGGTATAAAAATGCTGTGCAATCAACAATTATGGAATCAACATAAAAATATCTTGCTTTAGACTACAGATTCTAATGTGTATAACAAACCATGTGGTTGAAAACCAGCTGAAATCTTTGTTTATAGAAAGCCTCTGATTCATTCATCACTAAATGTGCCGCCAACCCCCAAAAAAGAAACATCATCATCCATCACTTAAGAATTAAATCAACCACACACCTAGTTAACGCCAAGCTCCTCCATCATCCACTTGGGTTCAGCTGGACCCTGGCCAGCTGACACAACCATGGTGGCAGCCCTGGGAGGAGCACACACCTATGGTTGGACAGTTGCCACAGCCTGGAATGTGTAGACAGAGGGGCTTCTGCAGCAGGGGGCTACAACCCACTAACCCACAGGCTGTAAAGCTATGCAAAGAAAATCATAACTTTCTGGACTCAAAAGACTGAAGATCCTGGAAAGGAATCATGCATTCAAAAATACAGAAGAATATTTTTGATTCATTGTTTTCTTTTCTCCACTGGACTTTTGGGGTTTAGGATATTTTTCCATTCCTCTTTTTTCTTCTTTCTTTCAAGATTTAATTTTCTCCTCATCTTCTTCTTCCTCCTCTTCCTTGTCCTTCTTATTATTTCTGTTTTACTCTTTTTATTTTGCTCTCTGCTTTTTTCCTTCTGTTTCTTATTCTCCACTGTTATTTTTATCAAATTGTATCAGTTTCCTTTCACCCCTTAATAGGATACTTAATCTCAGTTTTCTCTCCTCCCTCTCATTTCCATTGTGTAATTTTCTAATTTTACTTTTCCCATTTTTCCATTACCCATGCCCTCTATCTTTACTAGTATAACCATTAAGCTTTATTAATCTTTAGATAGCTAACTCTATATTGTCACTGTTTAATTCCTTTCTACTATTAGTAGAGATATAGTTGTTGCATTTAGTAGACATTTACTGTATGTCAATGCCTGGTTTATCTTAATGCACAATTTTGTTTCTTCTTTTTTTCTTTGCGCATAATTATATATTTCTTGTCTATGGATAAGAATGGTACAATAATGGCTCTTATGGTATGTCAATATGCTGCTTTTCTTTGATGCAATTATTGTTGCTGATTTTGTTGCTATTGACAATGTGGAATAGTTGTTGGTATTAACTGGCTTTCTCTGTATGCCAATATCTGGATTGTCTTTGTTTCATTCATAATACTGCAGTTCAATGCCAGAGAACTAGGTGCTGGACCAATCACATTGCATCCTCCCAGCCTTTTTTCAGTCTATATGTGATCTTGATATAGCTTATTCCTGTCCACAACTGGTTTAATTTCTTCTTGACAAAATATGTCCTATGTACTTTTATCTCAGACACATACACACACATCTGTGATTAATCTTATAAGAGAAAAACACAGCTATCATTAATGTTACCAAAGAAAACATGGCTGAAGTGTTCCATCAAAATAAGCAATGCCATAATATTGAGAGTGCCTTGTTGTTCAACTGTTGAAGAAAACAACTATATTTAGTGTGATTATCTTATAGTCTATATAAGTTGATGTTATTTAATGCTTTGTTAACTATAGTTTTATATTTCTGAATCTAAAACCTTTAACATTGATCACTATTGTGTATGCTTTTAATAAAACTTATAGCATATTTTATTGTAAAAGAAAAAGTACCAAATAATTAATTGTTTGTATCTACAGAATTTAAGACCTGAGTAAGTTGTCATTAAACAGTAGCTTCAGAAATTACCCAAACTGGTTTGCCACTGGAAGACCTACAAAAATGCGTTGTGAACAAACTTAGGGTTAGGCAGGTATACAAATCAGTTATTTCCATTCTTACCATTCTTGCTTGTAAGACACTACATTCGAAGCACTGGGAAACATGGGTCTTTCATTTCCTTTTTTCCCCCTCCATCCCTCCCCCTGCCCTGCATTATGTTGTTCATTTGGTTTTAATGCTGCATAAATATGCATTGTCTCATGCCTGTTTGCTTTGGATGCTACGTGCTAAGTTGTAACAAAATGTTGCTTCTTTTGTTATCCATATACAGCTGCTTGCTTTAAATTAGTAGATTCTGAAATAGCTTTTCTTGCATGTCTAAAATAAAAGTATTGCATGTACTTCAAAAAAAAAAAAAAGGAAATGGAAAGATATGCTCTGTTCCTGGATAAGTAGAACCAGTATTTTGTGTTACTGTTTGTTTCTTTTTTAAAAGAATCTTTTTGGTTTATGTTTTGTACTCTGAGTAACTACTTTGAGGATAATGATGACAGTGTATTGACTATTGTTATTCTATAATTTTGTTATGAAATTTTGTTTTATTTTTTCATAAAATAAGAAAGAAGGATGGAGGATTTAGCTCAGTGGTGCTGCCACCTGCCTCACACACACAAGGTCCTGAGTTCAATGCCTGGTACCAAAAATAAATAAATAAATAAATAAAATAAGAAAGAATAGTCAAATTGAAAAAAATGGTCATATTTCCAAAACTGATTTACAGATTTAACACAATCCCAATCAAAATACCAACAGCATTCCTTCAGAACTAGAGAAAACAATTCATGTAGAGCAAGAAGAGACTCAGAGAGGGAAAAGTAATGTTGAGCAATGAGAAGAAAGAGGAAGGCATCACAATTCAAGCCTTCAATTGATACTACAAAACTACAGTGATAAAAACAACATGATATTGGCAAAAACAAACAAACACACAAAAAAACAGACATGTGGATCAGTGAAACAAAGGACAATGCAGAAGCAACTCCAGGCACATTTAGCTATCTGATCTTTGATAAAGGAACCAAAAACTTAAACTGGAGGAAAGACAGCCTCTTTAACAAATGGTGCTGGGAAATCTGGCTACACATATGGAGAAGATTAGATCTAGACCCATATTTCTTACCATGTACTAAACTAAAATCAAAATAGATCAAAGCTCTAAATGTTTAAACAGAAACACAATCTGATGAAAGATAAAATAGGTAAAACTCTGAAGACATAGGCCTATGCATGGATTTTCTGAACAGAACCCCATTTTCACAATAAATAACATCAAGAATCAACAAATGGAATTACATCCAATTTAAAAGTTTCTGAACAACAAAAAAAAACAACCAACTCAGTGAAGAGACAATCTACAGAATGAGAAAAAATTTTGCCAGCTATTCCTTGGATAGAGGAATAATATTTAGAATATATAAGGAACTAAAAAAAAATTAGATCCCTACAATAAAAGACCAAGCAAAAGTGTGCAACTACAGTGAATATACACTTCTCAGAACAAGTACAAATGGCCAATAAATACATTTTAAAATGTTTAACATCTCTGGCCATTAGATAAAACAACACTGAGACTCCATCTTAGTCCAGAAAGAATATCATCAAGGATTCAAACAATATCCAATGCTGGCAAGGCTGCACAGGAAAAAGCCCTTCTATATTAGTAATGGGGATGTAAAATAATATAACACCTATGGAAATCAGTATGGAAATTCCTCAGAAGCTAAAAATCAAAATTCCATTTGCCCCAGCTTTTCTCCTTCTAGATATCTTTCCAAAAGAGTTAAGGACTTCATATTACAGTGATCTATGCATACTCATATTCACAGTAGCACAATTTATATATGTCCATCAAAAAATGAATAGTTAAAGAAAATGTGGTATTTATACACAATAGAGAACTACTCTACCATAAATAAGAATAACCATGAGTCATAAATAGGAAAATGGATGCATTTTGAAACTATAATACTAAGTGAAACAAATCAGATACACAAGCTTAAATATTGTGTGGTTTCTCTTATATGAGAAACCCAAAATATAAATAAAGAGCAAAAAGACCACACCGTTCTGGGCCTCCCAGCCAGGAGTGGACAGGTGAGGAGCGGAGCTGTGAGGGCAACTACAGCACCACCCCAGCCTCACCCCAACCCCCTGCCTCTGACCTCCTGGTTGAGCCTGTACCTCGATCCACACCACAGAGGCACAGGGGGTCATAAACGCCATTGTCCTAAGCTCCAGAAGATAGAGCAGAAGTGAACAACAGAAAGAGGGCCTCTCTCAGGCTCCTTGATGAAAACTGAAGCCCACTGGAAAAGTGAAGAGAATCTCTGCAATAAACGTACACCAGACCACCTTACTTGGTAAGTTGGAGGGATCATCACCTCCCATCCCAACTTGGACTATCTTCAGGAAGGGCAGCTGGAACCTGCAGCAGAACCTCCCAGAGTTCAAACCTGCAGGAGGTCAGGGAGTACAACTTGGTCCTTGTAGCTAGAAATCAGCCTGAGTCTCAGGGGTCTGCTGCTGACTTGCTGAAACTAATTGACTTAGACCTGAATACTGTGGCCCATGTTGTCTATTGTGACAGCAGAGACATACGTTGAAGGAGGCCTTGCATTTTTATTTTTTATTTGTTATTTTCAAAATTATATTTTTATCTCATTTTTAATTTTTAATTTTTGGTTTTTTTACTCTTCTCAAATTTTTTCCATTCTCTTTTTTCTTTTTTTCTTTTCTTTCTCTATTTCACTCTCTCACTCTCTTGCTCTCCCACATTGTTCTTCATCTCCCTTTTTGTTACTGTCCCTGCCCTAATTCAGATTTCTTCTTTCTTTTACTTTTCTTCTCGTTTTTTCCTACTTTTAATTGTCATTAGTTTCAATGGAAAGTGAATACAGTTTCTAGCTTCCCTACTACTGAAAGGTTGTTCTGTTCTTGTCTTTGTGCTTTCATTCTGTCTTTTCCTCTTGTCTTCAACAGTTCCCTAGAGTTTGCATGATCTTCCTGTGTCCTCTGGCCTCACTTGTAATCTTTCCCTTTCCTTCTACCTATCTATCCTTCCCTCCCCCAATTCCTACGTCCCCATCCCAACGGGTAAAGTTGTTATATTGAAGAGTCTGTTCACTATAAACATATTTTGGGCTGGTCCTCAATTTTGATTTACTTTACATGGTTAAAGGTGATAGATTAATAACTACAACAAACAGTTATTTTCTAAGCTGTACTTTATATTACTATTATTATTATTATTGCTGATTGTATCACTTGGGCTAAGGTGTTGTGATTGATCTAATCAGTTATCCTTCTGGTATAATGAAAATGAGATTGCCCCAGAGTCATTAGAGACTCAAAATCTTAAGACCAGCTATATGTGGAAGACACCTCTGAGAAGCAATAATTCCATAAGGGTTCTAAACACAAGCAACAAAGATACCTACAATAACCAATATTGAAGTATCAACCCAGGAACTAAACCAAGGACAGTACCAAAAACAAAAATAGAAATGAGAAGACATTTAAGCAAGGTTCAATCCCAGACTTCCAGCTCACCAAAGACAAACTCTAGGGGAAACAAGGTGGGAAAGTCTGATAATCAACCACCTGGATATCCAGAACTGATAGCACAGGAAGCAACAAAACAGATGAATGAGGCTCTAGAAAACTTCAAAGCAGAAATAATCTCCCAGATAACTACAGAGATGGTGAGCAGAGTGAAAGACATGATTAGAGGCTCTAGAACAGAAAAAGATAAAAAAAAAAATGAGCTCAGAACCATGCTGGAAGCCATGAATGCCCAGCATAAGAAATAAATGGAAACCATGATCACCCAACATAAGAAAGAAATGGAATCCATGAAACGGATTCAAACAGATATTCAGGAGATTTAAAACTCCATTAAAAGTATTCACAGCAGACTAAAGGAATGCGATGATAGAATATCAGATATAGAAGACAGGATTGGAGTTAGTAACCGTGAAAACAGAGATTTCTTAAAAATAGTAAGAGACCATGAGAAATCAATCCAGCAGCTGCTAGATGATGCAAAGAAGAACAACATAAGACTGACAGGAGTCCACGAAAAAACAGGAGAAAGTACAATTGACATAAAAAACTGTTCAAAGAAGTTAGAGTAGAAAACTTCCCAGACAGAAGTAGAGAATTGGAGACACAGATAAGCGAGGCATATAGAACTCCAACTAGCCATGATTTTAAAAAAAGCTACACCTAGATATATAATAGTCAAGATCCCAGAAATTCAACAGAAAAACAAAATCTTACAAGCAGTTAGAGAAAGAAACAAATCACCTATAAAGGAAAGCCCACCAGAATCACAGCAGACTTCTCAACACAAACCCTCAAGTTAAGGAGAGCCTGGAGAGAAGTATTTCAAGCCCTAAAAGAAAATAACTTCCAACCTAGACTGTTGTATCCTGGAAAATTATCTTTCAAAATCGATAGGGAAATGAGATACTTCCATGACAAAGAACACCTGAGAAATTTCATGAACACCATACCAGCACTCTAAACTATTCTAAGTAATATCCTAGAAAAAGAAAGTGAAGGTCACAACTCCATGAGGCCCAACATAGGGAACCTACCAGGCAAGGTAAGAAATTAAAGGGAAAGGGGGAAAAATAAAAAATAAAAGAGCCAACAACAGTAAAACATCATGACAAGGATGAGTCAATATCTATCAATTATAACCATCAATGTTAATGGCCTCAATTCACCAATCAAAAGAAATAGACTGGCAGAATGGATTAAGAAGCAAAATCCAACAATCTGCTATATACAAGAAACACACCTAACTCAAAAAGAAATTCATAGACTGAAAGTAAAAGGATGGAAAACAATTCTCCATGTGACAGGAACCTGGAAAAAAGCAGGGGTAGCAATCATATTTGCAGACAAAGTAGATTTCAAACCAAAACTAATTAAGAGAAACAAAGATGGTCATTATATCCTTGTGAAGGGAACAATCCAAGAGGAAGGGATGACAATCACAAATATATATGCACCAAATACGAATGCCCCCAACTACAAAACAAATATTAATGGACATGAAAAACCAAATAAGCACTAATACAATTGTAGTAGGGGACCTCAATACCCCACTATCACAAATACACAGATCATCTAGACAAAAATTCAACAATGAAATTATAGAACTGAACCAAGCTATTGAACAATTGGACTTAATAGATGTTTACAGAGTGTTCCACCCCACAAAATCAGAATATACATTCTTTTTGGCTGCACACAGGTCATTCTCCAAAATAGACCACATGCTAGCTCATAGGACATGTCTAAGTAAATGTAAAAGAATCGAAGTTACCCCCTGTATATTATCAGACCATAGTGTAATCAAACTGGAGATCAACACCATAAGAAACCGCAAAACCCCCCAAAACACATGGAAATTGAATAACACTCTCCTGAACAGCCAATGGGTCACAGAGGAAATTAAAGAAGAAATTAGAGAGTTTCTACAAGTAAATGATAATGCCAGTACAACATACAGGAATCTATGGGACACAATGAAACCAGTTCTATGAGGGAAATTTATAGCAGTGAATGACTATATTAGGAAAACAAACAGAGCTCAAATAAACAAGCTAATGCTGAACCTCAAGCTCCTAGAAAAAGAAGAGCATGACAAACCCAAAGCTCATACAAGAGAGGAAATTATAAAGATCAAAGCAGAAATCAATGCGATGGAGACTAAGAGAATGACACAAAAAATCAATCAATCAAACAGTTGGTTTTTCAAAATAAATAAAATCGATAAACCTTTAGCCAAACTTAACAAAAAAGAGAAAGAAAAGGCTCAAATCCATGCAATTAAGAATGAAAAAGGTGAAGTCATGAAGATCCAGCAGAAATCCAGAGGATCATCAATACCTACTTTGAGAACCTGTACTCTAATAAAATGGAAAACACAGAAGAAATGGACAGATTCCTAGATACATATGAACTGCCAAAGTTAGATGAAGAAGATACAGAAATTCTAAATACCCCAAACACAATGAGTGAAATTGAAAATGTAATAAAAAATTTACCAACAAAGAAAAGTCCAGGTCCTGATGGCTTCACTGCTGAATTCTACAAGACATTTAAAGAAGAACTATCGCCATTATTCTTTAAACTCATCAATGAAATTGAAAGGGAAGCAATACTTCCAAATTCATTCCTGGAAGCAAGTGTTACTTTGATTCCAAAACGAGGGAAAGACCCAACCCAAAAAGAGAGCTACAGACCAATCTCCCTAATGAACATAGATGCAAAAATCCTCAACAAGATACTGGCAAACAGAATACAGAGGGTCATCAAGAAGATCATACACCCTGACTAAGTCAGATTCATCCCATGGATGCAAGGATGGTTCAACATCCATAAATCAATAAATGTAATACACTATATTAACAGAGTCAAGGACAAAAACAATATGATCATCTCAACAGATGCAAAAAAAGCATTTGACAAATCCAACACCCATTCGTGATAAAAACCCTACAGGAAATTGGAATAGATGGTCTTTATCTCAAGCTGATTAAGACTACCTATGAAAAACCAACAGCCAACATCATACTAAATGGTCAAAAACTAAAAACCTTCACACTAAAATCAGGAACAAGACAAGGATGCCCACTATCACCACTCCTGTTCAATATACTTCTGGAAACATTAGCCAGAGCAATTAGAAAAGAGAAAGAAATAAAAGGAATAATGATAGGAAAGGAAGAAGTTACACTGTCATTATTTGCTGATGATATGATACTTTACATAGAAGAACCAAAAAAACTCTGCCAAAAGACTTCTAGACTTAATTGACAGATTCAGTAGGGTAGCCGGATATAAGGTCAACACTAAAAAAAAAATAGCCTTCTTGTACCCAAATAACAGACTCACTGAGAGAGAAATTCGAGAAACAATTTCTTTTACAATAGCATCCCAGAAAATGAAATATCCAGGAATCAATCTAACAAAGGAAGCAAAAGACCTCTACACTGAAAACTACAGCACTCTGAAAAAAGAGATCAAAGAGGATATAAGAAAACAGAAAGACATCCCTTGTTCCTGGGTAGGAAGAACCAATATAGTGAAAATGGCCATACTTCCAAAACTGCTACATAGATTTAATCCAATGCCAATTGAAATTCCAACAATATATTTCACAGAACTAGATAAAACAATCCAAAAATTCATTTGGGGGCTGGAGATTTAGCTCAGTGGTTTCGCCTCCTGCTGTGCAGGCCCAAGGACCCAAGTTCGATCCCCGGTACCAAAAAAAAAAAAAAAAAAAAATTCATTTGGAACCAGAAGAGACCTAGAATAGCAAAAGCAATTCTAGGCAACAGAGACATGGCAAGGGGAATCACAACCCCCAACTTGAAACTATACTGCCACTGTGATAAAAACAGCATGGTACTGGGAAAGAAACAGACCCGAGGATCAGTGGAATAGAGTAGAAGATACAGAAACAACTCCAGACATACTCAGCTACCTCACCTTTGACAATGGAGCCAACCATCCTCACTGGAGGAAAGATAGCCTATTTAATAAATGGTATTGGAAAAATTGGATTTCAACATGCCAAAGAATAAAACTAGACCCATATTTATCATCATGCACTAAACTATGATCGAAGTGGATTAAACATCTAAATATTAAAACACAAACACTAAGCTTGTGGAAGATAAGTTGGGTAGAACTCTTGAAGACATTGGCATAGGAAAAGACTTTATGAACAAAACCTCTGTTGCCCATGAACTAGCACAAACAATCAACAAGTGGGATCTCATATTATTAAAAAGCTTCTGCACTCCAAGAGAAACCATCAACAGAGCTAAGAGACAATCTACAATGTGGGAAAAAATTTTTACCAGCTGTTCCTCAGACAAAGGTCTACTATCTACAATATATAAAGAACTCAAAAAAATCATACCCCCCAAATATAAAGACCCAATTCAAAAGCACAGACATTTCTCAGACAAAGAAGTAGAAATAGCAAATAAATATATGAAAAAATGTTCAACATCACTGGTCATTCGAGAGATGCAGATGAAAACAACACTGAGATTCCACCTCACCCCAGTAAGAATGGCTGCTATGAAGAAATCAACCAATAACAAATGCTCACAGGGTTGTTTGTGAGAAAGAAACCCTTCTTCATTGCTGGTGGGAGTGCAAAATGGTGCAACCACTGTGGAAATCAATACGGAGATATGTCAAATAACTAGGATTCGAAGTCCCATTTGACCCAGCTATCCCTCTGCTGGGTATCTTCCCCAAAGAATTAAAAGAATCATACTACAGTGATATATGTTCACCCATGTTTATAGTAGCACAGTTTTGTAATAGCTAAAACTTGGAAACAGACCAATTTCCCATCAACTGGAGACTGGATAAAGAATGTGGTTTTTTTTAATGAAATGGAGTACTACTCAGCCATAAAGAATGAGAAACCAGAGACATTTATAGCTAAGTGGATGCATATTGAGGCCATACTCTTGAGTGAAATAAATAGGACACATGTGTAAATACCAAATAGTTTCTCTGGTATGAAAAACTAAAACTGTAAATAAGGATCAAAATGTATAACTGATATTGTGAAATAGGAAGAAAAGGTCTAAAGGAGTAGGGGAAGTGGGAGGGGTAGGGAAGGAAAAGAAGGGAAAAGAAAAAATACGAGAAAAGGGAAAAAATGGAAACAAAGTCTTTGTAAATATGAAGGTTGGAGGGGGTGAAGGGAGGACAGGGGAATGGTGAAAAAATAAGAACCAAGATACATCATGTAAAGGTACAAGATCCCAGTGATGAATGTAACTGCACTGTATACCTAAAACGTACCAATAAAGTTAATGGAAGAAAAAAAGATAAAGAGCAAAATAAAAGATAATAGGAAATAGGGAGATAAAACTTTTGCAAAAGGGAAAAGGACCAAGAGATGGAGAGGTGGGGAGAAGAGGGGAATGAATGAAAAAAGAATTAAGATGTGTCACATGCCTGTACTAACCTCTCAAGAGGCATGTAATCATTATGTACCTCAAACATGTACAAATAAAAAATAATAATTTGAAGAAATAGGTACAAGAATAGAAATGTCTCTCATATGTTTCATTTTGTAGATCTGGATGTGTAACCATGTAACCATTTTATATAATTATAAAACATATTCATATGATTTTTAAATTATGTATAATCCCCAAAACTATAAAGCAAAACAAAACAAAATTAAGTGTAAAGTTGATTCCAGAATCATATACACAGCAAGCAACTTTTAAAATATAGTACCTTGACTATACACCACTAGTAAAATATAATAACTTAATGACAGAAAAAACTATTAAAAAATCTTCAACTGTTTTCAAAAATCACATTGGCGTAGGGCCGGGGATTTAGCTCAGTGGTGCTGCCGCCTGCCTCGCAAGCGCATGGTCCTGAGTTCGATCCCTGGTAACTAAAAAAAAAAAAAATCACACTAGTGGTAGTGTTTGGTATTGTTATTCTCAAACTGGTGTATATATGTTGTGAGACTAATCAAAAGAATTGTTGATACAAGTTGAGAGAGCTGAATAGTAGTTACTAGTAGAGATGAGGGGCGAGGAAAAGAGCTTAATTAATGAGTACAATGTTACAGTTACAGAGGAGGAAAGCATTCTGAAATTTTGTGGACTGGCAGGATAAACATAGGTAATGATATATTGTATATCTCATGAATCAAAACATCAGGCTGTATCTCATAAATATGTAGAGATATTACATGTCAATCAAAAACCAAAATTAATGACAGCTACTCAAGAATGAAGCAGGAAGATCACAAGCTTGAGGACACCCTGGGCAACTTAGCTAGACTCCATCTCAAAATAGAAAAATAAAAAGGGCTGGAAATATACTCAGGTAGCACAGTAGATCTTTTACAAAAGAGAAGAGGATCAAGAGATGGAGGGAGAAGGTATGAAAAGGAGGGGAAGGGAATGAAAAAAGAATTAAGATGCGTCATGTATATGTACCGACTTCCCACAAGGAATGTTATCATCATGTACTGCAAATGACGTACTAATAAAAAATGAAAAGAAAACATAAAATCTTTCATGTTAATGGTGTAATACATAATATTTTGGTTCTCCTCTCTCTTTCTAACTTCCTTGGAATGTTCTACAGCCTAATCATTTAGCAGACTACTTTTTTCTGTGGCTAAATTAATTCTGCTGCTTAGCTATTTAACCCATCCATTGAGATCTCAACTTCAGAAAGCCTAGAAGCTTACTTAGAAGCTTCTCATTTCATTTTTGCCATATATGCTTTTATCTCTCTAAGGATATTTACTGTTTTTGTTTTAAATTCTTCGGCCATTGAGTCTATTTACCATGATAACTTCTACAGTTTTGAAGAGTTTTGTTTTGTTTTGTTTTGTTTTTGTCTTTCCCTTTCAGCAGTAGTGGGTTCATAATGTGAGTTTGCAAAGGACTGTTATAATAGTAAAACACCTACCTTGGAAAGTAACAGATACCTGGAGAGGACAGCGAAAGTCTAGGCTCTAACATGTAATAGTCTAGGCAGTGGACGGGTACATTTGGCCTTGCACTCTGAATTTTATTCACATTTTCTCCACACAAGAGATCTGCCCATCAGACAACTCCCTAGTAACTCTACCCCAGATGCTGTGTCTTTTTAGAGAGTAACCACAAAGAATCCTTTGGTAAACTGATTGTTCAGTGCGTGAAAGATGGTGCCCAAGGAGGGTAGAGGGAATGAATGTCCAATGACCCCACTGCACTCAGCTCCAGTTAAATACTCTAAGGCTCACTGTATCAGCAAAAGATCTGCTGTTCATACCATTAGTTTAATCCCTAATGTTCATTGCACTGCTCTATAGAGACCTCATACTTCATGAAGGTTGCTGAGATTGCAGCTTTTATTATAACTTACTCAACATGAAGAATTCTCATTTTATCATGTTCTGTTAAAATTACTAGGGCAGGTCAGTCCCATATTTCTCAAAATCTCCCCCAAAATAATTTGAATTTAAAGAACATGGAGTGTAACTTTCCTACAAGTGTACAATCTCACAATAAGTACAGACGAAAAACTTCTCATTTTGAAATATTTCACTTTTCAGTCTAAGTGCAAAAAAGAGTTGATGTAGCAGGACTCTAACTTGTCTCCGCAGAAAGGTTCACTTACAAGATTGGCCCTGGGTTAGCATCTGAGAACTTGACTGATGAACAGTTAGTTCCCTACAATGATGGAAAACTTCCCATAAATTTTAAGAGTGGTTCACTGTACTTAAACTGTATAAACACTGTAGTTTATACTTGTGTTAGCTTTTTAATCCCTATAACAAGTACCTGAAATAATGAACTTACAAAGAGAAATGGCCTAATTTGGCTGATAGTGCAGTGTTTTGGTCCATGATCATTTGGCCCTATTGTCTTTCAGGCCCACGTGAAACAGTATATCGTGGGCATGAACATGTGGCAAGAGGCCCCACCATCCTTTTCAAGGGCACACATCCGGTGACCTAAAGACCTCCCACTAGTCCCCACTTCTTAAAGTTTCCACAACCTTCCAATAGCACCTGCCTGGAGACTGAGCAAGCCTTTAACATATGTGCCTTTGGGGGCTATTTGAGATTCACGCTATAGCAATATTGAACACCTGATTTCCTTCTGAGAATCTGAAATTCTAGTAACTTTAGACAATAACACAGGCACAAGGTGCTTATATATATATGACCAACCCTTGATTAAAAAAATTAGAAAGTCCTAGAATCCTAGCCTCAGGTGAGCTTTCCTGGTGAACACCATTTACATATTACAACTCCTTGCTGGGAGAATTAAATGCATTCTGTGCAACTCCAGTGGGAAAAGACTCTGAGAAGACTGTGCCTATTTTTCTCCAGACTTCACCTTGAGTGTCTTTTCCCTTTGCCTGTTTTGCTTTGTACTCTTTTATTGAAATAAATGATAACCATGAGCACAACTGTATGCTGAGTTTTGTGAGTCCTTCTAGTAGGTCATCAAATTTGGGAGCTAGTCTTGGGAACACTTGGCACACTCTATCTGTGAATGAGTTTAAAACTAGAATATTCATGAACATATCTGTCTATAAATATTGCTTCATTTTCTCAAGGTGCCAGAGAGGGTATCACTCACACCCAGTAAGACAATGAGGTCTAAATTACAAGTATTCTAAAAAGTATTGCCCCACAAATAACTCTGCCTAATAAGTAATAAAAATAAAGTATTAATGAACTAAATGAACTAATCAGTGAGAAGAGCAAAATCCATATTTTTTCAACAACAACAACAAAAAAATACCTGAGCTTGTTAGTAATATAAAAACAAATTAAATATGACAAAAAGTGTTAATGTTTTTTAAAAACCAGTATATTAGAGTAAAAAACACAATTACCAAAAGAAAAATTAAGAGTACTTAAAGCACAGATTTTCTATTGATTTAAAAAATACTAAAAGAAAATGAAACTTTATTCCTTCTCCAGTACCCAGATCATTCTAAGAATTCACCTCCTACACATGAGTACTGTCTGGTATTTAATCTCCAGATCTCTTTAGAGAAATCGTGTCAGTGCAGCAGACAACCTTAAAAGAAAACTCAAAAAGCTTTTGAAAACAAACTCTGAAATTAGAGATATTTTCTACATTACAGGTACATTAATGAGATATAAGGAAATTCAATGATTGGATAACTATCCAAAGATGATCATGGGAGATATGTTTCTCTTGTTTCTTGATTGATAGTAAAACAATAAAATTCAAAAATAACAGTACACACTATAATTAATAAAATAGGTAGAAAAATCAAGCATCATGTTGCAGGTTTTGCCACTAATTTGTGTCAATGGGTTAGGTGATATCTAATACAAATTTTAAAATCAAAATACTGCACAGAAAGCTTGAGAAAAATTTAATTGAAGGCATTTCAAATTTTAGTTATTTGTTCAGACTGTAATTATTATAATTCAAGTAATTTAAGTTACATGTGAAAGGTTCTCCCATGTCACTCTCCTTCATTTAAGTCCTCTTCCTTCTTTTCTCCCCATATTTTCTTCCTAGTACAAGAGTTTGAAGTTCAGATCTGAATGTGATCAGGTCTTTCCCATAGTTAGGTCCTCTTATCCAGACCCTGGTATAGCAAGCATTCAAGAAATGCTGAAGGGGAAAAGTGATGGTACAAAGAGTTTTAGTATAAATCAAACACCAAGAACTAATCCATTACCTCTCTCTACATCTAGAAGTTTTCCTAGTGTTTCTGCCTTTGCTTCTGTCTGGGAATTCAAAGCATGTCTAGGCTAGGAGGAAAGTTAATATGCGTGTATCCTATGCTTGCTGACTCTCTGATGTCTATGATTCTTCCTACCTACCTTACAATGCTTATCTTTTTCCTGTCATAGGTGGATTCCCTAAATTTGACATCTATAGCAGTTGCACATAAATTGACACCATTCTGGACCCAATAGCCATTCATAACAGAGACAGACATCATGGAAAGAATAACTTCCTAAAGGCAAGATCTCATCATAGTTCTATTTTCCTCCCACTCTTAGTAGCTGAACATGACAGTACATAACTATGGCATTTAGATCATATTAATTTTAGTAATAAATCTTGACTTGAAGGACTGTGTACAAAGTATAAATGCCTGCCCAAGTCATATTGCTTTAAAAAATATGTTAACTTTTCAGTGAATGTCCTCTTCAGTTCTCAATACAAAAGACACTTTTTCGCAGAAGGAGAACCATAAACTCATCCTGAATGATAAAGGAATAAAGCATGCATTATCTTGGTTAAGCATTCCAGGCAGGAATGCAAAGAGTTAGAGGAAGGACTATATACAGCTTGTCTGAAAAACAGCAAGGAAGCCAGATTACTTGGAATGGAGTATCAGACAAAGTCAGACAAGTAAGAGTAGAAAGAAGAGAAAGAAGTTCATGTATGGCCTTTTAGGTTAGTGCAAGAATTTTAGCTTTTCTTTGAATGAGATGAAGGCATTGGAGGTGTTAGCTTATATTTTAGCAGGATCATGCTTGCTGCTGTAGTGAGAATACACTGAAGGGAGTGGAAGGCAAACGTGGCACTAGTTTGGAAGCTATTGCAATAATCCATGAAGGAAATAATGGGGGCTTGTGTTGAGATGGTAGCAGTGGATACACTAAAAAGTTTCAAATTCAGGTTAAGTTTTGAAGGTAAACTAAGAAGATTGCTAACAGATTGAAGGTGGGATAGAAAAGAAAGAAATCAAGAATTTCTCCCAAGTTTAACTATATCAGTCAGAAGAAATGGGTTGTTGAGTATTGTGAGGGGAATGATTACAAAATGAGCATATAAGGAGAGAATATCAGGAATTCTGGTTCAGACATTGTAAATTGGAGATCAGTACCCCTTTTTCCCACTAGGCTTAAACCTTATTTTGAATCTTAGCCAAGACCAAGCCCTTCATTTAGGAGGCTAGATCCTGATTCCCACTATATAGGTATTGGCTAAGGTCCTAATTAAAATACAGATAAGACCACTGGGAAACAAGATTCTGCCTAAAAAAACAGATTTAGGGCATTGCCAGAAGCAAGGGTCCTATTGCAACAACTCATATCCATCCATACATGATTCCCTTTAATACTGATTTTAGCTTGATTTTCCTGGACTTTGATAACTCCCTGTACTCACTATGATTTCCACTGTAGCTCAACGATGGGGATAGTTCCCTTATTTCCACCCAATTCTACCTCCTTCAGGTTTTAACTCTACATACATTTTATCTATGACATTCTTTCTACATTGGAAAACAGGGAAGTGTTTGATCATGTCTCCAGGGAAAATGTAACATATATTGACTCTAAACCATCTTTTAGAAGTTTATATGCCTAGTTTACATAGGAACTTTAAAAGAATGAAAAGAAAGAAGGGAAAAAATACTAGTCAAGTGGTTTTTCCTAGTCATATTTTTTCCAGTGGATTATCTGTTTGAGTTTCTAATCTTTACATGACAACACAATTTAGAATGCAAAGACTGCCCTAGTTTGCAAAGACTGTCCTGTCAAATGATTTCAAAATTATTTGTCCTGTCAAATGAAATCCAAAATGATTTAGGAGTCAGACCTATGAACGATTACAAAATGAGACGTCTATTAATCACTGAACACCTCCAAAGTGTCTCTAAGAATTGCTCAAAGCCCTTCATACTTTGGTTTATTTCCAAACCCAGAGTTGCCATGTTTGGAAAAAAAGTGACACGTTTGATAGTGTATCAGATACACAAAGATATATTTAGCTCTGGTTTGTGGATGTATATACAACAAAGTGTTTTATTCTTGGGGAGGAGTGAGACTAGAAAATGGAGGGAAGCTTCAAAGCCTAATGCAAGAATCAATTAAAAATTAGCTGGCTAACAGCAGATCCAGCTGCTGTACTGGCTACTCCCAAAGTGGTTGTTTTTCATTAATTCTTGTATCATGTTTATTCAAGAATCGTCCTGTTCAATTCCTGAACAACCTGGGAAATAGTTTAAGAGCTATGTTACCACTCCATTGTTTTCTGCTGATGTTTTACAAGGCATTTGGTTTTTACACAGAAATATCTTTCACTCACTCATTTCATCAAATAATACCTGTAATCCCTTTCCACCACTGACCAATTTGAATTGCTTTAAGAATCTCTGAAATAAGATGGCGTTATGATGGAATTTCCATGAAACAATTCTGTAACACCTGTGCCGAAATGCTTTGCTCTTATTTTGTAAGAAATTTCTAAAGTTTAATGACATCTCCTGCAATTGTAGAAAAGAGCTAACATACAGTCACCATGAGGTGGTATTCCAACCACATTTTTCACCAGTTCTTTTTTGCAAAGTATTTTTCTTAGTGATCTAAACGTATGAAAACGGCAATTATCCATAACACAAACCAGAACTGTGAAGAAGATAAAACAGGCTTGGAATCCACCAGAGCTTCACACTATTACTTCTTCCCTTGAGAACCAAGAGCCACATAGCCAGATATGAATTTCTCCTCTAAAAACTGTTAAACGCCTAAGGCTAGAGTGTTGACCGAACTGAGCTGATTTTCCTTTGCGGGTCACTAACTGCCTCCCACCGGATAAAAACAAAGAGCTGGGGGGGGCGGAAACTACAATTCCCAGCAGGCGCCGCGGCAACGTGTTCACTCACGTGTCTCCCAGACTCCGGCAAAGAAATAGCTTTGAGGGGCTTCTGGGAAAGAAGTATGGCGATGCTTGGCGTGAGGTTGGCAATGGGAAGGCTCTTTGAGATGTCAGCGGGGCTTGGGCGCCCGAGTCGAACTTACAGCACCTCCCCCAGCTTTGCAGAGGTGCTACGGCTGCCGAAGAGGCAGCTAACGAAGCTAGTGTACCCACTGCAGGAACTGGAACAGTACCTCGTCCCCGACTCGAGACCCGACCTCCACCTAAGGATCTTCGACCCTAGCTTAGAGGACATTGCGAGATCGGAGAACTTCTTCGCTGCCACCGCCGCGAACCGCATCGAGTACCTCAGCTCTGCGGTCCGTCTCAGCCACGCCCCGGAGTTCCCCCGGCCAGAGGTGAGAGCTTCGGCTGCCCACGGTTCATCACTAGCAAAGTGTTAGCGCGCTGACAGATTCTCGCCTGCCAGCAGACGGTGAAGGCTCGTGCGGGGGTTTTGCTGTCACGTATGTATTTCTTGTTACCTAGCAAGAGATAGTTTCTAGCTTGGTGTGCACGCATATATTATTTTAAATAAGCATATATAATATAAAATTTATTTTAAAAATAAGCATATATGTGGTTTTAATTATTATAATGTGGAAAGCTTTCAGACACTAACCATTCAAAAAGTTAATTCTGTCCTTTTTTCTATTTGAATTCGGGAAAACATGCTGAGTCAAATTAGAATTTAGACAGTGAATAGAAAACATAACAATTTCATGAATGAGATGATACTTCTCAATTTGTAATTTTCACCCAATCCAAATTTCCTGTCATGTGCAGAAATAATAATTACTTATTGATGGCAAAAATGTGGAAGATTTAAACAGCTTTTATCAGTGAAATTCCATGGATGCATTTTAGGCATGTTCTTCAATTTCATAATGCAGTATTTTGTTCCAGTTCTGCTAAAGGCACCTCCAAGAGCTTTGCCCTGCAATTTTTTGAAGTGATATAATGGACTCTTTGTGAAGTAAAACTTATTTTTTTAATTCAGTTTTATTTATATATTAACGGATCTAATGTAGGTAGACCATTTGGAATCTGAGCAAGACTCAGATCGATTTATTTTGAGGGACTGAGCCGGGTTTCAAAAAACTGTCCCGCAAATGTATTGATAACCAAAAATACCCTTACAGATTTCCAAAATGCCCCCCAGTGGGCTGTTCTGATCACATTAGAACAACTGGTTGAAGTTGCTACCCTTTTAGTACACAGCTTTGTTAAAAAGCAGAGTCTTGTGTACTGATGGTTATTACTGAGAATATTTTATTGCATTTCACAATACAGATGAGAAATGCTTAATTGGAAAAAGAAGATCAAGGGCAAAACCACCTCTTAAATTGCACTGTTAGTACAAAGTACTGTGGGAGTTCTTGAGAAAATGTGCTTCCAAACACGTGTTTGTATTTTTGAGCCAGTTGTATTGAAGTAACATTTATATTTTTACTTGAAAAACCTTTATAAATGTGGAACATTTACAGATATTTTTTAATAGCATAGTGTAATTAAAGTTACATAAAGGCTATGGATATAAACGTCCAGGATAAATGTATAAATGTAAATTTCAAATCCCAGTATGTCTGCTCTCTAGCTGTATAATTTTTGGACCAGTGTTTTTTCACATCCATAAAATGGCAGTAATATTACCTACCTCATAGAGATGTTGTTAAAAATACATAAAAAATAGGGATGTTGTTTTAAAAAATTAGAAAGTAATGCTATACTTGCCACTTTGAAATCATTAAATATTAGCCATGTGTTAGGATTTGAGATTTGACTAGCCATAGACCACTCTTTATGTAGCTGGGTGACATAATAATGCAAATACAATATTAAATAAGTATTTGGAGCTCTTGTTGCTCAGTTCTCTTCTTTTTTTCTTGTATAAGGTGTGTTTTATAGGCAGAAGCAATGTTGGAAAATCCTCATTAATAAAGGCTTTATTTTCACTAGCCCCAGAGGTTGAAGTCAGAGTCTCCAAAAAACCGGTATGTTGAATTTTTTTAACAGTCCAGATGTCTGGACTATCTCTTCAAATGACTAATATGAGTAATAAATACTGGAAAGTACAGGAAATTATAATTGCTAAGTACCTAGAGATTTCTTTTAAACAGGTAATAAAGATACTTCATTAATGCATGTGTATTTCTCGGGGAGGCGGGGAGGAAGTATGGCTGGATTTATTTTAGTAGTCTTGCCAGTACAGTGGATCCATGTCTTACAAACTCAGTCCATTCCCAAGGGCTGATTGTAACTAAGTCAATACAGCTGAGATCTGGATGTTTACCTGGGTACACACTATAGATAACAAGAGACAGATGAATCTTCCATTAACCTAATTAACCCAAGTTGTTCCTAACTTGAGGGTCCGCTGTATCTTGAGAAAAGCTTCCTTTGTCCAAATCTTCCAGAGTTACCAAATAAATTGTTTTATTGTCATTCTGTATTTCCTTCTATAAGAGCGATCATCTAGTTGTACATTGATTTTTAAGGGAAACAGCTTTAAAGTTTTTTACTTTAGTTTTCTTATAATCTTTAAATCATACCAACTTATATACACACAGGCATTCTTACACATAAAACTGTCAAGCATATTTTGTTTACCCAGGCCAGATCATGTGCTTGTTACCCAGCCTTACATTGGTGCACTAGCTTTTTGTCATCTTCCAGTTCCTTCTATTTCCTTCTCTTCTCAATGGTGTAGATTCTACCGTGTACTAAGATAACCTTTCCTCAAAACTCACCCCCACTAGCCCTTACCTTAGTATCTATACATAGCAAAACCTTATCACTCACTATCCCCCACCCCTTTCATTGAGTTGGAACCCTTCCATGTCTCTTCTCTAGTTTCTTCCTCCCTACTTCTTCATGTAGTTGATTCTCTGGCTTTATCCCTAATCATTCTTTGCATTGCCTAACCCTTCCAGCCTCATTCCTCCCCTGACTCACCTAGGGAACCAGCTAAACTATCACTTCTAGGCAGGGTGAATCCTCTTCCTATGTAAGAAGAGATGGTTGAAGTTTATTCTTTACATTCCTAATCTGTAAGTTTAAAATCATTTCTGATCTCTAATTCTAAAATCATTTTCTAATAGATGGATAAATAAGCTAAGAACTTAGCTTATTTATAAGATTTTATAAAAATCTTTTCTTTGACAATATTTATTCTAAGATTCAGACAACTGACTTTTTAAATTCTTGTTCTGATTATAATAAATGTCCCATGGCCACAAAAATGTGGTAAACCACCTTTTCATTTATGTCCATTTTAGTTATACAGATATTTTACAACTAAAGTATTGTAGATGCTTTTTAAAAATTGTTTAATAAGAGCATTAAAATCCACATAAACCATACAAAACATCCTGATTTTATGGAAGCAATAATCTAGGTATAAGTAGCTATCAGGCTTTGAATCTAGGTATTATAGAAACCTCTATGACTAATGGTAAGCATTTTAACTTATCAGTGCCATAATTCATTTCTCTTTGAAGTAGAGATAAATAATTCACCAGAGAATATTAACTAGTGATAATCATGCATTTTAGGAAAGGGTGACTTTTTCATGGAGCATGAAATAGTGTAGAATCCAAAATATTTTGCCCATATATTTCTAATACAGAAACTAGAGTTAAGTCATTCTATTTTAAGAAAGATGAATTGGAGGGGAAAAGTAGTATGATCTAAGCTTATCTCCAGCCCTTTCCTTCTATCTTCTTTTCCTGTGTCATGATCAAAATATTATATACTGACTTTTAATATATACTACATATATATATTTAATATATACTATACTGATTATATACTGAGTCTTTTAATGAATATTTGTTGATTGAATAGAAAACATTTCAAGTCATGAAATATAGAAAGGATGTGTTGTAAGTCTGCTTCTATTTTTTTATTTATCAGGGACACACAAAGAAAATGAATTTTTTCAAAGTTGGAAAATATTTCATATTGGTGGATATGCCAGGTTATGGCTATAGAGCACCTGAAGATTTTGTTGACATGGTAGAGGCCTATCTAAAAGAACGAAGGAAGTAAGGAAAAATTTTCTTATAAGAGTTACATGTTTAACACCAAAGCGTGTTTTTATCAATTGAGTATTCTACATGTGGTGAACACTTCAATTTTACCAAATGATTTATTTTAGTTTTATTTTATTCTTATAATATTCTGCAGTACAGTATTTAGGACCAAGGTATGATGTATTGTTTTTTGGTTTCCACCTGTGAGCCTGATTTTAACATCAAGGGTTTTCCTACACTGAAAAGATAAAGAATACTTCAGCAGGGTTAGTTTGTTAATTTTTTAAAGCACAGTCTTAGCTGGATAATTTTGAAAATGAAAATTGTTGATTAATGGGATACTAGATTTAAATAAACTTCAGCAAATTGTGATAATTCTTGAAATACCTCAGTCATCACAGCCTCTGAAAATGTCTTTATGTTTTTATCTCCCTATGTAGTCAAGTGACATAAGGAAGGTTCTACTTCAAGAATTGTACAATATAGGGAAAAATGTTAAAAGTGTTTATATAAGTGTCTTGCTCTTGTAGCTTTACATAAAACTGAGATGAAATATCTGCAAAAGAAAATGCAAAATGTGTCAAGTTTCTGTTATGCTAGTCCTAAAGTAATATTTAAAAAGTTAAACATTTCTATGATAATTACGATAAATTGGATTTTAAGGTCTTAGAGAAAGGGGTTCACTCATCTTTATACAAAGTCCACAGCAGTTAAATACATGCTTACTGAAATAAATTAAAATATTTAACAAATTTGCTTATGAAAATAAACAGCATTGAGACTCACTGGACTGTAGGATGAATTTACTGGTGGATTGAGAATTCCTTTTACCTAAATTTTTAAAGTTTGAATTGACAGTTATTCAAAGGAAGATTTCTTAATATAGTAAATGTGGGTGGGAAGAATGATTATATCTTACATTTCCATTAATCTTCTTTTCTACATTCTGTAGTTTGAAGAGAACATTTTTACTAGTGGATAGTGTTGTTGGAATTACAGAAAATGACAAAATTGCTGTAGAAATGTGTGAAGAATTTGCATTACCATATGTGGTAAGTGTTTCTTTTGACTATTGGCTGTAGTTAGAATACTAGTTCTTTGTACTTAAGAATATGTGCACACTTTAATGAATGAGCAAGATTTCCTTCTTCAGAAGAGAAAGTATCTTTAAGTTCTGTGTCATTTTTATTCTTGTCTGAGTCTTAAGTTTTCAAAATTATAACCAAAGTTTCTTAAGCTGTTTAGTGTTCCTAAGTACTTTTCATTTCCGTTTTTTAATGGAAATATAAACATTTGTCCAAAACATGTTAATAACTCCTAATAGCAGCTTAGCAGATAGTATTTATCATAATATAAATAAAACTTTAAAAATTTTCTACCTAATTGGAATTTAAAGATTATTCCAAGAACATAACAAGCTCTAAGAAACATGAGTAGGATTTTTATATTTATAAAGAGAGAATTTCTTCTGGAAATATCTTACCAGTGTTCTTTTGTCATGTGACTGAGAATAAAAAACATATTAGTACATATTAGTAGGTTGGTATCCACATTTAATTTTGCTTTGTAATACTTCCAGAAAAAATAGCACTCTTTTTAAAGAAGAAAACTCGGGCGGGAGATTTAGCTCAGTGGTTCTGCCGCCTGCCTCAAAAGCGCAAGGTCCCGAGTTCAATCCCCAGTACCAAAAAAAAAAATACGAAGAAGAAAACTCAATGACTTTAGTTTGCAAAAAGTGTAAGAAAACCACTAAAATATGAGTAGAGTTTAGTGTTATCAAACCATGCTACTCGTGAGCCACTTTTGTTGTATCTTTGAAGTTAACAAAATTCTGAGGGTTTGCAAAAAAGACCTTTGAAACATTAGGAATAACTTATAAGCCATCAAAGGATTGATAATCTACATAGCAAAAGTACCTAAATATTGTCAAACTGCTTTTATTAAATACTAGTGTTCCTGGTGTAGCATAAGTACCAATTTGAAATCATAAATTTTCCTGTTTTAACTTAAGGGAAAATAATTACTTTTTTCATGAATTAGGATAGAGGAATTATATCTCCTTTTAAATATCAACATATCATGGATTGAGTCTTCAGCACCACACACACACACACTCATGCTCCTATAAAACAGATAACATTAAACTTTGGGCTGGGGATATAGTTCATTGGTAGGTAGAATGCTTGTCTAGTATGTACAAGGGCTCTGAGTTCAAACTTCAACACCACAAAAAAAAATAATCCATATATTTATCAGCACATTTGCCATTGAGGAAAGACTCCCATGTGAGGTGATTCACAGGTTGTTAGAAACCACATACTTTCTGCTTTCCATTCTTGCCATTAGCATTTCTTATGACTAAAAGTATAAGTGATTCATTAGGAAATTTAATTTTATAGCCAGGGAAGCCTGATGGATTGAGATTTTACTTTTAATTTTGTAATTACCCATGCCTTGACCTTCCTCCAGTATGTATTTGTATTTGGACAAGTAAAATAATAGATTTACTGAAATATTAACTATAAGAGATATAACCTACAAAACACCCAGTTTCTAATTTTTCCTTTTAAATTTTATAAGGCTGAACCATCAAAATGTTTATGTTATTAGTCTTATATGGATCAACCTAACAATGTTTCTTTATCTTAGAGCACAGGATATATTGTAATCATATGAAACAGTTGATGGCAGTTACAAATATGGCTGGAGGGCTCTTCTCATTCATCTTAAGACGTTATACCCTTGTGTACTTAAAGCACTGTTAAAGAGTAAATACATAGTGTACACTTTATTATACACAGGAAGTCATTTACTATTCAGAGTAGCTTCGTTCTGGAGTGTTTTTATAGATGAAGAACTAGATTCAGAGAGATTAAAATGTGTTTTAATTCTAATACTTAAAATTCTGTTTTCTTATAGATGGTATTAACAAAAATTGATAAATCTTCCAAAGGACATCTTTTAAAACAAATACTTCAGATCCAAAAATTTGTTAACACAAAAACACAAGGATGTTTTCCTCAGTTGTTTCCTGTAAGGTAAGACTTGAATTGTTAAAATGACTTTATGTACTAAAAACCTTTAATATTAAATCAATGTTTCTAAATTGAGGTATCACTCAAAATTTGGACAACTATGCAGTAGCCATGATTTGTTGATATAATCCATTAGTACTTCTGATTTTTTTCTTCCTTCTGTTCTTTCCTTTCTAGTCTTACTCTTCTCTGTAAGTACTTCATTCTGTCTCAGGCTAGCTCAATCCTAGACCAATGCAGAAATGAAAACTTTTAAAAATAGCTACAATAGGCTGGGGATTTAGCTCAGTGGTTATGCTGCCTGCTGCGCAAGCACAAGGACCCGAGTTCGATCCCCAGTACCAAAAAAAAAAAAAAAGCTACAATAAAGATGCTGTCATCACTTTTTAATTTCAAAGAAAAACAACTTATCTGTATGGTATAAAGTTCATTCAGCATATGAGATTTTTTTTTAATTTCTTTTTAAAGAACCTTACAGGAAGAAAAAATGTTTATGTTCAGATTAAATAGTGGTAGCAGACAGAATGGGTTTTTCCTGAGTTGGTAATCTTTGAGATATTATGATCAGGTTTTTATAACAAAGCATAGGTGTGTACTTTCATTGTGTATCTTGAGTACAGTAAGAACAGGTACAGCCCTACTCCTCTCTGATTTCCTCACTCAGACTTCTGTGTGGAAAGGACTATGCTAGTTGCCATGAGCAGGAAAAAAAAAAAAAACACTTTCTTGTATATATAACTGTCCCCTAAACAGTTATTTTAGGTCCTAGCAATCTCTATCAAACTTAAATTGTAATTCTGAGTATCAAAATCCCTCTTTATTCCTACAAAACACTCTTCTCCTTTGACTTAAATTTGAGTATCTATCCTTCTTGTTTTTCTTTGTCCCACATATACAGTAGAAATTTCTAGAGATGGAACTAAAATTCTCATTCTTAGGGCCCTGAGCACTATCCATATAAAAGTTATTCTTCAGTAGTTTTTAATAGTCATATAAAAGCTATTTCTTTAAACTGTTTAATGAAGAGGAAGTGTAAGAGTTCAGCTATAAAAAGGTAACACAAACATATGGTAGCAGGGTATGGCTAACCAGCAGGATTTGTTGCAAAAATTAAGTTTAATTGACCGTCTGCTGAGTTTGAATTAATGGTATATGGCTGGGGAAGAAAGTCTTTTCTTGGGCTATGTCAGTAGAAATAGGTGTTCATAACCAGGGAATGATAAAGCAGTGGTCTCACAGTATTGCACTAGATCATTCAAAACACTTAATTGATCTTCATGATAAACATGTTCACAGGTAAGATTACAGGTTGGAGAAACTGAGTTGCAGAGAGGTATTTGCTGAAATGGAAAGAGCAGTAGGTTAGACAGCCATGGTTTTCATAGCTAGCTTCTCTATTTCCTGGCTACCAATTTAAAGTAACTTATTTTATTTTCCCTGAGTCTATTTTCTCACTGGTAAAAATGTGATCAGAAGGATCAAGGAAAATGTATTGTGACTGGTAATGCACACACAGGCACAAAATGTTAAAACAATTTCCTTCCTTTCCACTGGTCACTGTCAGTAAATGGTAGGGTAAGACCTGTGACCCAGGTTATCAATTGGCTGGTGCTTTTTAGGGACATTTCCTTCTTTGGATATGCCAGCTTTCTGTGCTAGGTGACCCTGGAGTCACTGCTGTCACCATATTCACTAGTGGTGACCAAGGCACTGCAGGCCACATAGCATTAAAAAAAATCTAAGAACTACAGATGGGAAACATACTTCCATTCAAGAGCTTCAGCGTTCATTATAACAAAGTCAATATAGAAATACACTGTTAGCTCTTAAAACTCCATGCAGAAAATAGTGAGATATATTTCTTGCTGTTACTTGCATGACCAAACCCTAGGCCAGTGGTGATGAACCTACGGCATGCATGTCACAGTGGGCTATTTGTTCTTGAAAGTTCTAAAAGGTTCACCATCACTATTCTAGGTCATCTCTCCTAAAAGGAGCTTGACTTATTCACAAATGGTTACTGTAAGTTTTGTCTCCTCTTCTGTATGCTGCTTATGGAAGGAGACAAGTGAAGTTTATTTTTCAAGTCTTTAGGCAGAAGTTGTGTCGATCTTTGATCTTCATGTCTGAACTTCATGTCTAGCAAGTTAGGAAAGTACAAATGATGAAGGGCCCTGAAGGATTGATGCTGGAATGAGTCTATTTTATAAATGGTATGTAAGAAATAGCACAGTATAATTTTTTTTTCAATGTAGTAGAATTCCAAGTAGGCGAGGACAGAGAAACTTGAGAAAAAATGTTGCACAGATTCACAGTGCCAGTTAGTGTGTGAACCATTCAATTTGTATCTCCTTTAAATTTTATGACTTCAGTTGTAAGAATCATTATTGGCTGTTCTTTATTTGGTTTTTATTTTGGCTTTGGCCAGAAAAAGTCTAAAATGCTGTACTTTATTAAGAAGAGAATTAGCAATACAACAGAAGATATTTTACCTGAAAGCTATAATTCATGCCTGAGAGACCAGGTGGTCGAACTCCAAATGGATGGATGGATGGAAGAGTGCATAGATAGGTGGGTGGGTGGGCAGGCAGGCAGACATAAGAATATACACATGGATAAATAAAAGTCACAACAGTGACTTTTTTAATCTGAAAAAAGTGCTAATTATCAAAATTGAATTTTTGTCACAACTGACAACATCAAGACCTAATCTGGGAGAAAGAAGGTAAAAGATAAGGTAAATTTTTAGAATTATGAAGAAAATCAGATATTATGAATCATCAGATTTTTAAATATTACAAGAGGTTGGGGAAAGGAGGAAAGGTAGAACAAAGTAAGACACTCTGCTTCATACATGGAATTGTAAGTGTTTGCAAATAACTTTAATGTAGATGAATTCAAATCTGCTACTACCTCTAAGATAAGAAAAAAAAATTGTTTTTCTTTTTGCACAGTACTGTGACCTATTCTGGAATCCATCTGTTGAAATGCTTTATAGTAAATGTAACAGGAAATCTTAATGGTTCCCACTTTAGATGAAGTTTCAAAGTTCTTTGTACCAACTGGAGCCAAACACCTGGAAGAGTTTCACTATTATTTTAAATGTTGTGCTTCTAAAATTTGCACAAGGATCACTTCAGCTTTAAGACCTGCATCTTCCCAAAGCAAGATGAATTTGTGCCTGGGTGCGGGGAGAGTATAAGTAACTGAATTGTGCTGTTCATTGTAACAGATACTAGCTGGTTTTCCTGTCTTAATAAACTGACAACACATAGAAACAAAACAAAACCTATTACTACTATGTAGAGAAAGGTTTGCCATGTTATTTATTGGCCTTTTATCTTGAAAATGTCTATCATGTATTTTTTTAAGATATTAAAATAGACAAAACAGCTGTTTTTCTGTTGAGATAGGTAAGTTGAAGAATAAAAGCTCATATGTATGCCTGTAATTAATCTTTTTTGAGTCCTTGAATATTAAAAGAATTATTTTTGATAAACTTTAGTCTGTAAATCAACATATTGGTTGTTTGTTGGAAATACCATTCATTTCACACTGGAATCATTCACCTTCAGGTGAACACAAGATTTGGAGCAGGAAGATCAGAAGTAGGAAGACCAAGATTTTAAAAACAGGTCATATACACTGCTGTTTTAAATAATCTGAGCACCTAATACTATTTTCATCCTTTATCTAAGATGCTTGGGACCAGAAGTGTTTCAAATTTTGGAATAAATATCAGGATATGATTTACTGGATGAGCATCCCAAATCTCAAACTCTGAAATCTGAAATGTTCTAAAATCTGTAACTTTTTGAGCATTATGTCTATGCTCAAAAAGTTTCAGATTTTAGATCTGGAGATAAGAACTGTTGAAACAGGATGTTTAACAAGGCTTCAGGAGAGAAGCTAACCCACTTTTTACATTAATTCTGATTTAGTACTCTTCGAAGGTTCTTGAGCCACTTTCATCAAAATCATCTGGACTCCCTCGTTAAACATGCAGATTTCATTTCCATCCCCTAGTCCATATTTACCAATCTCTGGGAAGAGACTAGGAATCAACAACTGACCAAGTGATTCTCTACCAGTTCAAGAACCACTGGGATAGATAGGTGGGAAAATACAAAAAGCAGGCAGAAAGGGCAAAGGGTGAATAAAGATTGCCAAAGAAAAGAATGCATTATATATTAGAGTACTGTTTCCTGTAAGTCCGTATGTAACAAAATTTAAGACAACTAATAGAAACTTAGTTACATAATTCTAGTTAAGTTTGAACACTGAAAATATACTTCAAACTTCACATCATTATTTGGAAACATGTTAAATATACCCTCCTATAACATAAGGTGAACAAAATTAAGAGAAAGTGGTTGTAACCAGTCTGGTAATGTAATTAGTAGCAAAATTTGAGTCATTTTGATGATAGCGCCCAACAGAAACTACAAACATTGGTATTCTGAAGTGGACCTACTGTGATGGTGCCAGTGAAGCCAAAGGCACCCTATGGGATGTCTCCTTGCTACTCCCCCACCTCACTCCCTGTTTAAGGCACAGAGGCTTTTGACAAACTTAATTATTCAGGTCTTAATTCCCTGATAAATTATAAAATTATTCCATTTTTCAGGGACCTACCAGTCCCAGTTAAGGAATTACATCTATTTCTAAAGACACTGTGACAGACTATATCTTAACACCTGATACATAGCCAAAGCCAAATAAATACTTGGTGATTAAATGATACAAAACTATTTTAAGGGCCAGGGATGTAGCTCAGTGGCGTTGTGCCTGCCTAACAAGCGCAAGGTCCTGAGTTCAATCCCCAGTACTGCCAAAAAAACCCCAAACAAAAACTTCAAATCTTTATTAAACTGAAATGAACTCTTGTGGGATGTTACATGGAAGCAGCTCCTCTCTGAGCCTAAGCAGTAGTATTTCAAGATCTCAGCAGCTCCACTTAAAACAGCACAACAATGGACCAGCTTGTTAACTGCTTAAAAGTAAATGAACATCTACACTCCCATTAAAGCAAAAATGTCATCAATGTCATCTGTCTCTTTAACAGGTCCTGGCGTATTTTGTTTGTGTATTTGCATCTCTGTCCATGAATCAGTTTGACTTTCACTGCTTCCTATAAGATTTCCATGAATCTGATTGTCCTTAGCTTGTGTGGCAGGATTTATAAGTCTGCTACTCAACAGCTGCTTACTGTTAGGGCAGTGATCGGTTCTCTGAACTGTGCAGTGTGAGAGTCTCCACTTAGTACTGGTAGCCATAGCCCTCTTGAGAGGTTCTTGAGGAAACTGCTGAATTTCCTTTAAAAGAGTTGACTGCAACTTTCTCTGTGGTTTCCTTTTTCTTAGTAAAAATTTATTTTGTGATCTTCTTCGTCTCAGATGATGCTTTGATGTTTTGATACCTGAACCATGAAGAAGGCAGTTGCAAATAGATGTTTTTATGCATTCTAGTTTCTTTGGCAAACTAAAGGATAGAAAAACCAGAGCTTGTTAAAATGCCAAAAAATTCTCCATCACTGTATCTGATTTTTTTTTAACCAACACCCAACAGAAAATACACAATTTACTTACAGGTCCTGAGCCTGTGTATAATTCAAGGATCATAATAAAAAATAAAGAAATAGTTTCAAACTACATCTCTGTACTCAGAGCATAATTTCGCCCTGACTCAGGTTGAAGGTAGAAATGTCTGCATTTTTCCCTCAAAGTTAAGCAACTTCTAAAGTAAGATACCCCCGTTCTTTAATACCAGTTTTCCCTCATACCTGATCATCTGTTCATAATGTAACAGAAGTAGAAATGGAGAAACATCAAAAATTTTTAAAACTGCCAGTATGTAATAATTCATATCTTGATAAGCAACTTCTTGTGACAGGAATGAACAAAGAAAAAAATATGAGTGAAGAGGGAGTTTATAAAACAGAAGACAGGGACACAGACAAACTGCCAGCTTTTAGCTACACAGTATGATTCATACATCATCTTCAAGTGTGGGAAATTCAAAACTCAAAAGGCTGATTGTCCTAGGTATTTTTTTTCCTAAACAGTATACTGGCACATAGTTCCCTGGTGACTTGCTGAAACTGCCTCATACTGTGAGTGCAATTTTAAAAGATTAATGTAGGTCTGTGCTCCCTATCTCACCTCCCTCCCCTTTTTTAAAACAAAAATAAAAATATGAGGTGGCCCATTATAATGAAGCAATACATAATCTCTGTTTCCAAACCATTTTCTTGTCTTACTGTAAGTAGTGACCTTTAAGTGGGGAAAAGGTAGGTGTGCACATCTGAGTTGAAATGGAAAGAGAATGAATGAAAACAGTAAACAGATGACTTGAGTTTCAGATCTCCGGTTCAAACACCTAGAGAAAAATCCGGCATTTTCTCATCTATAAAACAGGAATACTGCCTGCCTCACAAGGTTAATGAGGACATTAAATACATTGTAGAGTGTACTACAAAAAAATATTAATGAGGGCCGGGAGTGGTTCCACCGCCTGCCTTGAAAGCACAAGGTCCCGAGTTTGATCCCCGGTACCAAAAAAAAAAAAGAAAAAAAATGTATTAATGAAAGAGCACTATATTTTAGGAGATACAGACTAATGGTTTAACCAATAAACACAAGTTTTTACCCCTTCACAGACTTTTAATCATTAGCATCTCTGCCTCATGTACCTTTGAACAAATACCTAAATTTCTAACCTTAGGACAGATCCCTTTTAGATCTGTTTTATAGGCCTCCAGGGGATCACAAACCCCTCTAGCAATTCATTCCTTAGGAATATTCCACAGCTTTTCCCACAGCTCTTAGGTAAAACCTGTAACAAAACCTTTGTTGTGTGCTAGATATTTTTCTGAAACAAAAATATATTTTTCATAGTTTTTAAAAATTAAATTTTAGAGGGCCGGGGATTTAGCTCAGTGGTTCCACCACCTGCCTCGCAAGCACAAGGTCCCAAGTTCGATCCCCGGTACCAAAAAAAAAAAGTTAAATAACTACCAATAAGAGATTATGGTACATGTATGGACTATTGTTTGATGAACACATGAAAAAGTCAAGCAAATGACTACCTCTGTAAAGGGGGAAGAAGGATCTTTATGTTTCCACCTGAAATTACCATTGGCATCTATTACTTTTTCAATAAAAATATAAAGCCCTGAAGTATCTTAACTTCATGGAATGCTTCATGCAGTATTGGTTCACAACCCTAATTAATCCTCTTAATTTAAGAATCACAGGAAAAGGGAGATGTCAGTACATCAAAAGTTCAGCTCTTACAAACATCAAACCCAACGTTGATCCTGGTAGCACAGTAGGCCTGCACCCACAATGACATGGTGCAGAAGAACCACCTCTCCCACTAGAGCATGAGCTTCCCAAGGACCTAGTCTGTCTCCTGTAGTTGTATCCCCAGGCTTAGCACACCACAGACATTCTTAATGCTTTCTGAATGAACAAATGGCAATGATAAAAGAGTATAAATGAGAAAGTCCAATTCACCTAAATTTACTTTCTTCCTCTCAAGGATTATCTTTGACCCCATAATAAAAACAACATATGAAATTACACTTTGAGTAGATCCCAGATTTAGTCCCTGAAGGCCTGCTAGACATCTTTTTAAAGAAACCTGAATATATATAATTTTTAAAATATACTTACCTATAACCTTGAGCTTCTACATGTTTAAGACGGTTACTTTTAAGAAGTTTGTTACCCAGAAAGGTGACCTGAGCCTTGAGTTTTTTGGTCCTGCACCATACAATTGCCATTTGGATTTCTTCAGAAAGTTGTATGAAAGTCTTGGCCTGTTGGAATCTTTGCACAAAACTTTTGGCATGGAGAGTTCCTATCACTTTCTGAGAAGAGTGTTTGGTTGTCTTTAGTTTGGATTGAGAACATTTAGATTCAAAGCTGGTCTCCTGAAATGTGAAAACATATGAAAATATATTGACTGCTACTAACTCAACAAATATAAGAAGGAAATCTGACTCAATCAGAATTTTAAAATAGAATTTTTAAAAGGAAGATTTTTCACTTAGTGAAGGAAGACATTTTTACTTATTGTGCTTTCCTTTTGTCTTAACTTTTTATCCACTGCTCCTAATACAACTTGGTTTCCCCTCACTCCTGTGCCCCACACTAAGACAAGGCCCATCTACTACAGAATTAAATGGACACAGGAAACTCAATACAAACATTGGCATACATACCCAACACACACACAAGAATAAAATTCCACATGATTAAATACTTCTCAAAGCCTAATAGTGAAAAAAAAAAATGATTGGTGAGCCCTTCACCTCTATATCACTGGACTGTCACACTTATTTTTAATGTATTCTATCCTGAGTAATCCTCAATAATGGGTCATAAATGTTACTAAATACACCCAAGGAGTCGGGGTACGTAGGGCCCTGCAAAGTGCTCGGCAGGGTAAGCCTATCAATCAGTTAATGAACATTTACCAAACATGTTAAAAATGTTTAACTGAGGGCCAGGGATTTAGCTTAGTGGTTCCGTCGCTTGCTTTGCAAGCGCAAGGACCCGAGTTCGATCCCTGGTACCAAAAAAAAAAAAAAAAAAAAAATGGTTAACTGAGCAGCACTTTCAATTCTACTTAAACCATTTCTAACAAGGCACCTTTATTCAGTCATCTTTTTCTGTATCAAATTTAGATTTTACTTTTACTATTCCTTAATGAAAATATGCCACCTACCAAGTCTGCTTCTATTCTCCATTCAAAATTTATCTTCTTTCCAAATTTCTCACACCCAGTAGAAATTTATAGTGGCCCATCAATATTTTGTTTGGTGACCAATAAGAGAAGTTTCCCCTAAAAGCAAACTGAGCATACTGGTGCCAATTGCTAAAAATACTGCAGTGATTACTCTTGAATTACAGATGCTGACCAACCATGTTCAAAACCACTTTCAAGGGTCACAAACCACCATGGTTCTCTCTGAGACACAGAAGTGAAAAAACTACTTTGGAGACTGGTGTAATGGTAAAGAACACAGACTGAAACCAAGGCTTGTATTGTGCGGCCTATACAAACTTATCAGCCTTTCTATGCCACAATTTTCTCATGAAATATGAAAACAGTAATAAAAACATCTACGTCACAGGGCTTTTCTGAGGATTGTATAAGTTAACCCATATAGAGCAGCAATGTCAGGCACAGAAAGTATTCGCTATTACTATTATCTCTCCCTCTGAACTCATGAATTGGGCAGAGTTAGATGCAGGCTGAAGTCTGTAAAAAGTTCAAGAAAGAAATACTTATTAGAAATGATTAAGAATTCTTAAGGAGAATGGAAGAACTAATCCCCAAAGGAAGACAAAAGTCAAGTAGTCACTGGGTGCTAAGAGTGACACTGATTTATTATTTATCCATTAAGTTCAGAACAAACAATTTATAGACACTAATATGAAGACTCATGTTCAAGCTTGAGCCTCAATAAGAGGAAAATAGGAGCTTCATTCAAATGACAATGATGACAAAAATACTGACAGTTGCTAATAACATCTAACACCAATTAAATGTTTACCATATACGCCAGACTCAGTTGAACACTTTACATGCACTAAAACTAACCCAACCCTATAAGGTATATGCTATTATTACAAAATAGAGAGATGTAAAGGTCAAAGTACTTACAGGTCACACAGCTGTACAAACCAGAGCCAGATTCAAACTATCTGTCTAACTGCAAATTCCAAACTCTTAACTGCAGTACAATCCATACTTATGATGAAATTTATGGTCACTTTAAAACTTTAGAGAAACTCCTAAAACATTCCTGAAGGCACTCTAGTAACTGAGTTAACTGGATGCATTTTTTAATAATCCTTTGACTCTATTCATTCAAAAGTACACACCGATCCAGGAGTTGTGGCACACTCCTATAATCTCAGCTGCTCCAGAAGCTGAGACAGAAAGATCACAGTTCAAGGCTAGCCTGGGCAACCTAGCAAGACTATCTAAATAAACAATGTTGGGGATATAGCTCGGCACTCCCTGGGTTTAATCCCCACTATCACACAAAAGAAAAGAAGGGGAGGGGGACAAGAAGAGAGGGGAGGGCAGGGGAAATAAGAAAAAGACACTGAGAACTAAAGACACCAAGCTTAGCTGGGAATAAAAAAGAGAAGGAAGATTCGATCCTTTCCTTCATAAGTAACATCCTTTGCAAATTAGCAGAAATCATAAGCTGAATTAAATTTAGCGAGACTAACCTGAATATCTTTGTGTTTCAGCTGTTCACAGAAAGCTCTCACATCAAGTCCTGATGACTTTTCTGTGAAGAGGAAAATCACAGATACAAAATCTCAAGTATACTATTTTCAAATCACAAACACATTTTTAAGTGAGTTAATTGTTTTGCTGGGTTACCACAAAAGAAATAAAGGAAATGAAGCAAGCAAAAAACTATGAAGACATAAGATAAAGAACTTTAAGTGTTCAAGCTCAGAAAACACAGGTAACCATACCCTTCTAAAGATAATCAGTATAGGTTAACATTAAGAAGAGATACTGAATTTCTTTCTATACAATGCATGCTTTCAAAGGGTTTATTTAATTAGAATATGTGCTATATCAAAGCAAATTACCTTTGAGGACTCTCTTATTCTTTACTGGCTGTCCAAGATCCACGTTATTCTGTACAATGATCTTCATTTGTTTAGCCTTTTGGGAAATTCGAAGTAAAGTATCTTCACTGGATCCTGGTGATTGTTCTTTTTTTAAAAATAGTTTATTTAGCAACTTAGTTACTCCTTTAGCTGCAAAAGCTGTAGGCTTTTTTTTCTTAAAGATTTCAAGATAGGGCTGTCCTAGAAATTCGGTAATATCAGAAGGAAAGGTATAATCTTTGAAGTAAGGCATGGGTTGAATCCTAGAGACCTCTTGAAGCAATCCAAATAATGGCTCATATAAAGAAATCAACCTTCTTAAAACATCTTTATAGAGAACCCTAGAAAGAAAAAAGGGATTCATAAATTGCCTAGCAATAATTTGCACAATACATAATAAATTGCAAGATTCAAAACTGAAAATATATGGCTATCAAGCTCTGCCGCTGTAGATAAAAATACTGAGTATTTTTAACTACGCAGATTAATCCAATCCAAACGGAAAAATCCAAGCATAAAAGTTACTCAAAAACAAACAACTAACTAGAGATGTGTCGAAGGATGCAAATGAAAACGCTGTGGGTAGTTTTATCTAGATCAGTGATAGCAAACCTTTTAGAGATGCGTGCCCAAACTACAACTCCAAATCCACTTATTTATCGCAAAATGCCAACACTGCAATTAAACCTAAATACTGAGGTTTCAGTTTAGAAAAAACAACTCAGACATTAACATCCTTTGTCTTAAACGAAAAACAACACACTTGCCACTGGTTCACCACCACTGATCTAGATGATGAGATTTCAGGTCAACATCTAGTTATTTGTGAATTCCTTAAGAGAAGCATACACCATTATTGTACTCAGCAAAAATTAAATCTCTTTTCACTACAAAAAAAGAATAACAGGGGCTGGGGATTTAGCTCAGTGGTTTCGCTGCCTGCTGCGCAAGCTCAAGGACCTGAGATCGATCCCTGGTACGAAAAAAAAAGAAGAATAACAAAGGTTAAACATTATAAAAAAAAAGATTGGTAATTGAAATGTTATTACTTCTAAGAATAAACAGGATAAAAAACAATATTAAAAACAGGATGTGAGACAATCAGGTTAAGCCATTAAAGCAAGGTTTTCAATCACAGAAGACAAAATATTTCCTACTTTTTTTCAGTTTTGTTAAATTCAAATTAGAGCTAATGATTCAATTATGAGTCTAATTAGCCATCATTTTCACAATATATATTGAGAAATGCAACAGTATGCCTCTTTAGTTTACAAGTATTATTACTGTGCTTTATATCAATAATACACCTCAAAAAGTGGTGGTGTTTCAGGTGGAAGAAAAGTCTAGAATGCATATAGAAAGTCAAACTGTATTTTTCATTGCCATTAAAAAGCAGAAATCAAGTGGCACAAAGAATCGAGTATAGCCAGCCCAGGAATCATTTAAACAGCCCATAACAATATAATTACTGCTAATAATTTTTTATTATTACAGTTCCTATATCTTAGGAATTAATTTGCTTACCCATTTAGTGTTGGGTCAATCTCATGGGCTTCAAATAGGAAGCCTACTCCTTTGTCATAACCATCAGCACTTACTTTCCCAATCTACCCCAAGTAAAGTGGTAAGATGAAGAAAGGGAACTCCCACACCTTCAACATATGACATGAAACTATATGAAATGCTAATAAGAAAGCTAGGCTGAGGCAGAAAAATGAAGAACAAATGAAGGACATCAAAAGTATATACATACCATAATCTGCTCACCAGCCCAACCATGACAAGGTTTAAAATAATGAACTCTTGTAATCCTAGGTGTTTCACAGTCAAACTGGAGAATCAGTTTAAGGTGGGAAAACAAAACCAAACTAATTGGATTTTGCAAATTACAATTATGAGAGAAGAAACAGACTGGAAGTAAAAAGAATCTTTTTGAAGGCAATTAAAGCCTTAAAACATGTTCTGCTAGCTGGATGCAGTAGCACATGCTTTATTTTCAGCACTCTGGGAGTCTGAGGCAGGAGGATCTCAAGTTTGAGCTCTATCTAGGCAACTTAGCAAGAACTGTCTCAAAAGAAAAAAAAAAAATTAAAAGAGGGCCAGGGATGTGGCTCAGTGTGAAGACCCTGGGTTCAAATCCCAGTGATGCTTTAAAAAAAAAATATTCAGTCCAAAATGTAGACTTGAAAATATATACAACCTGCTATAGATTTATTATTAAATTTAGTTTCAAAGATCAAGAATTTATACCTGTCAATACTCTTAGGATATGTGCTAGAAAGAAACAGGAGCCATATCCATGGCCATATTCAGCATTTACTGGGAAAAGGAGATCAAGACTAAATTTTAAGAATTCCCAGATTAGAACACTTTTATACAATCAGAAATACTGCCAAATATATCCAAACAGTTCTCACTCACAAGAAAGTATTTCACTATGTTCAAGGATACAGAAATGCCTTGCAACAGCAATCTAACAAGCGCAGTAACAACTTGCAGGCTCCCAAAACCTTCATTAACACCAACTCCACCACTGGTTGGCTGGGGATAACACACACTTTGGTAGTAATAATCTGATTTTCACTGGACAAAAACAGAAAAGTACATTTCATTCATTTTTAAATACAAAGCATTTCTACAGCAGTTTTCGAGTGAAGATTTGCTTGCTAACAACCCACCAATATTTCAATATAACCTACTGTAACCCAAATTTCAATGTCACGCTAGTCACTCCCACACACCAACAGAAGTAGATACACTACCACAAAAACCAAGTGTCCCTTATTAAAACAAAATTTGTACAGCTGAGGTATAATTGGTTATATCCCAAAATCAAGCAGAAAAAAATCCAAAGGAGATCACAACAGGACATCAGGTTCCCAGCCCATCACATCACAAAGCAGTGAACCACCTACTTGGAAGAAAACAACTCAAGCAGGTCTTCAATCGAGCCCTCCAAATTCATCTTTTTCAAACGTTTTAAACATTGCTCAACCTGAAAGAGGAAGAGCAGCTCAAATTAATATGTACAGGACACAGGCAGGATCACTGATAGAACCTGGAAAGCAAAGAAACCAGACTTTCAAAGTATGAAAACATGCTAAATATCATAGGATTCATTATTTTAAGAGTAAAGAAATACAAATGCCAAAATAATTGATTCTGGTTACAAATATGGAATGTATTCAGCCCAACAAATTTCTAAGATCAGGTAATGCTTCAGAATTATGATATGCCAAAACGTGCCACATGCTGTAACAGGGAGCAAAATAAGTATAAAGTTAATTCTCAAGATTATAATTTTGCTGAGGTAACATGATTTATAATACTGCACTATGAAAACAAGAGTAAGTTACTGATAACTAAATTTCAACAGTCTGTAAGAACTATTTCAGAGATGAAGAAAGTGATTCAGTCACTAAAAAATGTATGAACACCTACTCCATGGAAGATATACTGGGAAATAAACTGGTATATGGGACATTTCCCAAGTTCTAGTAGTAAACATAAGATGATATGCAAAATATTTAATTCTAAAAAAATAGGTATACTTTAAGATTACAATACCCTAGTCTTTTTCTCCACAGTACTTACCACCACCTGTCATTCATACCACTAACTGCCTTTCTCTCCAAACTATACTATAAACTCCAAATGGACAGTTCTTAGAACAGTGTCAGTAGGGATTCAATACTATTTTTTATTTTAAAAAAAAAAGGCAAAGCCATGCAAAATCCTGTAAGAATTCTATAGTTGCCAGGAAGTATCACACAAAAGGCACGCCTGGGACTCCATCTCCATTCTGAAGGTTGTAAAGACCTGGAAAGTACTATACTGGCAACACTATCTTGCTAGAGCTATATATATAATACTAAAAATCCAATCAGTTGTGGATTTTTGTCTTAACATAGTTTTTGGAATAATGGCAGCAATAATCCTTAAATTGTCTGGGGTCAACTCCTAACTTTTTCGAGTTTTAAATCTGGATGCCGTTCTTTGAGAAAAGGGATTGACAAAGACAGTAAGGTTCTTGGAACATAATAAGTAAACTATGCTTCAAAAGAAAAAAGAAAATAAGAACTTTAGCAAGGATGAGAGGACATGGAGAAAAATAAGAACAGTTTTCACACACAAGAAGAATCAAGAATATTTTCTGTCCTTCACTTGGGGGATGGATAGAGAGAGGCTAATTCTAGTGTCTAGCCTTTGAAGACTGAAAAAATTAGCTTTAAAGGATATAAAAGTTTTGGCCTGGGGATTTAGCTCAGTGGTTTTGCTGCCTTCTGCGGATGCACAAGGACCCAAGTTCAATCCCCGGTACCAAAATAAAAAAAGGATATAAAAGTTTTTTGTAAACTGTGAAATGTTAAGCAGATATAAAGTAGTAGTAGTAGTGACAACAGCAGGTGCAGCAGCAAGAGGAGCATGAGACATATTGAGGGATCCTGGGGAACTAAAACACTAAAAGAAGTCACTGTACCAAAATACAGACTGTAGCAAATGCTGTAAGAGAATTACAAAGAAGAGTTCCAGATAACCAAGCAGGAAAAAAAAAAAAATGAAGTCAACTTCATTAACAATCAGAAAAATGCAACTTGAAATAGGATTACCATAACATACACTCAATGTTACACCTTGGACAGAAGATTATCACTACCAGGAAGCCTTAAAATGGAGCTTAGAGGATGAGAAAGCTTCTCACAGTTAGGCACAGAGAGGCTGGGCATTCTAAACACACAGGACCAGAAGAGCAAGGACTCACAAGAGGAAACAAACACAATGAGCATGTAGATTCATTAAAGAGTTCAGGTTAGTTGAAATACAACCTACCAAAGGCAAAAGCAAAGCCTGAGATAAGAAGGCTGAAGATGCCAGACCATAGCAGGTCTCATAAGCCAAGCTGAAGAGACTGGTCTTTATTCAGGACACAATGAAGAAGTATTAAAAATTAAAGTTGCTTAAAGATGATTAACCTGGTTTTGGTGTATAAAATATGCAACAATGTAGGAAATACTACAGGAAGAAACATAAATCAAGATAATAAGACCACTCCAAGTTGACAAGTTCTAAAACAAGAAAAAGGCAGATGCAGAGATTAGATGGAGAGAAGTTTTGACTTACCAATTGACTTACCAAATGAGCTACGTAAAAGGAAGAAACACATAAAAAAAAAAGGAAGAAACAGACAACAGAATACTGAATTGTATGACTGGTATGACTTGTATGAATTGTATTATTTATAATTCGGAAGCAAGGAGAGGAAATATGTTCAACTTAAGAGTTAACCAGTTTGCTTGGGTGTAAGAAGACTCAGATAAAAGCTACTTTAGGGAAGAAAGATTAGAGAAAGACTATGATCCCAGATCTTTCCTTACTGAAGAACTCTTCATACTTTTTGCCTTAGGTTATGAGTTATATCTGTAAGGTTAGTATGTATGTCTTTTCACTCCTGTACACACAGCATCAAGCACAGTACCTGGCACAGAGAAAGTGGTAAAAACTACTTGCAAAGTAGCTCTGTCATATAATGGATAGCACACCAGACTTCCAAACATTACTTGCATAATTAATAAAGTAAATAAACAAATGAGCACCTAAGAAACTCAGTTTAAGAGGTTCTCCTCTATAGTGTAGTCTCCAAGGTGGAGGGCCCAATTTTGTCTACACTCTAAAAATTACACAAAATCACTTTTTACAACTTGCTAGATGCACAATTATTCCAGCATACTACTGATTATTTATTCCATAATAAAGTCCATAATTTTGTTCTTTTTGCAGTTTCAGGATTTTAGTTATGTTCAAAGAATTGTTTCTTAATGTCCAACATTTTGTCTTGATCAAATCACTTTATCTTCGAACTGGGCAAATTCACTATTATATACATATAGAAAAGCTTTTTACTTAACCCACTAAAAATGAACAGGAAAGAATTATTAAAAAAAACTTACTTTTGAACAAAAACTATTTTTCGAAACAGTTTTAGGGAAGATTGTGCAAGAGAGAGAGCCCACATGGAAGAGTGGTCTACAGATCTATAAAACACAAGTAATTTACTGAGATTTCCATAAATTACAAAATAGTAAGTGGCAGCGTAAGCTATATCTTCACAAACTAGCAGGCTTCCTCCTCACCTGTTTGAGGGCCAAATGGGGTTTGTGATGGCCCATTCTGTTGTGGTTGCTGTAAAGGACTGAACATAAAACATCTGTTTCTGCATCTAAGGTCTGGCTCCTCAGAGTCTGTGTGACGAGATGGCATTCTTTAATTACAGCTGTAATACAAAGTTCTGAAACATAGACGTTTAACAAGACTTAGTGTGTATTTCTACATTAAGTGTATATGAAAAAATACAATGAACAAAACCATCTTTTCTTATTGCTTTAGAAGTTTTAAAAATTAATCAGCCTCCATAAACATAACAAAGGATTCTAAGTATGTTGAGAAGCTGGGAAATGGTGACAGATGATATAAACTCCAGGAAATCATTAATAGAAATCAAAACAGAACATCACTTAAACAAGAATATATTTTATTTCTTTGCATCACACTTTACCATGACTTAAGTAATCTTTCCTGTGACTACTCTGTAGTCATGTGGGTACACATGAAGCTGGGCACATGCCGTGTGTGTATCTCCATCCCCCATTTTGCTACCCAAGTAAGCAAGACAGAATGAATACATTCACAGCTTTCAAAGTAAAAGGAATTGTATTTGGATACCACTTTAATACAGACAAGAATATGCAGCCTGTGCTCCATATCTATAGGTTCCACATCTGTAGATTCAACAAACCTCAGATGGAAAACACTTGGAAAAAACTACATCTGTACGCTGTAGATATTATTCTTGTCACTAAACAACACAATATAACTTTATTCACATAGCATTTACGTTGTATTGTAAGTAATCTAGAGATAATTTAAAGTATACAAGTGGATTGTGTAGTACAAAAACTACACCATTTTATACAAGGGACTTAAGCAGGGAGGAGTTCCTAGAACCAATCCCTCACAGTCACAAAGCTCAACTATATTCGAAAAGAGAAACCATTATGGCCACTGCAAGTTACAGTATTTGCTGAATGTCTGACTAAACATAGGTGCCTAGGTGTTTCCTAACCTGAAATGCTAAGAGATAGATAATGGCTCTAAGGCAAGCATCAGATCATCTCATTAGGTGGGTGGAAGTAACACAAAGGCAGATTTTCTACATAAGGTGGAGAATTTGTTAACTGTCTCAAGTACTATACGAAAACAGGACTCACTACCATGAGGTTGAGGAGCTGATTAATTTCCCATACCTAATTGGAATCTGTTAATGAATTTCTGATGGATCTGTAATTTTCCTAAGATAGATGGGAAGGGAGATGTGATGATTTGACTGGCTGTACTTTATAAACATAAATGTGCTAAAATATTTAATATTAATAACTGCTATGGGGCCGGGGATTTAGCTCAGTGGTTCCATCGCCTGCCTCGAAAGAGCAAGGTACTGAGTTCGATCACCGGTACCAAAAATAAATAAATAAATAAATAAATAAATAACTGCTATCATCTGAGTGCTTATTTACCATACCAGGCAGTGTTTCAAACGCTTTTCCTATATCAATTCTTTTATTCCCTAGATCAGACCTAAGAGGCAGGTACTGTTTTTATTCCCATTCAAAAGTGCACTGAGGCACAGAAAGGTTAAATATCTGTCCCCCAAGCTCCTACCTATTATGTATGCCCCACTGCTCAAAACAGCACTCATCATAGGTTGGTAAAGCACTTTCGCTCACAGAGCACTCCAAATAAGATTGTGATTAAAGTCCAAAGTGCTTGGGTGTCGCCCCCAGTTCCCTGGAGGCAGAAGGGAAACGGACAGAAGGGTAAGCTCGCGGAGCGTGACCCACCACAGGGTCCCAGGCAGCCCTTTAACCCTGGTCCTGTGTCCACCAGCCGGGTCCTGCCTTGACAGCGCGTAATCCGTGGACCACCAGCGGAGCCAAAGCCCCACAGCGTCCAGCTCCCCTTCCCAGCGTCCCCCGGGCTCAGGAAGTCCCGCCCCCCACGTGCTTCCTGGCCCTCTAGCGCCCCGGGAAACGTCGGCCCTCCTCCTCCTCCTCCTCCTCCCCGGACCCTCACTCACCCAGGGCAGCGTCAGGGTCCCTTACTGTCACAGTGCTGCGGCTCCCGGCTTTAGGAATCCTCACGCGGTTCCACGGCTCCGGGACTGGCCGCACGGCAGCAGCCATCTTGCACGGCAAGGGACCTGGTGTAGGCGGAGCTGGGTGAGACCAAGTGGAGAGGCTGAAGAGGAGGGGAGATTGGACGGAGTCCGGAGGCGCCGAGGGACGGGGCCGGGGGAAGGGGGAGGGGCCTGGAGGGCGGAGCCGGAGGGGCGGGGTGACCCGAGGTGCGGAGTCCTGGACAAATACAGGGGCCTGGGAAGACCCAGTAGTCCACCCCCCCAGTAACCAAACCCCGGCGGAGAGTTTCTTGGCGAGGAAGCTGGTATTACTGCATTACAATCTCTGTGACTGGGGCGAGGGATCAATATTTTAACCCCCGGGCCGGGGATTTAGCTCAGTGGTTTCGCCGCCTGCTGCGCAAGCGGAAGGACCCGAGTTTGATCCCCGGTACCAAAAAAAAAAAAAATATTTTAACCCCCACACACAAAAGGTATTCTCAACTGTTTTAATTACTTCAGGCGTTTGACAGATGTGGAAACTGAGGCCCAACCACCAACTCCGCTTCAGCCATTAGTAGAAAAGGAAGAAGTGAGATTCACAGGGTTATGCAAGGTGTGGAGTTTATATCGAAAAAGGGATTTAGTTTGAGTAGTCAGGAAAGGCTCCTTCATATCTTAGATAACAGCAAAACTTGGATCACAATAAAGAAATCTAGAGGTCATCTGACTATTCATCATTTCCATTCTCCCTCCATCAGTGTCCAAGACAAGGTGATATTCCAAGTTCTGCTGATCCTTATCGTATTAATATCTTTCTGCTAATTCATTTAATCTGAGCTGTACTGATACAACATTGCTTAATGCCCCCGCCATAATGTGGAGAGGGGAAGTTCGTGAGTTTTGGAGATAGCCACGATTCTTAATTCTAGCTCTGCAATTTATTAGCTCTATGATCTCTGGAAAGTTATTCCATTCCTCCAGATCTCTGTATCCCTATGGGGAAAACGAAGATGATAATAATAGCATCTACCTCACAGGAGTGTAATGTGCTTTAGAACAGTGCCTGGCATAAAACATTTACCCTTAAGTAGTATTCAATGTTAAGTAGTCTCGCCTTGTTGAACTCATTCTTTCTCTCTCCCTCTCCCTTCCTTTCTTCCTTTGCTCCCTTTACCTGGACTATCACTACAAAACAATCTTCCTTTTTCATCCCTAGGGTCTTCATCTTTGATAATTCTTCCTTAACACCTTATCCTCACTCCATATCTTTATATAGAGACTCCTTAAATATATTAGAGTCCACAGTGCACTGTTGGCCTGTATATGTATTAGTGTTGCAGCAGTAACAATTATCACAACCTTAATAGCTGGAAATAACAGTTATGTTTGTGGCGGTCAGAAGTTCAAAATTAAACTTACTGAGATGAAGTTGATGTGGCTGTTTCCCTCCAAAGGTCTAGGTAGACTCTAGGGAAGAATTTGTTTCCTTGTTTTATGGTTTCAGTTTTGTTTTGTTTTGTTTTGTTTTGTTTTTCCCCAGTACTGGAGATTGAACCTTGGGCCTTGGCCCTATATATATACATATATACATATATATATATATATACACATATATATATATATACATGTATATATATGTGTGTGTATGTATATATGTATATATATATGGTTTTTTTTTTTTAAGATAAAGTCTCCCTGAGTCACTAAATTGCCTGAGTTACTAAATTAATGTACTTGAACTTGCAGTCCCCCTGCCTCAGTCTCCCAGAGTCCTGGAATTACAGGCCTGCACCACCAACCCCAGTGTGTTTGTTTGCTTTTCCCAGCTTTTGGCAACTGTGTTTATTCCCTGCCATCTTCATAGTCAGTGGCACAGCATCTCTCAGTCTCTTCCCCCACTTTTCTCCTTTTCAGATACTAGAGGACACTAGCTAGGATGGAATCAAGTGCTTATATAAAAGGTTTGACTTGAAGTTAAAAAAGCCTTATTATCTGAGCCATAGAGATAGCTATAGATATGGATATGTTTGGACTGCAGTAATGAAAAGAGATGAGGGAACCCAAGAATAAGAGCTCTGTGTATTCAGTGGAGGAGGGTTTAAGATTGTTAACAAGAGCTGGAGGACAAGGAGATGGAGTTCTGAGTGAGCAATTGATATTGAAGTCGGAGCTTCTTGACCTGGGGACTATGGAAGGAATACAGGCTTTGTAAATCAAGAAGTAGGGTTTTTAGGACCATGCCTTAAAATTGTAAAACTCAAAAAAAAATAAAAAATGAAAGACTGTCACAGACACAAATGACCATTAAATACATAGAACCTTGCCTATCTCATTAGTAATCCAAGAAATCTGAGTTAAAATAATTTTGAGGTACTATCAAATAGTAAAAAGCACTGCGCCCTGTGTTAAGGCTTCCTGCACCAGCCTGTAGAGGTGGTTTACAATTTTAAACAGTGTTGTAAATATAAGTATGTATAAGTATGAGTTCTGGGAGGTTTTCCTTGTTTCTCATTAATGGGGATTGAACCCAGGGTGTTACACTGAGCTACATCCCCTGCCTTATTTATTTATTATTTTATTTTATTTTGACTTAGGGCCTCACTACATTGTCCAGGTTGACCTCAAACTTGTGATCCTCCTGCCTCAGCCTCTAAGTAGTTAGAATGATATGAGCAATTTTTGATGATACATTAAGGTGTTTTGTTGTTGTTTTAAAATACTTTATTGGATTGTTTTGATAAAACCAGGTACTTGCAGAAAACAAAATATAAGTAAACCATATCTACTTAATACAAAAGTATCTTAAAATTTTCAGTCAACTTTTTGCCCAATGCATTGACAGCTATTGATAATAGATTAATACAGAACAATGTAAGCTCCTAGGATCTGCCCAGCACCAGATAGAGAACATGCTTTGTGTCAGCAAAATCCATAGCAACCATAGAGAAAGGCCTTGCTCTCTACTTGTCACAGCCTGACAATGAAATATCAGGAAACATTACCTAGGCATCCTAGGGACCCCAGCAGTCTGGAAGGGCTGGATTCCAAACCTTAGGCATTCAGCCATCAGGTTAGTTCAGAATTCTGGTGAGAGGCTCTGCCCCTGGCTGAGCTTCCAGAACTTTCATGTTAGAAAGATGGTAACAGGACAACCAGTAATAACAACCAGTGTCATGGCCCTCCCAGAGATCCTCAAGTATCCAGTTCTTTAAATGAAAGTTTTTTATTTTTTAAGCAGTTCAGAAAACTGTATGTATACTGTGATTCCATGGGAAAAAAAAAAAAAATATATATATATATATATATATATACACACACATTGAGGGAAAAGTCAAGAAGGATCCTAGCAAAAGTATAAACAATGGTCATTTTTCAGCAGTAGGATAGACTTTTTTCTTCTATGACCTTATTTTTCTTTACTATTTGCTGTTGTAATGAGAACAAAATTCATTTTAATATGAAAATATTGTACACCAAATCCTAAGATATGTGTGTGTGTTGTGAGCATTAGTACATGTGTTAATATAGTCACACATACTTTTTGGCCTATTAACTTATGACCTTTCAGCTCCAATCTGGGGCTTCTCTATCATGCTGGGACTGGGACTCCACAAACTAATCTTTGCCACCTGGTTGTACCAGTGTAGGCCACTAGAGGGAGGTGGAAGGCAGGAGGAAAAGAGAAGTTACTTTGCTCCCTTACTGTCTCAGTGTTGTTGCCCTAAGGCCAGTTCCAGCCCCTGACTTTTTTTGACATTTCTCAGAACTATTTTCAAGAGACAATAGAAGCACCTGATGGTATTATCTCCTTAGAGATCAGAGTCTCCAATTCTTTGCCTTGTTTTCCAAGCTCCGGGGAAGTAAATGCTTTTACAGTTATCTCTATGTTACCTCAGTGTTATAGTTTTGTATTTTAGTTCTTAATCCATTTAACCAATTACCTGTATTCTTTAAATTTGCTGTATCACATAAAATACACCTATTTGTTCTGTTTTACTAAAGGTGTCTGACTGATATATCTGGAAGCAGAAGAGGTCCCAGTACATAGTTTTGAATATGGTATTCTATAGTCGGTGTAGTTTTTTGTACAGTGATGATCTCTTCACCCAAGGGAAATAGGATATGAGAAATCCATACCATGCTTAGCATCATACTGTGGTGTATCATCATGCTTCATCACCCAAGGGCAATTGTGATGAAAAAATTTCTAAAGTCCTCCAGGGACCAGATGACCTTTAATTCTAGCAATGATGCTTCTGAGATCACTGGAGAGCCTTCAGAAAAGCTTGGGTCTCTACCTCCTAATTCAAGTCACAGAAGAACAGGACCACAGGAGATAGAATATTAAACTCTGAATCAGGACATATATACTGATATGATGACAAACTGTGGGCCATCCTATGAATTACTAGAGAGTCTTGGAGCGACAAGTGTAGCTAGTTGTGTTGCCTACATTTAGTGAGGTTAAGATACTAGAATTTTCCTGTCATAATGCAGAGGGAGGAAGCCAAAGGCTTGGGGAAATTGAAGTGTTGTAGTGGGGATATAGTCTGTATTTTGCACACTCACCCCAGCCCCAAAAATCATTTCCTTTGAGAGGACTCAGAAGTCATTCCTTTCACCAACACATTGAGAAATACCTTAAGGAGAGGCTCCCAATGTCTCTTCACAGTATTCTCCATGATAGTTGTTTTCTGTGGGTTACTGTGATGGTATAAGATACTGCCATTGAAATGGACTCCCTGATTTCAGTGGGATGATGCAGTCCCATGGTGACAAAGACCAATTGGCAGTGATTAACTACAAGAGGCACAGTTAATACATTTACTGTAATAAACAATAAGAATAAGATGGCAATCAGATTTTTTTGGATAGCAGGGACCATTAGTGGTGCCTCATTAATTAGGGAATAACTGGAATGAAATAGATTACAGCAAATTAAAATACTACTTTATATTATAGGAACCATAAAATTGATTCAAGCACTAAAAAGGAAGATATGGCCTCTTACTTAATTTCCAGACTTAAACAAGTTCAACAACTTAGAGTCCTTTGATGAGTGGGGAACATGGGAAAGCAAAAAAAATCATTAAATTTATAAATGTAGTTGGAATATAGGAATCCAGAGAAAATCATGGAAGTGAGACAGTCATTGTCTGACCTTTTCTCACATTTATGCAAAATCTGGCTACAAAATGATTCTCTGACTACTACCCTGAAAGTTGGTCATAGGATGCTCATGTGACAGGTTGTTCCCTATACCTGGAGAGGGGGAATGAAGACATGGAGACATGAGAAAAATCTGAACAAACAGACCTTGCTAAGTTCCTCTTTTTTTAACCAGGATCTGTACCTCCTTTGTCCACAAATATAATGGGTAATCAAAAACTACACTGAATGTTTACTTTTTAAAAAATTTATTACAGTAAAAGACACATTGTAGTTAATTCCCTTCAGAATATGCCCCCCTTACTTTGAACAAACTTATCTCATAATTCTTGTCACTTTCTGAAGCAGTTCTGGAAGTCCTTTTTAGTGTCTTCACAGTGTGTTATCCAAAAATGGTAAATGTGCCTGCTGACTGCTTCCCAATGGAAAAGCAGGCTTGTAAAAGCATTATGATATGTCCTTATCCATCTTATTCAGATCTGGTACCATGTGACTTCTGGCTCTTCTGCAAAGTCAAAATGACCGTGAAAGGTAAACCTTTTGAACTGATTCAGGACATCACAGCAGCCATGACAGTGCAACTAAAGATACTCATATCTACTTTTTTCAGCCAACTTACACAATTTTCCCTTGGTATTTGAGTCAGCATTTCTTAAAGCTCCTATATCACATAAAACTTTGGGTAAATAAATTTGTTGTGCTTGACTCTTGTTAATCTTTTCTTTTATTATGTGAATGTCAACCATAAACCTGAGAATGAGCAAAGAAAAATGTTGCCTTTTTCTCCCTACATATCCACATATCCATTATCTATTACTGGTTATAATCAATAACATAGTGAGTTTAATGCTTACCATTCTGTGGGTGTATTAGCTTTCCTATTTCTGGGACAAATTACCTCACACCCACAACTGGTCCACTCGACCAAGGCAAGATCATTATGGCTGAAGGGCAGGGTAACAAAGCTGTAGTTCATGACTACTGGCTAGGGGGAGCAGTGCTAGAGAAAAAAGAGCCAAGAGCCATATATAGTAACCAAAGTCGCGCGTCTATAACCCACCCAGAAGTATGCTTTATTAATCTTCTGTGTGGTTCCCAAGCTAATCAAGTTGACACTATTAAGACTAAACACCACTTCCACCCCTCCTTGTCAACTTGACACTCAAACACCTCTCCTTAAACAGTACTTCATCTCCAAACAAACATAAGGTCATAATTCCACTTAACATGATACAACTGAAACACAATAATACCTTCCCCAAAGTGTTAACAGTCCCAAGCATTGCAAAAATGTCTGAGTCAAAAGTCTCCTTTGACTCTCAAGGAAAAACTCTTAGCTATAAATGTGGTTTTTTTTAAGTTACATAATGCCAAGGCACATCAGCATAAACACCCTCATTGCAAAAGTGAGGAATAAGGAAACAGAAAAGAATAGGACCAAAGCAAGACTGAAACACAGCAAGCCAAACATTAAATCCTGTAGCTCCATATCAGAAATCTGTGGCATCTGCTAGTGAGACATGAGTTCCAGAGGACTTGGGTGGTTCCAGCCCAATGGCATTGCCCATTGCAACCAATATAACCTCTCTATTGGTCTAGTTCCCCTCACAGCCTGCATCTTTCCTCAGCAGACATTCCACATTCCTGGCATGTTTGACTTCCTAGAGTCTCCACTGCACCTTTAGCTTCATTCTCACAGCTTCATGCACCACACTTTCAGGGCTCTTTCGTGTCCTCTCAGGTCTTTCTTTGAAATCTGGGTGGAAGCCTTCTTGACCCCACACCTCTTGTATTCTGCATGCCAGTAAAACCAGCATCACATGAACAGTGTCAAGGTCTGCTTTCAGTGAAAGCAATACCCAGGCCTCCTTGGACCAAGGCTGCAGTGGCCTCTGTGTACCTGAACGGCTAGGGCACAGTGAAATAATTTCTGGGTAATCAATTTCCTCAGAGGCCCTACTCAAGCAGGTGTCCCAAGGATTCTTTTCTCTTTTGCATCTTTTAAGCCAATTTAAATGAAGAGAGGCTAATTTGTCTCATGGTTTCAGAGGATTTAGTTTGTGCTTACCTGGCTGTGAGGCAGGCACATCATGGCATGGCAACAAAACTACTAGTTCATGGCAGCCAGGAAGTAGACCAGGGAAGCAGGGCTGGAGAAGAAGGGGTCAGGGACCATGTATAGTACCCAAAGTCAAACTTCCATGACCCACCCACCAGAAGTGTGCTTTACTAATGCCCTTCATGGCTCCCACACCAAGCAAGTTGACATAATTAAGCTTAACCACCACAATGGGTTAGGAATTTGGGCAAGGATCTGCAGAGATGGCTTATTTCTCCTCCACATGGTGTTGTTGGCCCAGGTGACTTGAGTGCTTCTAGAGGATCCAATATGGCTTCTTTTCACACAACTCTTGTCTCTCCTCTAATGGTTCCAGTGGTTAGTTAAGGGTAGGTTCGGATGTCTAGGTCTCTCTTTTCTTGTGATATTAGCTGGTCTTCCACCTGTGGGGCTTCAGTTCTCCCCCATGTGGCTTCTCTCTTCTACGTAACATTTCATTTTTCTAGGACATTTTTCCACATACATCCTTTCTTCCAATAGGATTGCCTAGACAACATTCATTTTCTAGGACCTACCTCCACATAGGCTCTTTCTTCCAATAGGATAAGCTAGACTTTTTTAATGTAGTAGCTGGGATCCACCCTGGCCAAAAGCAGATGCTACAAGGCCTCTTGGTACCTGGGCTCAGGAATCCTCAGATGCCATTTCCATTGTATCCCACTGATCAAAACAAGTCATAAGGGCAGCCCAGGTGCAAGCATTAGGAAGGTAGACTCTAGCCTTATCAGGGAAAAAGGGAAAGACACATGACAAAGAGGCATAGACACAGGGAGATATGACTCACTCACTGGAGGCCATTTTTAACAATCACTACACTGCAATAGGAAACATTTCTCTTTAAAACTGTAGTATGCCCATGGAATGCAAGATAAATTATGGTAGGTGAAATAGCTCTAACAGGTCTGAAAATATATCATGACTCAAACACAATAGATGTTTTGTTCTCATCCACATAGTATACAATACAAAATTATTCAAAAAAAAATAGGCTCCTTCCATTCTGTAACTTTGGAATCTCCTAGGGCCTTGTCCTCATCTGTATCCACCAATAGAAAGGGGAACAGATTACAGGGAAGACACTTGCCTCCTAAAAGCATTGACTTAGGAATGGCACTCATCACACCCAGAGCATTGACTGCACCTAATTGCAAGGGGTCCTGGAAATGTAGTCTAGCTGCATATCCGAGAAGAAGAAAATAGATTTTGTTGAACAGCTAGCAGATTCTGCCGTTTTTTAAAAATCTGTAATGAATGGCACAGAGAAATGTTCACATTTTATTTAATGAACATAAGAGATTATAGATCTTGTAGACTATCTCCTCTGCAACCCAAGTCCTCTGTTATCCGAGTCACTTCTCATGACTTCTTCTCAGGTAACCTTCGCATCTACTTCGTTTCAGTCATGCCATTCTCAAGTCATGGCCCAAATCTTGTTGTCAAGCAGAGTTGTTTCAGCTCTGAAATCACCAGACATTTCCTTCTGACTACAGATTCCTATTTTTCAACTTTCCTACTCAAGATACTCCATATAATTGGATTCATGTTTTCCTCTTATTCCTAAGCAAATAGCTGGCATAGTTTTCCAGCCTCTCTTGGATTTTTGTGGCAAAATCCCTGAGGATGCCATTTTTGGACAAGTCCTTTTAAGAAGCAGCAGTGCTTCTCCCACACTCCCCTTTGGCAGCAAGAGAAAAACCCAAGGCAGGGCAAAACCACAGGATGGAATTAAGGGCTAGAGGAAAGCCAGGGCAGAGGAGGAACCCTGATCAGGCCTGCAGGTGAGCTAGGAATATATTTCTATCCAAAACTGAGATACAATGAAGTTAGGTCACTACCTCGAGGTCACATGGCAAGTATTCAGTGGAGCCCAGGTTTGACTGCCTCACACTGGACCAGATGGCCACACACTTTTGTGATGTTCTTCTTTCTTATACATTGAGAATTTTTCTCGTTTTATATACACTTATTACATATTGTTTACATATTGTTATTACATATTTACATGTTGTTTTGTTTTTGGAAATGCTGGGGATCAAACCCAGGGCCTCACACATATTAAGCACTCAATCACTTAGCTTAATCCTCAGCCTGAGAGCTTTTATTCTAGTGCTTAGTCAAATGTTGCCAGCCAGTAAAAGATTCATTTTTGGGCCAGAGATTTAGCTTAGTGGTGCTGCCTCCTGCTTTGCAAGCACAGGGTCCCGAGTTCAATCCCCAGTACCAAAAAAAAAATTCATTTTCATTTTTTAAGAAAAAGGATCATGTGTGTTTGCTACTGTTGCCTTCCTAGTGCTTAGCAGAGCATGTGACATATAAATATTTACCAAATTGTGTGCCCTGAATATCATGACTCCTAAAATTCATATGTTGAAATCTTTTTTTTTTTTTGGTACTGGGGATCGAACTCAGGTCCTTGCACTTGTGAAACCACTGAGCTAAATCCCCAGCCATATGTTGAAATCTTAACCTGAAAGGTGACATTAGGAAGTGGAGCCTTTTGGGAGCCAATTAGTTTATGAGGTTAGGAGCTTTCATGAATAAGGTTAGTGGCCTTCTACAACAGCCGCAAGGGATCTCATTTTCCCCTTTTACCTTATGAGGTCAGTGAGAATTTATAAACCAGGAAATGGGACACACTCCCCCACCACACACACACACACACACACACACACACACAATCTGCTGGCTTCTTGATTTTGGACTTGCAGCCTCCAGAACTGTGAGAAGTACATATTTGATGTTTATAAGCCACCTAGTTTATGGTATTATAACTAACTGAATGGAGTATGACATCAAATGAATAGCATTGGTGGCTAAAGGAAAAGATAGGGACAAAGTCAATAAAACGGTTATTTCTCCTCTCTTCTTTAACTGCTTTAGGGTGCGGGAGATAAGAGTATTTTGAGGAAAAGCATACAAATCTTTTCATATATAAAAGACGGCAGTTAATCAAGAATTGACTATATCTGAACAGTCCTTAGTGTTCATATTTCAAATGATACTTGTTTATATGGTACTTAGGAGCTGTCTCTAATTTATTTTCCTGAAAAAAAATTATTCCTTAGGAAGAAATTACCAAATTTCTGCCATACAGACTGATTTTATGCCCAAGTCATACTCATCTTCTAAGTCCTAGTTCAGAGGCCCCTTGTCTTACCTCCCCCCAAAACTGAACCCCCATCTCGCTTACCTCCTCTTCTCTCACGATTCTCCCTAGTCTGCCTTGTTCTTGAGGAATTCTGAGTACTGAGAGCACCTTTATGCAGGTGAAGCTCTCTCCCACTGATACAGAAAAGTTTTAGATAATAGATTGAATATTAAGGTAGTTGTAGAAGCAAAATAAGTAATGTGTTCTTTTAAGATTTGCTTTTCCCGTAACTCCTTGTTTAAGGTGAGGATTATCTGACTCTAACCGGTAACTTCATTAACCTAACAGAGTTACCATGCCAGGGTGAATTTACAATGTATGTGGCCTATCTTGTGTCTATGACTTGTAAATAGGAACTGGAATTGTATTTACATATCAAACACCACTAGGGATAAGATAATGGCTAAAAAGGATATAAAAAGGGAAATGCTGAACAAAGTGGGCGGGATACTGACCAGACTGGTTTCTGGCTTTCCCGCCCACTCACAAGAAGAAATTTTATTATTTTATCCAAATTCTATGTCTCTGTGTATTTCTTTCCGAGATTTCCATAACACCACAGTGCTGGCATGTGGTGCTCAACAAATACTTGACGTATAAATATTCAGTAGTTCAAATGACTCCTGATTAAAGAGGTCTTCTAATGCAAACCAAGCACAGCACTGGCCTGGCACTAAGAATTTCTTACTAAAACAAAACCCAAAGCACAAAAAGCACACAATAGCATCAGAATTCACTGGAACACATTTGAGGAGCTCAGCATACACTGATGCCTACTGTGTTTATATCACATACACTAGTCTCCAAACTTTTCACTGATTCTAAAAATTATCCTTCCTGTAGATTTTACTTAAAAAGCTTTCTTCTACCTTGAAATTTGAGAATTTTGTCACTTTTGTGACCTTAAAAAATTCTCTTTTAAAATGTAATTTACACACAAAGCCTTAAGGAGACAGCCTTTCACTTTCATTGAGGATCAGAGTGTATAGGACTAACATGTTTTATTTGAATTCCTGAAGTAAATTTTGTTTGGAGTTTGATCTGAATGGATAGGTTTAAGTCCTAGTTTAAGACTTGGAATACATAAAAATGCATTTCCTGGGCCAAATGCTAAACCTAAATGCTGAAAGCTAACCCTTTCACAAGAGTCTTATAATTATCCCCAAATATATGACATGATTGTTGAAGAGAGAAATGAGAAGTCCCCAGTAAACAAATAAAATTTAACTAGGTGAGATTAAAACTCCCATAGTTGAGAAATCAGACTTTTATAGGATAACCATTCAAATGTCATTCATTTAATATATCCTTTGTTTATAGCATTCAAATTCACATTTCAGTGTAGGTGAATAGCCTTAAAGGTAATTATCAACGGCTTGTTCAATACCCATTTTTTCCATCAGAGGGCAGCAAGAGGCTGTACCGATGTTACTTTCTCCCAGTTGGTCTTCATGGCTACACTTAGAAGGAACCTAATAATCCCAGCTGCACAAATCTCAGACAGAATGGAGACAAATCAATTTATCCTTGGCAGAGGAGATTCAAATAATCAAAGAAATGTCTCACAGGCAGAGTAGAAACATGATTTCAAAGCTTGGCCCCTGAAGAGGAAAATCATGTGATGAGAATCCCTGGTTTTGGATGAGAGTGATGTAGCCTAAATTTATTTATGTGATCCTGGAAATGGCTAGACTTAAAAAAAAAAAAAATTGATAGGTAATTGGATGTATTTTCTCTACATTAAAGACAAAATGCCCAAAAATTGGACTTGGAGAAATGGAATCATTATTTCTAATTTCATAGCCTTAAGGCAAAATTTCCAAGTCAAATTTATAAGGGACTTAGTTTCTTGTTTTGCTTTCTTCTCTATTGCCAGTTACCTCCTGAGAGCTGGGCATGGATCAGTAAGATCCCTCCTCTGCAGCTGCCAGCAAGTCTGTGCCTGATTTGGCAAGTTTCTGAAAAGGTACCATGGCCTCCACCCACCAGGATCTCTAATGGAACATAACACCCGAGAACTATGCCAAGGGCAGAGTCAAGCCACATTTTAGTGTTCCCTGCTGAACCCAGGAGCCATCTTTTCTGCTGGAAGAAAAAGTTGGTACTGGGTTCCTTAAAGTACTTCATTTAGGGGCTAAATGGTAGAGAAAGCTCATCTCTGTACACCCAACATTTCTAAAACATTCATTATCTGTACTCTCACAAAACACATGTACACATGCAAAGAAACAAAATTCTCAGGAGAGTCATCTTCCTAAAAGCTTTCTCTTTCTCAGTATTTGTTGCCACCTATTTTCATAAAATCTACATGTGGTATGCCTTACAAGTATATGGGAAAACATGAGCAGAGCAATAAGTAGTTATATGCAAATCATGACAAGATACTCCAGTGTGATAAAATGGAGCCACAGCTAAGTCAGGTCAATACTGGGATAAAAATTAATAATATTAAAATTAGCAGTGAAAATCTCCCCCTGAAAACCTCCTACTGTGAGAATAGGAATATTAAGTTCCTTTTTCTACCCCAAATGTCTAGAACATTTCAGGTGCTCAGTTAATATTTGTTAAATGAAAAAAAATACTTAAATGCACCACATCGAAGATCCACATACTATCCCTTAGTAAGTCCATTTTCAATGGTCTTTGTCTCCCTCCAGCCTTAAAACAGACTATGGTTTCCTCCATCGACACTGGCTAAAGTAGATGCTTGTGTGTAGGAGCCATGTTGTGTCCCTCTTATCAACAATTACATCAAGAGCAGCAAGACACCCTAGAGAAGCTCCTGGGCACTGATACTGACTAAAGGAATGGAAATTTCCCATCTCACACTGTCTTTGGAATAGAGTTGCTGAATTTAGCAAATAAAAATACAGGTTGTTCAGTTAAATTTGAATTTCAGATCAATGAATTTAGCATGAGACATCTTACACTGAAAAAGTATTCATTATGTATCTGAAATTCAAAACTAACTCCACATCCTGCATTTTAACTGGCAACCCAGCTAAGGGGTATGCCCCCTCTGAGGTTAAGGGTGGGAGGATTATGCAACTTTTTAAATTGTGATCTCTTCTTTCTGGCCAGAGGGGCTGTACCTTTTTAACTTCCCTGTCTGAATGTCATTGTCATATGACAGTAACAGTGAATTTCATTGAATCATTTTAAATGTACCATTAAATACTCCAGTATTTGAAAATGTTCCCTGAGCTCAAAGTTTTTGTTTTAAATGTATGCTTTTGTTTCCATGAGAATGAACCTTCTGTGTTTGCTTTAAGGACTCATCTGGTTCAATGCCAGGTGCTCATGTTATGGATGGTCCTCTGGTTTCTCAGCCCTTCATAGAAGGTTGGGCCAGGTTTCTGGCTAAGAGGGTAGCCTCTGTGTGGAATTTCCTGCTTCCTGTCACCTGAGGTATTAGGTACCTTGGTGATGCTCAAGGCTGGCTCCTCATTCTCTACTTGTGCACATTCAGATTCCTATAGCCAACTTCAGCTGGGAAACCCACAATGAGGGGCGGGGGCTGAATGACCATGACTTCCCCTCTTTCCTAAGAGACAGGTTCTTAGAGTGGAGTGGAATTGTGAATCTCAAGTTGGCTAGAACACCTGCCATTATGTCTTTGTGTTTAAGGATCTCCTCAATTAAGAATTTCCAAGACCATGTGCCTGGTTTCCCAGAGATAAGAGGCAGCAGCAAAGGGACAGGTGGGGATGAGTCCTCCAGAGCTGGAACAAAGTGCTGTTAGCCAAGTTGTGGAAGTTCTGGGCCTTCTAGAGCCTCTGATGGTGGGAGACATTGGTAAGGTTCTATGTCTGTGAGTCCAGATCTACCCAGGGTCCAGATCTCCCCTGGAGAGGAGGATCTGGTGGCCTCCTCAGAGGCATGTGGGCTCCCAGACCTTTTCTGGAGAATACCAGGAACTTCTATTCTTGGAGGTCTCTGGATGAGGTCTGTTTATAAGGCTGGAGCCACTAGCCCCTGGCCCCTGGGGTCCTATAATCTTCTTCCTCTCCGATACATTGGGAAATATTTTCTGTGTACACATCTTTGTGTAGAACATTGAAAATAGGCTCAGAAGGCCTCATGCTTCTTGAGTAACAACTAGTCAATCATCAGTCACTTCACAGAGTGGATCTAACACCCAGTGCTGGGATGGGCAGGGGTTGATAGTGGAAGAGTATGAAAAAGAAGACTGCATTAAGTGATGGTTAGGTGAACCTAGCTTTTACAACAAGGCTCAGATATGATCCCCAGACTTCTGTTCATGAACATCCAAAATTACTCCCAGATCCCAGCCAGTCTTTCCTGAGCATCTACATCTAGATGTGACTCTACACAAGTGATCAGCCCCAGGTTACAGTCTCCAAAAGACTGATCCACCTTGACCTTAAGCTCAGCCCTGAAACCTCAGTGGGCAGATAACCTGGTGCCTTAGGAATAAGTGTGGTGGAGGAGTGGCCAGGGGCAGAGGACTCTAGGCACCAACAAACAGATGCCTTTCCATTAGAAAATCTCTGTTCAAATGATATCAATGCTTAAATTATAAGACTCTTACAAAGAAAATGCTCTTTTATAACATAAGCATCATCATTCTATTGAATTATGCTATAAATGAGTATCATTGAATCAAATAAGACCAATTAATGACCATAAATTCCCATCCTTCTAGAAATCTCCGTGGTACTATGTGGCTTTTAAGACCTCTCCCTTCTTATCTGCTGCTTCTTTCTAAAACTACAGTTCTGTACCCCAGGGTTTCTGAACCTTGGTACTTTTGACATTTGGAATGGAATAATTTTGTGTCTTAGGAGGTTGACCTGTACACTGTAGAACATTTATCAGTACATCTGGTCTCTACCCACAGTAGCATGCCTCCTCCCCCTCTGAAGTCACCACAATTTAAAAATGGAGAAATTGCCAAATGTCCCCTGGGGAGAAAAATCTCTCCAAGAAAGAGCCATTAGGAGATAAAACCACCCTCATTGAGAACTTCTCTTGCCCATAAGACAACATTCCCTTCTATAGACACAATTCCACATGCCTTCCTCCTAATACACACAGGCACACACATGCACAACCTTTCTTTTTGTGCCCTTTATTTGAAACACTCTGCTTTTACCCTTTCCAATGACAAAATTGTGCTGATTCTTTAAAGCCTTGTTCACCATATGAAGTCACAATTGCTTATTCACCCTTCCTTCCTTCTCCCAAGAAGCTATAAATTCCTTAAAAGCAAGGTCTATGTACCCATGCTGCCGAGGATGGTCTTCTACACATGACCTTGTGCAGGGGTATGTGTGTGTGTGTGTGTGTGTGTGTGTGTGTGTGAGAGACAGAGACATAGACAGACAGCAATAGAGAACCAAAAAATATACACAACACTCAAGTAAAGTTTTTTATTAAGCATAAGCCAAAACTTTAAGCTATGCAATTGACTACATTTTCTAGAGTACTATGTGGATCATAGAAGCCACTAGCTAGATTAATTTTAATTATTCTAGACCCAACTGGACTTCTATCTCCAGCAAATCTAGATTACTGGGTATTTTTCTTGTTTTATTAATTTTATTGGTACATTTTAGGTATACAATATAATGACATTCATCATTGGAAATTTGCACCTTTACATAATCTCTCTTGGTTCTTATTTTTTCCCCATTCCCCTGCCCTCCCTTGACCCCTCCATGCCTCCCTATTTACAAAGACTTTGTTTCCATTTTTCCATTTTCTCAGATTAATTCCATTCCCTTCTTTCCTTTCCCCTACCCCTCCCATTTCCCCTTCTCCTTTGCCCCTTTTCTTCCTATTTCACATTATCTATTATACCTTTTAGTCCTTATTTACACTTTCAGTTTCTCACACTAGAGAAACTATTCAGTATTTACACATGTGTGTCCTGTTTATTTCATTGAAGAGTATCACCTCAATGTGCATCCATTTAGCAATAAATGTCTCTAATATCTCATTTTTTAAGGCTGAGTAGTACACCATTTTAGAAAAAAAACACATTTTCTTTATCCAGTCTCCAGTTGATGGGCAATAGAGCTGCTTCCAAGTTTTAGCTATTACAAACTGTGCTGCTATGAACATGGGTACACATATATCACTCTGGTATGATTCTTTTAATTCTTTGGAGAAGATACCCACAAGGGGAATACCTGAGTCAAATGGGACTTCCAGTCCTAGTTCTTTCAGGTAGCTCCATACTGATTTCCACAGCGCTTGCACCAGTCTACACTCCCACCAGCAGTGGAGCAGTGTTTCTCTTTCCCCACAGTCCCGCCAGCATTTGTTATTGGGTGATTTCATGATAGCAGTCATTCTTTCTGGAGTGAGGTGGAATCTCAGCGTTGTTTTCATTTGCATCTCTCGAATGACCAGTGATGTTGAACATTTTTTCATATGTTTATTTGCTATATCTATTTGTCAGAAATTTCTGTTCATTTCAGATGCCCATTTTTGGATTGGGCCTTTAAATTTGGGAAGTCTGATTTTTTTAAGTTCTTTATAGGTTCTAGATAGTAGACCTTTGTCTGAGGAAAAGCAGGTGAAAATTTTTTCCCACATTGTGAGTTGTCTCTTCACACTGCTGGTGGTTTCTCTTGCTGTGCAGAAGCTTTTTAATATGAAGAGATCCCACTTGTTGATTGTTTGTGCTAGTTCACAGGCAACTGTGGTTTTGTTCCTAAAATCTTTTTCTACACCAATGTCTTCAAGAGTTCTACCTAACCTCTGTTCCAGCCAGTTCAGTGTTTCTGTTTTAATATTTAGATCTTTAATCCATCTTGATTTTAGTTTAGTGCATGGTGAGAGATATAGATCTAGTTTTAATCTTTGGCAAGTTGAAACCCAATTTTTCAGGACCATTTATTAAAGAGGCTATCTTTCCTTCAGTCAGGGTATTTGGCTCCTTTGTCAAAAATGAGGTGGCTTAAAAAAAAATGAGGTGGCTGAGTGTCTCTGGAGTTGTTTCTGCATCTTCTAATCTGTTCTCTGGTCCTCAGGCCTGTTTCTTTGCCAGTACCATGCTGTTTTTATTACAATAGCCTTGTAGTATAGGTTCAAGTTGGGGGTTGTGATAACCCCTGCCATGTCTTGGTTGCCTAGAAGTGCTTTTGCTATTCTAGGTCTCTTCTTGTTCCAAATGAATTTTGGGACTGTCTTGTCAAGGTCCGTGAAATATGTTGCTGGAATTTCAATTGGGATTGCATTGAAACTATATAGCAGTTTTGGAAGTATGGCCATTTCACTATGTTGGTTCTTCCTAACCAGGAGCAAGGGATCTCTTTCCATTTTCTGATATCGTCTTCAATCTCTCTTTTCAGAGTGCTATAGTTTTCAGAGAAGAGGTGTTGATGGTCTCTCTAGAGTGAGACCTAGAACCTGGAAAGCACCCACTTTTAAAGAAAGAAAAGGAGACAACCTGGGGGATGAACAGCAGTTTAATTCCTCTGGCACTATTTGACAATCACAAAGGGAAGAAGCAAGGCTTTTATACATGTAGGAAAGCAGCTTAGTTATTCTGGCTATTGTCTTTCTGTTTTTAACCTCTGATGATCACCAGTGACTTTAAGTGACTCATAAAAGCTACAGGCGAATTCACAAGTCCCCTGTTTTCCGTTCACCAATCCCGTACATCAAAGAGCACACCTTAGTAGCCCTCTTCTTATCAGATGGTATCAAGAGAGCAGGACGACTTTAGCCAAAATCAAGCCCACCGGCCCACCATAAACATCACAGATGTGCATAGTGAGTTTTATCTCTCTTACCACCCGTAGAATCATTGGGTCCTCTGATCCCAGAAACTGGTAAATAAGAAAACTAGGAAAACCTGTTTTTCTCCTGTGAGACTTTTACAAGGTCTCTTAAAGTTTTCTGGCACTCTTTTAACTGACTTGTGGAATTTCCCAGAAACGACTTAATTTTCTTAGTTAACAAACTTCTTGTGATCTATTCTTACAACTAGATAGCTGAATTCTACAATTTCCCACAAAGAGGTCTTTGATTTCTTTTGTTAGGTTGATTCCTAGGTATTTCAGTTTTCTGGATGCTATTGTGAAAGAAATCACCCCATTTCTCTCTCAGGGAGTATGTTGTTCATGTACAGGAAAGCTACTGATTTTTGTGTGTTGAACTTGTATCCAGCTACTTTACTGAATTTGGTTATTAAGTCTAGAAGACTTTTGGTGGGTCTGGGGATTTAGCTCAGTGGTTCTGCCGCCTGTCTCGCAAGTGCAAGGACCCAAGTTTGATCCCCGGTACCAAAAAAAAAAAAAAAAAAAAAAAAGAAGACTTTTGGTGGAGCTCTTGGGGCCTTTTATAGAGAGTATCATGTCATCTGCAAATAATGACAATTTGACTTCTTCATTTCCTATCTTTATTCCTTTTATTTCTTTCTCTTGTCTAATTGCCATGGCTAATGTTTCCAAAACTACAATGAACAAGAGTGGTGACAGTGGACAACCTTGTCTTGTTCCTGATTTTAGTATGAAGGATTTCACTTTTTGACCATTTAGTATGAAATTGGCTGATGGTTTTTCATAGCTTTTATCAGATTGAAATAGGGACCATCTATTCCAATTTTTTATAGGGTTTTTATCATGAATGTGTGTTGGATTTTGTCAAACACTTTTTCTGCAATGATCATATGGTTTTAGTCCTTGGCTCTATTGATAGAGTGTATTACATTGATTGGTTTGCATATGTTGAACCATCCCTGCATCCCTGGGATGAATCCCACTTGGTTAGAGTGTATGATCTTCTTGATGATCTTCTGCACTCTATTTGCCATATCTTATTAAGGATTTTTGCATCTATGTTCATTAGTGAGATTGGCCTATAGTCCTCTTTTTTGGTTGGGTCTTTCTCTGCTTTGTGGATCAAGGTGAGGCTTGCTTCCAGGAATGAATTCAGGAGTATTGTTTCCCTTTCAATTTCATTGACGAATTTAAAGAGTAGTGGTAGTAGTTCCTCTCTAAATGTCATGTAGAATTCAGCAGTGAAGCATCAGGACCTGGAATTTTTTTAGGTGGTAAGTTTTTAATTAGGCTTTCAATTTCATTGATTGATATTGGGTTATTTAGAATTTTTAGATCTTCGTTCAACTTTGGTAGTTCTTATGTATCTAGGAATCTGTCCATTTCTTCTGTCTTTTCCATCTTATTGGCGTATAGGTCTCAAAGTAGGTATTGATGATCCTCTAGATTTCTGCTGGGTCTGTTGTAATGTCCTCCTTTTCACTCCTAATTGCATGGATTTGGGCCTTTTCTTTCCTTTTTCTGATAAGGTTGGCTAAGGGTTTGTCAATTTTGTTGATTCTTTTGAAGAACCAACTCTTGACTTCATTGATTTTTTGTATTGTTCTCTTAGTCTCCATTGCACTGATTTCTGCTCTGATCTTTATAATTTCTTCCCTTGAATGAGCTTTGGGTTTCTCCTGTTCTTCTTTTTCTAGAAGCTTGAGGCTCAGCATCAGGTTGTTTAATTGGGCTTGCTCTGTTTTCCTAATATGAGTATTCACTGCTATGAATTTCCCTCATAAGACTGCTTTCAGTGTGTCCCATAGATTCTAATATGTTGTGTTGTCATGGTCATTTAATTGAAGGAACTGTCTGATTTCTTCTTTAATTTCCTCTGTGACCCATTGGTTATTCAGAAGTGTGCTGTTGAGTTTCCATGTGTTTATGAAATTGTTGCAGTTTCTTTTGCTATTGATCTCCAATTTCATCACACTATGGTCTGATAATATACAGGGGATAACTTCAATTCCTTTGCATTTACTTAAACATGTTCTATGAGTGAGTATGTGGTCTATTTTGGAGAACGACCCATGTGCAGCTGAAAAGAATGTGTATTCTGGTTTTGTGGGATGGAACACTCTGTAAACATCTGTTAAGTTCATTTATTCAAGCGTTAGATTGAGTTCTAGTATTTCATTGCTTTTTTTTTGTATAGTTGATCTATCTATTTGTGACAGTGGGGTATTGTGGTCCCCCACTACTATTATATTAGTGCTTATATGATTTTTCATGTCCATTAGTATTTGTTTTATATAGTTGGGCACACTAGTGTTTGGTGCATAGATATTTATGATTGTCATCTCTTCCTCTTAGATTGTTCCCTTTACAAGTGTGTAGTGTCCTTTTTTGTCTCTCTTAATCAGTGTTGGTTTGAAATCCACTTGATCTGCAAAGAGGATAGCTACTCCTGCTCTTTTTCAGGTTCCTGTCACAGGAAATATTGTTTTCCACACTTTAACTTTTAGTCTATACGTTTCTTTTGAATTAAGTGTGTCTCTTGTATGCAGCATATTGTTGGATCTTGCTTCTTGACCCATTCTGCCAGTCTATTTCTTTTGACTGGTAAATTGAGACCATTAACATTGATGGTTATAGCTGATATGTATTGACTTATCATTGTCATGACTTTTTCTTTTTGTTGGATTCTCCCCCTTTGCTTTAATTTCTTGTCATGCCTGATGGATTCATTCTGCTGGGCTTCCTGGGGTTGTGATCCTCATTGTCTTTTCCTAGGATATTGTGTAAAATATTTTGGAGTGCTGTTTTGGTATTCATGAAGTTCCTAAGGTGCTCTTTGTCATGAAAGTATCTTATTTCTCCATCAATTTTGAAAGATAGTTTTTCAGGGTACATCAATCTGGGTTGGAGGCTGTTTTCCTTTAGGGCTTGAAATACATCACTCCAAGCTCTTCTTGCCTTGAGGGTTTGTGTTGAGAAGTCTTCTGTGATTCTGATGGGCTTTCCTTTGTATGTGATTTTTTTCTCTCTCTCTCTAACTTCTTGTAGAATTTTGTTCTTCTGTTGGGTTCCTGGAATCTTAACTATTGCATGCCTAGGTGTAGATTTTTTTTAATCACAGCTAGTTGGAATCTTATATGCCTCACTTATCTGTATGTCAAGTTCTTTTCCCCTGCTTGGGAATTTTTCACTTCTGTGAACAGTTTTTTTTATGTCATGTGCACTCTCTCCTGTTTCTTCATTGACTCTGATCTATCTTATGTTATTCTTCTTTGTATCATCTAGCAGCTGCTGGATTGATTTCTAATAGTTCCTTACTATTTTTAAGAAATTTTTTTTTCTTGATCACTAATTGCAATCTTATCTTCTATATCTGACATTCTTTCCTCACTTGGCTCATTCTGCTGGGTAATCTTTCAGTGGAGTTTTTAATCTCCTGGAAATCTGTTTGCATCTGTTTTATGGATTCCATTTGTTTCCTATGTTGGGATACCATTATGTTCCTCAGCTCCTCTATTTTTTATCTGTGTCCTCTCTGGATTTATTAATCATGTATTACACTATGGGAATGATCTCTGCTGTCATCTGAGAAATTATTTCTGATTTTATTTTTTCCAGATCCTCTAGTTGCCAGTTCAGGGAGTCCAGGTGGTTGAGTATCAGATTGTTCCATCTCGTTTCCCCTTGTAGTTGCTTTAGGTGATCTGGAAGTCTGTTTTTGAGACTTGTGTGTGTGTCTTCTCATTTCAACGGTGTTTGGGGGTGTTTGTGCTGCTAGCACCTGTGCAGCTCACCTCCTCAGTGCTGGGGACAGCTCTGCTCCTTGGCACTGGGGGCAGTGGTATGGCGGCCCAGAATTCTGCTCCTTGGTGCTCAGGGCAGCTCTCTTACTATGTATTTTTCTGAATAGGCACAGTACCTGCCCATCTCTACAGCATTCTACACCATTGTGGAAATAGGTGCCTTCACCTGGAAAGTTCTGCTCTCATTTCTCCCTACCAAAATACTCCTTCAGTACCACCTCTACTATTCACAACCCTAGACACACATCATACACATTGTGTGCGTGCATATGATCTCTCCCTTTTGAAAGCACTGTTGCCTTCTTCTCTCCTTTTCTAGCTGTCCTCATTCTCTGTCTTATGCCCAATGGTCCTCCCTTAAAGATGGTTCTACTGATAGAAGGCAAAGATTATACGTTCCTGAGGGGAAGATGGGATTCCAAGGAGGCTACCCATGGTCAGGCTGGCAATGGCGGTGGGTAAGGGGGGGCTACCGTGCTGCTCTTCCAGGTGCCTGGGACCGGAATTGCCAGGAGTGAGGGCGGACGTCCCGCCCCGCACACCCTGCTGTGGTTTCCTTGGTGACTGTAAACCAACCTTGAGTGCCAGGGCTTCAAATCACCCAGAGACTCCGAGGGCCACCAGAGACCTCTGGGTGAGGCGGGCGCGTGAAGATTCAAAGACTCGGAGTCCCAGAATGGCTTCATCACAATGGCCCATACCTGTGATTCGAGCACGCTGAAAGGCTGAAGCAGGAGGATCACAAGTTCAAGTTCAAAAGAAAACAACTCAAGAAAAGAAAAATGGAAGAAGGAAGAGTCTTCAATGGAAAATGGATGAGTGCTTTTTGTTGAGAGAAATAAGGCACCCTGCTTAATTTTGTTTTTTTTGTTTTTGGTACTGGGATGTAACTCGGGTCCTTGCGCTTGCGCAGCAGGCGGCGAAACTACTGAGCTAAATCTCCAGCCCCACCCTGCTTAATTTTGTAAAGACACTTTGTCTCACCAGACTATAACCAGACAATTGAGGAAATGGGGAAAAAGCTACTGAAAAAGATTTAAGAGTGAAGCTGCTAATTTCAAACTTTATTCTTTGGCAATAGATGAAAGTGCTGATGTGATAGATACGGTTCAACTTGCTGTTTTTAATTAGCAGTATTATAGATTATGTATATAGTATCACTGAAGAAACGGCTTCTTTGATGCCATTAAAGTACAGCTAGGGGCTGGGGATTTAGCTCAGTGGTTCCGGCGCTTGCCTCGCAAGCGTAAGGACCTGAGTTCGATCCCCAGTACCAAAAAAGGAAAACAAAACTAAAATACAACTAGGGCTTGGGATTTGGCTCAGTGGTTTCGCCGCCTACTGGGCAGGCTCAAGGACCCGAGTTCGATCCCAGTACCAAAAAAAAAAATTTTTAAAAGGATGTTATGGGAGGTAGGTGTGGTGGTGCATGCCTGTAATCCCAGTACTCAGGAGGCTGAGGCAGGAAAATCACCATGAGTTGAAACAGTGAGTCAGCTGGGGAGTTAGCTCAGTGGTGCCTCACCTGCCTTGCAAGCCTAAGGTCTTGAGTTTGATCCCCAGTACCAGAACAACAACAAAAAGATGTTATGCAAATCATCCTCAAAGCTGTGAATTTCATGAGGTCCTAGGGATCGAATCATCACCAATTCCATGAGTTCCTTAAGAGTAAGGATGCTGATTTTGGGGACATCACTTATTTTGCTGAAGTGAGGTGGCCAAGTTGGAGTAAAATGCTGAAAAGATTTTGTGAATTGTGAAATGATACTGTCATTTATGGAAATCAAGGAATTTGAAGATGAAAAATTCCTCAAGAGTTTTGTATTTTTTTTTGGTACCAGGGATTGAATTCGGGATCTTGTACTTGCAAGGCAGGTGCAGTGCCACTGAGCCAAATCCCCAGCCATTTTTTTTTATTTGACTACTCATTTAAATGGGATAAATGTGTCATCAAGGTGAAAGTCAATTTATCTGTGCTGTATTTCAATACATTGTACAATACAGTGTACAAAATGGAGGGAGGAATGGAGAAAAAGAGTGAGATGTACCATGTACAGGTGCAAACTCCCAATGATGAGTGTTATCATTATGTATGCCTAAAATGTATCAATAAATGTTTTGCTGTAAAAAAATTTTTTAAAAAGATTATATGTTCCTCTTTTTACTTCTGTGGCTTCTTGTAGTGTGACTACAAGGCACTGAATATGAATTTGTTGAATTTAGTAGAAAAATTAGCTGTTGTCTTAAAAACGCTGAGTTAATACTCAGAGACAAATTTAGATCAGTATAGAAAGGTAAGGGCTATGACACCATCAGAGAAAAGATGAATTCATGTAGCTTGGAAAAAATGAATACACACTCTCAGGCATTCACAGTAGCCCATACATAATAAAAATAGCACTTTTATGGTAACAAGGATCACAGGAATCATATCAGACTAACCCCATTCAAGTTTTGGTACCTAACTGGAAATGGGGCAAGGACAACAGACGAGTTAAGAATAAATAATATTGGGCCAGAGATTTAGCTCAGTGGTTCTGCTGACTGCCTCTCAAGAAAAAGATCCTGAGATCAACCCCAGTACAAAAAAAAAAAAAAAAAAAAGAGTAAATAATATCATCAGGTCCTGAGCCTAGGTGCTAGGATGATGATGTATCACTCACCAAAATACAAAGGTGTGTGTGGGGGTGGTGGTAATGACTTCAGCATTTGAGATGCCAGTGATTTAACTCAGTGAAAAGATCAAAGAAACAGTTGCAGATGGGCTTGTGAAGAGCCCAGATACAGGCATTGGAGCCTATAGCTGAGGCTAATGAAAAATGTGGATGACTGAGGGCTGGAATAAGAAGGGATTAGAGGGACTGGTGAGGAAGGCAAGCAGGGGAAAGAGAGGAGCTGGGGAGCAGAATGCTATAGAAGCCAAGAGGGAATCTCAGTTCAAGCATTAGTTTCAGGATACAAATGATCCAGAAGGTGGTATGAGCGAAGGCCAGAGTGGGTTTGTTGATCTGGAAGTGTGTTGAATTTTGGGAGATGAGAGTGGGAGAGAGGAGGGGCTGGAAGCCAAACTGTCAGAAGGAAAGGAGCAAAGGAATAGAGAGAATGTAATGGGTAAGATAGAAGAAACCACTTTTCTCCCCAAATGGATTCATAAAAGAAGGCATTCTGTCCCTCAGTAGCCTGAAGGGATGCCAGGGTTCAAAAAGGTTCTGTTTGTTTTTTTGGCTGTGCAAGAGTGAAATTTGTTTGTTGACAGAGGGAAAATAACTGGAAAGCAGAAGATTTTGAAGTTCTGAGACAGAACACTTAATAAGCAGTCTGGTGAGGAGATGGGATGAGATGGAGATCCCTGAGGAAGGGCTGCCTTCAAAAGGAGTAAGGGCATCTTCCTATGAGTGAGAAGGAAAGAAAGGGTTAGGAGTGACAAATCAAGTAACTACATAAAGAGAGAGAAGAAAGGTCACCTCTAGGCATTCTCACCCTGCTTGAGCGAGAAGCTAGATTGTGAGCTGAGGCCACAGGGTTTGTTGAACTAGAGTTCCATCAAGATGATCCTGAGACAAAGATCTCAGGGATTGACCAGAGATGATTTAAAGTATTGCAAAGCAACATTTAGGTCCCAGGAGTCCTTTCGGATGGACATATCTCTTTAAAAAAAAATTTCTACTTGTCCTTCAACGTTCAACTCAAATGTTTCCTTCTGTGACTCATGGAGGTGGAATCTAAATCATGGGAGTCATTCCCTCTTCCCCACCTCCACAGTCTTTATGAAAATATTTACCATGTTGTATTTGAAGTTCTCTGTTCCTTCATTTGTCTCCCCTACTAGTTCCTGAGCTTCTCAAAGGTCACAATTCATCTCTGAATTCTCATCATCCTGTACCATGCCTAGCACATATTAGGTGCTCAAATAGTGCATGTGAGTGAGTGATATTTATCCCACTGATGGAAGCTGTCTTTGCTTATAGCACCTTTGACTACAGCAGAAAGTCACCAGAAAAGGCTGGCCCTCTGCTCCAGCTACATAAGATCTGAAAAAAGCCACACATGTAGGTGCATGTGAAATAAAAGCAAATTTAAACAATCATAGCCACAAACCAAATGTGAAATGCAAATGGTTTTCTCTAGACCTCTATGCAGTCCTGAATGGCAGGAGGAAGGAGTGGGAGGATGGGGACTGAGTGAAAAAAGCCAAGAGATAATATTCGGTTGGGAATGGCCTGATTTCCCAAATAGTAGAGTGTGTGGTCCAGAAGCAGAGCACTGCAGATGCACTTATTATATATATAAAAAAAAACCTTCGTGATATTTTTTTTGGAGGGGAATAAAATCTGTTTTGAATCTGTCTATCTCTCTAGCATAACCTTGTCTTAAAGAGCCACAGCTCCATGAAATTCTGTTTCAGAGGGAGTTCATTGAATTCAATGAGAATTCATGGTACCCAGCAACACCAGCAATATTGTTTCCTGTACACCTCCTACATGCTCTGTATGTCTTTCTTTATATTTTTTCTACCTTCCTGCTAGATGAGTGTGAGTATCCCTGTTTTATGTATGTGGAAATTGGACCCAAGAAGTGAGAAACCCAAAGTTAAAAACTGAATCTTTCTGACTGCAAAACCTATGCCCTTCCTTCTCTGATAAGCGATACTTTACCACGAGTGATCAGAGAGAGGCAGTGGTGGGCCACACTGAATGGAGACCGGCTTCATGGGCACCCCAACTGTTAAGGCAAATGGGGTCCCATGTTTTGAAGGTCCAGGTGATTAGGTTAATGTTCTGCTCTTGCTGTCTTGAAATTCTTAATAATTTTCTAACAAGGGGTCCCACATTTTCATTTTACATTCTGTCCCACAAATTATGTAGGTAGTCCTTTATGGGATTAGAGCATGGTGGAACTGGAAGAACTTTGAGAGGTTATTTGTTCCATGCTGATCCATCTTAAAGATGAGGAACCTGAGGCACAGAGAGGGAAAGCGGCCACCTTTGGTCACACAGCTCATGAGTGGCACAGCAGCAATAGAACCCAGAGACCCCGAGCTTCTTCTCTTACCACTCTGTCCCTTTGACAGCCTTGACAGTTGGAGATGAGAATTTCCCCCTTCACTCCAGGAGCTTATCTCTAGCCAAAATAGCATTTGTGGTCGACTTGGGTCAACTCATTTTACTCCTGGGCAAATGGTCCTGGCTTTTTTATAAAACAAAATGCACATAAACCTGAATGTGATTCCAGAAAACCACAATGACTACTCTGTGGTAAGAGAAACCTTTCGCTGAGTGTCTCACCTCTCTCTGCTGCCCAGCCCTCCCCTACATGTATTTCTTATGCTGGGGGTGTTGGTTCAGCCAGGATCAGGCAGAGTCCATTGCTAGAGCAGCCAGAACAAGGTCAGGCTCAAGGCCAAGGCCAGGCTCCTACCAAAGCTGACCCAGATAGGAGGGAACATTGACCCAAGGCATAGATATTTCACATCTACTAAATTGATGCCCCATCCAGCCCCATCAGAAGGGCCCTCTTAGAATCACTTCAGGTTATTAAATAGGTAACCAAGTATTTGTAAGTTTCTTCTCACCTTTTCCATGCCCACATACTTGGAGCTTATAATAATAAGGACATAGTGCTCTGTTTTACAGCCCAGAAAACATGTACATGCCTCAGATACACCAGAGTAGGTGGCTGTACTCAGTGGAGCGCCAGTAATGAGATGTACTGGATAGTTCTGAAGACCACATTCATCTACCACAGTCAAAAAGACAGGAGAGTGGCATGTACAGATGACAAGGAACTCTGGTTATGCTTTAAAAGCATTTATCTGGGTTTCCTGGGATTGTGGAAAGGTTTACAGGTAGGAAGAGTATGAGCATCTTCCATTTTAACTTTGCAAGAAGGGACAGACACACATAGTCACCACCTAACACAGAAGAACTACAGGGCAGGGAAATTGACCCCTGTAAGGGAATTGACATGATCCAAGGACCTTGAACAGAGCCTGGTACACAGTAAGTACTTGTCGTGCGAATGAATACTACTTGTGACTTTAAGTGTTATTACTTAATTTTAAGAATATCTTTGAAATATTTTTAAACAGAAAATTACAAAAAGTATATTCCCCTTTTATGCATATATATAGCTATATGCATAGATGAATATATATAAACACATACATAAATATGCATATACATAGATATGTATTTAGGTGTTTATTAAATTTATTTATAAATATACTTATAAATTATATATTTTATTTGTTCACATATGTGTGTTTATATATATACACATATAGAGAGAGAGAGAGAGAGAGAAGAATGAATCAAATTCATATATGTAATCTGTTTTTCTGACATCATGACCATCACTCCTAAAGATCTCAGGACACTCCTGCATCACTTAACTGTAGGGATACCTTCTGAGAAACTCATCTTTAGGTGATTTCATTGTGCAGACATCATAGATATCACTAGGTGATAAGAATTTGCAGCTCTTTTTTTTACCCCAGTACTGGGGATTGCACCCAGAGCCTTCACAACTCAGCTACATCCTCAGTCCTTTTTTATTGTTTTAATTTCAAGACATTGTCTTGCTGTTATTAAGTTGCACATGTTGGGGTTGAACTCACGATCTTCCTGTCCCAGCCCCCCAGAATGCTGGTGTTACAGGTATGTACCACTGTGCCTCACAAATTGGTTTGGTTTGATTTGATTTGGGTTGGATTGGGTTTTTTTGTGTGTGGAGTACTCAGGGCCTTTCACATGGTAGGCAAGGGCTCTACCACTGAGCTACAGCCCCAGCCCTCAGCTTGTGCAGCTTGTCCTTGGCTAAAATGTTATTGTGGTTCATGATTGTAGGTCCTCCCCCTAAAGCAACACACTCTTCTGTGGTGCCATCATACCACTTACCAGCCTGAAAAGCAGCATCAACACAACACTGTCTTCCAATCCACTGACTCCATGCAAGTTTCCCCCAACTGTCCCAGTACCATCTCTTCTTCCCTGCTCCTCTCCAGAAACACCACTGTCTCACTGATCTCCTTCAGTCTGGAGTGCTTTCTGCTCCCTTCTCTGGCTCTGGTTCTATGTCCCTGGCAATCTTAAGGAGCCCAGACTTGCATTCACTGGATGTTTTCTCAGGCTCCAGCTTTGGATTCATGGCAGAAAAGCTGGAGAAATGATGCTGTGCTTTTTGGTGAGCATGTCACCAGGAGGCAGTACTCTAACCAATCTGCCCCATGACTGGACATATCAGCATTCATCACTTGCCCCAATTTTTGTCTGCCAAATTGTCCCCTGTGAAGCCATCATTTATACTTTGCATATGAATAGCATTTTGGGGGACATATTCCAAGATTATCCCTATCTACTATTCATCATAAAACTTCCACCCACCAGCTTACTACTCATTAATGACTCCTGCCTTTACCAGCTACCACTGTGTTGACTGTCAAATGGAGATTGTTTATTGCTATTATTCAGTAGTTGACATCCTATTGTAAGAAAGAAATTTTCTTCTTCATTTGTTTGTACTTTCACTTATTTATCTCCATGTGGTCTCATGAATATTTATTTTATTCATTAATTTTAATCTAATATTTTCATTATTTAATTTGATACTTTAGTTGTCCTAATTCGGGTCAGTGGTAGCTTCTTCATATTGACTTCTATCTCCTTCAGACATGATCCTATCTATTCATTCTTTGAGCACTTCTTTATTTTCTGTTGAGATAATTCAGGCTCATCTTGTTCTTTCTTTGCCCTGACCTTACAAACACCCAGGTAAAACTGGCTTATATTACTGGAGGGTATATTTAAAAGCCAAAATATGGATACTAGATGTATTTATTGCTACATGGATCTATGACTATTCTCTAATATACGTGTGTGTGTGTTTTGAAATTCATAAGTTCATATCAGTACTTTCAATTTTAATCCAACCCCTTAGACTATTTCTAGCCTTTCCTATTTCCATCTTTGTAAACCTTATCTCAGATAGTAAGAAACACAGATCTGACTATCCTGAGTACATCTAACTATTTCCTTAATTGACTTGCTTGCTGAATATAACCAGTCCCCACCTTCTAGCTGCTGCTTCTCCACGCCACCTCTGCATCTTCCCCACTTTTGTCCCCAGCCATCTGGCTACCTCCCACATTGTGATCACAAATACTCCTCCTCACTGCCCTGCTTCTTTATACAAAGATGGGAAAGGAAGGAAGGGATCTGTATTTTAAAGGATTTCCCAAATGAATATAAGCACCTAGGCAGGTTTGCACATTATTGGATTAGAGGACCAGTACAAAGACAATATTTGTATCTAAACATAAGGACCAACCATCAAACTCATCATATGACATTGTCCTAGAAACACAATAGTTTTGCAAGGAGTCAGTGTTTCACAGTTAAGGATGGAGAGAGAAGGCCCCTGGAAATGATGGTCCGTCCATCTGAGTCAGTTCAGACTGGTATAACAAATTACCATATACTAGAAGCCTTAAAGAACACGCATTTATTTCTGGAGGCTGGAAAGCCCAAGACCAACCAAGGTGTGAGCAGATACAGTATCTGGTGAAGACCTGCTTACTGATTTGTAGATGGACATATTCTTGTTGCATCCTCACATGATGAGGAGGAGCCATGGTAAAGGAAGAGTGAGACAGCCTTTGAGTCTCTACTTAAAAGGGCATAATCTTATTCATAAGGATCTACCTTCATGACCCAACTATTTCCCAAAGGCCCCCTGTTCAATACCATCACATTGGAGATTAAGACTTCAACATATGAACTTGAGAGAGAAAAAAACATTAAATCCATAATAGATGATAGAATAGCAAAAGCAGCTGATGCCAAGAAAAACATAATTTTGTTTCCAGCTGACCCTGACTGTGCCCTCTCAGAATTCTCATATGCCCCTTTGGGAGTGTGCATATGAGTCACTGTTCCCTAATCTAACTTTGACTCCTAAGGTCCATGAAGAATATGACTGATGTTAATTTATTGAAGGCTTCCCTTCATTTCTAGAGGTCTTGTACTTTTTCACATAGGGACAGGATTGTACTCTAGGGAATGAGTATAAGCACTGGATGTGCAGCTTTGTGTTCAGCTTATCTCTGCCAATGCCTCAGTTTTGACCTATAAGTTCTGCTCTCGGCTGTCCTAACCTCGGACCCTTACACAGCAACCTCACCGCTGTCTTTCTTTATTCTTTGACGTATGGCCTGGCAGGAATCATAAACCTAACTCTGAACTCTACAGGCCAGAACTGCCTAAGCAGAGCAGTATTAATCCACCTAAGCCAAAGTTATTGCATTTCCTCCAGCTCCACACGAATGAAGAAATTTGTCAAATATTTATTCTGGAAGAGAAATTAAAATCAAGTTAATAGGAAAGGAGGGTGAATGATTGAATTCTGTTATTGCCTTTCCTGGCTCCATATGTTGCTGGAAAAGCCATAAAACCTTATTTGTGCTATTCATTTTCATATTTCCATGCTTACATTATAACTGAAAGTAAAGTCAGGGCTGGCTCCAAATGAAACATCTCTGCCTGGAAAAGGAACACTTTGTCCCAGAGCTATAACTGGTACAGCCTTCAAAAGCAAACTTGCACAATAAAGTTAAGGAGAAAGTTAAACAAGAACTGAAAAGAGAAAAACCCCAACAGATGGAGACTCTTTAATTTATTAAAGCTTTGAGAAAGGTCTACAGAAGTATCTGGTTTGCCAGTAACAGCAGGTTGGTCTCTGAGATCTTCCTCCAACCTATCAGTTCCCAGAAATCACCATTCAGGGCCTTGCAAGAGAAGTCCTTGAGTAAATTACAGATGAATATGGATCCCAAGAAGACTCCAGTGTGAGGCAGAATTAGAGTCTACCTTTTTCTAAGATAGAAGCAGGGAACCACAGATGTTATTTTGTTTCCATATATGTGTATTTGTACATCAAAAAACAAGTATTCAGAGAAGAAAGGAAGGAACAAACCAGACTATTTGGTGACCTGAAAAGAATGACATAATAAATAGGGGGAAAAAAACTGGAGTTGTGGACCACCACTTAGCTGGAAAATTATTACAATTGATTTCCATAAGAAAGACCATGAAGGTAAAAAAGACTGTACTTGCCAGCACATAAAGAAGCTCAATTAAGGGGCTTCCCTTGAATTCCCACTAAGCACACTGCATTTTGTTGGCACCATGCCCTAATAAAGGAAATAGGGTCTGGTTCTGACATAAAACTTATGCCAGACCAACAGGGTGCTGGAATTGGCTCAGACTGGTTTGTGAGAGATTTTTACATATTCAGAAAATTCTTGAGCAGGTTGCTAAGCTATTGTTAGCGTGAAATTGACCACAAAAGGAATATTTAAACCATGAAAATGGACAAATGCTACAAATCGTAACTTTGTTTTCAGACAGCCAGTTCACTAGTACCCCATTGACAGCATACAGACACCCCTAGGTCGGCAATGAGAAACACAAGATCTGCACAAGAAAGGTCAGTATGATCACTCTGGAGGCAGTCACCAGAAGGGGGCAAAGCCATTAGGTGTCAAGAGAGAATGAAAGATTCCTATGGGAAACAGCACTTATGGATAGGGAAGGAACGGAATATCTGTTCTCTACCCTAGCCAAACTTAACCATCATCATGCTCCTCCCCAGTCAGGGCTGACCCATCAGCCTATGCAGTTTCTAGCAAAAGGCAGAGAGGAACACAAAGAAGGCCAAGGAAGGGATGGTAGAAAAGCTGCTGATACACAGAATTCATTGGCTCTTGAGAGCAGAAGGGTCTCAAAGATGACTCAATACAACCCTCTTACTTGCAAAGAAGTAAAATGAGACCAAAGTCATATAGCTAGTTAAGTGGCACTGACAGAACTAGAAACCTGGTCTCTCACTTGTTATCCCTACTGTATGCCAGGGGCTTTGTTGGTTCTTAATCCTAGCCCTTCCTGGTGCTACCTCTAGCTACTCACAGAGAGAGATGGAAGGAATTTAAAGAACTAATGCTGTTTATTCTCACCCTCCCAGGTTTATTGATTCCTACTACAAAGGACCTACCCACCAAGTTAGAAAGGCCATGTCTAGCTGAAGAGCTAATAATGAAGATGCTGAGTGTGTACCAGATGGTATAATTGAAATAAAGGGTCATTTGTTCTGAACTGAGTTCCAAGTCGTAATTTTAAATCACAACCTTTACTCCCTGGGAGACTAGTAAAAAATGAGCTGGTGATCGCAATTCCTTCCAGATGGAAAAATGTTGATGTCATCCTGAGCTTGGCCTCTGTAAGAGTCATTTCATTCTACCTAGAATAATGGGGCAGCTAAGGTAGAGGTGTCTGAGTTGGAATGAGTCTCTGAGCCCAAACAGGCCCCTCTAGAGTTATTTTCTGTCAGTGTTGTGCCTCTCACTTTGAAGAGAGAGACTTGTGCTGTGGCTACACCAGCTGTGTCTTCTCAGGGAATAGAAGATTTGGTTTTGTACATGCTATCCAACTCCTGACATCAGCATTAAACTCATGTTATATTTTAAAAAGAAAGATTCTTTTTAAGCCTGGTTAAATAAAGCCTTTGTGAAAGAACAACTCCATGCTGGTTCCTAGAGGTATGGATGGACTATACAGTTCAACTGTCCTGCTGCTTCTCTGCAGTGATTATTCCCACAAAAGCAGCAGAGGAGGCCGGGGATTTAGCTCAGTGGCATCACACCTGCCTCACAAGCACAAGATCCTGAGTTTGATCCCTGTTACCAAAAAAAAGCAGCAGAGGAGAATTAGGTTCACCTTGGGCAGTGTGGACTTTCCTTCACATGAAGATTACAGAAGTTTTCTTTAAAAGGTCATTTTTGAAGACTAATATGAAGGAAAAAGGACTATCTCAGATTAATGTTCAAAAATTTTTGTGTCTAATAATTATATAACTGAGATGATTTAATGGGCCATCTACAGATATGTCCACAGATGGTGAACCTGTCCTTATTGCTTCTCGGCCTTTTGGTTAAGATGGTGCACCCCACACAGTTGAATGGAACTACAGCAAAGTAAAACTGGAAACATTTACTATACTGTTATCCTCAGATCATTGTAAGGACCGCAGCTCTGTGTAGATGAGTTGGACTCTTACACACATGTGCACTTTGTAACAACTCAGCTAGGTTCAAGGGTCCCACCTTCCCCAGGACCAAGAGGGTTCTTGGGATGCAGAATCTTAGTTTTGAGATCAGAGTAGTCCCGGGTAAACTGGGAAGGGTTGACAATGCCATTAAACCTGAACTCCCAACTCATCAACTAGGAAATTAAAGCTCCAAGAAATTAAGAAACTTGCTCAAGATGACATACTATTTGATGGCAGGACCTGAATTTGTATTCCAGTCAGACTTCAAAGATGGAACTTTCCTTTTAAAAAGGTGTGAAAATATTAAACATGTAGATATTTCTTTGTAGTCCTTCATGATGAGCACTAAGAAGAAAAGAGCCTTTAAAAACAGGCTTGGAGGTGGTCATGATGGTGCAGGCTTGTAATCCAAGCATTAGAGAAGCTGAGGCAGGAGGATAAGGGAGTTTGAAGCCAGCTTGGCCTACATAGGCAGTTCAAGGGCAGCCTGGACTACACAGAGAGATTCTGTCTCAAAAACAAACAAACAAACAAACAACAACAACAACAAACCCACCCAGGCTTGGGTAAGAAAGAAGATTTCCCAACCTTCTTTGGGAAGAAAGCATGGAGAACTCAGATGATAGTATATCTCACATTTTACAAAAGCCATAATTTTCTGATTGTGAAGAAATAGTTCATAAACAGGGGAAGCATGCATTCTGGTTTTCTAGTCTTGGTTTATTTTTATTGTCTTAATAAATAATTTAATGTTCCCTTTCACTCTCAAAAAAGTCCTGTTTAAATGATAAGTTACATGGTCCCCCAAGCCAAGAAGCTTACCACCCCATAATAGAAGAAGGATGTGACACATTGAAAAAAACAAGAAAGTCCATTCTTTCTCCCTGACTAGTTGTGAGAAGAGACAAGTAAGTGAAAGGAAAATAAAGGCAGATGAAGGATCCAAGCAGCAGAATACAAGAGTCAGCTTCTACTGGTTAGCAAGATCTCTAGTAAAACATTCTGAAAATTTCTGAGCAGATTGTTAAATCATTAATAGCTTGAAATCACCTATAATGGGACTGCTTACACCACAGAAATAGGCCAACCCTATAAACCGGGACCTTCTATTTCCACAGCTGTAGCTACCAGCACACAGCACACTGCTGGTTGTAGAGTACTAATTTGCGTATTCTCTCTCTCTCTCTCTCTCTCTCTCTCTCTCTCTCTTTCTCTCTCTCACGCATGCGTGCATGCACACACACATAAATTATGTGCTACAGTGACAAGAGTGTTTTAGATGCACCTAATTAAGCAGTGCATTCCACAGAAAGAAATCTTTGTTCTGATTTCTAGTTGAAGCTCTGGAAGAATATCACCTCTTAGATCAACATGGGGTGTGTTACTTTAAATTTAGTATCCCTATTCTGTTTTTGCTTGCTCAACTAAAGTTTACCTAATAATCTTTCTGGAGAATTTGCCAAAGAAGGCCTTGAGAAGAAAAGACTGCCTGGATCAAGAACAATTACAGAGGGGTCCTCAGATGAGTCTATATGCTAGGAATGGTTATTGTCCCACTGGAGCCAAAAAAGACCTGAGTAACTCACTGACTTTAGACATGAATGCCAGCAAGGCCAGTGGTGATCAGGTAGACAGAGCACATTACTATGGGTCCCATAGAATAGAGGAAACACAATAGTAAACACTTAACAAATACTTGCTTCTCCCTCTGCTTATGCCTGGCTTCCTTCCCTACTCCTGGCCCTGATGATTTTGGGCCTAACATTAGATACAGAATCAATAGCCTTCAATAGATTGCTTAACCAGCTTGTATACCTATTGAAAGTCTAGCTCTGTTAAAAAAATCCCTTACCCTATATAACTCATCATTCAGCTTCTCTGATCAAACTCTAACAAATATAGAAATTGATACGAGATTTCTGGTTTCACAGAAAACTTTGTGATGGGTCCTTTGAATTAACTTTGGGTTTTCTGGAATTGTAACTCTGATCTGAGTAGATTTAAAGGCATTAATTACTCTATTCCCAGTGGTAAGGAATACTGACCGACTGGCAAGATGAGGTAAATTATTTATATTATAATCTACAACTTACAAAAACATGCAGTCAATTTTCAGAAGTCAAGGCTTCTTCATGACAAAGCAGCTGTTGCCATAGAACATTTCTAGTAAAAATAGGTACAAAGGAGACAGTTGGGTGCTTCTTAGTGTGCTAGAGGACTTGAAAGAATGAAAATGATGAGTTCAGGCCTTAAATGTTCAGCTTACATTGTAATGGGGATATATGGGTAAATTCTGACAAAGATAGGACCTTTATCCCCCCAATTCTGCCGATTTTTCACAAGAAAAAGCATTTCTTCCTTTCCTATCTGAGATTACTCTTCCCTGTCTGAAGAAACCACTATATCCAGTCCTGATGTGGTTGTTTTGCTGGGGATTGCTGATCTTTTTTAAACCTATCCTAACATGTTCTCATTGTTTCTAAACCTCTAACAAGACTCAAGTCCTGACAAGCCCAGAAGATAATATAGAGGTGATGATACACTGGAAGATATAATATATACCCCCAAAATGCAGTTTTACCCATTTTATGGATAGAAACTTGGGGAAATATATGGGATGGATCCTAAAGGTGGAAGATCAGGATGGAAGAAATGTTGGGCATGGCCTAATCGAATGATACGGGTGTGCTACACAGAAATTCTGGATTTAAAGTACTAGCCTACACAGTTGAGAGTGCCTGGGAATGCCTCTAATAGTGGTTGGTTCATTGAAACCTGGAGCCAAAGGTGACCTATCCTATAAAATGCCAAAATTTCCTTCATACACTGTAAAGCAACAGTTATTAAAATGTAGTTCACTGAGAGTGGGTTTTTCTAACACCATCTTACATGGTATATAAGATTGGTACTATTTTCATAAAATGTTATTTGCCCTTTTGCACTATATTGATAGTTCCACTGATGGCGCAAAAGTAATAATGGGTAAAGCTGCTATTGCATTAACATCAAGAATCCAGGCAGCATTACCAAATTGTACAGGTAGTCGTTGTAATCTGCCCTGCTACACGCTAACAATAAAAAGGAGAATTCAAGTTTCACTTAAGAATAGCCTTATATAAAAAAAAGAATATCCTTATGAAGTCATGAAAATATTAATTATATTAAATTTCAACACTTGAAGGTGTATCTCTTAAATATTCTGTGTAGTAAAGTGGAAAGTTTTTGTAAAGCACTTTTGCTATGTATTGAAGTATGATTATGGTTGTCTTGAGAACATCTGTGAATTTTAACACTTCTGTGATTACTTGAGTTTTGAGCTGAGCTATCCAATTTTTTCTCATGCAATAGCATATTTTACTTGAAAGAATGACTAACAAACAAAATATAGACATTTTTCTGAAAAAGAATGTAGTGAATCTTATTTCAATTATTAGAACTAATAAAATTTTTTGGTAATAAAAAATTGAAATTTAAAGTAAAACTGCATCATGAAAAACTTGCATCTGCCCCTACAAGCTTTGACAACTTTTCTATTTTTGATATTAACAAATCTTGTTACAGTGAAATGTGTCAATATTGAGAAGATCTGTGTATCTCATATCCAATATTTTGCAAGTGCTCAGTGGATGATATTAAGAAGCCATAAAAGATCCACTCAAAGTTTAAGGTAGATCATTGGATTTCAACAGAGTAAAATAATTTTCATGGATGAAGTTTCAATTTCATGTTGTAATTAACCTTTAAGAAAATGTTATTTGCCCCGGGGATTTAACTCAGTGGTTCTGCCACCTGCCTTGGAAGCACAAGGTCCCAAGTTCGATCTCCGGCACCACAAAAAAAAAGAAAAGAAAAGAAAATGTTATTTACCAGGTTTTGGTATTGTATCAAAGGAACATTTATTAAGCTTCTCAGCTTTAATTTTTAATTTGCATAAAAATAGATATAACCAAATAAACGAACTACTCTTTGGAACTCTGCATAATTTTTAAGAATACAAAGGAGTCTGAAGCTAAAATATTTGAGATGTACTATCACAGAGATAGGTATCCACAGGTTTAATGAGACTTGAAGTGCAGATTTACTGTTTAAAACCTATCCACTCCAAATTTCTCCCAAGAAAATTCAGAGGACACTCCTTTTAGCAAGTCTGTAAGAAATATATTAATGAAATGAACTCCAACAGCCTTGATCTTTGCTGTGTTGCCATCTAACTGGTCCCCCCGAATTCAATGTGAATGATTGGATTTAGAGATGGCAGCAACCTAGTGGTAGAATTCATCACCAAAAACAAGGTGGATGTGGTACAGTCATGGTTCACAGAACGGTTTGAACTCAAGGTCACTAGTGTGAGGTGATTAATCCTGGTGATCCTACAACCTACTAGAAAAACAGTCTGCTGAAGTGTTACTTAGTTTGTAAATGAAGAAAAGCTCTAGGTTTGTTCAATACCAGTCTGAGCTGAATTGCCACAATAAAGTCATGTGACCCCCTCAACTGATTCCTATATATAAGCTGGTTCACAGATCCAGAGCCTCTTGAGCAAAGACGCATTGAGTGATCTTCAAAAGTTGTCTCTTCATGGCCAAAACTGTATATTGTAAATCACCTTCCTAGCCCTCCCTTCCTAACAAGATATATATCTGACTCCTTAACTAGAGCCTATTGCACATAATTTGCTCCAGTTTTAAGTGTCAAATTATGAATACCAAATGTGATTTAAGGTAATAAACAAGTTCCTGTGGCAACTGAAGTATGCCTAGAAGCTAATCAAGAGTGAGATCCATCTCATGAATAATTCCAAAGTTAGGCATTGAAATTAGCTGAATGTTAACTCTTTATGTTCAGGGGAACAGTTCAAGAAATATATCTATTATATGTCTACTTCCTGCCATGTACTGTGCCCGGGTACAGAGGAAGAATAAGACACAGAAAAAGGTCTTAGTCCTCATGAAGTTTCCTTTAAGAGGCAGGATGAGAAGGAGCCCTGGGAGCCTTCCTCTCCAGTCAGTTTGTCCTCTTCCTTGTCTAGATTGAATTGTGACCAAGTATCTTCTCCAAGGTTCTTTCTCACCTCTCTGTTTTTCTTAGAGAAAAAGTATTTGTCTCAGCAGCAAGAGCAGCAAGTCTTTCAATGTGTTGACTACTTAGGTTAATCAGTGATCTGGCACCCGGTTACTGATTCTTGGATCTGATTATTTATTATTTATACCATTGTTGTAAGTGAAGATGGCATTTTGCAAAGAGTGGAACTCTGAGAATGAAATCCCAGCCTCAAGGCATTGACTGTCTGATTTAGACATAAACAAAACATTGAATAAACAATGAGACATCCAAGTTGAGTTGATGTGGATGGAAAGGAGGAAAACAACTGGAACACCAAAAGGAAAAAAATGAATTTTATGAAGGGATTTGAAGGAGAAAAAAGGAACATGAAAAATGTGGGATTTCTCAAGAGAAATTCAAGAAAAATTACCAAATCAAGGGCTTAAAAAAAAGCAAAGCTGGGCTGGGGATTTAGCTCAGTGGTTCCGCCACCTGCCTCACAAGTGCGAGGACCCAAGTTCAATCCCCGGTACCAAAAAAAAAAAAAAAAAAAAATGATCTAACTCTCAGTTTGGGCCAGGGATTTAGCTCAGTGGTTTCGGCGCCTGCTGCGCAAGCGCAAGGACCCGAGTTCGATCCCTGGTACCAAAATTTTTAAAAAAAGCAAAGCAAAAGGAGCATTGAGAAGAAAGCCCCAGAAAAAGAAAGAACTCAATGAAATTTTCTGCTTGTGCCTTTTGATTGGAGAGTGGAGAGAAGGGACAAGTATACCTGAGGGGAGAAAACCTTAATTATCATGGGTAGAGGTGACAAGTCACAGACTAGGGTTTAGTTTCTGGAGGAAAAGAAAAAGGTGACAATAAGAAGTGTGAGAAAACTTGAGTCTGGGTGGGAAGAGAGGAGAAAGATGGAGAGCTCAGATGAGATTTTAATACAGATCAAAGGAGCTGGCCACTTTCTGTAAGCTGGGCCACCTGTACCTGATCTTGATGTTTTTAGGTTCAGAGACTTCCTCTTACTGATTTACTCAGAGATGACTATACTCTAAAATTCACAAAAGATTGATCTATAAACAAGAATTTAGAAGTATTGAGTCAGAGTAGGTGATAAAGGTTGAAAGTAACCAGGTAGAATAGATAAGTCATGCAAACAGTAAGCACAGAGGGGTGGACCACCTACATTAATATCAGATAAATTAGACTTCCAGACAGAGTAATTCCAGTGATAGAAAGGGACATTTCATAATGATAAAGGAGTCTCTTTATCAGAAAGACAAAATAATGAGTATGCATCTAATAACAGAACTTCCAATGGACAGAATGAAAGGGAGAAATGGATAAGTCCACAGTCCTATTTGGACATTTTAACATCCTTTCCTCAGCAACTGATAAAAATTACACAAAAAGACTAGTAAAGACATAAATGATTTGAACAATATATTAACAGCTGGGCTAATTAATATATTAAGACTTTTACCCTCCATGCACAGAACACACAGTATTTTCTAAAATTAGTGGTGTGTCTGACCCCAAAATGTATAGTTTACTTGAAAACAATTATGCCCACAAAATAACAGAGAATTTTCATTTTTTTCCAAATCTTTGGTCCTCATATCAAAATTATGTTATAGTAAACCTTACATTTGTTTCAGTTTCTGAATATTAGGTTGTATTATTTTTTTTTTAAGCAAGGCTTGGGAAATGTTTTACTCTATCAAATCTACAAATCTTCTTTGAGGTTGAATTATTTTGAAACATTATGTTGCTGATGGTAAATTCACTGCTACCAGTAGAAAAAAATTGTTTTCTAACGCTTCTCTGTAGCGCTAGCACAAAATATTTTGCACCTGAAGCCTAGAAGACCTGGGTTCTCACCTCTCTCCCCCAATTCCACTCTTCCTAGCGGTGAGATTTTGGACATATAACCTTGTTGTTGTTGTGTTGTTTTTCCATATAACCTTGTTAAGCCAGGTTCATTTTCCTCACGTGTATAACTTTTATGGTGGTAGTGATGTACATCTGAAAGATTATCTGAAATCTTTTTATAAACTACGAAGCAATGCACTGCTGTCACCAGGTAATCTTTGTTTTTTATTGTTCCGATTATTATGGTTGTTGTGTTTTATTGCTTATTTGTAGTAGCTTTATTTGTTTCCATTTGTGTGTGTGGTGTGTGTATGTGTCTGTACCTGTGTGTCTGTGTGTGTTTGCTAATACTAGCCCCATAATCTTCAGGAAGGAGATTTGGGGCAGAAGCAAGTCAAACCTACTATGAGTGGAAATTGTATCATTTGAAACTGAAATAATGGTTGAAGGGTTTATTCTGCAATGAAACCTGTAAAAATCTTAGATTTCATATTGCAGAGCAGATCATAAAAGCTATCACTGGCCCCTTTTAAAGGTTACAGAAGAAAGACACATGGGCCAGGGATTTAACTCAGTGGGTCCAGCGCCTGCCTCGAAATCACAAGGTTCCGAGTTCGATCCCCAGTACCAAAAAAAAAAAAAAAAAAGACACAAAGAGAGAGTTTGGGCATAAAAGTAAGGACGAACTATTGGAAATTTTGTTGAAGAACATGTTGACTTAGAGAACAATGGTGTATTTCAGCCTAGGAATGATGGATTCTGGTCCTCATCTGACCATGCTAAATAATCTTGCACTAGAGATTTAATTTCTCTAAGTAAATTTCTCCATTTGAAAGCTGAAGATAATAATAAACACCACCTACCAAGGTCCTGAACCTGAATTAATGTTTGTAAATGCTCTGAGAAATTTGGAAGGACAAGAACTTTTATGAATGCAACATAGTATTTTAAAAAGTGAAAGAACACCATCAGAGAAGACTTGGAGCAGCTCCCTCTAGGAAGCCTTTTCTGAGATTCCTCTTTTAGTCATATAAGGGAAGAAAACCAAGTCAGATGACTAATTTGGGGAGCTCTTCTTTTCCCCTTAACATCTCTGGGTGCATGCTCTTCTCCTACAGGAGAAGTTAGAATCTTGGCACTCAGATTCCCTAATCAGCACACATTCTTCTCTAGAAACGGGGCCCTGGAAGACCAAAGTTCAGTTTGGAGAGAAGCTGGCTGCAGGCCCAACAGCCAGATGTGATTGATGCCTCTCTCCACCTGGGCCCTTGTGAAAATCAAGGAGCTGTTCAATTTCCTCATCCACACAACTGGATAAAAATGCCACTCTCTGGTAGGTCAAGTGAAAATTAATTAGCTGTATTTTCTTTAAGTTCTTCTCCATTGATATTTCAGCACTCCCTGCAGTCATTAATTGGACGGCACTTTGTGAATGTTCTTTCTCTCCCATGACCTTGAAATTCTCAATAGAAATGAACATGAAAGGATCTGGGAAGTTTAAAAAAGTTTGAGGATTCTAGTGACATTTCCTAAGCTTTGTATTTTAAAAAGGCACAAGGAAACTTACCCAATCTCTTGGCCCCTTTCAATTATGTGTTTCGATTAAAAACTGTGGCTAGATGAAACCAAAAAAATGTCTTTCTCTCTCTCTCTGTCTCTCTTTCTCTCTCTCTCTCTCTTTCTTCCTAGTTGACTCTTTGTTACTGTTGCTCTCATAATCTCTCTGGCTTTCACTCTTTATCACTTTTTCTGTTTCTCTCATTTCCCTAAGGTTTAGTGAACTTGCGAAAAAGAAGTTTAGCAGAGCATAATAAAGTTAGCCACCTTGCAGGCAGGAGTAAAATCTTTTAAATACGAGGGCCATCACACTCATTAGTGCCCTCCTCCCCTGACCACTTTCCCATTGGGTCACTAACAAGTTACAATGTTTTTCTCCTGCCTTCCCCCGCCCCTATTTTGGGGTTTTGTTCTCTTCTTCCTAATTTCTGCATTTGCTTGCTCCATCTCAGAAGCAGGGGTTGCCCCTGTCCCCCCCCCCCCCCCCCCCCGCCCGCCACGCACTCTCACCGCCCCCCAGCAGACAGAAAGGCTGAAATGTCAAAGATGTGCCAGTTGCCGCCAACAAAAGCACAGATCAGCTCTGAAAGAGGATAAATATGATAGGGGGCACAATAATACCAGTGCGCACTTGTTAACTAGGAAAATCCCGCCGGAGCTGGGGGCAGGGAGGGAGGGAAACATTGAGAATAGGAGCTGCCAGGACAGGAGCCCCTGGGGGGAGAGCACAGAGGGCTCCTCCAGCAGCCACCATCAATTATATGGGCTGGTTTTGTTTTGTTTTGTGAGTCTGAACTGAGGCTCAGCTGATGGGGCTGAGGGGTGAGTAGGGGGTGAATAAGGGATTTTACCCAAACCAGTGACTCTGAATGGAGGTCTTGGGCTCCGTTAAGGGGCCCTCGGCGGCGGTGAGAGCTTGAAAAGAGGTTCTTTGGGCTGTGCGAGGGAAAGGAATGGTGGGGGCTGGGGGAACATTTTAGGTGGGAGGGGTAGGGGGAAGGAGAAGAGCACAGTAATGGGAAAAGGAGGCCAGCTTCTGAGCTCTCCTTTCTCACAATTCGACCCATGTGGTTCTCTTTATCTCAGCCGTTCAGGAGTCAATAGAGGGAGCCTTTTTATTTTCAACACTAAGTATACAGCCACCCCACCTCCCCAACACTTACATACACACACACATATGGACAGTGACCAAAACATTAGAAATGTTTGAAAAGATGTCTCTTCAGAGGTTTGCTGCACTTTCCATCCCTCTGCCCACCACATACCTACATTCACTTCACACCAGTCTCTACCACTCCATTCTGCCTCTCTTCTTCCTTCTGATCCCTCCTTTCCATTTCACACCCCTTCTCCCTCCTTCCCTGAAAACCTCAGAAATTCGAGAGGCTGAGAGTGAGGAGGTTCTTGACTCTTTTTCGAAAGCTACATGGTGACAGGTAAAGCAAAGATCCATGATTTGCAACCAATACAGGCAAAAACAAAAGATTAGAGAAAGCCCAAGCTTGATTTTTTGACTGTGTTCGTGGATAGAAAAGAACAACAAAAATTTTTTTAATAATGGACTCCTCCAAAATGTTAAGTCTCTAGTAGGACAATTCCCTTTCAATTCATTCCTAAGTCTAAGATTGAAATAGCCACAGCCTTTGAATTTACTGTCTCAAATGGGACAGGGATCAAGAAATGGGGGGTGAGGGCGGGATGAAAAAATGAATTAAAGATGTGTTATGTACATGTACCAACTCTACACAAGGGGTGTAAATGTTATGTACTGAAAACATGTACTAATACAAATAAAATTAGGGCCAGGGATGTACTTCAGTTGTGCCGCACCTGCATGGTAAACATAAGGTCCTGAGTTTAATCCCCGGTACAGGAAAAAAATTTTTTTAAAGAAAATAATCCATCAGTTTTCCAACAATATTGTTTACATATTCTCATAGGGTGCCTGAGTCTGAATAGTTAGAACATACTTAACCAAGGGTAGAAGCTTTTAAGAATATATTCCAGGGCTCACCTCCCCGAGATTCTGATTCAGCAGCTCTGAATGAGTCTCTGTGTGTGTATGTGTGTGCTTGTCCGCGCGTGCGCATGTGCGTGTGTGTAAGAGAGACAGAGATCAATCTGTGTGCACATAGCCATTTGCAAATCTCAAATACTGAGTAAGATGTTCCCCCTCTGTTAGATCAGAGTGACAGTAGTCAAGTAATAGTCACCAGTCCAGAGCTAGACAAATGGCTCATTATTTGAGACAGATCCATCTCTGCTACCAAGCACTCTGGCTGGATGAAGGAAAAATCTCTGCTTATTTTTTATTATCAAGAAATGAAGAGAAAGGTAAGAGATATTGAAAATAACATCAAATAATTGCTTAGTGCCAAGCACTTTTCCTACAAAGATCTTTACCCCATTGCGGGGAGAAATGAGACCTGGTTGTCTTCAGCAGCTTGCTCAAGGTCACACACTTGATAAGTAGTGGAGCCAGAATTTCTCCATAGGCTTCAATGACCTGAACTAGAGGGAGACCCCAGGTCATACAGGGATGAAAGTGAGAACAGCCCAGGAGCAGTCTGTCCTCTCTCTCATAGGGGTACTCCTCAAGGTTGCTTCCGCACTCTTGTCAGCAAGCTATGGGGTGGTTCCTGGCATTTTTTTCCTCATCAAGGACTTCAAACTTCTCCTGATCTCTCACAGATCATCTTGTTTCTTCCTCCTAATCCAGCTTGTTGGGCTGAGCAAAGTGCCCCGCAGCAAGCAGAGAAGGAAAATGAGCATTGGTTTCCTATCTGACATGGAGCAGGAGAGTGAGTATAACTTCCAGGTCTCTCCCATGCATAAGAAAATCACAGTTAATATTTCCTTGATTAAATATCTAGTCCCTTGAAGGTACGGCTGTGAGTTGGCTGTGACTCAGCTGTGAGGATCTGGGATGTGAGGAGGTGATTTGATTCTCATTCAGCCAGCCAGGTGCTGTTCAATGGAACTAGTCAGCTCTTCACAGTATCCAAGTTCTGCCTCTGCTGGATGCAGCAGATACTCTGAGGGGTCCAGGAGTACTCCTCTCCTCTCCCCTACTACTTCAGCTTTTCAAGGGTAGGAGAAGACATGAACACTGTTCGGACTTCTCTCTACCCAACACATTCAAGTCTAATGCTGATGTGACACTCAGTGAGGAATTGTCCTTCAGTTTGTTCACAGGTATTTATTAAATTGGAATGCTCAGGGCTCAAACATTCTCAGTTGTTCTTAGTCACCATTCTTAATCATCCTTGTCTTGTGAGATGCAATAGCTTCTAGATTTTCACAACTGAAATGTGCCCTCACTGGACAGCTGCTTCAGCCTCTTGGAGTGCTGGGATTACAAGCGTGCACAACTATGCCCTCCTTAGCAATACTTTTTCTTCACTTTTTGCCAGTTTCCTAATAATGTAATCAATTCAAAGATTCTACATTTTCCCCCTTTACCTCCGGTTTCCATGCTATTTTTCCTTGTTTCCAAAGGGAAGTCCACAAATTCCAAAGTTGGTATGATTTGGTTACTCTTTAATTTCTTCATATGGTTTCTACCCTTACACTCTGTATTGCTCACTCTGGGAAAGGCCCCCATGGCCTACAAGAGCCTGTCCTTGTTCTTATCTTACATGGTTTCTCTGCAGCCTGTGGTGCCGTAGGCCTCGCCCTCCCCTGACACTCCTTCCCTTTGCTTCTTTAGCACTCTGTGTACCTTTATCTTCTGCTGTGTCTTTACCTAGGCTTCACATCCAAGAATTTGCCAGGATTCAGTCTCTGCATGGTTTTCCCTAGACATGACTTTCCCGTCTATGGCTTCAGTTAGGTCTACTTCTAAGCAGAATCATTCTTGCAGTTTTCCATTGGATTTTGCCATGTCTATTTTATTATTAATTAAAATTCAAATATCTCAAATTGAATATATTTTCTCCAAACATTTATTTTCATCTACTAACTTCAAGCCTCTTGATCTCTACCTAACCATTTATTATAATATTCCATCAGTCACGAAAGTCTATAGTTCTTTTAGCTCTGTTCTCTATCCTATCTCTTCAGTTCCTTCTTCCAATTCCAATTCTGGCCTTTATCCTCCGCCCATGGACTACTGAAATTAATCTGTTAAAATACTCTTTTCTGTTTTGTTTTGTTTTGAGACAGGATCTTACTATGTAGTTCAAGCTGGCCTTGTACTCACTATATAGCCATGCTGGCCTTGAACTTACGGTGTTCATTCTGCATTATCCTCCCAAGTGCTGAGATTACAGATGTGTGGCCCCATGGCCATATTAATCTGTTAAAATACTTTTGTACTATAAAATGTACTCTTTTATCAAACTTCCAATAGTTCTCTATTATTTACTCAATCAAGTCCAATCTCTTTAGCCTAATATTCAAAAATTTCTTTAATCTAATCTTAAATTAGTCAGTCTCAACATTTCTCCCTCTGTCAAATTTCCTTAAACAAATAAATCACTCCAGCGAAATTTTTATTTTAAAGTTCCCAAACATTTTGTGTTCCTTCATTGTCACACAATTATTCATGTCCTTTCACCCTCCTGGTACACCCATCCCACTTATTCCCATCTCTCCTAGTCTAATTTTCTTCAAATTGCAATTTAAATCCCACCTTTCATGAAACTTTCCTGGGCCATGTGGGTCAAAATTAATCTCTTCTTCTCAAATCACATTAAATTATGTAAATTGCAGTTTATACATTGAATTAAAGCTTAAATTTTTTCTTATATAATTTTCTTATCTAGACTGTTTTCTTCTTTTGGATTTGGATTCCAAATGACACCTAGTTCAGACTCAGTACATGACCTGTCCTCTTTCAAGTTTCCATGGATTTATGAATATAAATTGCCTTTGTAAATTGAGTCTAAATTTGTATGTTTATGACAGCAAACACTATAGGAGTATTAGCTATATATATATGTCTGTAGGTCTGGGTACTCTGTTGTACTTCCTTCTAAATCAAATCTTTGTTGACCACCTGTGTGTCTTAGTCCCACTGCACTGCTGTAATAGAATGCCCGAGACTAGGTAATGGATAATAAACAGAAATGTCCTGGCTCACAGTTCTAGAGACTGGGACATTCCATAGCAAGGTACCAGCATCTGCTGAGAGATTTCTTGTTGTGTTATAACATGGTGGAAAGCATCACATGGCAGAAGACAGAGAGAGAGAAGGAGCCATATCCAGTCCTTTCCTAATGACATTAATCCCACCCATGAGGGCAGAGTCCTTATGCTCAAATCACCTATCAAAGGTGCCACCTAATACTGTCACAATAACAATTAAGTTTCTACGTAAATTTTTTTTTTTTTGGTACCAGGGATTGAACTTGGGACTTTGTGCTTGCAAGACAGGCGGCAGAACCACCGAGCTAAATCCCCGGCCCCTCTACATAAGTTTTGGAGGGAACAAATATTCAAACCATAACAGTGTGAAACTGTGTATATATCACATTCTGTATTTATCAGATCAGTAGAGCAGGAGCAAGGTAGATAGCAAGTCTGTTTTCTTCCAAGTAACCTCATTTACCATGCAATAATTAATGTCTTTCTTCATGCCAAAGTAGTTCCATTACTGTAAGATAAAGAAACAGGAGAGAGAAGGAGAGAGAGAAGGAAGAGATGGAAACTTTGTAACAGTTTTTGATTCATGTGTATGGAAAAAATAAACATTTACATTAGACAAAATAGCATTAGTATATATCTAGGTCAGAAATTAATTTATTCCCAACTCCTTCTAAAGTCATTTACCAAAAATGAAAGATATAAGAATCATAGATATAAATACAGCTTTTTTTTCTTTATCTGTAGAACCACAGTAGTTACTAATGTAATTTGTTTATTCAGTTCAGATTAGAGACAGCTCATCTTTACATAACTGCCTCCATTTCTGGCCAAGATGGTGAATTGATGCCTTGCTGCTGGATATGTCGGTGACCAGCAATAGGACATCCCCTGGGAGCTTGTTAGAAATACAGAATCTCAGGACCTGCCTCAGAATCTGCATTTTAACAAGCTTCCCAGGTAATCTGCATGCACATTAAAGTTTAAAAAGCATTGAAGTAAGGCCAATTTTCTGGCCAAACAGCATTGAAAATTTCTCTCATATGGCATTAATCCAAAGCTTGATGATTCCGTAGCAACCTTAAGCAGTATATGGATGGTGATGTGTTGAAAATATAAACTAGCTGCAGTTTTCAGACTAGAGTCTTCCTCTGGCTAGTATCTTCTCAATTATTCCCCAGACTGGTCAGGGGATTTAGCTCAGTGGTGCTGCCGCCTGCCTCCTAAGCCCAAGGACCTGAGTTTGATCCTCCGTACCAAAAAAACCCCCAATTATTCCCCAAACTACAGGAGCCAGGAAATACATGCCTGCAGCCTTACCCTTGGGCTCCAAGAGTCACATTCCTGCCCCTAGCCTTCACTTGTCTCTACCACATTGCCCTCTTCTTGGGCCTCCTCCGTCTGCTCTCCAACAGATGGCTGGATGAGACAGGCTGGGAACCCTTTCCTGCTACTACCCTTGGATGACTCCCTCACTAGGCCAGTTCCAATAGAGAAAGAAGTAAAACTATGAATAGCCCAGTCAGAAGTTGTCTGAGACTGTTTTTCTCTAGTGTGTCATCTTCTGCTGTCATTACCCTGTCATCTTTCTCAAACCTATCAGGAAGAGTATGATCACTTTAAGCATTGTATCAGCTTCTATCAGCTTATGTTATTTTCCTATTAGGCTTTTCCTGAGTGCATCTTGGTTTTGATCCTAAGAAAAACCTGGCATTCATATAAAAAAGACAACAGATCAAAACCAGACAAATCATGGGCTTTCCTTAATCCTAAAAACAATCAATGGCATTACCTTTTATTTATTTATTTATTTATTCATTCATTCATTCATTCATTTAGGTACTGGGAATTGAACTTGGGCCTTCAGACAGAGTCTCACTAACACTGGACTCAGATTTGTGATTCTTCTGCTTCAGCCTTCCCGGGTGCTGGGATTACAAGCATGTACCGCCATGCCTAGCTTGCATTACAGTTTTTAAATTCATTCATTTTCAACACACATGTTCCTACTCACAGTGGGTAGTATTCTGTGAAGAGGAGCTTCACTGGTGAACACAACAGTCTTTTGTCCTCATGAAAGAAAATCCATTTTAATGGAGGAGGCAGTCAATAAGCATGTCAACATATGAAGAATACAACTTTAGATCATGATTTGGGCTATGAAGAGAATAAAATATAGTGATGAGCATGAATTAAGACTCCATTAAGTTGGGAAGTCAGGAAAGGATTCTATATTGGTGGCATCTGAGCTCAGATTTAAATGAGGAGAGGGAGACAGCTATCCAAATATCTAGAACAGTTGTTCCAGGCGAGAGGGGCAGAGAGTGCAAAGAACATGAGGAAGGTCCTATTGTGATAATGTTGGGATAGGTTAGAAAAGAGAGAGAGAAGACAAATGACCAAAACAAAATCCCTGGCCTCAAGTCTTCAGAGCAAGTGGAATGACCTAGGCACAGAGAGGTGAGAAGTGGGGAAATGTTAGAAAATACAGGAGAGAAAGACAAGAGGTAGAGAAAGAAGTCAGAAGGACATAGATGTGGGAGGCATGGCCAACCACAGTCCACTGTCCAAGCCACCACGTGGCACAGGGCAGTGGGCTCGCTACCCAGGGACTATGGCCAAAGACACTGTGTTTCTCCTTTGGAGGGAAGAGAGCACCTGAGGGAAAATATACCAAGAAGCCAGAGGCTGAGGAGGCACTTAGTAACAAGAAACCTTCTGAAGAAAGGAAGTTAGGAATCAAATTATAGCAAGGCTATAAGTTGGAGCTTTAAAGCCCTTGTTATCTTCAGTGGCTATAAGGACATTTCAGAGTCTCCTCCTCAGAGTTCTCACAGTCCTGTGCAATATCCACACAAACACATCAGTATATGAATATATGAGTTTATGTGTATATGGTGTGGTGGGGTGCCTAGGCAGAGGGAAAGAAAGAAGGCAAAGCCATTAAAAGCCTTGCTGAGAAAGGTATTTCTTGTGGACAAAAAAGAATCAGGCCCCTTGCTCCCTACTGAGCCCATTTCTCCTGCCTTTACCCGAGCTGTCAGGCATGAATCTCTGTAGCATTCCGTAACTAATTGACAGTAATGGGGGCCATTGGGAGCCTAAGAATACATGGCATTACCCAGCATGCACTGCAAGAAAGGGGGGCTGCCTGGGGGCAGCTGTGGGAAAAGTAAAGGCTGTCTTAAACTTTTTTTTCTTTAATCAAAGGTAGGAAGTCAAAGTAGAAAGGAAAGATTTAGGAAATCTTATACTTGAGTTTAAAAATAAAAAATTATAAATCTCATATTTTATCCTGAATGAATATCTTACGATACTATGTCTACCACACAGAAGAAACAGATGGAATTTCAATTAACCCCAGGGCCCCCTGTGAAATCTATATTGTACCCTCTGGATTTACAACATATTGTAATATATGACTGCAGGGCCTGGAGATTCCATCGCAAATCAACTCTCTTTATTTCAAGGGTTCAGAAAACTACTACAAAAGCCCACTTCAGAATCAAAAGTATCCAACTTCCTACAACTTCATCCTCAGAGCTAAAATCCAATTTTAATTTTATGACACATTTTATTTATTGAGTAGTCTCATGTTTTTATAAGAAGGTACATTTATTTTTTCCTTCTATTAATGATATTATGGACTAAAGCTGCTTACACTAAATAAGAAATTAGGAAAACAGCTATTATTACATCTTAAAGAATGATTCTCCACACACAGTGAATTATCTTCCAAAGAATTTTTATATTTTAAAAATTCGTATCTTTGAAGAAGGTAGTCGTTAAGATTATTCAAATAAAAATAAAAGCAGTTACCCCTCCTATGAATATCATACAAAGCTGTAAATATTGAAAGAATTTTAAGAATTCCTAGTTGTTTTTTAAATCAGCATTATTTCTAAAGTGCCTATACACTTATGCCTTTGACTTTTATTTCAATTATTTTATTATTGGCCTCACCTTTCTGTATGAGTTCTTTATTTCAAAAAGAAAATTCACATAAGTGTTTGGCTCCTCACATACAAAAACATTAATTTTGTCTTTTCAGCATTGAGAAAAATTCCCTGCATGATTCTTAGAAGACTAGCATTTCCCCAAAATTGCATTTCAACTCAAATCTCTTTATCATCTGCAGTGATGAGTTTTCCCCATGAAATGGTACAGACTCTACTTTTCCCAGGTGGGGGAGGCTGCTGTGTTGTCCTGCATCTGATAAAAGGTTTGCCCCTGAACTCCTAGGGAATAGCTCTTAGCAAACTTCCTGCAGTTAGAGAAAAAATACTCTTGGAGAACTGGTAAACAGAAATATGCCTTTTAAAAAATTAGGGATGAGGGCCAGGGATTTAGCTCAGTGGTTCCGGCGCCTGCCTTCCAAGGGAAAGGTCCCAAGTTCGATCCCTGGTACCAAAAAAAAAAAAAAAAATAGGGACAGAAATAAGATGTGAAGGTTCTCCTTCATTCTAAGGTGAACACCAGGAGCTGAGGACCATAGGACTGTCTCAGAAACACATCTATTAGATTCAGATGTTGCAAGCTGGGAGGAATGTAAGGAGCAAGTAAGGCCATTGCTGGTATGTTCTCCGGCTGTCAGAACAAAAGAGTTCTCTAGCCTGCTCTTCTTTTGCTCCACCAAATGCACAACCTAGAAGGAACACCATCATGGAACTCTTCTTTCTCCCTGGATCTGACATTGTGTGGCTGGACCAGCAGGTCCGTTGCATGGTGACCCCAACTCAAGTAGAGAGCCCTGATGTGGCACAAGGTCTGGGGGCCACATCAGAAATTCAAAGAATTGTTCAATTCTCTCTTCTGTGCAAGTTTGGAACATTGACTCAAAGTTTAGAAGAGGGTTGTTTTGTTTTGTGGTATCAGAAATTAAATACAGGACCTTTGCAGAGCTATACCCCAATTCTTCTTATTAATTTTTATTTTGAGACAGGGTCCTGCTAAATCACTTGAGTTGCCCAGGCTAGGCTTAAACTTGCAATTTTCCTGCCTCAGCCTCCCAGAGAACCAGGATTACAGGCATTCCCCACCACACCAGCTAGAAGAGAGTTCTTTAAATAGAAAAAGCTCCTCTTATTTCAGGTGAGTTTGGTTTATCCTTTTAAGCTACTGGGTTTGTTTTTTGTTTTGTTTTGGTTTTTTTTTGTTTTTTCGGTACTGGGGATTAAACTTGGGTCCTCGTGCTTGCAGGGCAGGCGGCAGAACCATTGAGCTAAATCCCCGGCCCTAAGCTACCGTTTAACCAGAAAAAAACGAGGCTTTTAAATAAGCTGAATATTCTCCCATTTGTGATATCGTAATATCAATCCATCAAAGGTCATTTTGATGTAATTATTAAGGTTTATTTCTTCATCTGAACAAAAACATGGATTTGTTATTGAACCCAGACCAATATTCACTTAACCTGTCTAATCCCCATCCTAGATAGCATTTATTTTGGAAAGAGAAAATATGTGGTTACTTAAGAATAATATACCAACCAAATGTTAAAAATGACTGGATTTTTTGCTTTTTAAAAAAACTTTTGTGTGGGAGCCCGGGATTTAGCTCAGTGGTGCTGCCACCTGCCTCAAAAGCACAAGGTCCGGAGTTCAATCCCCAGCACCAACAAAACAAAACAAAAAAACTAGTACTTATGAGCCAGCACTGTTCTGAATGCTTTACATACATTAATTACCTAATCATCACAATGCTCTATGTAGCATTATGATCCTCCTTTTCCAAAGAGAGACAATTAATAACATGAACAGTACTCTAAACACATTTGTTCCTCAGCCTTTAGAAGTTACTGCCAGGCATCTGCTTTTCTGATGGCCTACTCATCTGCAGTACTGGGAGGGACTTATCATTCAATATATGTCAATGTGACTCTTCCTTCTTTTTCCTCCCCACAACCTCTCTTCCCAGTCTGCTCTGAACCCCATTTACAACTTCTTATTTGAGACTTCCTTACTTACGTTTGGCAACTTTACTTTCAGGCTTCCTGTTTTCATTTTTATCCTATTAGTTTTATATCCAACACCACTAGAAAGTAAGAAAAGATAAGAGAATAAAGAAAACAATACTATGGATGGGAAATATTCTGAAACCACCTGGAAAACTTCATAGTTGGATAAAGTGGGAAAAGTATACTGAATAACAATACTGTTGTATCGTGTCTTCTCCGCTGAACTCAAATCATGTTTTTAATCACTTGGTTGGACCAAGGGAAATGCAACAAGTTTTCTACTAGATCTTCCTCAAGAATTCATTTACCCTCAGTTTTTCCCCAAAGTCTTCACTGTTAGCCTTTCCAACAGGTATCTATTCCTTTCTTCCAATTTTCGTGGCACTTACATACATAGACAGGACCTTGCTGCCAAGTATTTGCTTATTATCTTGGCTTGAAATTTTCTCTATTCCTTTAACTTATGCACGTCTGATCTCCAGAACCAGGTTCCAAAGAAAAGGGCTATTGTTTTTCTTTGCAGATTCTGCAGAGCCTTGTTCTGTAAGTTACACAAATTTGTTAAGCTGAATTATGGAGAATGTTATGTATAAATGACAGATCGGTGGGTATAGCTCAGGAACAGAAGGTTTAACTAGCATGTGCAAGGCTCTGAGTTCAATCTCCAGCACCACAAACAAATTTAAAAATTAAAAATAAATGACATAATTCCCTGAAGTATAATTGCTGAGCACAAGAGCACTGAACTGACTGGGAACTGGGCCAACTAAACAAAAAATTACAGCAGAAAGTGGAGGACAGTTGTTCAGAAATGAGCCAGAGACTGGCAGATAGAGGGATAATAATGAGTGGTGTCATAAACTCAGGCCACAGCAGAGACAAGAAACAAGCTTACGCCCCTCTGTGGTAATGGGAATATCAGAGGAAGACTGGCTGGGATTCTGGACGATGCTAAAGTTTCCTCTGAACCAAAGAAGAGACATTCTCTGTAAAACTTGTAGAGAAGAGTCTGCACTAAGAGAAAACAGGGGAAGATGTTCAAAGAAAAGCATTGAAGTGGCTGAGTGATTGGCTAGGAATGTTTGGGCTATTATGACCAAACCGATTCCAGGACTTCTTTTTTGTGATTTCAACAATTCTTCATCCATTCTCTGCAGATTGTCCTACTTACTATAGGTATGAGTTTTGGTTTTCTGCTCCCTTTTCTCTGAAGGCTCCTAGGAAGTCACTGCTTCGGGAAAATCAGATCCTGCTGGTGAGAACAGCCATGCGAACTGTCCTGAGTGGGGGATAATGACATAAAGTTATAATGATGACCACTCAAGCGCAATAGTGTTAGTATTTCATGCTCTATCTTTATATATTAGCAAGCTCTTTTACATCTTCAGAAATTATTTTTGCCCTCTCACTGAGAACCATAAAATAAATTGATATTTATGTAGAATCTTTCCAACAAGGAGTTCAAAAGTCAATGATGACAAAAGGGCTCTCTGTTTTCTTAAATTATTAGACATTGTTTGTTTTTGAGGTTCTAGGCATGAAGCCCATGGGTTCACATCTGTTAGGCAACTGCTCTGCTATTGAGCTGCACCCATAGCCCCAAGACTTTATTTTTAGAGTAGGTTTAGGTTCATAGGAAACTTGTGAAAAATACTGAATTCCTTTATATTCCCTCCTTCTCCCCTTCTCCCCATTCTTCACTCCTTCCCCTCTAGTTTCTTCTACTATTAACATCTTATATTAGTGTAATACATTTGCTATAACTGATGACTAATATTGACTGGTACATTATTATTAACTGAAGTCCATAGTTTAAATTAAGGGTTACTCTTTGGGCTATATATTCTGTGGATTTCAAAACATGCATAATGAAATGCATCCACTATTATAGTATCAAACAGAGTAGTTTCACTGCCATAAAGTTAACTTATGCTCCACCAATTATTCATCCCTCTCTGACTCCCTCCCTCCTACCTCCCCCTTCCCCCAGTAATTGGCTATCATTGTTCATTTTACTGTCATCATAATTTTGCCTTTTCCAGAATGTCATATTGTTAGAATGTCATATAGTTATACAGTATATAGCAGCTTCAGGTTGGCTTTTTTCAATTTACCAATATGCATTCAAGGTTCCTCCATTGTCTTTCATGGCTTGATAGCTCATTTTTTATCAGTGAATAATATTCTATCACATGAATGTATCAGAATTTGTTTATCCATTGATCTTTGAAGGATACATTGGTTGACTCCACATTTTGGGCTATTATGAATGAAGTTGTCATGAACATTTTTTGTGCAAGTTTTTCTTATTTTGAAGTTGAGTGACAGAAACAAGATTCCCAGAATTCTATGAATTCATACAACTGCTTTTGGTCTTCCACCAAGTTTAACATGATAGAGATTAAGGTCATACATAGTTATGTCCAAATTACTTGATAACAGATCACAGCCATGGCAAGATGTGCCACTACAAGATACTATTGTTGTGGAGGAGAGAGAGTCTCAGCTGACTCAAAAGGGAAAATCTTACTAGAGCTCATGGAACTTGGACTTCTGTGCTAAACTTCACTTGGAGATGCAGTTCCAGCTGCATGCTGTAGACAGCATTCAACTCCTGAAGCCAATTCCTAGTGTTATTTTCAGTTCAGACTGCTACAACAGCCTGGGTGTCCGAAGCAATGAGCACTTATTTCTTATAGTTCTAGAGGTTGGCAAGTCCAATATCAAAGGGCTGCATAGTCTGGTATCTGGTGAATGCCAGCTTCCAAGTGTGCAGATGGCTGTCTTCTGGTTGACTCTTCACATGGTCAAGAGAGATGACTTTTTCTTATAAGTTACTAATCCTGTAATGACAGCTCCAATGTCATGATCTGCTCAATTCCCCAAAGATACTACTTCCTAATACCATCTCATTGGAGGTTGGGATTTCAACCTGTGGATTTTAGGGAGAAATAAACATTCAGTCTATAGCACCCAGCTAGCTAAATAACTGCATTTACAGCCTACTTTTAATATCTTTCCACTTGTGTGGTTTTAAAACCTTCTCAGACTCAGAGAAATCATCATCATGTTCTTTTTTTCACTTTAAAAGAGAGAATCTTAGTAATTAGAACCATCTAGTTTAGATTTCCACTACCAAAATTGCAGAGGTGATCTGTCTATTCAGCCTCCAATCTCAGCATCTTCCTTCCTAAACAACCTTCAGTGTTTCTGTACTTACCTCAGCACTCAGTCCTCACAGTACATCAGTACCCAGTACCATAGTACTCTACCTCAGAATCCAGATCCTCTTATTTAACTACTCAGGCTTTTAGTTTCTGCAATGATCCCAACCAGTGAAGAACTAAAAAGAGCTTATGTTTTTTCCCTCCTTTACTGTATTTCAACAAGGACAACCCAAGACTTGACTAGGATGTGTGAAGCTTCAAGATAACTAAACTCACCTCAGGAAGCAGTCATTTCGTTCTCCTGACTTGGGAGAAGGAAGATTCTAAGCCCCTCGAAAGCCTTCTCTCCAACTTAACTCCCCACCTAGAGCTGCCTCAACACCTGTTGGAAATTTTCTCACCACTTCTTGGACATTCCTTCCAGAGGATCCAGTTGTCAGTGTTACCACAGAACCCCAACTTAACACACCAGCTCAGAGATCTGTTCTCAGAAGGGCTGGTCACTAAGGAAATGACTATCAGGCCAGGTGTCAACAAAGTGAGGTTCTTCCAGCTGGGCCCTGCGGCCACTCCCTACTGTGTTGAACTTTTCATGAAATGTGGCCAATAGCACTTAATATAGGATTTCCCTCTGAATTGCTGATCAAAACTTTGGAGGAACAGAGTCATTGTTGTACTTGTCAAGGAGAGTAGGAGTGGAGAAGAAAGTAGACTTTGTAGGACAGCAGTGGAGACAGGAAAAGAAGTAGCTGGAACTAGGGCTAAAATCTTGGCTGTCCTAAGGTAGAAGGGGCAAGAGAAGGTAAGCAAGCAATGAGAGTGAATGAACTAAGTGAAGCAGATTATGATGTGTTTTGTGTACCCAGATCTCTGAAGATACTGAGGTAAGAAAGAATGCTTTCAAGCTATGATTTGCAATGACAAGCAGTTTTCCACTTATCACTAAAATAACATTATCCTATTTCCAGAACACTGTTTAGTCAGACTTGCCTTGTTTCATAAGCAGAATAAGGAAGGAAGTAGGCTTAATTCTGATATTTGCAGAGTTCCTGTCATATTTGCTGAGCCACACTTGAAGGGGCTTTAATGTATGTTACCCTTAGTTTAGCACTTATCTTCATAAACAGTTATGGGAATCAGGAGAAGTGACTTGTACATGGATACAAAAGCTAGTGATTTTGTTTTCAGTGTCAGGGTTTGAACTCAGGGCCTCACACATGCTCAGCAAGTACTCTGTCACTGAGCTACATTCCCAGCCCTACAAGGTAATAATTTTCAAAGCCTGATTTCAACTGGTTCCAAAGCCTGTTCTCATGTTCTGTAGGTTGTATAAATTCAGCTCTTCCTCTGCTTAACACTTTCCTCCTGGTAAGAAGACATTTGTTCTTTTATCCCAGTGCTATCTTCTTTAGAATGTTTCTCCTGAGAAGAGCTAGTCACTTAAAATTTCTCATCAATGTAATCCTTGCTGAGAACATATTTATGAGTGCATTTACTGCAAGGAAATTTTGACTGTGGACAGGTAGAGTGGGAGGGCAGACAAAAACTAAAAAGTAAAAGGAAAGGGCTAGCCAGAAAAAGGACAAAATGAAAGACCAACGTGAAAAGGGAGACAGAGATCCAACACCTTTGCATGCTCCTCATACAGTATTTTTCTGGGTGCAGGGCTACCTGAGAGATGCCCTGCTTATCCTGGCCTCTCATTCTGCCCAGGAGAACCCCTTACATCCCAAATGTTCATTGAGTGGGAAGAGACTGGTGACAGAATGCTCACTCTGGTGGAGATGGGGGAAGAGTGGGGTGAAGACAAAGGGGGAAGTAACTTTTTAAATAAAAAATGATAAGTGATGAATAGACTGGCTAATCCTGGGGAGCCCTGAGAATGCCGGACTGCAGAGCAAGGGCCTCTCTTTTTTTTTTTTCCACTGTGCTTTTTCTTTTCTTTCTAATTTTCTTTTATTTAATTTCGCTGCAGCACGTATAATCAATTACAGACTGAATCGGGATAAAGGGAGGGGAAGCACTTTAATTCATAAATCAATTTTATACGGTCATCAGTCAGGTTGTGAATGCAAATACCTCTGTCGGTTTAGGTTATTCAGAATTAATTGACTCCCACTGGGCTGGGCTGCAGATGGAGAGGGGCTTTCTCACAGTCTCCTTGGGCCCAGCATGCGGGCTGAGGGCTTCCTCCCTCCCCCCTCTGGCCAGCCCCCTCTTCTCCTTTACCCTCTGGGCCCCAAACATGAAGATGATGGGGGTGGGCATCCAGCAAGAAGCTGGGTGGATAAGAGCCCAGAAGGAGTGTTTGAAGAAGGAAGGGGATACACAGAAAGATGAAAGCCCCCAAACAAACCCTCTTCAGCCCAGGCCCTACAGAGACACCTTTATGTGATTAGAAATGCTTAACTTTCAAGGGTCTCCTTTTAAGTTCTCTTGAGCTTCTTAAACAAAAAAGAAAACAAACAGCAAAGCTAGAGCCCCTAGGCTAAGGCTGAAGGGATATCATTCAAAAACCACCAGGGTGCAGGGGTTGGTGTGACTGCCAGATTTGAGCAGCCAGAGTGCAGTCCAGGACAGAGGGCTAATTGCCCTGCCAGGCAGGGCCAGTGCCAATGTGAGGCCTATACCTAAAGTTTCAGCCAGTGGCCAAAGAGATGGCCTGGCTGCACCACAGGATGGAGATAGAATGCATTGTGACCTACCACCCCCACATCCCCAAAGAGTTGACCTGGGCTGTCCTGGCTGGGCAGCACTTATTTCCAAAGTTTGGGGCCTCTGTCCACAAGAGTGCATTCTAATTTGGAAAAGACACACCCATCCGTCCATGCAATCAACATATTCTGACCTCAATTTTTATCCTCACCTAAATATACTCCCGTGTTGTTCCAGATCCAATGTATCTTAGCAGTTTTCAACACCACACTCCCACATGAAAATCACCCAAGGAGTTGTTTTGTTTTGTTTTTCTGTTTGTTTTTTCATGCTCCTGGCTAGGACAAACCCTAAAATACTGCTGTAAATGGTCTCGAGTAGAGCCCCAGGGAACTGGTGTTTTTGAACAGAATACAAGTGAGTCCAATGTGCAGTAAAGGTTGGAACCACTGAAGTCTCTGTGGGCTGTGGTGGGTGCTTTTAAAAACCCCTTCCTTACCTCTGCAGGTGCCCCTTGTGCTCCCCACAATCTGGCAATATTTCTGAAAGTATCCCCCATTACAATAACATTAGAAACAAAACGTACTGGTAATAAATAATAAATGAAGTTTAAGAACATATATGTTGTAGATTCCCTAGCCCCCACCAACCAACCTGCAAGTAGTAAAATTTCTTTTAAAAAAATCTATCATTTACACAAATTCCTGGTACATGTGGGAATCCCTACTAAGGCAAAACACCACGGTATTTGTGCTATCTTTATTTAAAATCTAATCCTAGTCTGCCTGGTATACATCACATTTTGCCTTGACATAATAGTTACATGTTTGTGGTTTTAGCCAAAGAACTCTCCTGAGAGACCAAAACCCGAATTGCAAAGCAAAAGAAAAGTAATCCATTTGACAGATGAGCCCAAAGTCTGCATACGCTAAACATAGGGTCTTAGCCCATAACCTCTAACAAAAAACAACCAGACATAAAATTCCTACTCATTTTAAACTTACTCATCTTAAATATAGTTGCCCATATGCAAATAGACTGTATTTATTTATTTGAAAAGTTTGAAGAATTCTTGGAAATGCTCCTTTAGTCATTCGTTTTTATTACCGTATGTTATTGGTGGGAATAAAAATGCCTTTCTTTAAAGCTTTCAATACTTTAGGTTTCTTTCCCAACTCAGACTAGACTTCCTCTCCAAAAGGTCTAAAGGACTTAATGCAGATTAGGTATGTGTTTTCTCTTGCTGCACTTAGCCAGCAGCAAAGAGAACTTTGGGGAGAGGATGGTCCAAAATGAAAGGACACCTTGTTCACAAAACTCTGAGTTTCCAAAGTAGATAATCTAAGACACCCCTGGGGGGAACTCAATCGCTTATTAGGGCAACATGCCAGGATTAATGAATAGTCACACTTCAGAGGTAATACTGACCAGCTTCATCACCTACATTGAACAAGATATATAACTTCTCTGTCTCTCAGTTTTTTTCCTCTTTAAAATGAAAATGTTAACAGTAGCTACCTTGTAGGGTTGTTGACAAGACTATGAGACAGAGCATCTAAAATGCTAAGCAGAAAGCAAATTCAATAAATGGAAGCATGTACTCTGATAAAGACTGGATGAGTGGTAATCAGTGGGTCTGATTTGTCACTTCAGTAGCGTTAGCATCACCTGAGAACTTGTTAGAAATGCAAAATCTTAGGCCCCACACCACAGTTACTGAACAAAAAACTAGGGTGGGACCCAGCAACCAGTGTATTAACAAACCCTCAAGTGGTTCTAAACACACTAAAGTTGTAGGAGTACCAGGATAGTTAAGAGCCTTAGAAAGCAGTAAGAATCTTCTCAGAGCCAAGCAGTTTGTGGTAAAGGGATTGGACTTAGGGCTTTATAGGAAACTATGGTAAAGATGTCTCACTTTTTTTGGGATTGGAAAGAAAGGAAATTTGGAGCAACTTCTACCTGGAATATTCAGGCAGAGGATGACCATCCCACAGTGACCATAACAACATGTACAGGGGTTTGTCTGCAAGGGTCTGCCACAGATAGCATCTTATTAGACCTCAGGAACCACCCGCCTCAACCCATCCCACATTCTAAGGCCTCTGACCACATTGTACCCTGGGACTTCAGCAGGCTGCAGGGCCCCACTCTGCTGCCAGATGAGAGCAGAGGAGTATGAAGATCTTGCCCTAGATTGTGCAGAGAGAAGTTGCATTAAGGAAAGAGTCCTAGAACACTCTCAACCATATTGCTTTGAGTTGCCAATCATGTATCTGTTCTGCTTTTCCCTTCTCATCTGCCACAGCAAGGATTCCTGAAGATACAGAAGAAGGAGGAGGCAGTCTATAGGGCTGGGTACCAAAGAATTTGGAAGACATTTGGGAGGTGCTGGACTTGTAGCTCAAAAGTAGAGAATTTGTTTGGTTTCTACAAGGTCCTGGGTTCAATATCCAGCACCACACACACACAAAAAGATAACTTTTAAAAGTTATTTTAAAACAAAACCAAAAAAGAGTTTAAAGATGGAAACATAGGCATAAGTAGAAACTGAAGGTATAGCTAAAATGCTGGGTAAAATTTTCACTTCTCTTTGCAAGAAAGGAAAGGCATTGTCTCCTTGCCCACAGCAAGCCTCATGACTGACACTCTAAGCAAACTGATGAGAAAGAAAGCATACAAAATTAACTTGTTTTATGTGACACAGGAGCTTTCAGAAATGAAAACCAAGACTCGGGAAAGCTACATTTTTATATTTAGATTTGATAAGGAGTTAGACAGCCATGCAGAAATATGACAGGACTAAGGAGTGTATGACCTATTAGTAATAAACTGGGGAACTTAGCAATGCCTGTTTGTTCATATTCCTCTTGGTGTCTTCGCTTTTTCATCCCTTCCCCTGAAGTAGATGGCAGGACACCTACTTTATGAATCCTGTAGCAACTTTCAGAGAGGAAGGTCAGAGAATTTGTTTGTGGCTGGCTCTCCTGCAAAAAGACAGGAGGCCAGAGGGTGACCTTTTGCTTCTATAGTTTTCTCTATTCCTGAATTCCCTGTTTTGTGGTAATTTGTCCTTTGCCTTACCACCTTTAATAATTATTGAGCACCTACCGAATGCCAGGAACTTTACTGAGAGAATACAATCTCTGCCCTCATGGAACCCTTCACAGGCAGGGGGAAAGAAAGAAAACTTGGCACCACCCCAAAATGACTTCTGAAGAAGATAATAAAGTAACTACCAATGGTTTTTTTAAACACTCCACTCAAATTTGAGATGTGGGGTTCAGCAAACAGCTGGAGTACAAATTATCCCTTCCTTGTCCTTTACACACACACACACACACACACACACAGGTTTGCATGTGCATATACAACTATGCATCCACGCATGCGCTGCACACACACATATCAGCAAGGGTCTCCTTGTCCAGCTCAGGGGTGAAGGATGGGCCTAGTTGCTGCTGATCCTGCTGGTCCTTCAGGTTTGGTCAGACAAGGATTTGAAGTTAAGTAAAGAAACACACCCTAGCAGTGTCTGGTACATAAGCCAACTCCAACCTAACCTCTTTTCAATGAGGTAAGGGTAAAGGAATCTCATACATAGATTTAATTTCCTGTGAAAAGTACAAGGATTTAGAAAATAAGAGGGGAGCAGGAGTGGACAAAGACATTTGGGGTTTATCTCACAGAAGCCACAATACCCTTTTGTTCTGTTTCTCAAAGCCTCAGGCCCACTTGGTCTCACCCACCCTTGCTAGGCCCCACCATCTCCATCTCCATCTGATCTTCTGCCCTCCAGCCTCCCCCTGCAGCAGCCTCTTTTGAGGAGAGAAGTCACAGCAACTTTGCTGTGGTGTGATGGCTAGGACTTGGGTCACATGGTTCCCCAGTACTGTCCCAGTGGGCATTTTCTCAAGTCCTGTCCCACTGTCACATTTTGTCAATATGTAAGTGTGTCAGTTATTGCAGGGACAGAAAGAAGAAAAAGGGCCCCCTGAAACAGGCCCCTCTGTTACCTCTGTGCCTCACTCTTCCCATGTTCTGAGACCTGTTCACTTGCTCCCTGAAGGAAAAAATGAGCTTTCTTTCCCTCTCCAACTTCTGCTGCTATAGATTTCCCAGATCAGTCCCAAACAGCCAAATGAATTTTGCAGAAAGATTGCAGCTGGCTTGTGAGGACCCAGGTAACAACATGAAAATAATTGAGAAAGGCAAAATCCCAGAAGCCCTCGGGTCTCATTTTTGCAAACTTTTTTCTGGGCATCCTTCCATGTTCAAGGTTATTCTTTCATTCTTTTCTGTTGTCTTTCTTGACCACTTTTCTCTACTTCTTTCTCTGTATTTTCCCCAGAAGTATAATCCATGTGTCTATGATCCTGAACAAAGTTGATTCTTTTTTGTTTCCTTAAATTCTTTTATTGGTACATTTTAGGTATACAATACATTTACATTTCTCATTGGGAACTTGTACCTTTACATGATGTATCTTGGGTCTTATTTTTTCCCTATTCCCTGTGCTCCCTTCACTCCCTCCACCTTTCCTATTTACAAAGATTTTGTTTCCATTTTTTCCTTTTCTCATAATTTGTCCTTTCCCTTCTTTCCTTTCCCCTAGCCATCACACTACCCCTACCTCTTTGTACCTTTTCTTCCTTTATCACATTATCAATTATTCATTTTAATCATTTTAATCCTTATTTACACTTTCAGTTTCTCACACTAGAGAAACTATTTGGTGTTTACACATGTGTGTCCCATTTATTTCACTTAAGAGTATGGCCTCAATGTGAATTCATTTAGCTATAAATGTCTCTAGTTTCTCATTCTTCATGGCTGAGTAGTACTCCATTTTATAAAAAAAAACCCACATCTTCTTTATCCAGTTTCCAGTTGATGGGCTGCTTCCAAGCTTTAGCTATTACAAACTGTGCGGCTATAAACATGGGTGCACATATATCGCTGTGGTATGATTCTTTTAATTCTTTTGGGAAGATACCCAGCAGAGGAATAGCTGGGTCAAATGGGACCTCTAGTCCTAGTTCTACAAAGTTGATTCTTTAAGGTTTTTTTTTTTTTTTAATGTTTAGGGCATTACTTAGACAAAACACAACCTGGCTGCAGCTGGAAGCTGCTGGGATTTCTGTGCTGTGTTTTAAAACATGGTCCCTTTCATGAAACCTGGGGCAGTTAACAGAGGTGGGGGTGGAAGCAGAAGGGGAGGAGCGGGAAGAGAGGCGTGAACCTTTACACCCAAAGTGGGCTTCAGAAGAATTTACAGCCGTCTTTTCTGGGGACTGTTAATGTTTTATTGCCCTAGTACCAGCAGTTACAATATCCCATAGAACTCCAAGCTGGGCCCAAGCCAAGAATCCTGCAGCTTGCTAAAGCTGGAAAGAAGCCAACTGCATATTTCACTCCAGGAACAGAGAAGGAGCTAGTTTTAAGAGGGAGGTGGGTTGGTGGAAAGTAAGTAAGGTATTATAAAGTCACCACTTAGGCACTGCAGTGAAACAGGGTGGGCTTTGGGTAACTTACCACAGTTTACTGACTTATGACTTTAAACAGGTGATTTCAACACTCCAAGGCTCAGTTTGGCCATCTACAAACTGGAGATGATAATAGCACTGGCCTTATAAGATTATTGTGAGGATTAAATAAGATAAAGCCTAAAGAGAGCTTCGCACAGTAAAAGTTTACTAAATATGATTTTACATTAATATAATGAAATAATAACACATAGCAAAGAAGAGGTTGCCTCGTAGAGTTCACAATTTTCTAAACATGAGCATGCATGGAGAGAAGTTCACAATTTCTCTAAACAGTCCCCTACTCTCTTACCTAAGCTCACTGGGCACCTTTGGTGTGAGGGGAAAGAGTAAAAAATAAGAAAAAAGAAAAGGTAATAAAAGCAAAAGAGATTCAACTGGGGAAATAATTGGAAAAAGGCATGCAAATGTAAATTAAGTGAAAGAAATGAATATCAAAATTGTCAAAGATGGAAAGGAATTATGCAGCTGGACATAGACTGAGCAGGAAATGTGGAGGAGAGGCGTAGGAGTCTAAACTGTACACGGCTTGGTTTACTGTCAAACACCTCCTCTGGGGAGATGACAACTCTGGAAAGCCATGAACTTTAAAAAAGAAATCTAAGCAGCAGAGCAAATCTTCCCAAACAAAATAAAGTACAACCTTACTACAGTATATATGTCCTGTCCATCACAATTGCTCTTTCCAAGGCTGTCCAAGTCACTGATGAATGGCCCAGCCTCCTCGCTCACAGTCTCACACCTGCAGACTTTATGTAATCCGTCAGGTGATCCTCAGTACTATGAGCTGGGCATGCCCCCTGCTTTGAAGAGGAGAGTTAAGTTATCCTGAGCCTTGGAGCTTAGCTAATGTGTAACAAATATTTGCTGAATGGATGAATAATGTGGTATACTTGATATACTTGAGGTTGGCCTACACATAAGCTAGCAAGACTGCTAACCCATTAGCAAAGTTCTTTTATGAGGAATGAAATGTTCTGAATTATTTAGTAGCTGTACAGCTTTGTGATATACTAAAACCCACTGAATTATACATTTTCAAATTATACTCTTATGTTATGTGAATTGCATCTCAATAAAATAATCATAAGCACAAGCTCTAGCCATGGAGAAGCAGGTACGACTAACACCTCCCTTCCCATGGTACTGCTGACACTGGGTTCCTTCTCATCCTTTTGCCCATTCTTACAACATCGTCATCATCTCAACAAGTTTTTTTTTTAAGTTTTTCTTGGATTTATAAGTGCTCTGGAAATCTTAGACCAAGGGTGGTTGGGTCTCATAAGAGGGGTGGAAAGATACCTATACAGGGAATAGTTTGGTCAAATGGAATTTGTATTTTTTAATTTTTTGAGGAATATCCACACTGATTTCCATGGTGGTTATATTAGTTTATATTTCTACCAACAATGTAGAAAGGTTCTTTTTTTCTCCACATCCTTGCCAGCAATTTATTAGATTTTTTTTGGTGATAGCTAGTCTTTCTGAGGTAAATGATATCTCAGTGTAGTTTTAATTTGCATTTTTCGGATAGCCAGTGATAATGAGCATTTTTTCATGTTTTTATTGGTCATTTGTACGCCTTTTTCTGAGAAGTGTCTTCATTTCAGTTACCTATTTCTTGATTGGGGCTTTTATTCTGGGGAGTCTAATTTTTTTAGTTCTTTATATATTTTTATGTTAAAATCATCATATTATACACAATTTATAATAGATCTTGGAAATGAGGTATATGTCCATCAACAGATGAAACTTAGTTTCAGCAGAACCTAGTTTCTTCTTGAACATTTCTGTAGGAGCTGTGTAAACTTTTCAAGCTTGAACCATCCTCAAGATAAATCTCTTTCACATGATCCCAACCACCTGAGGCTCAGCATCAAGGAAATTCTAGGAAATCTATTACCTAATCTTAATGTCTGTTAGCTTTGCATTGCCCTTATGGAACACCTTACCTTTCCTAATCATCCAGAGCATTTATATGAACAAAAATGGTTTTCCAGGGCCAGGGATTTAGCTCAGTAGTTTCGCCGCCTGCTGCACAAGCACAAGGACCTGAGTTTGATCACCGGTACCAAAAAAAAAAAAAAAAAAAGTTTTCCAGACAAATAGAGGTGCAGAATGAAAACCAGCAATGGGCTCTCCTGTTCCATTACCTCTCCTTCCCACACATATCTATAATCACATAGGCAATGTTGTAAGGTTGAAAGTTGAAAGTTTCTATGAACACTTTAGTTTTGTCAGATCCTGTGGTTAACTTGTTCACAGCACAATTCCCTCAGAACTTCATGTGGTGCTTATTTCAGTTGTATGTTTAGGACCAGCAAAGGAAACTTCTGAGTCTTAAGTACCATTTAAGACACTTGAAACAGACTCTTGAGAAAAACATGGTCTCTGGTTGGGGGCTCATATCTATTCTATTTCTATAAAATAAAGAGGAAATGAGTTCATACATCATGTCTGTGTCTCATTAGGTTTTTGAATTCCATTCTAAGGTCTGGGCCAAATACTGTCTCCAAGAAAATTTGGGAAAAGCAAGCTAATTATATTTCATATACCTCCTTCAGCATCCTATTCTAAGCAGACTAAAACTGTGGAAAAAAGTGGCTTTTTGACTCCAGTGTCCAGAAGCAAGGGAAGTAATGCGTAGCACCAGCCACCCGCCAGGATTTAGTCAGAAGCCTATAATTCAGTTTCTGACTGCCTGCTCGTCTTGGATAAGCCACGCAGCCTCTCAGAGCCTGGGTTTTGGAGGGTAGAGAGGGGAGCTTACGGGAAGCCGAGTCTGTGGAGACAGCAGCCACAACTACTTGTGACCATGTCACCTCCATCTTAGTTCTAGCTGAGGCCACCCTTATGAAAAGGTGACACCTACTTGATGTGATCTGGAAACACCAGAAGGATCCTTGCTGTTGATGAAGTTTTCTTTACCAAGAGGATCTTGTGATGTAATTCAGGCTGGTCTTCAACTCACTATGTAGCCCAGGCTTGCCTTGAACTTCTGGTGATCCTCCTACCTCAGCCTGCCGAATGCTGGAATTGCAGGAAAGGCAAAGCCAGTCTTCCATGGCTACACCTAGAAGGGCCTGTGGTTGCCAGGTACACAGCCAGGAGAGAGAGTTACCAGAGGAATCAGGAGCGCTGAGGAGGAGCCTTCTATGCCGCCGTAACACTGCCCCCAGCACTGAGGAGGAGCCTGCCCTCCAACCCCTCCACTTCCCTATGTTTACAAAGACTTTGTTTCCATTTTTTCATTTTCTCATGTTAATTCCATTCCCTTCTTTCCTTTCCCCTACCCATCCCACTTCCCCTTCCCCTTTGATCCTTTTCTTCCTATTTCATATCTATTTTACCTTTTAGTCCTTATTTACACTTTCAGTTTCTCACACCAGAGAAACTATTCGCTATTTACAACGTGTGTCCTATTTATTGCACTTAAGAGTATGGCCTCAATGTGCATCCATTTAGCTATAAATGTCTCTAATTCTGCATTCTTTATGGTTGAGTAGTACTCTCTTTTATTTTTTTAAAATCACACACATTTTCTTTCTCCAGTCTCCAGTTGATGGGCAACTGGGCTGTTTCCAAGCATTAGCTATCACAAACTGTGCTGCTATGAACATGGGTGAACATATATCACTGTATAATTCTTAAATTCTTTTGGGAAGTTACCCAGCAGGGGAATAGCTGGGTCAAATGGGACCTCTAATCCTAGTTTGTTGAGGTATCTCTGTATTGATTTCCACAGTGTTTGCACCAGTGTACACTCTCACCAGCAGAGGAACAGGGTTCCTTTTACCCCACAGCCCTGCCAACATTTCTTATTGGTTGATTTCATGATAGCAGCCATTTTTTTCTGGGGTGAGGTGGAATCTCAGCATTGTTTTCATCTGAATCTCTCAAATGACCAATGATGTTGAACATTTTTTCATATGCTTATTTGCTATTTCTACTTCTTTGTCTGAGAAATGTCTATTCACTTCAGATGCACATTTTTGGATTGGATCTTTAAATTTGGGAGGTCTGACTTTTTAAAGCATTTTATATTTTCTAGATAGTAGAGATTTGTCGGAGGAAGAGCTGGTGAAAACTTTTTCCCACATTGTGGGTTGTCTCTTCACGCTGTTGGTGGTTTCTCTTGCTGTGCAGAAGCTTTTTTTTTTTCTTTTAGTACTAGGGATCGAACTCGGGTCCTTGCACTTGCACAGCAGGCAGCGAAACCACTGAGCTAAATCCCCAGCCCCAGAAGCTTTTTAATAAGAAGAAATCCGACTTGTTGATTGTTTGTACTAGTTCATGTGCAACTCAGGTTTTGCTCATAAAATCTTTTCCTATACCAATATCTTCAAGAGATCTACCTAACCTCTCTTTCAGCTGGTTTAGTGTTTCTGTTTTAATATTTAGATCTTTAATGCATTTTGATTTTAGTTTAGTGCATGGTGAGAGATATAGGACTAGTTTTAATCTTTGGCATGTTGAAACCCAGTTTTTCCAGCACCATTTATTAAAGAGGCTATCTTTCCTCCAGTGAGGGTATTTGGCTCCTTTGTCAACGATGAGGTGGCTGAGTGTGTCTGGAGTTGTTTCTGCATCTTCTAATCTGTTCCACTGGTCCTCAGGTCTGTTTCTTTGCCAGCACCATGCTGTTTTTATCACAATAGCTTTGTAGTATAGGTTCAAGTTGGGGGTTGTGATACCCTCGCCATGTCTCTGTTACCTAGAATTGCTTTTGCTATTCTGGGTCTCTTCTTGTTTCAAATGAATTTTTGGATTGTTTTCTCAAGGCCTGTGTAGTATGCTGCTGGAATTTCAATTGGGATTGCATTGAATCTATATAGCAGTTTGGGAAGTACGGCCATTTCACTATGTTGGTTCTTCCTACCCAGGAGCAAGGAATGTCTTTCCATTTTCTGATATCATCTTCAATCTCTCTTTTCATAGTGCTATGGTTTTCAGAGTAGAGGTCTTTGATTTCTTTAATTAGGTTGATTCCTCAGGTATTTCAGTTTTTTGGATGATATTGTGAGAGGAATTGTTTGCCCTATTTCTCTCTCAGTGAGTCTGTCATTGGTGTAGAGGAAAGCTATTGATTTTTGTGTGTTGACCTTGTATCCTTTACTCTACTGAATTTGGTTATGAGGTCTAGAAGACTTTTGGTGGAGTTCTTGCAGTCTTCTATATAGAGTATCATGCCATCTGCAAATAATGACAATTTGACTTCATTTCCTATCTTTATTCCTTTTATTTCTTTCTCTTGTCTAATTGCTATGGCTAATGTTTCCAAAACAATATTGAACAGGAGTGGTAATAGTGGACATTCTTGTCTTTTTCCTGATTTGAGTGTGAAGGATTTCAGTTTTTGACCATTTAGTATGATATTGGCTGCTGGTTTTTCATAGATGGCTTTTATCAATTTGAGGTAGAGACTGTCTATTCCATTTTTTATAGGGATTTTATCAAGAATGTGTGTTGGATTTTGTCTAATGCTTCTTCTGCATCTTTTGAGATGATCATATGGTTTTTGTCCTTGCATCTATTGATACAGTGTAATACATTTATTGATTTGCATATGTTGAACCATCCCTGCATCCCTGGGATGAATCCCACTTGGTCATGGTATATGATCCTCTTGTTGATCTTCTGCATTGTACTTGGCAGTATCTTATTAAGATACTACCATACTTATTAATATTAAATCTTATTAAGGATTTTTGTATCTATGTTTGTTAGTGAGATTGGCCTATAGTTCTCTTTTTTGATTGAGTCTTTCTCTGCTTTGTGAATCAAGATGATGTTTGCTTCCAGGAGTGAATTTGGGAGTATTGCTTCCTTTTCAATTTCACTGAAGAGTTTAAACATAGTAGCAATAGTTCTTCTTTAAATGTCTTGTAAAATTCAGCAGTGAAGCCATCAGGGCCTGGGCTTTTCTTAGTTGCTAAGTTTTTAATTATGTTTTCAATTTCGTTGATATTGGATTGTTTAGAACTTTTAGGTCTTCTTCCTTTTCAATTTTGTTGATTGATATTGAGTTGTTTAAAATTTTTAGGTCTTCTTCATTCAACTTGGGTAGTTCATACATATCTAGTAACCTGTCCATTTCTTCTGTGTTTTCCATCTTATTGGCATATAGGTTCTCGAAGTAGGTATTGATCCTCTGGATTTCTGCTGGGTCTATTGTAATGTCATCTTTTTCACTCCTAATTGCATGGATTTGGGCCTTTTCTTTCCTTTTTCTGATAAGGTTGGCTAAGGGTTTGTCAATTTTGTTGATTCTTTTGAAGAACTAATTCTTTGCTTCATTGAATTTTGTATCATTCTCTTAGCCTCCATTACATTGATCTCTGCTCTGATCTTTACAATTTCCTCCCCTGGGTTAGCTTTGGCTTTGTCCTGCTCTTCTTTCTCTAGAAGTTTGAGGTTCAGCATCAGGTTGTTTAATTGGGCTTGCTCTGTTTCCCTAGTATGAGTATTCACTGCTACGAATATCCCTTGTAAGACTGCTTTTATTGCATCCCATAGATTCTGATATGTTGTATTGACATTGTCATTTAATTGTAGAAACTCTCTGATTTCTTCTTTAATTTCCTCTGTGACCCATTGGTTATTCAGAAGTGTGCTGTTCAATTGCCATGTGTTTATGGAATTCTTGCAGTTTCTTTTGCTATTCATCTCCAATTTCATTGCACTATGGTCTGATAATATAAAGGGGATAACTTCAGTTCCTTTGCATTTACTTAACATGTTCTATGGACAAGTATGTGGTCTATTTTGGAGAACAACCCATGCACAGCTGAAAAGAATGTGTATTCTGATTTTGTGGGATGGAACACTCTGTAAACATCTGTTAAGTTCATTTATTCAAAAGTTTGATTGAGTTCTAGTATTTCGTTGCTTATTTTTTGTATAGTTGATCTATCTATTTGACAGTGGGGTATTGTGGTCCCCCACTACTATTTTATTACTGCTTATTTGATATTTCATGTCCATTAGTATTTGTTTTATATAGCTGGGCACACTGATGTTTGGTGCATAGATATTTATGATTGTCATCTCTTCCTCTTGGATTGTTCCCTTTACCAGGGTATAGTGTCCTTGTTTGTCTCTCTTAATCAGTGTTGGTTTGAAATCCACTTGATCTGCAAAGAGGATAACTACTCCTGCTTTTTTTCAGTTCCTGTTGCACGGAGAATTGTTTTCCACCCTTTAACTTTCAGTCTATGAGTTTCTTTTGAATTAAGTTTGTTTCTTGTATGCAGCATATTGTTGGATCTTGTTTCTTGACCCATTCTGCCAGTCTATTTCTTTTGACTGGTAAATTGAGACCATTAACATTGATGGTTATAGTTGATATGTATTGACTTATCATTGTCATGACTTTTTTCTTTTTGTTGGATTCTCCCCCTTTGTTTTAATTTCTTGTCATGCCTGATGGATTCATTCTGCTGGGCTTCCTGGAGTTGTGATCCTCATTGTCTTTTCCTAGGATATTGTTTAAATTTTTTGGAGTGCTGGTTTGGTGTTCATCAAGTTCCTAAGGTGCTCTTTGTCATGAAAGTATCTTATTTCTCCATCAATTTTAAAAGATAGTTTTTCAGGGAACATCAATCTGGGTTGGAGGCTGTTTTCCTTTAGGACTTGAAATACATCACTCCTTGCCTTGAGGGTTTGTGTTGAGAAGTCTGCTGTGATTCTGATAGGCTTTCCTTTGTATGTGATTTGTTTCTTTTCTCTAACTGCTTGTAGAATTTTTGTCTTCTGTTGGGTTTCTGGAATCTTAACTATTATAAGCCTATGTGTAGATTTTTTTTTTTGAATCAAGGCTAGCTGGAGTCCTATATGCCTCACTTATCTGTATGTCAGGTTCTTTTCGCCTGCTTGGGAAGTTTTCTGCCATTACTTCTGTGAACAGCTTGTTTTTTTTTTAATGTCATTTGCACTCTCTCCTGTTTCTTCATTGACTCTGATCAATCTTATGTTATTCTTCTTTGCATCATCTAGCAGCTGCTGGATTTATTTCTCATGGGCCTTTACTATTTTAAAGAAATTTTTCTTTTCCTGGTCAGTCATTGCAATCCTGTCTTCTATATCTGAAATTCTGTTCTCAATTGGCTCATTCTACTGCGTAAAGTTTCAATGGAGTTTTTAATCTCCTGGAAATCTGTTTGCATCTGTTTTATGGATTCCATTTGTTTCCTGTGTTGGGATTCCATCATGTTCCTCAGGTCCTGTATTTTTATTATCCATGTCTGCTCCAGATTTATTAATTGTATCTTGCACTATGGGCACAATCTCTGCTGTTATCTGAGAAATTATTTTGCTGAGTTCATTTATTCCAGATCCTCCTTCTTTGCCAGTTCAGGGGGTCTAGGTGGTTGAGTATCAGATTTTTCCATCTTGCTGCCCTTTCAGGTTGCCTTAGGTGATCTGGAAGTCTGGTTTTGAGACTTGTTTACACATCTTCTCATTTCAAGAGATGCAGCCTGTTGCCTCTTTTTTGAGGCAACTTTTTGTTCACCCAGTGATCTTCAATTCTCAGCAAGCCACCAAGCAGCCTTTTCTCTGCTGCTCACCATTGTACTAATTCCTGGGTTCAGAGTAGTGGCCTTCTGGATCCCTGCAGTGTCCTGTTGTCTGGGCAGGGTTCTGGCTGGGGCCTGTGCACACTTGGGATTGTATCTATGTGTGCCTCTGGCTAGGGCCTGCCCTCCTATGTAGCTGTTGTCTGGGAGGGCCTTTGGCTGGTCTGTGCACCCCAGTCACTGCTGTCTGGGTAGGCTTTTGGTTAGTGTTTGCACGCACTTACCAATGGTATCAGGGCAAGCCTCTGGCTGTTGCTTGTGTGCCTGTGCAGCTCTTTTCAAGGCAGATCTTTGGCTGGGAACTGTGGGCCCAAGTGGCTGGGGTTGGGCTGGGGCCCTGGCTCAACTTGCCTATAGCCGTGGCACTCTGGGATCTGTGCGTACTTACCAATGGTATAAGGGCAGGCCTCTCCACTGCCATTATCTTTATCACTATGAAGTTTCAATCTTTCTATAAAATATCAAATTGATTTCTGATGTCAGAAATACAAAAGATGGGGCCTGGGTGTGGTTCAGAGGTAAAGAGCTTGCCTAGCACATGTAAGGCCCAGTGTACCATTCCTATTATTGAAGAAGAAAAAGAAACAAAGAACTACTTGCTGTTTTCCACACTTATTAACAGTATTCTGGAACTTGAATGTGAGACAAACTCAAGTTTACTTGCATTTGTGGGAAGTAACCATAGCATTGAAGGTTTTCCTTCAACTCCCACCGTGGGCAGCATCTTCAAATATGTGAAAAACATTTATAAATCCTGCTTCTTGCTAAAGATTATAACTGGGTTATCTGGGCTAATTATCACCACAAATCCATGAAACAAGTGTTATTATATATATGCCTTGTTATTATATATATGCCTTCTCACTTCTTTATCCATACTTGCTCAATATAATCTTTGGTTTATGAAAAACCCCTTCATTGTTTGTTTATAACTTCTTATCACCATACACCACTTCCACCTCACCCCCACACTCCATAGGCAATGTGTTCAACTTGTATTTGAATGTATTCTTGTAATAGATAATGCTCTGTGTATTGGATGGTGTTTCACACTCTCCTCAGTTTCAGCCAGCAGGCCAGCAGGAACTTGGTGTATGTCCACATAAGCTTCACTTCTGATAGTTCCCTGATGAAGGCATCACCTTCTGAGGGCTCACAAGTGCAAACCCATCAGACCTTTCCTGTGTCATCTTCTTGTCAGATTTCCAGATCTCAGAAACCTGGAGAAGCTGTGTTTTGGGGGGCTCAGTTTTTAGTTCCCTCTTATCAGCAAGAAAGAGATGGCGCTCCCACCCCCTCACTTGAGTTCACAGAGCTGGTAACTTATTCTGTCTCCTGAACTCATACAGCTCCATTTTGAGCACTCAGTGGACTTCAGTCTTGGCATTTTAAAGGGCAGGGTAGAAATTGTTACTGAGGTATACTCAAATAGATTCTCATACAATTTGCCTATCTTGGTTATCTAATCAAAGGATGCACCACTGGCTGTTTTCCTTTTGTGTTTTGTATGCACTATTGTTACAGTCCTCTGTCAGGAGCAGGATTTACTCTTCTCCCTTCACTAGCCAATTTGAGAGATTTATTTTGCTCCCCCATTATTCCAGATTTGCTTACTGGGAATTGGTGCATGGCCAGTTTGCATCAGCCCTTCTGGGACCTGGATAGGAAATCCAATATCAATCCACAGGAAATATTGCTTTGGCTGAGCCGCATGATAGTGATTTCATAGTTTCAAGTTCCAACATGCTTGTCTTTACTTACTCTGTAGGGTCATTGCTGGGATGTGCCTTGCACTGCTCAGCTTGCAGAGAAATGCTCAGAGGCTCATTGCCTCTTTGTTAAACTTTAATAATATGGTATAGTAGAATAAACAGAGTACTGTGAAGCCTCAACTTTACTGATCACATAACGGACATTATAACCAGTCTCACATTGGTTTACGCCAGGTTTTCACCACAAGGGTTTTCTGAGAAAAACAAAATTGTGATATTTCAAGCTCTTTTTTAATTTTAAAAAGCTCAGATAAGAGATTATGGATCCAATCAATAGAAAAAGCATACTAAGCCTCTGGCACAAGAAAAGATATATAGATTCAAATCCCATCAATCTGGTTTTGGGGAGGTTGCCTGACTGCTGAGTTTCAGTTTCCTCATCTGCAGAAATGAAGCTTATTGTAACTATCTTACGGCATTATTTAGAGGACTAAATAAGATATTGCACTGTAGCACTTCACATAAGGTAGGTGGAAAAAAGCAAGATAATTATTATTTTTTAGGCTATGTGAAGGGATGCAAGGAAGAACTCAGAAAATGAAATGAGAGAAAGAAACTTAGATCTGGGGAGTGGATGAACTATAACAAAAAGGCCTAACTTGGGAAAGGAACAGTAGTCAGAAGGATGAAAACTTAGTAGCAGGCTAGATGAGTTCCAGGGAAGGCTGGAGCCCTTAAATTAGGCATCTAGAACTATAGCAAGAATGTAGCACATTGTAGCTAAAGGATGAACAAAAAGTTCAGGTAGAAAAGGTCGAGAACCAACTGTGAACCTGCCTGTAGGGAACCAGCCAATATGCATCATTGCAGCCAGTGAGTTGTTCTAATAGAACCATATGACTCTTACTTGCCTGGAAACACTGCTACCTCAAGATTTAATTGTAGGTGACTAAACTCATGTTGCATTAAAGCCCCAAAACCAAAATGCAAAATACATTAAAATGCTGTTACTTAGCCTGTGTTTACCCAAATTACCAAGCACTGGGCTAAGGAAGTTAACATCCTTCATGTTAAATTTTCACAATACTATGGGGTTTGTATTATTTTCCCCTATTAAACATGGGAAAATTGAAGCTCAGAGAAGTGGAGTGATTGCCTAGGGTCACATAGCCTGTAACTGTTAGAGCTGGAATTCATCTCTAAATCTGACTGGTTATTAGTAACCATGTTCCTAACATTATAATTACATTATACTCACTTTTTCGTAGTAAAAAAAGAAACATCAGTCATGAGTTTTATGAGATAGTTCTAGCCTCTTTAACCTCTTGGATTAGAAATGGAAAGCTGCAGTGGTAGAGCTTCTGTGGGAAGGATCCAGTCTCTCCCCTTAGGCAAATCCCAGTCCAGGTTCACATCTACCAGCCAGAGCATGCACAGAGCCAGGGGCCCACAATCCTTTTAAGGGCCCATAAATGTATTTTAACTCATTATGAAACCAAAAGAAAAAATGAATATAATTTATATCAATGGAGTTATAAAGGATAATTTTTAATCCTTTTTTATGGAGGAAGGGACACATAAAGACAAAGGTATGTAGGACTGATGAAAATCATACAATGGTCCTGCAAGCATTTTTAAATAAGCCAGAAAGTATATGGTATGTAAATGCAATCTTTTCACAATATAGCCTCCTCTTTCACTCATTTGGGAGAGTTGTATCACTCTAGAAACCCTTGCCTTCTTTTGGCAGGCTGCTCTTTTTGGTTAACACAAAAGTTGATATAAATATATCCAAATGCTTAAAGATATATGAAAATGTGAGCAGGTACTTAAAGCTCAAAACACACGTGCTGTACCCAAGAATTTTATACCTCAACATGTCCATTGACATAAGTTCAAAAGCACCAGGAGATTCTAAACTAGCCCAAGGAGCTTCTCTGCAAATATACAATACACACACACACACACACACACACACACACACACACACACAAAATTCCCCAATAGACAAGGAGACTGATCAAATTACCATCCCATGAACAGTTCAAAAAAGAAAAATCCCAGATCTGGAGCCAGTCTGTAGTAGGTAAAAGAAAGGGACCAAAAGAGAGTAGGAAAAAGGGTAAAGCTATGTAAATTAAACCAATATATTTTTTCAAGGTCTAAGATCAGAGTGCTTATTAACAACAGATCCCAGAGTTTCCCAATTAGGCAGCCCCCCCCCATTGAAGAATTCCAGATCTGCCCCACTTGGCCATAGCATCAGATTTGATCTTTTATCATCCAAAAGATTGAGTTGGGAGTGGAGAAGAAGAAATGGAGCAGGTAAAAGCATTGTGAGGGCTCCATGGTGAAAAACAAGTCTGAACCAACTGAAAAGACAGAAAAAACTATCTAGTTAATTGGACCCTTTTCACCTCTTCCCTTCTCTTCCCTTCACAGAATGTACCCAGTCAAAACAGTTGAAAGAAAGGGATTATCCACCCTGTTCTTCAAAGTCAAGTTATTTTTGGTTAATTGAGGGTGAAAATGTGAAGCAACCTCTAGGCAAAGGTTCTTTCAAGTCTTGCCTATTTGGGATCAAATGCTAACCCCATACAGATAGAAAGATGTATACTTAAAATGCAGCTCTGGGCCTCAATATGGTTCTTGAAATATTCATTTAACTAGAATGTTGAGGAATTTGGAGGTTATGGTTCACTGACTCATCTCATGAAGATATAATACTACCCTTTGATATAATAAGGAGTAGTAACTGTGTGTCTGGCACTGTGCTATGTACTTTTTGTCAATGATCTTATTTAATCTTCATAGCTTCAAAAAGTAGGTGCTGTTTTTACAGAAATAGAATTTTACAGAAAAGGGAACTGAAAGTTGGAGTTATTAAGTAATTTACCCAGTTCTCACAGACAGTAAGTAGTTTAGATGCATTATAACAGATCCAACATTTTTGTGTAATTTACAGTGGGTTTTTTCCTCATTATTTATTATTCATTTAGTTTTTTTCCCAAATGTAAGTACTAGAAATAACAGGACAATGTATATTTTGTGCATAAAGCCTTTTTGTTATTCTTGGTTATTTTCTTAGACTAAATTTATAGTAGTAAGATGTTTGGATCAAATGATTTAATATTTTCCTGGCTCTCACTATGTATGGGGTGATCTAAATAAATGGCAGGTGTATAATTTTTTAAAAAATTATTACAGTAAAGGGCACATTGCCACTAGTACCCCCTCAAACTACTCCCCCTCACTTTGAACACACTTATCCCATCATTCCTGTCACTTTCTGAAACAGTTCTGGAAGTCCTCTTTTATGTCTTAATGAGGTGTGATCACAAATACAGTGAATGCTGCTGCCTTGTGCCATCTGACAGAAAGGCTCATGAAAACATCACAATGTGTTCTCATCTACCTTATTCACTGGATCTGACACCATGAAATTTTTGAGTCTTTCTCAAAATTGAAATGACCATGAAAAGTAACTGTTTTGAATAGATTCAGAACATGGAGGCAGCCACAATAGCAAAACATTAGACATGAAAGGAGACTTCCAGAACTGCTTCAGAAAATAGCAAGAATGATGGGGTGCGTTCAAAGTGAAGGAGAATATTTTAAGCCACATTAATGGAAAAATGTCTTTTACTGTAACAATTTTTTTAAAGTTTAAACATTCACCATATTTTCCAATCTCACTTCTTATTACCAAAGTACTTTTTAAAGTGCTTTGCTCATTTGGATGGGAAATGTGAACAAAAAAGTGATCTATTTTCAACACTATTTCCTACCTTTTTCAACATTGTCTATTTGATGATTTGCATTTGGCTGCTGTCTATTAACATTCCATGTTCAAGGACAAAGATTCTCAGGAATTCTATTTCAGGGGTCAGTAGCATTCTAAGACCTTGAACATACTGGATTATATTGAGTTCCAGAAATTCTTCCTGAGGTGAGATAATCTGCAGATCCTACCTTTGGGACATGTGCAGGAGGCTGGAAGATGTGGCAGGAAAATAAAAATTATAGGTAAAGAAGTTATTAACAGTTTTCTGACTCTTACTAGAATGTACCCAGATCTCCTTCATTTATCCAAGAAAGATTCATGATTTGATTTAGTCATCAGCTCCTTTACTTTGCCATAAGAACATGAAAGGTGCATCTAGACACCATGTTATTGCTCTATGTCTAGATGAGAGTTATTGCTGTGTAGACCCATTATCTTATTGCTCTGTGTCCAGGTGCAGGTGTATTGTTCTGTATCTAGAGCCAGTGTAATTGCTCTATGTGAAATAATGTGTTATTGTTCTGTGTCTAGATACAGTGTTGGTGTTCTATATCACAGGCATCAGACCTTTTGCAGACTTCCTCTAAGAAGTGCCTGTGGTGGAAAAAGTAGAGCAGAAAGCCCAGGAAGTCCAGGCTTGCCCTAACCCTTTGCCAGACTTGGGCCAAGCCCTTTAACTGCTGTGCCCCAGGGCCTCAATTAAGCCCAATTAAACAAAATGGGGCCATTAAGCTCCAGGAAAAAGGTCTCCATAGTCCCATCCAACCCTAACTCCCTTTTTCTACCTCAGCTTGTGCTTCTGCCTATGAGACCTCCAAGTACAAAACAGGATTAATCCATCAGCTGAGCTGCACTGGGAGAGGGAGGGAGGCTGGGAGCAAGTATCAATGATACCGCACTCCAGTGAGCACTGAAGAGGCTTCATTCATGGGCCAACAAAACCTGGGCGAAGCCTCAGACTTAATCAGCCAAGGAGGCTCTAGCAGCAGGAACAAAGAAAATCAAAGTCTCACTTGGCAGTGCAGGCACAACTTCTGTGTTCTTCCTTAGAGCCAAGCCTACTGGGTCTTCAGCAGACAAAAACTGTGGGGTGGAGTGGAAGGACATCGCGCGCACACACACACACACACACACACACATATTGAGCGGGGGGGGGGGGATCAAAAGTTTCTAGAAGGAAAAGCAAAGACAAAGCACCTGCAAAATTAGGCATAGCCAATGAGATTGAATAAGAGTCTGATTTTAACATTACCTTTTAGGCTATTTTTTTTCAATTAAGATATTTTTTACACTTAACAAGGAGTGCTTCGATGTTATTCAAAATTAAACTCTTGCATGGACCTTTGCATAAAACCTTAGAGTTCTAAAATTACTGCAATTTCTTAACATAGTATATGTTGCAATACTTAGTGCCATACATGGCTATAGTATATCTAGCTAGGCAGATTTTTAATTTTAATATAATTTTAACATTATGTACAGCTTAACTCTCTAAGTCATTTTGTAAGTGGGAAAACTGGCATTGAATCTCCTATGGCTGCTTATTATGTCTACAGCATGCCACTATAATCACTTAGGCCAACTTTGTCATAGACAGTCCTTGCCCCTGAGCTGATGGTTGGTAATGAGCGAATTGCCATTTCCCTCTCCCTAGGAAGTGCCAGGAGGAGGATGGAGAATTAAGATATCAGAACAACCAGTAACTGGACTGGAATAGGGCCTCTTTCTGTGTAGTATAAATGCCACACTTCATGTCTTTATCAGAAGCTAAAAGTACCTGAAAGATTAGATTATTATTAGGATGTCTCACAAAATTAAATAATTACTTGTTTTTGTTTTCTTTTGCACTTACACGGTTTTCATCAAGTGACCTTCTGCTACCTCATGCTATCATAAATTGCATCTTTCTGAAGGCAAGCCTGACTAAGTTCACACAGGAGTATAGTGTTAGCAACATTTCAAATAATGGACAAAGTCATAAAAATGGACCAGGAGCTATGGGCAGCCTTTTGTGAGGTCTTCACATAAGACAGTTTCTAAGTAGTTCTAAGGCAAATATTTTGGGCTGAAAAGATTACTTTTAAAATGAGAAGAGGAGTGCTGCAAACTGTGTTCAGTTATTTCTCCTCAAGGAATGGGTAAACTATGTGGAGTTAAAATTATTGAGTTTCTATGATCAGTAAATGACAGACATTATTCTTTTCTTTAAAAAAAGATACCTATGACCACAACTATTGGCAAACCCATGCAGATGTTTCTTTCTCTTTGTTGATTTCAGCTATATTCCTTCCCTGTGTTCCTACTTGTGATTTGTTCTTACCTGTGAACTCAGTAGCCCTTGTTATTCTGTCTATTTGACCTTGATTTTACCCTTTTCCTTTGGTGTTTTCCCTTGACCTGTGACCAAACCCACTATTTGTCCCTTCTCAGTACTTGCCAGTCCAGAGCCCTGCCTTTCCAACCCAATAACTTCCTGATGCTGAATCATCTCAGCCATCATTCCCACAAGTGAGAGCATCAGGGCAAGAAAGGACAGCAGCTTTCTGCAGTGAAACTGCAATAGAAGTGGGCCTGTGAGACTAGGATGATGCTCCTCAGATGGGGTTCTAAAGCTCACAGGAGGCTATCAGGGCCTGTCTTGTCAGAGTAAAGGACTGAAGCTTGTGGGTGCGCGGGTGCGTGTGTGTGTAGGGTAATCTTTATATGAAGAAGATGCAGTAGCTAAGTCACGAAGCTTTACCAATAATCAAAGTAGTTTCAGAGATTATATTCAAGTATAGTCTTTCCAGGAGTAGTCACTATGTTCAAAGGTCTTCTGTTGACCTGAAAATGGGTGGTTCCTCCTGTGACACACAGGGATGCAGAGAAGATGCAGATATACCAGTGGCCATCACCGTCCTTTCAGGCTGTAAATCTTGACTCTCCTGACATTGAGTTAAATCTTCCATACCCCAGGGACCAACACAGACACTCCAAGCCCAGAGAGATGAGGACAAAATTGTCATCTGAGCATACAATTGGTTGCGTTCCAAGTACCTCCCTATTGGTTTCCCTGAGATTGCTCCTAGTTCATCCTGGCTGGTTTCTCAGGTATAGGCAAGCCTTTAATGCACATGTTTAGGGGTGATTTTCAGTTTACTTCCACAGATGGTTAATTATATCCCTTGTGTATGAATTTCAGTAGTCTACCTAGCTATTTTTCTACAGACATAGAACATGTCTTACTGTGGCTCCAGACCTTGCTGTGTCTTCTAATCCTCTGAACTGTTGGTAGAAACAAACCTGCAGAAGTTACAAATCCTGAATGGCACAGATAGAAACTAAACTGTATAGCCTATCCATTGTGGACACTCAGAATTTACTTTATGCATCCTTCCCACACTGCCTATAAACAACTGGGATGATAGCTGAGTCCCCACACCGCAACCTTTTGAACAGCAAAGGAATCAAATAGGTGATAAAAGCAGCTGCAAATGAATGTGTGAACTGAAAAGTTAGCACCCCTAGCTCACAAATAGGACAGGAGGCAAAGTTTCCATGGCTCTCTTCTCTGAGGTTAGGTAATGTTCTGAGGTATCACTGGCACAGGAAACGTTTCCTAGCAGCCTCCATTGCACCAGGCTCCCGAGTGTGGGCGTAGGAAGAAGAAATGAGTAAGACATGGTGCTTGCACACCAGGACCTCACAGGAAAGGCAGACATACTGTCTTGCCAGTAAGTGATTCCTGGAATAAGTTATAAGATATTGGCTGGCAAGGAGAAGAAGGGACATTTGGAATTACCTGGAGAAGCACTCAACCTTGCAGGCCCTTCCTGCAAGCACAGTTTGTTTTTCTGCACTGAGAGCCTGTCACTCCTTCCGCCTTCCCCTCCTCCCACTCTTTCCGCTTGGCCCATGGAGCCTGGCCTTGTGCCCCTTCTGATGAGGACAGTAGCCATGGCTCCTCAGAATGAGTCACTGACCCTCATCCCCACACAGCAGCAGCACTCTGCAATCGGTGCAAGGATTCAGATTGAGCTCAGTTTGACTGACATGTTTACTTACTTTAAAAGGGTCAAAGAGTGAGAACTCTTTTTGAATATGAGTGGGCTTTGACACTCCATTTTAAAACATAAGGACTGTGTTAATTTTTTTTTAAGTGCATGTATCCCAGTATCCTGAGACCCCAGTGCTAGGAAGTTTGGACTAAGGAGAAAATCAAAGAACTAAACTAGCAAGGTTTAATAAACTAAGGAAGTTGTGCTGATTTGGGCAATAATTAAATCAGAAAACCAAGTGAAGTATTCCAATACATATTCCTAAGATATTACTATTCATAAGATGGTAATCCAATATATTATGAATTCAACACTATTAAGGGTTAGTCACCTCCCAGAGCGCTGGAAATACTGAGCAAGACTCAGTCTCAGCCCTCGCCATTTGTGGTTATTTCTTCAAAGTTAAAGATACATCTTCCTAAGGATTCTGCCAGAATTGAAAATTTATCGTTCTCTGTCTTTAACTTCCTCTCTCTCTCTCTCTCCCTTATCGTCTCTCTTCTTTCCACACTTGCCACAGATACAACATGTTGGCAACTAGCACCTGACATCGGGAATTGCTTTGTACAACCTACAATGTGCTATATAATTGTGTTAGTCAGGATGGATGAGGTTATGCTATAGTAACAACTCCAAAATTTTAGTGACTTAAAACAACACGAACTGGGCTGTAGATTTAGCTCAGTGGTGCCACTGCCAGCCTTGAAAGCGCAAGGCCCTGAGTTTGATCCCCAGTACTAAATAAATAAATAAATAAAACAAGAAGTGAAGACACATGTTCATCACAAATCAACAGGGATCTTTATTGTAGTCACTAGGAGACCCAAGCTGATGGGGCAGCTACTATCTTGCAGGCTGTTGGTTATTGTACAAAAGAGAAAAGAAAGCTCTGGAGGTCAAATAGACTCCAAGATCCAGCCTAGAAGTGGCATATGTTACTTCACACAAGTCTCAAAGGCTGAGGGCTGGGGGATATGGCTCAGTGATAAAGCATGTGCCTAGCATGTGCAAGGCCCTGAGTTCCATCCCCAACAAGGCAAAAATAAAAATATCAAAGGATACAACTAGTTACAAGACCTGACTCAACCACAGGAATCCAAGAAGTTCAATCTACACTGTGCCCATAACTGAGGCAAATGAAGTATTTGGCTAATAGCACTAGTGACCACTGTAGTGGTATACAGTAGATTTGACAGATGTTTATTTTAGTCCAAAATGTTAGGCCACTGGATTATCTCAGCCTCATCATAGTTATTCCTGCCTTGCCACCTTCAAAGAATGTGCAAATACCAGATACCTCTCCAGAATAATCTGACTCCAGATTGACCCTGTATAGCATTCTCCAGCCATGCAGTTAAATACAGAAACTGAAAGTGAAGAATGCAGGGAACCAAGGGGCAAGTGTAATGAGATGATTAGGCCCAGAGACTTTAAAACCAGACTTGAGTTTGGACTCCTGTTCCACCATTTACTAAGCCTGTAAACTTTGGCAAGTTTCTTAACTTTCTGGATCTCAGTCTCCCACATCTGCAAAATGAAACTAATAAGTCTAAATTAATACATTTATTGTTAGGATACAATGGGATGAAACATGCAAATCTTTTAGCCCAGTACCTAGTAATTGACAAGTATTCAGTAAATTGTAACTATTATTGATAGTATTAGGATTGAAATAATAAGGAAATACCAGTGCAATGTCTGAAAAACATTGTGTGACAAACTAAAATAAAAATAACTGTATTTTCTTGAGGTGCTATATTGTCAAGGAAAGAATACAAGAAAGATATGGCTCCAAGAAATAGCCACATGAGATGCCAAAGGTATGATACCACTGGAATACATTTCCACACACACAACATTTAGGAACAGTGGCAATGGATTCCTCTAAAATCGTTGCTAAATACCTTCTGAACTTAGAACACCTACCTACAGCAGAGCAGAGAAGAGGATAGACTCTGGAGTTAGACTGTCTGAGTTAAAATCCATATTCCACTACTACACTATATGACTTCAGACACCTTAGTTTACCTCTTTCTTATATGAAAGTGGGGATAATAATTACACGACACGAGGTTGCTATGTTGATTAAATGAGAAAATGTATATAAAATACTTAGTCCAGGGTCTGGCATAAAATGAAGGCTCAGTGGATATTAGTTAGAATTATCAAATACAAAGAAATCAAGACTCCAGAAACTTAAATCACTTGCCCAAGATCACATGATTAATAATTAGTAAAATTTAAACTTTAGTCTTCCCGAATCCAAAGCACACGTGCCTGCGTTTTACCACATCATTCCATTATTTACACTCATATAATTGCCCTTAGGACTTCATTAATCTGAAATTTGGGTAAAGCAGTCCTCAGGCATAATTGAAGAATAACAAGAAATTATGTGGTAGCAGACTATGACAATGGCAGCGAGTAAATGGAGTCACTCCATTTTTCAGACTGGTCCAAACAGGCTCTTGAGGATGCTGATCCTGTTTTTCACACCTACTATGGAGGACTTGCACTCTCAGTGTTAGATGGCTTGATTTTTTTCATTTAATCACCACACAACTCTTCAAGGGAGGGAAATATTTATTAACCTATTTTACTGAGGAGAAAATTAAGATCCAAAGCGCTAAGTGGGTACTCAAGATCACATAAGTGGAAAATAGCAAAGCCTATGAAAGATGTAGAATCTTAAGTTGAAAAGAATCTTTCTGCACTGAACAGAACAATCTCTTTTTTAACAATTCTTGGTCAGCTTTCTTCCAGATTGGGCAAGTAATAAATACACATTATAGACAAATTTTAAAATGGAAAGAAGCAGAAGTCATCCATTATTCTACCTCCCAAAGTCAACCACTGTTAAGCTGACTTCTTCCTTCAAGTCTTTTTTAGCCTTTCTCTTTTATAATATAGTTGAGGTTTTTCTACACAATTTTGTAATGCAATTCTTTTGAGGAGCCCAAGAATGAATCCAGTAGGCATTTCCAATTAATATAACACAATCTTTGGTTATAATATATTTTGGAAACTGATAATAATAACTGCCTTTCATTAACTATATCTACATATGCTTGGCACTATGAAAATTAGTTTTAATTGAAATATCTCTTTTTGTTCAACTCTATAAAGTAGGTTATATAATCTATTGCATGTATCTATATTGCAGAATATTTGTGCAACCAGTATTTTAATACAGTCTACTTTTTAAGAGGAAAAGGTAAAAGACAACAAATGAGAGAGATATATATATATATATTTGGGGGGGGGGTTGGTACCGGGAATCAAACTCGGGACCTTGTGCTTGCGAGGCAGGTGGCAGAACCACTGAGCTAAATCCCCAGCCCAGTGTAATTTATTCTTAAAACCCAAATATAACACTGCCAGGATCTGCCCTGTGGTTATCACAAATTCTTTTTTGTTTCTACCCCCTTTTCATCTGTAGCACAATGAGGATTGGTGCTCATGACGGAGACCACAGTGATGATTTCCAAGTATCACAGATTAAAGGATGTTGAACTACAAATCCAAAGAACTTCTCTCCCTTGTTTTAGGCTTTGACAGGCCTGCACTTGAGCGGCCCTATTAGAGGACCACTCAGTGGACACAGGAAACAGGAAATGAGCTACATCTTCCTCATATGGCCTGGATTATGTTCCAGTTTCCTCTTTTAGTCATGTTTGCTGGCTCCACAGGAGCCGTTTTGCCTCTGGGACCTCACTGTAGTCCTGCCTTTCCTTTAGCCCTCAAAAACATTTGCCTAGTCATAGACAAAGTGGAAAATGGTAGCTGAATTGTCTTGATGGAGGGGGGTCCTTACCCCAAGAAATAGGAAGAAAAGGACAGGACCAAAAAGCTTTTTTGAGATGAACAATAGTACCCTCAGTCAAGTGAAATCTAAAGATAGCCTCTATGTGATAAGAACACATGGCCCCGAGGGTCTTAAAGAGGCCATGCTGGAGGAGGCTGGGCCTGCAGAGATGGTATCAGAAGTGGACATTTGGGGTTTGATATTTGATAGGTTTAAGGACCAGATCTGTGTTTTGATAACGGGACTTGCTAGTAGCCAGCCATTCCAATTGCTACTTCTAGCTGTTTGTTTTAAATAAGGAGATTCAGCCAGTAAAAATGGGAGGAGCTGCAAATGACTTCCCCAGCTGGGAGTGCCTGCTTGTTTTTCCTTCTGGTTGGGCATGGTGAGGTGCAGGCCACATTCAAGCACATCTGAGAGATAGTCTAAGGGAGTCTACCCCTCGTATATTTATATAGGATGTCTGCGTAGGAGGGTAATTGAGTATCAAAATACATAGGGAACCATGAATGAAATAGGAACTTTGCAAGAATTTAAATATACCATTTATTTCTTCTCTAAATAATTTTAAACCTTTATTAAGCACCTGCTGTGAGAAGCACTGTGCAGTATGTTGTGAGAAATGCTAAGATATCTGAAAGGGCCCAATAATTACACCACTTGGGTATTTATCCTTGAGTATTCAGAAAGGAAAGCTTATATTCATACAAAAACCTACAAGTGTAAGCTTTCAGTAGCTCTAGTCATAAGCACCAAAATTTTTTTAAAACTCAAATGTCTTTCAGTAGTTAAATGGTAAACAGAATCTTACAGTACTTTAGGGAAAAAATTATTACGGTCAGTGTTATGAGATGGTACCATAGGAGGGAAACGGTCCTATTTTTTCTTCTACTTAAAAAGAAGTAGAAAAATTTCTACTTCTACTTCAGTTTTCTACTTGAGAAAATTTAAGACTTTGTGCTGTTACAAACAAGAAAACATAAGGGCTAACAGAAGGAGAACTGATGCTTACATTAGTCCTACTGCGCATGTATGAGTGTTCATATCGCATCCAAGTGCGTAAATATTGAGTATGAAGTAGAAGATTTGAAAAAGTAGAAGGGTAAAGTATGTAAGAAGAAAAAGCAAGAGGAAGGCTGCCTATAAAATAAATGAGTCTGTGTTCATCCATGGTGATTTCAACCCTAGAACCAAAGTGAAGTAAGTATATTTAATTGGGGGGGGGGCATGCACATGCACACATGAGGTTTATGTGTGTTCATTTGGAGGCCCCAAAGACTTTGATTAAAAATTAACCAGTTTCTAAAAACTGGGCTCTTTAAGGGGAAAAAAATCTGTATTTAGATGGAATAAAGGCAGATAAATTTGCTGAATTTGCAGGGCAGGAGGCCTAGCTGAAGGAAAGCTAGTGTGAATCTACAGATCAGAAAGGGTGTGTCTTTTGCTGTTCCACCTGCTGATAGGATGGGGCTGTATGGAGCACCCCGCTGATGCATTAGCCACCCTGTCTGAAAGCTAGTGACCACCTGAGTCTGCAAAACTTCTTTTGCTGCACATCTCTGTCCTTGTTCTCTTTGTTTAATTAGGGTTGGGGAAGCCACTAACTGAATTAGAGACATAAATTTACCAGCAGGTGGCAATAGAGGTAATCGTGTCTCCAAAGACGTTAAATTGGTATTATTTCATAAGTCAGAGATGGAAACCTTCAAAGCTTGATTGGGTCCCAACCTCATTAAACTTCACCCTGTCCTATTTTCACATATGAGATGGAATTTTTAAGCCAAGATTCTGTAGCTAGAAATAATTTTTTCTTTACTGAGCTGAATGCAATTGTGCTTCGTTTTCTAAGAGTGGCTCCTCTCTTTTCCAGGGGTTTATCGCTTATTTCCCACAATCTCTCTCTATCGTAACTAAGTGGAAATTTGGAATATATAATTTAGGAAAATAAAAGCTTTTTTCTAAATTTTATTATCTTAAATTTAAAGACTGATTAAATTCCAAATTTCTAAACACCAGAAACCAATTACTTTTTCAATTATTTAACTTAATTTTAAACTAAGCACACATGTTTATATGATTCAAAATTGAAAATGTACAAAAGCATAAAAATTTTCTCTTCTACCCCTTTTCCCCAGTCAGGAGCAACTATGCACCTAACTTTTGATGAATACCTCTAGACATCTTTTATGCACATAAGCATTAAATGTGTGTGTGTGTGTGTGTGTGTGTGTGTGTGTGTGTACAGATAGATTTCCTTTGTGTTTTCTTGTCTTTCTTCAAATGATAGCATACTTTACACAAAAGTACCTTACTTTTTTTTTAACTTAGCTACATATCTTGGAAATCATTCCATTTCAATCCAGAAAGAACTTTTTATTTTTGTCAGAACCACAGAGTCTTGTATTGTATGGGTAGTCTATAATTTATTTATCCAGACCCCAACAAATACACAGTGAAGATGCTTCTAATTATGTATTATTATAAACAATTCTTCCAAGTAATCTTGTTCATATGTCACTGGAGGCATTATGTCTGCCAGATAAATTCCTAGAACTACAAGAGGCAAATCAAGGATATGTGCGTTTATAAGTTTAATGAATATTAGAAACTGTCCTTAGGAGTTGTAAGCCCAGGTATAGTACAGAAGACTTGTGTCCTTCCATTCTCTTGCCCTATTTTTCATAATTCTTCTGGAATTCTTATTTATTTTTCTCTCCATATAAACTTTAGAATCACTCTTCACCAAAAAAAGTAAAAATGTTTATTGAAATTGCATTATTTTTTAAATTTTTATTTTTATTAGTACATTTTTATAATACATAATGATTATATTGCTTGTAGCAAGTTGGTGTATGTACAAACGCACATTAATTCTTTTTTCCCTCTTCTTCCCCTGCATCCCTCACCCTCCATCTTGTGGTCTCCTGCCCTTTTGCAAAAGATCTATCTCCCTGTTCCCTATTATTTATCTTTTATTTTGCTTTTTAATTTAATTATATTTTGGGTTCCTTGATAAGAGAAATTATGCCACACTTGAGCTTCTGTGTCTCATTTATTTCACTTAAATTATGGTCCCAAGATGCATCTATTTTCCTATAAATGACTCAACTTTTTCCTTCTTTATGGCAGAGTAGTACTCAATTGGTTACAAATATATTTTCTCTATCCACTCATCTATTGATGGACATATAGGCTGCTTCTAAGATTTAGCCATTATGAGTGTGGTTCTATAAATAAGGGTATGCATGTATCACTGTAATATGATTTCTTTAACTCTTTTAGGAAGATACCAATAAGGGGAAGAGCTGGAACAAATTAAATTTCTAGTTTGTTTCTTGAGGAATCTCCACATTGATTTTCATAAAGGTTGTACTAGATTACATCCCATCAACAATATGGAATGCTTTTTCCACCAGCCACCAGGACAGGGTGAGGAGGACACCACCACCACCACCCCCGCCCCCCCCCGCCCCCACCCCCCCAGGCAGGCCCACCAGCTGACAGCTTGGCCATGCAGGTGCCTCCAACAATACTCACCACCACGACCACAACCATCACTACCCCACCCCACCCCCTGCCTCTGGCCTTTTGGATGTGCAGCTACTTGGTTACACACTGCAGAGGCACAGGGGGACAAAAGCCATTGTCCTGAACTCCAGAAGTGAACAACAGAGAGAGTGCCTGACTCAGACTCCCTGATGAAAACAAACCCACTGGAAAAGTGAAGGGAATCTGCAATAAAGGCACACCAGACCACCGTGATTGGTAAGCTGGAGGGATTATCAGCTCCCATTGGAAACTGGACTTTCTTCAGGGGAAAAGTAGCTGAAACCTGCAGTAGAAACTTGCAGAGTGCAACCCTGCAGGAGGACAGGGAGCTCAACTTGGGACTTGCAACCAGAAATCTGCCTGAATCTCACAGGTCTGGGACTAGCTTACTGAGACCCACTGACTTACAACTGCACACTGCTGCCCACACTGTCTATTGTGACAGCAGAGACACACTTTGAAGGAGGCCCTTTATTTTTTTAAAGGTGATAGATTAATAACTACCACAAATTGTCATAACATTAGCCACATCAATTAGAAAAGAGAAAGAAATAAAAGGAATAAAGATAGGAAAGGAAGAAGTTAAATTCTCATCATTTGCTGATGATGTGATACTTTACATAGAAGACCCAAAAAACTCTACCAACAGACTTCTGAACTTAATTGACAGATTCCGTAGAGTAGCTGGATATAAGGTCAACACTCAAAAAACAATAGCCTTCTTATACACAAATAGCAGACTCATTGAGAGATAAATTAGGGAAACAATTCCTTTTACAATAGCATCCCAAAAAATGAAATATCTAGGAATCAATCTAACAAAGGAAGCAAAAGACCTCTACACTGAAAACTACAGCACCCTGAAAAAGGAGATCGAGGAGGATATAAGAAAATGGAAAGGCATCCCTTGTTCCTGTGTAGGAAGAATCAATATAATTAAAATGACCATACTTCCAAAACTGCTATATAGATTTAATGCAATGCAGATTGAAATTCCAACAATATACTTCACAGAGCTAGAGAAAACAATCCAAAAATTCATTTGGAACCAGAAGAGACCTAGAATAGCAAAAGCAATTCTGGGCAACAGAGACATGGCTGGGGGTATCACAATACCCAACTTGAAGCTATACTACAAAGTTACTGTGATAAAAACAGCATGGTACTGGCAAAGAAACAGACCCGAGGATCAGTGGAATAGATTAGAAGATGCAAAAACAACTTCAGACATACTCATCCACCTCATCTTTGACAAAGGAGCCAACCACCCTCATTGGAGGAAAGATAGCCTATTTAATAAATGGTGTAGGAAATATTGGATTTCAACCTATCAGAGATTAAAACTAGACCCATATCTATCACCATGCACTAAACTAAGATTGAAGTGGATTAAAGATCTAAATATTAAGACAGAAACACTAAACTTGCTGGAAAATAAGTTAGGTAGAACTTTTGAAGATATTGGCATAGGAAAAGACTTTATGAACAAAACTTCAGTAGCAGGGGAACTAGCAGAATGAATCAACAACTGGGATTTCATCTTATTGAAAAGCTTCTGCACTGCAAGAGAAGCCACCAACAGAGCTAACAGACAACCTGAAATGTGGGAAAAAATTTTTAGCAGCTATAACTCAGACAGAGGGCTACTATCTAGAATATATAAAGAACTGAAAAAAATCAGACACCCCAAATTCAAAGACCCAATTCAAAAATGGGCATCTGAAATGAACAGACATTTCTCAGACAAAGAAGTAAAAGCAGCAAATAAACATATGAAAAAATGTTCGACATCACTGGTCATTCAAGAGTTGCAGATGAAAACAACACTGACATTCCACCTCACCCCACAAAGAACGGCTGCTATCAAGAAATCAACAAATAACAAATGCTGGCGGGGGTGTGGAGAGAAAGGAAGCCTTCTCCATTGTTGGTGGGAGTGCAGACTGGTGCAACCACTACGGAAATCAGTGTAGAGATACCTCAAAGAACTAGGGCTGGAGGTCCCATTGGACCCAGGTATTTCCCTGCTGGGTATTTTCCCAAAAGAATTAAAAGAATCATACCACAGAGATATATGTGTACCCATGTTTATTGTGGCACAGTTTGTAATAGCTAAAGCTTGGAAACAACCCAAGTGCCCATCAACTGGAAACTGGATAAAGAAGATGTGGTTTTTTTATAAAATGGAGTACTACTCAGCCATAAAGAACAAGAAACTAGAGTCATTTATAGCTCAATGGATGCATATTGAGGCCATACTCTTAAGTGAAATAAATAAGACACACATGTGTAAATACCAAATAGTTTCTCTAGTGTGAGAAACTGAGAGTGTAAATAAGGACTAAAAGGATTAATAACTAATAATTGATACTTTGAAATAGAGAAAGGTCCAAAGGGGTAGGGGTGGTGGGAGGGGAAGGGGAAAGGAAAAATTGTGAGAAAAGAAAAAAAATGGAAGTGGTATGTAAATAGGGAAGGGTTTAGGGGTGAAGGGTTCACAGGTAATGGGGAAAAAATAAGAACCAAGATACATCATGTACAGGTACAAGCACCCAAAGATAAATCTAAATGTATTGTATACCTAAAATGTACCAATAAAAAAATTATTTAAAAAAAAATATGGAATGGTTCCTATTTCCCCCCAGCCTCACTTGCATTTGTATTACAGTATTTGATTTCCTGATGAAAACAATTTTTTTCTGGAGTAAGATGGAATCTCAGTGTTGTTTTGTTTTCATTATGCTAATGACCAGAGATGTTGAATATTTTTCATGTATTTATTAGCCATTTATACTTCTGAGAAGTGTCTCTTCACTTCAGTTGCCCATTTTTGACTGGATCTTATTTGAGGGTATCTAAGTTTTTGAGTTCTTTATGTATTTTAGATATTAGCCCTCTGTCAGAGGAATAGCTGGCAAATTTTTGTCTCATTCTGCAGGTTGTCTCTTTACTCTGCTGGTCATTTTCTTTGCTGTTCAGAAGCTTTGTGATTTGATAGGATCCCATTTATTGATTTTTGATGTTATTTCTTAGGCAACTGGGGTTCTATTTAGAAACTCCTTGCTTATACAGGTGTCTTCAAAAGTTTTGCCTATTTTATCTTCCAGCAGATTAAATGTTTACGTTTTAACTTTCAGATTTTTGACCCAATTTGATTTTAGCTTAGTGAGAGATATGGGTCTAGATTCAATCTTTTGCATATGGATATGGTGTAGTTTTCACAGTGCCATTTGTTAAAGAATCTATCATTCCTCCAATGAATGTTTTTGGCCCCTTTGTTAAAGATCAGATGACTGAATATGATTGGGATTGTTTTTCATCCTCTATTCTGTTCCATTGAGCAACATGTCGGCTTTTGTGACAGTACCATGCTGTTTTTATCACTATAGCTTTGCAATACAATTTAAAGTCTGGGATTGTGATACCTCCTGCTTTGGTCTTATTGATCAGGGTTGCTTTTGCTATTTGGGGGTCTTCTCTGGTTCCATATTAATTTCAGGATTATTTTCCTTAGTTCTGTGAGAAATGCTGTTGGTATTTTGATTGGGATGGTGATAAATCTGCATAACAGTTTTGGAAGTATGACCATTTTGATTTCATTGATTCTGCCTATCCAAGAACAGGTGTTATGTTCCATTTTCTGACATCCTTTTCCATCTCCTTTTTCAGAGTACCTGTGGTATAGTTTTCATTGTGGAAGCCTTCCACTTTCTTGTTAGGTTAATTCCTAAGAACTGTATTTAATTTTTCTTTAAGCTGTTTTGAATGGTATTGTTTTCCTAATTTCTTTCTCAGTGAGTTCATTATTGGTGTACAGAAACTTTTATGCTATTAACTTCTATGTATGCATTTTGTATCCTGCTACATTATTGAATTTGATTATTAATTCTGGGTGTCTTTTGGTGGAAGACCTTTTATCTAGGGTATCATGTCATCTGCAGATAATGATAATTTGACTTCTTCCTTTCCTGTACATATCCCTTTTATTTTTTTCTCTTGTCCGATTGCTCTGGATAATGTTTCAAGTACTATATTGAACATGAGCAGTGATAGTGGACATCTTTGTCTTCTTCTTGAGTTTAGAGCAAAAGATTTCAGCTTTTTTTCATTTAATATAATGAAATACCTTTTATCAGATTAAGATAAGGTCCTTCTATACCTATTTTCCTTAGGGTTTTTTTTTTTTGTCATGTATGGATTTTGTCAAAGTCTATTTCTGTGTCTATTCAGGTGATCATGTGATTTTTGTCCTTGCTTCTATTTATGTGATGTATTACATTTATTGATTTGTGTATGTTAAACCAACTTTGCATCCCTGGGATGAAGAGTACTTGTTCATGATGTATGATTTTTTTATGATTTGTTACAGTCTGTTGCTGGTATCTTATTGGAGCATTTTAGTCTATGTTAAGTAAAGAGATAGGCCTGTAGTTTTGTTTTGGGGGTTTTTTGTTTTGTTTTGTTTTTATGAATCCTTGTCTGGTTTTGGAATCAGGGTAGTAGTAGCTTCCAGGAATGACTTTAGGAGTATGTCTTTCTTTTCAGTTTCATTAGAGCTCGGGATGAATTGGCATTAGACCTTTGAAATTATTGTAGAATTCAATGATGAATACATCAGATCCTGAGATATTCTCTTTTTTTTTATTTTTTTTGGTACCGGGAATCAAACTCGGGTCCTTGCACTTGTGCAGCAGGCAACGAAACCACTGAGCTAAATCCCCAGCCCATGAGATATTCTTGGTAGTTTTTTTTATTATTACTCCTTCAATTTCATTGCTTGTTATGGAATTATTCAGAGTTCTTATTTCATCTTCAGAGTTCTTACATCTTTTTTTATTCTATCTTAGAATTTCCATTTCTCTGCTCATGTTGCTCATATAAACTAGTGTTTCCCACTAGAACCTCTAAAATATTAATTATAGTTGTTTTACATTCACAGTCTTCTAATTCCAGCATTCCTGACATGTCTGGATCTTGTTCTGGTGCTTACTGTCTTTTCAAACCACGTTTCTTGTCTTTTAGTGTGCCTTGTAATCTTTTACTGAAAGATAGACGTAAGAAACTGGGTAGAAGAAACTGCAGTACATCATCCTCTAGTAATGTAGTAATTAGCTGCAAAGGCAGACACATTTCATAATTAGGTCCCATGATTAAGTATCATTCTTTTGTTTATTCTTCATCTCCTAACTGTGAACTTCACCAGTGCTCTTCAGTTTTCCCTCCTTAGGTGATATAGGATAGCTAAAGGTGTCTGGAGTTTGGTATTTCCATCCCCCAATTCAGTTAAGCTCTGAGAAAATGCCAGTAGATGAGGCTTGGGAAAAAGACATTTCTCCTGAGGACAGGTCTTCTTAAGAAAAACAGAATGCTCTGACATATTGCCAAATGATTACTTTTCCCCTCCTCCTCCCAGAACCATGAGGGGATTTTTCTCCACTCTGCTGTGAGAACCTAGTAGAGCTCCTGTGTTAGTCATTTTCCCATAATGGAACACAATACCCAAGACCCATAACTTAAAGGAGAGATTTAATTTGGCTCAATGATTTGGAGGATTCAGTGCTTGTTAGCTGGCTCTCATGCAGAAATATCATAACTAAAGGATATGCTTAGTTGATCCTTAGTTCATTGTAGCCGGGAAGCAGAGCGTGGGAAGAGTACCAGAGAAGGGGAGGACCAGACATAGACCCCAAGGCCACACCACCATGACCGACCCAGACACACCCATGTTCTGAGTGGACCTCAGAGCCAATCAAGTTGACATTATACCCTGATGGCCACAGCTCCTGGAGAAAAAAATTCACAAGAAACCAAAGTAGAAGCATCAGCCCCACATGACTGAAATCTTCCTGGAGTTTTCAACTCTCAGACTTGTCCACGCTGGGCCTCCAGCAGTTCATCAATTACTGGTCTGGCTTTTCTACCCACGCATTGGTTCCCACATAGATGGTTTTCAGCTCTGGTAAGCTGTGATTTTCTATATCCAACTATCTGTCTCCAATTTTGAGAACAGTGGTTGCCCAAGTCATCTCAGTTTTCAGATGATAGATATTGTGATACACATATACATAGTGAAATGATTATTACAGTCAAGTAAATTAAATTATCCATCACTTTATATAGTCACCTTTTGTGTATGTATGTTTGTGAGTTTTCTAGGAGTACCTAAATCTACTTTCTTAGAAAATTTTCATTGTACAAGGTTATTAACTAAAGTCTTCATGCTATACATTAGACCTCTAGATTTATTAATCTTACATAACTGCAAATATGTATTCTGACCTACTTCTCTCCATTTCAGTCCACAACCTGTCCCTGGCAACTACTATTTTACTTTCTATGATTGATTTTTTACTTGTTATTAGGATGGAATGGTGACTTCTAAGCTCCTTACATATCAGACTGGAAACTGGAAGACCTATGTCAGTATTTTAAAATCAGTTTAGAGGTAATAATCAGTTTATTCCAATAAAATATCTCTTAGACAAATCAGTGTACCTCTGAGATGACAGTTAAGACTCAGTTGACACAGAGACACACACACAGCAGGCCAGAAGTTGAGCAGAGATTAGACTTGGATAGCCTGACTCTCTGCCCTGTGTGCAGACCACACTGCTTGTAGACAAACTAACTAACAGCTAAACTAGATAAATGTGCTTGAAAATAGCCACTTGTGGCTACCAAACTTGGCCTCTTGTGCACAATCAATAAGTAAAGGATCCAAAAGTCGGGGCTTTTTGCACATATATCACCATGAAAACCCAGCCCTGAGAGACTCCAAGAAGCAAGGACCAATCATCTTTGGTGGTCATTAAAGTGATTATTCATTTCATTTGTATGGCCCTCCTCAGTTTTTGGAACACTTTTATGTGATTCATCTCAGATGTTCCTCCAAAACAGACTAGGAAACTGCAAAATGTTACATTTTTTGTTTTTTTTGTTTAGAAGTCAGTGTTCCAAGGAGAAAAGCAAAGCAGCAATAGGAGCTGTATTTGCCCTAATAAGTATGAGGAAATGAGCAGAAGCCTTTGGTCTCTGGATGACTCAGAGAGTGATTTCTGAGGTCTGAGCTAAGTAGGAAAGATAGCATTACCTTCACAGGAGGCAAGGTGAAGACAGGGCATAGGTAAGGAAACTGTGCTTTCTTGACTACCACTAGATAGATCCAGCCTACAATAGTTTAACATTAGATAAATATCTATTTTTATTACTTTTGTATCCTCTGAGTTCATCCCAGGAAGTAGCATGTAGAAGACACCCCACAAAAAATGAATGAATGAAGTATCTTCTGTGTACCATGGTCAATTTATTACTCCCTCTTTTAGGAGAATAAATGGTTAGTAAGCATTTTTCAGGTGCTTAACAGCTGAAATCTAAGGGCTAGAAGCTTTCAAGTAGATTAGTCTGCAGAAAATCACTATAAAGAGTAAGCAGAGAAACTGTTTTCTCTCTTCCTTACCACACCAAGTCTAAATGTTTCTACCTAATTTTAAGAGTTATTCAGTCAGGCCCTACACCTACTTCTGTAACCTTTCACTCCCATTCATTACTCTTTGTGTGTCCTGACACTCTTCTCTTCATTCTGGCCTTGTTTACCTGGATTGGTACACCTTTCTTTGTCTCATTTTCTATCTAAATCTTCATTCCTACCTCTCCTGTGGAGCTGTCCTTGGTTATGTTGCCCTCAGTGATCAACTTTCTTTTTTGAGAGTTGACATGTATTTTACACTCATTTTCTCCTGTTACTGAATCATTTTATGTGCATATCATGTTCGACTAGTTGGATTATAAATTAATAATAAGGGTTATATTCAGTAGAGTGCCCAGCATACATCCAGGCACAAAGAGGAGCTCAGTAAATAGCTTTTTACTGGTCGATTAATTTCAAATACATGTCTAGGGAAGCTACCTATTATATTCACTATTTGAGAACTTCCTGAAAGACCTTAAATAGTAAGTATATAATTTTGTTGACCATACTGGGATATTTTTTAAAAGTCCTTTCTAAAGCCAAGTGTGCACATTCTTGTTTCTTCCTGTTCAGTCTTTTGCCCCTTTCACTATTTAGCAGATTAACCTCCCCACAGGACTTCTGGCATGATTTTCCCGGTCACCTCTGCCTCTTGCACTGTCAGTTGCCTCTGTTCCTCTAAATCCATCACCTTTTATGATACTGTCTCTTGGATCTGCCCACTTACCTACCCCAAGTCCTCACCTTGACTTCAACCACACACCCAACTATCTTTTACAACACTGATCATCCAACAACATACCCAAGAACATACCAAAAATATATAGAAATTAAAGTAGGAATATGAAAAGTAGTAGTAAAAGTAGAAATAGAATTATATCATCATGGCAGTCTGTAAGTTATCTATTAAAAGTCCTTCCTTTCCTTCTCCCTGAGCACATAGCTGGACTACATTTCCCAACCTTCCTCGAAGTTAATTGGATCCATGTAACTAAACTCTTTCCAAAGGTGTGAGTAGAATACCATAACAGCTCTGGCCCATAAAAATTCCTCTGTGCAGGCTGGGAGTGTAGCTCAGTGGTAGAGAAATTGCCTGGCATCCACAAGGCCCTAACTTCCACCCCTCAGCACCATATCAAAATAATTCCTCTGTGTTCTTCCATGCTCTTTCTGTGAGTTGAATGATGTGGACCTAGGGGATGGAAGTGTGACAGGGTCTAAGGAAACTGGGTCCCTTAAATACCGTAGGGAAGAGACCTACACTCCAGCCAAGAGAACTGGTCTTGAATGATTTATACAAGAAATAAATTTATATTGTGTTTGAGCCATTATACATTTGGGGTGTATTTGTGGTGGCAGTTCAACTTACACTAATGGATCCATCAAATGAATAAATGCAGGTAGAACCATTATCTCTTAGCTGACACCATAGAAGCATATAATCAAAAAGGAATGAATGTTTGCCTAATAACAAAAGAAAAAAAATTACAGTTGAATGTGAGATCTATTTATATAAAATAAAGTAGGGAAATGTCATATGATGAAAAACAAAAACCTGGGGTTTTGTTAACAGTCTCAGGGTGAGCGATTGTTACCCAGGAAAAAGAATTCCTTAAGCACAAATTCCTCATTAATTCATGGGTCTGACACATATTAAATACTCAAGTACTCAAGTCAAAAGAGGTATGGGATTTGTTAACTCAAATAAAAGGAAGCAAGAGTCCTCACTCTATCCCATTTATAGAAATGAACCATGACCAATTCTGAGGACTAAACTTTAAAGAAATACTAACAAAGTCAACTGTCCAGAAAAGGGAATCAAGGTTAGTAAGGTGTTGAAATCATTCAGATGAGAAACACTGAGGGAATGTAAATGTCTAATTAGGTGTGTGTGTGTGTGTGTGTGTGTGTGTGTGTGTGTGTGTGTCTTAGTTACCTTTTGGTTGCTAGGACAAAATACTTGACACCCAAAGTTAAAGGAGGAACGGTTTATTTTAGCTCACAGTTTGCGGAAGTTTCAGTCCATAGTTGGCTGGCTGTGCAGCAGTGTGGCATGGGAGAGGGGTACAACATAGGAGAACCAGTCCATGGAAGAGCAGGCAGGAGACAGTGAAGCAACAGCATTGAGCCCCCATTTCCTTTTTATTCCATCCAGGCTACAAGCCCATTGGTGGGTGCTGCCCACACCCAGCATGGGCCTTCCCATTATCCATACCCAAAACTATTCTAAACCAATTAATGGACTAATTTTGTTATCACACACCCTTAATCCACATTCACACACCCTAAATTTAGCCACCTCCAAAAAGCTCCAACTTTGAGCACATTGGGTTTTGGCTAGATGTAATCTATAAGTGTGTGTGTGTGTGTGTGTGTGTGTGTGTGTGTGTAAGGTAAGTAGAACCATAACTGTCTTTCAACTTGAATAGTTGTCATAAGGAACAGGAGATGTACTCCACATTAGGTAAAACTGGAACTCCATTTATGCCTCATGTAGAAAGAGCTTTTCAATAAGTATAAACAATGGAGCAGGCTCTCTTGAGAATTGAACTTCCCTCAGGGGAAGTGCCTCATCCAAAACTGGCTGCTGCCAGTTAATAACACTATAGAAGGTTTTCCTGCACTGGCCATAAAATTAGACAGTGGAGTTCCCTTCTAAAAGTTCCAGATAGTCCCCACGAAGCTTGTACTAAGACAACATTCAGGAGATGTTCTATTTTGGGATCCTGTGGTTTCCAGTTCTGAGTCTTTCCTATGGAATTGAATCTGGATGTTTTCAAGAGAGAGATATAAAGGAGGTTTTGGGGAAGAAGGCATGTGCTAAGTCAGAGAATCTATGATTTGGGTATTTTATTAAAAGTCTAGCTTTGTTGCCAGCGATTTAGCTCAGTGGTTCCGGCGCCTGCCTGTCTCGCAAGCGCAGGAACCAGAGTTCGATCCCTGGTACCAAAAAAAAAAAGTCTAGCTTTGTGGAAGGGGAGGACAGCTAATTGAGATAGACAAAGCCCTTAGGTCCTCAAAATCCCTCTTATCAAATTACCTAAGTTTAATGGAACTTTTAGTCCAGAATATCTTCTGAAAATTCAAACCCAATTGATTACTGTAGTTTGTCCTCCGAAGGTTCTGTGTTGGAAGCTTGGTCTCTTGTGTGGCAGTACCGAGAGGTGGTGGACTTAGTGGGATCTAGTACAAGGTGATTGGGGATTAGAACCCTGATCTAAGAAAGGATTAATGTAGTTCCCAGGGGACCACCATTGGTTTTTGTGAGAGATGGTCGTTACAAAAGATTGGCCCTGCTCCATTCTCTGGCTTCCTTTCTCGCCCTGTGATCACTCTCATTCTTGTCATTGTGATGCTACTCACAAGAGACCCTCTTTAGAGGCTGAATCTATATGGCTGCCTAATCTTGAACTTTTAGCCTTCAAAACTATGAGCTAAATGAGCCTCTTCACTTTATAAAATATCCACTTTAGGTGTTTTGCTTTATCAATGTGAAATAACTAATAGAATTATCCATGTCTTACTAGTTTTAGGAGATCAGTACCTTGTAAAATGGAAGAAAGACTAGCTTTACCATATGGGTTCCTTACAAAGATTAGGTCCATTTGGGAACTAGGAAGGGAAAGTCCAAAATGTGTGAAGGTTGAGGTACCTGAGGTGGTAGGGAACTTGAGGAACAGGAAAAGCAGTTTTGCCTACTTTGTGGTTTAGCCTGAGGCCTTAGTATGATGCTGAGAACTTTTTCTGGACTGGAAGACATTGTTTGCCAACACCCAACTTGGGATGTCATAACTTGTTTATAAACTGCAAACAATTTAGCCCAGCCTTCCCAGTCTAGGCCAGTCTAATCTCCTCGGGTTCAAGTCTGGGTCTCCTTATCCTTCTCCTGAAAGAATGAAGAGGAAAAGAAATAAAGAATGCTCATTGTGCTAAATATCTTCCTATGAAGGAAGAGTATATCAACTCCATTCTCATGTCAGTTTCAAATGTCCACTTCACCCCATTAATTCTTCTTATGTCCAACATGATGATTCTGTAATATAATTCCAATATAACTCCATGCCTTCCATAATATAACTTCCAATATAACTCCATAACTTCCCTGCCACTGCTCATGTTTTCCCCATACATATGATGGGCCTTAATCTACTGGAAGTAGTAGTGGTTCCTAAAAGTAAGTTACCCTACATGCAAAGCTCAGTACTCTTAGAATTTCCTATGTGAGTTGTCTCAGGAGGGCACTTGTTAGCCTTAAAAACTTTCTCCAGGAATTAAATGTACAACATAAAAAACATGATTCTAGATGTTTCACATAATACTTTGCACCTTTATATACTACAGTTCTAGAGTAGTGACATCTTTTATTTAGATTGACATTGTGTATGTCAGATCACTTAAATAAATTAATATATTTATTTAGACCACTCGTGGTAGAAAAAGAAATTTAAATGTCAGTGCCAATACAATGTTTTTTCCATTAAAAATATGAGTTATGGTGTGTTTTCCCACTACACTCATTGACTAGCAAAATTATAATGGTTGACCTATGTATAGTATTCCATATAAAATATACACAAAATGAGAACGCAGATCAGAGAATGGAAAAAGGGGGCAGGAGGTGTCTTTTATCATTCATTAAGATATAAATAGAAATATCTCAGTGTTTTCAAAATGTACTGGATCTAATGAGAAATAAACAAAAATTTAAAAGAATATGCAATCCTGAAAATGTGAAACATCATGAATTCAAGAGTACCAAACCAACAGTGTCCATCATACTAAATTTGAAAATGCCAAAACATTCTCTCTAACATTACTTTGGGTTTTTTTGTTGTTTTTTTTTTAGTACCAGAGATCGAACTCGGGACCTTGTGCTTGCAAGGCAAGCAACGGAACCACTGAGCTAAATCCCTGCTCCTCTAACATTACTTTGAAAGGTTGAGAAGAGCTAAGGCTCTGGCAGCAGACTGACCTCAAAATCAAAGTAAGGAGATAAAAGTATTCTCAAACTCCTTTCTCTCCCAGTATCTTGAGATTTCTGATTGAGTTAATGAGATTAGGACTTCTCAGAAATAGTTTCTGATTGAGCTAATGAGATCAGAACATCTCGGAGATCGCCGAAGTGTCTGAAGTGCAGATGATGGAAGAGAGGCTTCATTTCTAAAAGCCAACTCTTTCCTTGGGCAAGATGAGGCTGCCTCGATATATAAGCTGCCCATCTTGGGGGTAGGGTGCCAGAATCTATCTGACAGCATGATCAGGAATTCCTCCCAAAGGGGTAAACATCTCTACCTTTTCTTTGGAAGTTTGCAGTTTTTTTCTTTCTGATGTTCTTAAGTCAGTAGTGATCATTCTTACAGAAAGTCGCTATTTTTGTTTACATGGACTTTGAACTGACTTTCTCTCTAATCTTGCTGGCACTAAAGACTTGTTTCTGAGTTAGTGATGAGTGTCAATTTTGTTGAATAAAGTAAAGAGCACAAAGAAGTGAGCTTTGAGATTCTGAGACTGGAGGGTTCTCTTTGTGAGTCAGAAGTTAATGGTGCCCAGAATCCACTATCACATAGTTCCACAAGAGATCAAGGCATCCAGTTGTTTCAAACTCAAGGACAGGAGTGAATTATGCAATCAAAAAAGAAGGAAAGACACAGTTGGAAGAAATTTCCATCGTACTGGTCATACTGACCCCTTCTTGGAGCTTTGCCCAATCCCAAGGGCCAGTGGACCTTTCTCAATTTATTATATGCCAGTAGACTTGCTATCAAATTAAGAGAAAGCCATCCATTAATTCAACCATACTCACCAACTCCAATGGACAGCACAGTCTATAGGCAGCATTTAAGATGGGAAAAAAGGAGTCTAATTAAAATGACCTAAAAACCCCCTAAATTTCCCCTAAAGAACACTGTTATAGCATAATATAGAACAATGCCATCCCAAAATATGGAAGATTTTTGAGCTGGAGGTAGTTAAGAAGAAACAGATGCAAGAAAGCTCTCTGCCCTCCGTCTACCTAAAAGCAGAATTTAGATTTACAAAGAAAAGGTCTCCTGCTTTCCCTCACTACTACCTCCTTGTACTAGAAAGAACAAAAGTTAGCCACTGAAGAAAACTTTGGATGCTTATCAGCCTAGAGATGGTACCAAAAGAATTAACATTATAAAACTTTACCACTGCCAACTACAGTAGTCTACCCTTACCAAATGAGATATATCTCCACACCCCCAGTGGATACTAAAACCTCAGATTGTACCATAACAGACTATGTTTTTATGTATATTATCATAAATACATACATCGTACCCAAGGTAAAATTTACTTTATAAATTAGGGACAGTAAATGGTTAACAACAATATCTAATGATAAAAGAAAAAATATATAATGTAACAAGTTATGTAAATGTGGTCTTTGTCTCCAAATATCTCACTGTACTAGCCCTTCTTGTAACAATGTGAAATATCCAAGGCCTAAATAGTGAGGCAAGTGAGGTGAATGACAGGCATTAGAACACAGTAGTAGGCTGCTATGTAAGGGTTACTTTAGATACCTCAAGAGTCCATCTGATAGCTGAGAGGACTACTAAGCTGCTAACAGTTCCATGGGATATACAACATGGATATTCTGCACAAAGCGATGCTTCAAGCGTATCTTAGGTGGGACAGAGCAGAATGGTACAAGTTTTCATCACACTATCCAGAACAGAATCCAATTTGAAACTTATGAGTTGTTTATTTTGGAATTTCACATTTAATATTTTTCGGAGCACAGTTGAATAAAGGTAATAAACCACAGAACGCAGAGCCATGGGGAAGAGAGACAACTGTATTTTTCTCTCCTAAGTTCCTGCCCTTGAAGACTTAAAATCCTTTTTCTTTGTCTTGTAACTTTTCTAAAAATTTACTGTTTGGGGAAGTTGATTTTTGCTGTTGTTTTTTGTTTGGTTTGGCTTGAGCCAGTTGGAGTTTTGTTTTGTTTTTATAGCACTTGGTATTGAACCCTGGGGTGTCCTACACACTATGCTAAATTCTCAACCATTTTTATTTTTAAAATTTTGAGACAGGGTCTTGGTAAATTACCCAGAGTGGCTTTAAACCTATAATCCCCTTATAATCCCCTATGTAGCCCAGGCTGGCCTCAAACTCTTGGTGATCCTCCTGCCTCAGCTTCCCAAGTGCTGGGATTACAGGTGCACCACCGCTCCCAGCCATCCTTCTATCTTCTTGTAAGGATAGTGGTCATTGGATTGAGGGCTCACCCTAATCCAGTATGATCTCATCTTGGTCCCTACTACTCACATCTGCAAAGACTATTTCCAAATAAAGTCACATTCTGAGGTTCAAGGGGACATGAATTTCGGGGGAACACTATTCAGCTCACTACAGATGGCCGTGAGGGAGGTGCCCTCGTGCTGTGGTTGGAGCCCAAAGTACCAGGCTGCTACTCAAGTGTGGTACAGAGAGAGTTGCAGCTGCTGAGACAATTTGGGTGTAGAATAAGCAATCAATCGAGAGAGGAAACAAAATGGAAACAAAGCTTTAGTAAATAAGGAGGGGAAGAGGAGTTGAAAGGAGGGGAGGGGAATAGGAAAAAAAGAATTAAGATATATCATGTGCAGGTACACATTCCTATGATGAACATGATTATGTATACCTAAAATGTACCAATAAACAATTAATTTTTTTAAAAAGCAAATCAATGCATTTTTTCAGTTTAACATAGTTGGGCTTACACATTTCTGTCTTTAAGACAAATAATAGTTTAGTGGCCAGCTCAGTCATTTAAAATATTTTCTTCCTGCTCTCTCTAAAAATAGTAAATTTGGTTCTAATCCCTAATGTATCTGTTTTTAATAGCCTATGATTTTTTTTTTTAAGTTGCAGGCAGAATAAGCTATAGTCTGTGCTTTCATGACTGGCTTTCTGCATCTGAACACAAATGAAACCAGTTCTATTTTATAAAGTATGTGCTCTTAAGTAGCATTATGTTTTTTGTTTGTTTGTTTATTTTTTTGTACCAGGGATCAAACTCGGGACCTTGCACTTGCAAGGCAGGCGCTGGAACCACTGAGCTAAATCCCCAGCCCAGCATTATGTTTATCTAGAGAAAAGATTGTGTAAGTTTGCATCTTAGCATGCAAATCATAATTTTATCGCCCTTCCCCACCTCCTAATCCTCCCAAGTAGCTAGGCTTATAGGCATTTGCCACCATACCCAGTTACTGTTCTTTATTGAAGATATTCTATATAAGCTGAAATTCAAAGCCACCTCTTTTGAGAGTTACTCATTTCCGGGTATCACTCCTGTGTATATGAAATATTCATGTCAATAAACATATGTTAATTTTTCTTTTATTAATCTATCTTTAGTGACAGAGATCATTTCCAACTGAGAACATGCGAAAGTTGAAGAAAAAAATTTTTTCTTCCCCTCTACCCTCTTTCAATGAAAGTAACAGGGATTTTTTTTTTTTGCTTAAATTCTTTTATTGGTACATTTTAGGTATACAATACGTCTATATTTATCATTGGGTGCTTGTACCTGTACATGATGTATCTTGGTTCTTATTTTTCCCCATTACCTGTGCGCCCTTCACCCCCTCCACCCTTCCCTATTTACATAGACTTTCTTTCCATTTTCTTCTTTTCTCATAATTGTTGAGTATTTTCTTTCAGCTGAGCAAGAGATAAAGTAAAGAAGTTTCACTTAAAGGACGGTGCTTTATAAAATAGGTTTTTGTTTCTTTAAACACAAATCCCACTCCTATCATAAGATCCATCTTGGAACCAAGACCAAAAGGGACAGAGAGGAGGATAGATTCACATTTCTCAGCTCAGCTCAGCTAATTCCACTGCTCTCTGAGCTGAAAGATGGGTAAATCATCCTCCCTACTTACATACCCCCCCCCCGCAACAAATATGGTTGAATTTATGTCAGTTAGACACACACAGGACTTGACTCCATGATCTCTTGGCATATCTTCTCTAACTCACCCAAAAATTTAAGTGAGAGCCAGAAATAAAAACAAGAGTCCAACACCCAGGGCTTCAGCCCCAAAACAAATCAGCCTTGTAAACTGCCTTGCTTTTGGCTGCTGGCTTTCTAAACTCTTGTTCCAGATTCCAGCTCTAAATTATTACACTTTTCCCATTTATGAGTCTCCTCCTGGCTTTAATGTTCTTTTCATAATTCTTGGACACAGCTTTTGGTCCAGAGAACTTGAGAAAGAAGGAAATACAGATTTATGGGAAAGGGTCCTGGAAAATCTCACACAGACACATCTTTAACGCAGCCCTCTGGATCTGTGGGAGAGAGAAAGGCCCCAAAAGGATCAGCCCTGAATTTGCTCCAGCTCCAGACTTTCAGTCACTCCTTTCTTTTCACGCTCCCCACTCAGCCAACATTTAATCTTCCAATCTCTCTCTGTCCCTCATCTTCCCCCGTTTATTCACCTTTTCCATTCCCTTGGCTCATTTTCTCATTCTTTCTGATTACCCTACTCTCTCACACCCATATCCCCTCACGGATCATCTTTCTGTTGGAGCCTGTTCTGATGGCTTCTTTCCAAGAGCACCAGGTTTGAATCAGCTCCAGTTTAAAATGAAAGCAGGAGGTGGATGCAGTAGGCTAGGAGGGGAGACCAGCTCTCTGATGCCCAATGTGCAAAGAGCGCAGCCCTCCCCACAGCTTCCAGGCTGGGCTTCTCCCTCACTCTTTCTTTCTCTCTTTACTTCATCTCCCACCCTTCCCCCACAGGTATGTCCGAGAGAAGAGCTAAAAATCTCATGCAGGCAAAAAAAAAAGACCCCTATCGCCAATCAAGCAGCTGGTTTCCATTAGATGTTACAAGCCCTATAAATATTCTCTTTTCTCACTTATCTCTTATTATTATTCCTTTCCCTTTCTCATGTTCCCGCCTCTGGGTTCCCTTCTGGGAGGATGCCTAAACTAAAAAGGGAAGGCCTGCCAAGCTTTGCATTAAGCATCCTGTACAGCCCCAGGCTTCTGGCAGAACAGAACCCCAGAATGATGGCTTCTTGTTTGTCCAGTTTGCTGCTCCACACACCAAAGCCTGAGGAAGTCCCAGGAGAGGGTGAGGGCTGAGCTCAGCCTGAGAGAGAGGATACTACCAGGGTTCCCCAGCTTTGCGTTCTCCACGTATTCCTGGCTAAACCTGTGGGCCCTTGGTCAAGCCTGTCTTTGCTTAGCACTGGATAGGCACAGATCTGGGGGCCATATTCTGGGGTTCAGATCACAGCCCCTTTGCACACAGTCATCCTGACCTCAGGCAAGCTGCATATCCTCCCTCACTTGAGAAATTGTGTTATAACATCTACTCAGAAGAGTATACCAGGATGGACATGAGGTAACTAATGGGAAAGTGTTCTGCTCACAGTCTACATGTGGCAGATGCTGCTTCTCTCCTCTTGCCCCTCCCTATAGGATTTACTGTTGGAAAACCCACCATCTTCCATGGGCTCCAACTCCTTTCAACTAATGAACTGAACAGTCAGAATTAATGACTCAATACCCAAGGTTTGAGTTAAGGACCATACAAACATTTTCTCCTTGTTCTTGTCTCCTCTACTCTATTTTAAGATAAAAAGGCAGGGAAAGAGTGAATGTAAAATCTCTGAGTTTGGACTGAACAGTGTTTACAATTGTTAGTAGTTCTTATAAACCAGGCAGCAAGAAGCTATGTCATTGCTGAGCCAGTGACCCCAGAGCTAAAGACTCTCCAGGCTGAGTAGGGAAACCCAAGCACTTGATCCTAAACCCAAGTGGCTAAGAATGCAGCCACTGAGGTCATACTGTCTGGAGCTCAGGATTTAAGCTCCTGCTTGTCCTAACAGTCAGGCTAAACAAGTTACTAACTTCACAGTGCTGCTTTTCCTCATCTGTAAATCAGGATAATGGTAGTACTGATTTTATAGGGTTATTGCAAAGACTGAATGAGCTAATATAATTCTCTGACCTTTGAACATGCCTGGCAGAGTAAACAATAGTCACCTCCCCTTTCCATGGATAACCACTGGCTTCTGGTAGCCTTACTCCTCTACCATGGGCCATTCCCATACTGACCTATGTGCAGCTAGGATTTGCACCTTCTGCCTCTAATGTTCTTGAAAAGAAATTCTACCAGTTAGTAGCTCTGGGAAAATTCCAGTAGTCATAGTGGAACAAACTGTAAGACCCTTGACTTGCCTTCTCACTGATGAATGGACCTAGATGCTTCATCCTTAGCCTCAGCCATTCGAATCTTCCAACTCCATGGCCTTCCTGGGACCAGAACCTTCTTCTAGGATGGCAGCCCCTGGCAAGCAACAGAGGCAACCAGCCCAAACAGAGCCAGGATCTCTAAACTATTTCTGGAGAATGTGGTTGGTCACCACCAGCCTGTGTCTTGGGCTAATGTGACTAGAAAGAACTGCCCCTCTCAGCACAGAGGCACAGCATCAGATCCCAAGACCATAAGTCCTCAGAACTGAATCCTCTGAACTCTACAGATAAGCCAATCTAAATTAATAGCTCTTTGAAAAATGATAGTTTTCCATATTTGTTGTTCATTTCTTTGACCCATTAAGTCAGCTTTATTATATACTGGAGAGTCAGTGAGACCTGGTTCTGTGACTTCCTTGATGTGTGATGCTGGGCAAGTTTCTTAACCTCTCTGAACCTCTACACATACTCTATAAAATGAGACTAACCACTTTACAGCCTTGTACATGTATCACATCTTTCTCAATAAACTTTAGCCACTCACTTTTATGACTATTTACTGTCATTTCAATTTCACTTCCTTTTATTCAATCCTTAGTGCAGTCAGAAAACAGCTGGTCAACATCATTCCTATGTGTAACTACCTTCCAGAGACCTGAAAACAGTTAATAAATCAGTCTTCAGCCTAAACTGAACTTCAGGCTAAATAATGTCAATTTCTTTCATCTTCCTCCAGAGATCTTCTCTGAAAATAACAGTTTCCTTGCCTGCTGTTTTCTCTAAAAATTAACAGCTCAGTTTTTAGTAACCAACATAATTCCTCTAATTCATGTTCAACTGAAGTGCCTACTAGTACCCATCCTATCTTGTTTTTGTTGGATTTTCATGTAAATGTTAAATAATGCAAATATGAAATGGAAAAGAAAGGCCAGTTTTGGTTCCTTTAAGAAGGCAGAATGGGGGGGGGGGGATTTAGCTCAGTGGTTTCGTCGCCTGCTGCGCAAGCAAAAGGACCTGAGTTCGATCCCTGGTACCAAAAGAAAAAAGAAAGAAGGCAGCCCCAAAACGTGGTTGTTAAACTTTGTCCCATTTGCTGGGGCAGGAGAGAAAGAACTACCAAAAGGGACTGAAGTGAGGAGAAAAGCTCTTGCAGGATGTTTTCTGCCCTCTGAACCTTCCTGGTTCCATTCCCTTCTCCTATGGTGACAGGGCAGCTAATATAAGTCTGTGCTCCACGAGGCCCCTGGTGAGCGAGGCTGGGGTAGGACAGGAAATCACCACTCAGAAAATAAATGACCTGTCTCAGAGTCTTTTGTTAATGAGTCCGGGGCATAATAAATCAAGGTGACCCAGTCTCAAGAAACATAAGCCTGTTTAAAAAAAAAAAGAAAGAAAGAAACTCCCGAACCCCAGAGGCGAAGAGGAGGAGAAGGGAGAAAGGGGACAGCAGGGAGTCCTTATAAATCACACCCAGACGAAACCAGTGCAGATATTTTCCAGTTTCAGAGCCTCTCAAGAAACAGAGAATAGACGCCTATAGATGTGAATGGAAGGGGCTATTCGTGAGGGGAGACGGGAGACCATGGCTTATGGAATATGGCCCTTCCTCTGGCCCAGCATCCTGGGGCTTTTAGTGGTACAGTCTGCAGGCTCTGGCTTAGTGTTCTTCAGTGTCATGGCACATTCTTTTTTACCACTTCTTCTCAGGTCTGCCTACAGTCAGCATGGCCTGGGTGCCTGAGTGTCTGGAGCAGAGTCAATGCCTAAATGGCCTTGGAGGAGAGAACCAAAAATATCTTGTCAAATAGAGTTCCCAGCTTCCTACAGCAGGCCCTATAAAAAGACAAGAGTAGCCAGTTTAGTCGTAGGACGATCTTAGCTCATCAAGTAAATTGCAAGCTCTCTGAGGTGAGATTTAACTGCAGAACAGAAAGAATATCAGGTTGGGCATAAATATTCCATTGATGGCAGAGAACTAGGCACTAGAGCTAATGGAGCTGTAATGTAAGACTCAGTTATGTGCAGAGGACTGAGTTGTAATTGCTTCTTGACACAGACATCACTTTCTCTAATTTAACAATGAAGAGCCTGGGGCAAAAAGTGTCTAAGGAATAACTATAACTAATGCAATTTACAAGTTTGTAAAGGGTTTTCACAAACATTATTTAGTTTGAACACTGTTTGCATGTAGGTTAAACTGATTTGATCTTCTTTTGTTACACACGAGGAAACAAAATGAGAAAGATAAAAGAATGTCTCCAGGAATCAATCTCTCTCTCTCTCTCTCTCTCTCTCTCATTCTCTCAGTAGGGATTGAACCCAGGGCAAGCACTCTATTACCTCTATCACTTTACCACCAAGATACATCCCCAGCCCTTTTTATTTTATTTTGAGACAAAGTCTCACTAAGTTGTCCTGGCCTTGAACTTGAGATAATTCTGCCTGAGGCCCTTGAGAAGGTGGAATTACAGTTGTGTGCCACCATGCCCGGCAAACTGTTGAGCTTTTTATCCAAACACAGCTATTTTCCAGGGTTCCATGGGTGACCCATAGCCTGAAAGGGAATGGATGTTGGAAACTGGGAGGATAAACTTTGTCCAAGATCTATTACTGTTTAGTTGCAGCTGAGTAGATGAATGTACAAAAGGCAACTATGGCCAATGATTTTTCATCATTATTTCTGACATATAAAAGTTATCATTTAGACATTTCCTTCCCTCTTTATAAGCATAACCTCTGCTATAGTTTGCATGCCCTCTCTAAAAATCATGTTGACATTTTATAATCATTTTCACAGTAATGTAGTAAGTGGTAGAGTCTTCAAGAAGAGATTAGGTCCTGAGCACTGAGCACTCTAATCTCATGAATAGATTAACGCTTTGACCAGGGGAATGAGCTTCTTATTACAGGAGTGAGTTCATTAACAAAGGGATTGGCTCCCAGTATTCCTCTCTGTTTTGCATGCTTGCTTGCCCTTCTGCCTTCCACCATGTGATGACCCTTACCAGATGATACCAGATTCCAGATCTCTGGAATGATGAGCCAAACAATCTTCTATTGTTTATAAATTATCCAGCCTGTGGTATTATAGCAGCAAAAAATGAAACAAGACACTCTTCTCTGTTCATTCTCTTTTATTTACCACCATTTCAAAAGGAATGACACCACACCAACTGCCTTTTAAAAAACGTTTCCCAATGCTGAATTAAATTTCAACTAGCACCATCATCACTACCACAAGATTGTGTAGCACATTGTTCCTTTCAAAATTCTTTCATATCTCTGCCTCTTCTAAACCTCTTAATCAAAATTTACTCTTTGAGAAATTGAGACCATAGTTGTTTGCCCACCATGGCCGCCTAGCCTGGATCACCTCTAAAATAGCTGAGTAGCCAGACAGCTTGTTTTATGTTGGTTTTCTTCATATTGCCCAGTTTTGCCTTGAGATAGATATCACTGTCTTCCCTCAGGACTCTCTATGACCTTCCTATACCAACTCTGCTTTCCTTTGAAATAAAAAAACAAACATTATGCCCTAATCAAAATAGGAATACAAATGTTTGCCTATCCAAACAATGTTATCAACCTCAATAGGAAGATACTGCAGCAAGCTGCCTAAAATCAACCATAAAAACCCATAGCTTTTAATTGACCCAGGACCTATACCCACAGGACAGCAAGCACATCCATGAATATCAGAACTGTTTCAAATATTTTAGGTCAAACAGAAGCTTCTACTAAGTTACAACATGGCTTTAGGCTTCCCTCCCCTCTCTCATCTTTGATTTATGTTTTTGTTGTCCTCTGTGAGTCCGAATCTTTTATACTCACATGTGGATTCTCAACTGGCTTCCCAGAAGCAACCTCCTGGGATGTGGGCTTTCTTGTAAATTTTGACATATTAATCTTTTATTATAAAAGCCATTCATTCATTCACTCATTCAACAAATACTTGTGAATTTCTTCTATGTATCAGTCTGTGTTAGGACATGAAGAAGATTGAGACTCTATCCTTGCGACTAACTAGCAAGGAAACTTGGGGCAAGACCTGACCCCTTTTGGATATCTGTTCTTGCTTCTGTAAAATGAGACTCAGACTTGGTGTGTCTCTAGAACTCTTCCATCCTTCCTTTTGCTCTATAGTTCATGCCATCTGTTGAGAAAGTAGCTTCAGGTCAGCATCTAAAAAAAGGTGCTGGCCTGGGATTTAGCTCAGTGGTTCCGCCACCTGTCTTGCAAGCACAAGGTCCCAAGTTCGATCTCTGGTACCAAAATAAATAAATAAATAAAAATTTTAAAAAGATGCTTTTTAAAGTTTTTAATGTAAAAGCCTAGAAAAAAGGAGATAAAATTGAAGACTATATTTTACAGGACTATCAGAGTTTGTGATGCAGAGAGGAAAGATGCACAGAATTTTTAAAATCCATTATTTGTCACCAAAAAAGGTCTCAATTGCAAGTATGTGTATCACTTTATGCGCCTTTCTGATATATATTTTATATAGCTATAAAATCAGTTCATGCAGTTTTTCATTCTTTTAACTAACACTATGTTGTATACAAATTTATGTAACACAAAGCAGTTTTCTCATTTTTTGGTGGATAAAAGCATTCCATCCTTTCATACCATAGGTTACTTATCCACACCCAAATGGTAGATCATTGAGAGTCCAATCTTTTTCTTTTTACTACTAGCATTGTGTAACTTTCCCTCTAAATCATTTCCTTTCAACATTCATGAAAAACAGCAATTCCTAAATCAGTGATGTATGTAAATTACTATTGTATCTTAGAAATTCACTATTTTATAAATGGTACCAGCGCGTTAGGAACATTTCTACTTTCCATTATCCTCTTCTTTTTTTAAAAAAAATTAATTTTATTGGTACACATTAGGTATACAATATAATGACATTCATCATTGGAAATTTGCACCTTTACATAATCTTTCTTGGTTCTTATTTTTTCCCCATTCCCCTGCCCTCCGTTCAACCCCTCCATCCCTCCCTATTTACAAAGATTGGTTTCCATTTTCTGATATTAATTCCATTCCCTTCTTTCCTTCCCCCTACCTCTCCCACTTCCCCTTCCCCTTTGCCCCTTTTCTTCTTGTTTCACATTATCTATTATACCATTTAGTCCTTATTTACACTTTCAGTTTCTCACACTAGAGAAATTATTTGGTATTTACACATGTGTGTCCTACTTATTTCACTTAAGAGTATCTCCTCAATGTGCATCCATTTAGCTACAAACGTCTCTAATTTCTCATTTTTTATGGCTGAGTAGTACTCCATTTTATTTTTTTAAAAACACATCTTCTTTACCCAGTGTCCAGCTGATGGACAATTGGGCTGCTTCCAAGTTTTAGCTATTACAAATTGTACTGCTATGAACATGGGTACACATATATCACTGGTATGATTCTTTTAATTCTTTGGGGAAGATACCCAGCAGGAGAATAGCTGGGTCAAATGGGACTTCCAGTCCTAGTTCTTTGAGGAATCTCCATACTGATTTCCTCAGTGGTTGCACCAGTCTACACTCCTACCAGCAGTGGAGCAGTGTTCGCCTTTTCCCACAGTCGCGCCAACATTTGTTATTGGGTGATTTCCTGATAGCAGCCATTCTTTCTGGGGTGAGGTGGAATCTCAGCATTGTTTTCATTTGCATCTCTCAAATGACCAGTGATGTTGAACGTTTTTTCATATGTTTACTTGCTATTTCTACTTCTTTGTCAGAAATGTCTGTTCATTGCAGATACCCACTTTTGGATTGGGCCTTTAAATTTGGGAGGTCTGATTTTTTTAAGTTCTTTATACGTTCTAGATAGTAGACCTTTGTCTGAGGAACAGCAGGTGAAGATTTTTTCCCACATTGTGAGTTGTCTCTTCACACTGTTGGTGGTTTCTCTTGCTGTGCAGAAGCTTTTAAATAAGAACAGATCCCACTTGTTGACTGTTTGTGCTAGTTCACAAGCAACTGAGGTTTTGTTCATAAAATCTTTTCCTATACCAATATCTTCAAGAGATCTACCTAACCTCTTCCAGTTGGTTAAAAGTTTCTATTTTAATATTTAGATCTTTAATCCATTTTGATTTTGGTTTAGTGCATGGTAAGAGATATAGGTCTAGTTTTAATCTTTGGCAAGTTGAAACCCAATTTTTCCAGCACCATTTATTAAAGAGGCTATCTTTCCTCCAGTGAGGATGCTTGGCTCCTTTGTCGAAGATGAGGTGGCTGAGTGTGTCTGGAATGTTTCTGCATCTTCTAATCTGTTCCACTGGTCTTTAGGTCTGTTTCTTTGCCGGTGCCATGCTGGTTTTTTTACAATAGCTTTGTAGTATAGGTTTAAGTTGGGGGTTGTGATACCCCCTGCCATGTCTCGGTTGCCTAAAATTGCTTTTGCTATTCTAGGTCTCTTCTTGTTCCAAATGAATTTTTGGATTGTTTTCTCAAGGTCCATGAAGTATGCTGCTGGAATTTCAATTGGTATTGCTTTGACTCTGTATAGCAGTTTTGGAAGTATGGCCATTTTCACTATGTTGATCCTTCCTACCCAGGAGCAAGCGATGTCCTTCCATTTTTTGATATCGTCTTCAATCTCTCTTTTCAGAGTGCTATAGTTTTCAGAGAAGAGGTCTTTGATTTCTTTTCTTAGGTTGATTCCTAGGTACTTCAGTGTTTTGGATGCTATTGTGAAAGGAATTGTTTGCCCCATTTCTCTATCAGGGAGTCTGTTGTTCATGTACAGGAAAAGCTACTGATTTTTGTGTGTTGAGCTTGTATCCATTACTCTACTGAATTTGGTTATTAAGTGTAGAAGACTTTTGGTGGAGTTCTTGGGGTCTTCTATATAGAGTATCATGTCATCTGCAAATAATGACAATTTGACTTCTTCATTTCCTATCTTTATTCCTTTTATTTCTTTCTCTTGTCTAATTGCTGTGACTAATGTTTCCAAAACTATGTGGAACAGGAGTGGTGATAGTCGACATTCTTGTCTTTTTCCTGATTTGAGCGTGAAGGATTTCAGTTTTTGACCATTCAGTATGATATTGGCTGTTGGTTTTTCATAGATAGCTTTTATCACATTGAAATAGAGACTGTCTATTCCAATATTTTGTAGGGTTTTTATCATGAATGTGTGTTGGATTTCGTCAAACACTTTTTCTGCATCTATTAAGATGATTATATGGTTTTTGTCCTTGGCTCTATTGACATAGTGTATTACATTGATTGGTTTGTATTTGTTCTTTTTTTTTTTTTTTTTTTGGTACTGGGGATCGAACTCGGGTCCTTGCACTTTTGAGGCAGGTAGCAGAATCACGGAAGTAAAGCCCTGGCCCAATTTGTATTTGTTGAACCATCCCTGCATCCCACTTTGTCAGGGTATATGATTTTCTTGATGATCTTCTGCATTCTATTTGCCAGTGTCTTATTAAGGATTTTTGCATCTATGTTCATTAGTGAGATTGGCCTATAGTTCTCTTTTTCAGTTGGGTCTTTCTCTGCTTTGGGGATCAAGGTGATGCTTGCTTCCAGGAATGAATTTGGGAGTATTGCTTCCCTTTCAATTTCATTGAAGAGTTTAAAGAGTAGTGGCATTAGTTCCTCTCTAAATGTCATGTAGAATTCAGCAGTGAAGCCATCAGGACCCGGGCTTTTCTTAATTGGTAATTTTTGAATTACATTTTCCATTTCATTGATTGATATTGGGTTGTTTAGAATTTTTAGGTCTTCTTCATTCAACTTGGGTAATTCATACTTACCTATGAATGTGTCCATTTCTTCTGTGTTTGCCATCTTATTGACATATAGGTTCTTGAAGTAGGTATTGATGATCCTCTGGATTTCTGCTGGGTCTGTTGTAATGTTCTCCTTTTCACTCCTAATTGCATGGATTTGAGCCTTTTCTTTCCTTTTTCTAAGGTTAGCTAAGGGTTTGTCAATTTCGTTTATTCTTTCAAAGAATCAATTCTTTGCTTTATTGATTTTTTTGTATTGTTCTCTTAGTCTCCATTGCATTGATTTCTGCTCTGATCTTTATAATTTCCTCCCTATATAAGTTTTCGGTTTGCCCTGCTTTTCTTTTTCTAGAAGCTTGAGGTTCAGCATCAGGTTGTTTAATTGGGCTTACTCTGTTTTCCTAATATGAGTATTCAATGCTATGATTTTCCCTCGTAAGACTGCTTTCATTATGTCCCATAGATTCCGATATGTTGTATTGTCATTGTCATTTAATTGTAGGAGCTGTCTGATTTCTTCTTTGATTTCCTCTATGATCCATTGGTAATTCAGAAGTGTGTTGTTGATTTTCCATGTGTTCGTGAAATTTTTGCGGTTTCTTTTGCTATTGATCTCCAATTTCAACTCACAATGATCTGATAATATACAGGGGATAACTTCAATTCCTTTGCACTTACTTAAACATGTTCTATGAGCAAGTATGTGGTCTATTTTGGAGAACAACCATGTGCAGCCGAAAAGAAAGTGCATTCTCATTTTATGAGGTGGAACACTCTGTAGACATCTGTTGAGTTCATTTGTTCAAGAGTTTGATTGAGTTCTAGTATTTCATTGTTTATTTTTTGTCTAGTTGATCTATCTATTTGTGACAGTGAGGTATTGAGGTCCCCCACTACTATTGTATTAGGGCTTATTTGATATTTCATGTCTGTTAGTATTTGTTTTATATAGTTGAGCACACTAGTGCTTGGTGCATAGATATTTATGATTGTCATCTCTTCCTCTTGGATTGTGCCCATTACAAGGATGTAGTGTCCTTCTTTGTCTCTCTTAATCAGTGTTGGTTTGAAATCCACTTGATCTGCAAAGAGGATAACTACTCCTGCTTTTTTTCAGGTTCCTGTTTCATGGAGTATTGTTTTCCACCCTTTAACTTTCAGTCTATGAGCTTCTTTTTGAATTAAATATGTTTCTTGTGTGCAGCATATTGTTGGATCTTGTTTCTTGACCCATTCTGCCAGTCTGTTTCTTTTGATTGGTGAATTGAGACCATTGACATTGATGGTTATAGCTGATATGTATTGACTTATCATTGTCATGACTTCTTCTTTTTGTTGGATTCTCCCCCTTTGCTTTAATTTCTTGTCGTGCCCAATGGATTCCTTCTGCTGGGCTTCCTGGGGTTGTGATCCTTGTTGTCTTTTCCTAGGATATTGTTTAAATTTTTTGGAGTTCTGGTTTGGTGTTCATCAAGTTCGTAAGGTGCTCTTTGTCATGAAAGTATCTTATTTCTCCATCAATTTGAAAGATATTTTTCAGGGTACATCAGTCTGGGTTGGAGGTTGTTTTTCTCTAGGGCTTGAAATACATCACTCCAAGCTCTTCTTGCCTTGAGGGTTTGCGTTGAGAAGTCTGCTGTGATTCTGATGGACTTTCCTTTGTATGTGATTTTTTCTCTCTCTCTCTAACTTCTTGTAGAATTTTGTTCTTCTGTTGGGTTCCTGGAATCTTAACTATTGCATGCCTAGGTGTAGATTATTTTTGATCACAGCTAGTTGGAATCTTATATGCCTCACTTATCTGTATGTCAAGTTCTTTTCCCCTGCTTGGGAATTTTTCTGCCATCACTTTTGTGAACAGTTTTTTTTTATGTCATTTGCACTCTCTCCTGTTTCTTCATTGACTCTCATCAGTCTTATGTTATTCTTCTTTGCATCGCCTAGCAGCTGCTGGATTTATTTCTCATGGTCTCATACTATTTTAAAGAAATTTTTCTTTTCCTGGTCACTAATTGCAATCTTATCTTCTATATCTGAAATTCTATCCTCACATTGGCTCATTCTGTTGCATAAATTTTCAATGGAGCTTGTAATCTCCTGGAAATCTATTTGCATCTGTTTTATGGATTCCATTTGTTTCTTATGTTAGGATTCCATCATATTCCTCAGCTCCTCTATCTTTTTATCTGTCTCCTCTCTAGATTTATTAATCATGTATTGCACTATGGGAATGATCTCTGCTGTTATCTGAGAAATTATTTCTGATTTCATTTTTTCTAGATCCTCTTTTGTTGCCAATTCAGGGACTCCAGGTGGTTGAGTGTCAGATTGTTCCATCTTGTTTCCCTTTGGGGTTGCTTTAGGTGATCTGGAAGTCTGTTTTTGAGACTTGTTTATGTGTCTTCTCATTTCAGTGGGGGGGGGGTGCTGCTGGTACTTGTGTGGCTCACCTTCTTGGCTCTGGGAGCAGTGGTATGGCGGCCTGAAAGGCTCAGCCCCTCTGCACTTGGGGGGGGGGGGGAGTGCTGCTTCTCTGTGCTTCATTCTTATAACTTTGTGTTATATTATCTTTTGGATTTCTTCAGGTAAAGCAGGCACAGGAATGTGATGATCCATAATTTCCCAAAATATATTGAGAGAGCCCTGAAGCAAAATAATCTAGACCTGGAGTCAGCCAGGTCCAAAATGGCTTTCTCCCTTATCCTCTTCTATATTACCTGTAATAATTATTTCTTTCTGATAACTAATATAATTTTGCTACTACTGTGTACTTATTTATATTTTCATTTCTTTCATTATTATTGGACTAATCTGTTTTATACATGTTGAGTAATTTTCTGTATTTCCTCCTGTGTAAATAATTTATTCACACCTTTTGGCCTCATGTGTAATGGTTTTTGTCAAACATGTTAAGCATTTTTGGGTCAAATTCTTAACCACTTCAGATAGTTAGGGATTCCCAAGTCTAAATATATTTATCATCAGGAAGTTGAGGATTTTTATCTGTTTTATTCACTGAATCAGTCCAAGCATTTAAAATAGTGACAAGTAGACAGTGGGTGCTCAATACATAATTATTGAATAAGTAAATAATCATTTGGTATTCATAAGATGCTCACAATGTGTTGAGACAAATATGAGCAGTTCAAATTTGACATAGAGAACAAGAAAGAATTAAAGTCAAAACAGCAGAAAAGGTTATTTCTTACTTTAGAATTTTTTAAATCCACTCGACGTGAAATGACAAGGTGAGGAGTTACTGAAGAGTCCTTTCAAGTAATAAGGACAAAGCACAGGTTCCTGACTGTGTGCTCTTGTCTGCTCCCCCTATCCCTTACTATGAGAATTAACATTGTACCAACTTTAATGGTTTCCAATGTGAACTTAATTTAAGCAACAAACATCTTATAAGCTTTTATTATCACATGCAGGCACTGCACACAGCACAGGGTACAAATCAGTGTACAGTCTGTAGTCCTCATTAATACATGTAATGGAATACCATTCATCAAGAGAAAGGACCACTCTAGTGTATTAAACACTATAATATGGTCAAACTTAAAAACCTCCTGTTAAGTGAAAGAAGCAAGATGCAAAAGAACATATGTGGTATGATTCCACTTGTATAAAATGTCAAGAAAAATCTATAGGTTCACATGAAATGTCCAGAGAAATCTATAGGATGGAAAGATCAGTGGATGCCTGGGGCCAGGAGTGGAAAAGTGGTGACTACCAATGAGTACAGGTGATTTTCTTGGGCAATTTAATCATTCTAAGGCTAGACTGTGGTGAGGGTTGCACAATTCTGTAAATTTACTAACAAATAATTGAATTGCAAAATTAAAATGAGTATATTATGTCATGTAAATTGTACCTCAATAAGGCTTAGTTTTTTTTTTAACATGTGTGTCTGATTTATTTCATTTAAAAGTATGGTCTCAAGGTGCATCCTTTTACCTAGAAATGTCCCAAGCTCATCCTTCTTTATGGCAGAGTAGTACCCCATTATGTAAAAAAAACCCTACATCTTCTTTATCCATTTGTCAGTTGATGGACATTTGGGCTGTTTCCAAGATTTAGCTATTAGAAACTGTGCTGCTATAAACATAGATGTGCATATATATGCTGTGGTTTGATGCATTTAATTCTTTCAGGAAGATACCAAGAAGGGAAATAGCTGGGTTGAATGGAACCTCTAGTTTTAGTTTTTTGAGGACTCTCCAAACTGATTTTCACAATGGTTGCACCAGTCTATACTCCCACCAACAGTGAAGAAGGGTTCCTTTTTCCCCACAGCCTCTCCCACAGCATTTATTATTGGTTGATTTCTTAATAATGACCATTCTTTATGGAGTGAGATGGAATCTCAGAGTTGTTTTAATTTGCATTTCTTGTATGACCAGTGCTGTAGAACATTTTTTTATATATTTATTTGCTGCTTCTACTTCATCTGAGAAGTGTCTTTTCATTTCATTTCAGATGCCCATTTTTGGATTGAGTCTTTAAATTTGGGAGGTCTGATTTTTTTAAAGTTCTTTATATATTCTAGATAGTAGTCCTTTGTTTGAGGAATAGCTGGCAAAAATTTATTTCCCATGCTGTGAGTTGTCTCTTCACTCTGTTAGTGGTCTTTCTTGCTGTGCAAAAGCTTTATAATAAGATGAGGTCCTAGTTATTGATTCTTTGTAGTATTTCCCATGCACTCTGGGTTTTGTTCATGAAGTCTTTGCCTTCTCCTATGTCATCAACCGTTCTACTGATGTTCTCTTTCAGGAGATTTAGTGTTTCTGTTTTAATATTTAGATCTTTGATCCATTTTGATTTTAGGTTGGTGCATGGTAAAAGATATGGGTCTAGTTTCAATCTTTGGCATGTGGAAAGCCAGTTTTTCCAGCACCATTTATTAAAGAGACTATCTTCCTTCTAGTGAAGGTGTTTGACTCCTTTGTCAAAGATAAGGTGGTTGAGTATGTCTGGAGTTGTTTCTGCATCTTCTAGTCTGTTGCATTGATCCTCAAATCTGTTGTTTTGCCAGTACCAGGCCAGTACTGTTTTTACTACAGTAGTTTTGTAGTGTAATTTAAAGTCAGAGATTGTGATATTCCCTGCCTTGCCTTTGTTGCCCAGAATTACCTTTACTATTCTAGGTCTCTTTTGGTTTCAAATGAAGTTTAGAATAGCTTTTTCTAATTCTGTAAGATATGCTGTTGGAATTTTGATTGGAATTGCATTAAATCTGTATAACAATTTTGGAAGTATGGCCATTTTCACTATATTGGCTATTCCTACCCAAGACTAAGGGATATCTTTCAATTTTCTGATATCCTCTTCAATTTCCTTTTTCAGATTACTGTAATTTTCAATGTAGAGGGCTTTTACTTCCTTTGTTAGATTGATTCCTAGGTATTTCATTTTTTTGGATGCTCTTGTGAAAGGTGTTGTTTCCCTAATTTCTCTCTCAGTGAATTTGTTATTTGTATACAGGAAGGCTATTGATTTTGGGGTGTTGACTTTTAACCAGCTACATTTCTGAATTTGATTATCAAATCTGGAAGTCTTTTAATGGAGTTTTTGTGGTCTTCTACATAGACTATCATGTCATCCACAAATAATAATAATTTAACTTCTTTCTTTCCTATCCTTATTCCTTTTTTTCTTTCTCTTGTCTAATTGCTCTGGCTAATGCTTCCAGAAGTACATTGAACAAGTGACAGTGAACATCCTTGCCTTGTTCTCGATTTTAGAGTGAAAGCTTTTAGTTTTTCATTAGCTTTCCTTTGGTATGATGTTGGCTCTTGGTTTGTCATAGATGGCTTTTATCAGATTGAGGTAAATACCACCTATACCAATTTTCTCTAGGGGTTTTTTTTTTTTGGTACCGGGGATCAAACTCGGGGCCTTGCGCTTGCACAGCAGGTGGTGAAACCACTGAGCTAAATCCCCGGCCCTTCTCTAGGGTTTTTATCATGAATGGGTGTTGGACTTTGTCAAATGCTTTTTCTACATCTATGGTCCTTGGCTCTGGTAATATAGTACATTTATTGATTTGTGTATGTTGAACCATCCCTGCATCCAGGGATGAATTCTACTTGGCATGGTGTATAACCTTCTTGATGATTTGCTGCATTCTGCTTGCCAATATCTTATTGAGGCTTTTTGCATCTATGTTCATCAGGGAGATTGGCCTGTAGTTCTCTCTTTTGGTTGAATCTTTCTCTGGTTTTGGAATCAGGGTAATGCTTGCTTCCAGGAATGAATTTGGGAGTATTGCTTCCCTTTCAATTTCATTAAAGAGCTTGAGAAGTAAGTAGTGGCATTAGGTCTTCTCTAAATTTCTTGTAGAATTCAGCAGTGAATCTGTCAAGGCCTGGGTTTTTCTTTTTTGGTAACTTTTTGATTACTTCTTCAATTTCATTGGCTGATATTGGTTTATTTGGAATTTTTATGTCTTCTTGATTCAGTTTTGGTAATTCATATGTATTTAGGAATCTGTCCACTTCCTTATTTTCCATCTTATTAGAATACAGGTTTTCAATCTAGGTATTGATGAGCTTCTGGATTTCTGCAGGATCTGTTGTGATTTCACCCTTTTCATTCCTAATTGCGTAGATTTGAGTCTTGTCTTTTATTGATAAGGTTGGCTAAGGGTTTTTCAATTTTATTTAATCTTTCAATACACCAAATCTTTGATCCATTGATTCTTTGTATTGTTTTTTAGTCTCCATTGCAATAATTTCTGCTGTGACTTTTTTTTTTTTTTTTTTTTGGTACCAGGGATCAAACTTGGGTCCTTGCACTTGTGCAGCAGGCGGTGAAACCACTGAGCTAAATCCCTGGCCCTCTGCTGTGATTTTTATAATTTCCTCCCTCAAAAGAGCTTTGGCCTTGACTTGCTCTTCTTTTTCTAGAAGCTTGAGATTCAATATTAGATTGTTTATTTAAGCCCATTGTTTTCCTTATATGGGAATTCACTGCTATAAATTTCCCTCATAGGACTGTTTTCATTGCATCCCATAAGTTGCAGCATGTTGTATTGTCACTATCTTTTAACTGTAGAAGCTATCTGATATCTTCTTTAATTTCATCTGTGACACATTGGTTGTTCAGAAGGGTGTTATTTAATTTCCATGTGATTATGAAGTTCTTGTGTTTCCTTTTTCCACTGATTTCCAATTTCATTGCACTGTGGTCTGATAATATGCATGGGATGATTTTAATTCCCTTGCATTTACTTAAGCATGTTCTATGAACTAGTATGTGGTCTATTTTGGAGAACATCCTGTGTGCAGCTAGAATAAAAAGTAATTTTTAGGGCTGGGGATTTAGCTCAGTGGTTCTGCTGCCTACTTTGCAAGCACAAGGACCTGAGTTCGATCCCTGGTACCAAAAAAAAAAAAGTAATTTTAAAATGAGTGGAAATAAAGTGAAACAGTCCCAGAACAGGCAAACATTTAAAACTCTGTTAAGGGCTGTTACAGGGTGAGCCCAGGGGACCCTGGGAGCACCCAAACTCTTAGTTCAATCTTGGAGCTTAGAGAAATTTCCCAGAGAAGTTTTCAACCAAAGTAGGTGGGAGGTGAGGGAGTATGATAGGCCCCTGCATTAAGTCAGTGACAATAGTATTCATGTCATGCAAGGTAGTACTGAGGCCTATCTTGATTTAAGTTTGCAAAGTTTCAGAGGAAGTTAAATTTTCTATGTTAGTCAGCTTTTTGTAGCTATGATAAAATACCTACCATGAATAGCTTAAAGGAGGAAAGATTTATTTTGGCTTAGGATGTCAGAGGTTTCAGTCCATGGCAGCAGCATGTGCAGAGGACAGCTGCTCACTTCATGGTAACTAGGAAGCAGGCAGAAACAGCCCGAGAAGAAGGATCCAGGGACCAGACATAGTCCCCAAAGTCATGCCCCCACGATTCACTCCATTCTGTTTCCACCATCTCCCAATAATGTCATCAAATTGTGATCTCATCAATGATTAGTCCACTGATGAAATTAGAACCTTCATGATCCAATCATTTCCCCAAAATCCTATCAGCTGGTAACCAACCCATTAGCACATGAGTTTTGGAGGACATTTAAAATCTAAACCAGGGCCGGGGATTTAGCTCAGTGGTTCCATCACTTGCTTTGCAAGCTCAAGGACCTGAGTTCGATCCCCGGTACCAAAAATAAATAAATAAATAAATAAAATCCAAACCCTTAACAGTTAAACAGTAGAAAATGCTTCAAATATTACTTATAGTTACCATCTATGATGTCATTTTGCCATGAGTTAAGAGCTTCACATTCAGAGACAACAATCTGGCAAGATAGAAATACAGATGAAGAAACTGAAACAAAGTGAGGCTTTGCTACTTGCTCAGGGTCACATCCATAGTATGAAATAGCAGAGCTGGAATTCTGACAAAGGCCCAAGTCTGAAACCTTTTCCAACTCATTATCTGCTTTTACCACTACACAGACACACGACTATTATGAACCATGAAATTAATTAGTTAATTAATGACTTCTGCTGGGAGGCATGTAGGTTATGCTGATCTACTCTGAAGAATTCATAAAATCCATCAGCAAAGAGTTTCGCAAATACAGTTTATTAGGGTCGCAGAACCCTAGCTGTTGTAATTTATCACGGTTCCTATCACAGTGCTCTGTATACAGCGGACTGGCATTTGAAATGTGCCATTCTCTATTTAGCTTTAGGTGCCAGTAAAATCCAATCCTCTTGGCTCAAGAGAAGTTAAAGGACATTGACTACCTGAAGAGCTAGAAAATTTTTTTTTTTTGGTATCGGTGATCGAACTCGGGCCCTTGCACTTGCACTTGCGCAGCAGGCAGCGAAACCACTGAGCTAAATCCCTGGCCCCCGGGAGCTAGAAAATTTTAAAAGGCAACAGAAATTCAGTCTGTAGCATAAAACCCTAATCCTCATTAAATGCTGTGTAATAGCAATTTTAAGTGATCACACAAAGCTCTTAAGATGATATGATCCAAAGAGAAACACAATTTCTTTAAAAACTGTGTTGAGTTTCTCTTATAGATTTTTTGAGACTTGCTTCTTCCCCTCATCGTTGGCCCAAGTGTATCTACCCTTTATGGGAAATTGTGAGTCTGCTTGGGTGAGGCAAAGACACACATTCTTCTCTTGAAAGAACAGACTTGCATTCCTATGAGTAAAATAAATTAGGCCCAGTTTCTCTGTCCATTAATTATGTGGAATAAACAACCATTTCTTGCTCTGAGAGAAGCACAGGAGACCAGTGCAAATTTCCTCCACAGACTCCAGGGTAAAATCACTCGACCAACCCAGAGAACGCCTGTGGTCCGGGAGGACTCAGAGGATTGGAACGAGCCAGGCTCTGCCGCCAGATGTTTGTAAGAAATCCACTAATGGAGATAATCCAGGGATCGGATCCACAGAGGTCTGCTGCACTGGGGGAAGGGGCTAGGATTGCAGAGAAGCAGCAGAGTGCAAAGGCATTTGCATCCAGTTCTTCCCTAGGGATTATCCCAATCCTCAACCTTGAAGACTGCATGTGGGGGAGGGGTGTCTAGGTACTTAGTTTAGTTAGATCTTAGAATACGCCAGGAACATTATAGCTTTGGTAGGAGTGGTAGGACATCAGAAGGAAAGTGGTCCATGGCTTCTGGTGGTCTAAGTAAAATTGAATATGCTATGATTACCAAAATGGGAAAATAGTTGTCTGTGTTTACTTGTATATAAAATAGCTCTGAAAGGACATACAAAAATGAGCTATGTTGGTTATCCTGAGCAAAGGAACTAGGTGGCTGAGGGTCAAATATATAAAGGAGATATTTTAAGTATATCCTCTGAAACTTCCTAAAGTTTGAACCAGGTGAATGTATAGGTATGATATGTATGGTGAACACTTAAATTTAAATTTTAAAAAATCTATTATAATAAAAGGCACATTGCAATTAATATCCCTCAATATATTCCTCCTCACTTCAAATACATCCCCTCATTCTTACCACTTTATGAAGCACTTTTGGAAGTCCTCTTTTGTATTGTTATGATGTGTGATAAGAAAAATAGAATAAATGCTGCTGCCAAGAGCCATCCAATGGAAAGCCTGGCTCATAAAAACCTTACAGTATGTCCTTATCTACCTGATTCACTGTATCTGGAAACATGCAATTTTTGGCTTTTCCCTAAAATCAAAATGATCATGAAAGGCAAACATTTTAAATCAATTCAAGACATCAAGGCAGCCCAATAGCACAAGTAAAGATAAAAAAAGACTTCCAGAACTGCTTCAAAAAGTGGCAAGAATTATGGAATAAGTATGTTGGAAACAGAGGTGGTACTTTGAAAGAGATTAATGGCATCTATTGCTGCAATAAATTTAAAGTTTTTAAATATTCACTCAATTTTTGATCACACCTTTACAATTTTAAGAAATAACAATCCAATCATTAACTTAGAAATGTTAAATTTGCATAAAATCTCAACAAATACAGCAAATAACCTTTGAAAAATTCTTATTAATTTATGGTTTGATAAGAAGAAAGATGTTGCTGCGCAAGCACAAGGACCCGAGTTCGACCCCCAGTACCAAAAAAAAAAAAAAGAAGACGGAATATGAGGAAGTGAGAGCATTAGATGCCACCGAAGAGACAAGAGATGATGGAGCAGGAGGAGGAGATGAACAGAGAGAGAGATACAAAAGGGAAAGAGTCACAGAAAAGTAAAGACACAGGCAGAGGCAGCAGTTCCTGAAGTGGGTGCAGCAGTTCGGCTAAAAGGCTGCTCCTGCACTTTGGCAGTCCACCTCAAACTGTCCCTTGTTACTCTTGCTCTTTGAGATTGAGTTTATTTTTTCATGGACTTCTTGGGGTTTCTCCTGTGTATAAGAAATTGACAAAGCTTGAGAAATTTATTTAGGAAACATGGAGGTCCCCTGACCCTACCAGAGAAAATAAACAAGTGTAAAGTGGTACTTATGGGAGGATAAAATAACTAACTTCACAATTTGGCATATTTAATCAATAATATGAATTATGGCTATTATTCAATAGGGTACACATATTGTAAGGTATATTCAATATTGTACACATATTATGAGGTATGAAAATATTTTAAGGAGATGAACTCCATGTAATTTGCCCCAGTGTACTTTGCATCCTTGTTAGTTCTAATGATAACTTTGTTCCCAGTGTTCTTTAAATAAACCTCCGCTTCAGAAGCCATGAACTGCTCTATAATGGTTTGCTTATATGTCTTTTAATGCATTTGATTGTGAAGTTTTTGAAGATTGTGGGTTATATCTTTCCCACCTTCCTATTCCCTAACTTGGCACAGTATTGGCACATCCTAGGTGATCACTGCTAAATTTAACTAGGTTCTGGTTGCTATCAGTTAAGGGTTTATGTTTTGTTGTGTGCAACAAACACTCAACAAACTCTGGCTTAGACAAGATATGGGGACTGGGGATATAGGTCAACGCAGAGTGCTTGCCTAGCATTTCTGAGGCCCTGGTTTCAATTTCCAACACTGTTGGGAAGGAGGGGAGGGAATGGGGAGGACAAACCAAGATATGGATCACAAAATAAAAAATACAGAGGTAGCAGGTAGAGTTAGTGTGGTGCAGTGTTTACTGGGATCCATCAAAGATCTAGGCTGCTTTCATATTCCTCCTCCCCAGGCTACCATTCCACTGTTGTTCTCAAGATCCAAAGGTGGTGGTTCCACACTCCAGTATGGGAGAGTTGTTGGGAACAAAGGGCAAGGCCAGGGCAATGCAACTTAATAAACTCCAACCCAGCCAGTTCCACTTACCTCTCATTGCTCAGAAGTGAATCACTTGGCCTTTAATAAGAAACAATGGCTTCCAGAAAGCTGAGTGTTTTAACTGGGTACATTGCTGAACCTCATAATAAAAGTCAGGTTCTTATGGTAAAAGAGAAGTAGATAATGAATCAATGAATAGCAGTATTGATCGAAAATATGTAAAAGGCAAAAACCAACTGGAGGTGTGGTAGAGTGATTTAACATCTGGAGCATCACTTACCACACAGGTATGGCTAGCCTTGCTCATCTTAAAGTCTCACCTATTTCTGACTTGATTCGAGAAGAGAGTCATGAGTCAAAGAGACAGAATTGTTGAACAGGAGGCTATCTCAATGGAGAAGAAGCTATTACTAGGGGAATCTACAGGTAGATCTCTCTGACATCCCGAGTTACTATTAATGAAGCCAGAGAGGGGATGAATAGATAGCCAAGTAATGGCAGGAGGGTGCTATTTTAGAGAGGGTAGTAAAGGAATGCCTTGGCAGTAATGGTGTGACATTTGATCAGGATTGGGATGAGTACGGCTGTGAACCATTCAAATACAGAGGGGAAAAAATATCAAAGGCAAAGGGAACAATAAGGTCAGAGGCAACAGTGTATTGGGCATATAAGGTGCCCTCTGTGGCTGGAACCAAGAAAGTAAGGGTAGCATAACAAGAGAAAAGATCACAGAGATTGGAGATGGGGACATAGGCCTTTGCACATTATTCCTATCATAGGATTGGGAATTTATTCTCAGTACATTGAGAAGTCAATGGGGGATCACATACTCAACAGGGTCCTGGAGGGCCTGGAAGGGACTGTGTTATTTTGTAAGTGTAATTCTTCAGTGTCGTACTTACCTCCTAATCTATAAATAAACTATGTCTTTTGGGCCGGGGATTTAACTCAGTGGTTCGGCCACCTGCCTCGCAAGCGCAAGGACCTGAGTTCAATCCCTGGTACCAAAAAAAAAAATCGCTCTCAGTAAACTATGTCTCTCCAACCCTCAATTGCTGGGAAAACAACTGTGCCCTTTCAACCACTGATTGTGTCGTTTGGGGAGAATGACCTAAACAAAAGCTGCCAATCTCAGGCCACTTGAGCAAAGCCTACCTCATCTGGACATTGAACTACAGCTGTGGCTCTATAGGTGGGGCTGCCTTGGCCTCCTACCTGAGTTGCATCATATGTGCCAGCAAGTGGCTGCTGCCCAAATGTCTGAGAAAGAGCTCTGCTTCCCGGTCCTTGAATTCTTCATCTCAGCCTCTAATTGACAGGCCACTGCTTAAGCGAGCTTAGGAGGACACCTGCTATGCTCATTTGCTTCCATCTATGACAAAGTACCACCAGGCCTTCACAATCTTCCTCCGCACACAGGAAGTGAAATATTCCCCCAAGTCCCCACACAGGTAAGGAAAGAGATCTGTCCTCACATTTATAGGTTCAGTCTGGAAAACCCTGGCCTTCTCATAAGACTCAAATGCAATAGCAGATATGCATGAGGAAAGAGCCCAGATCCCAAAGCTGATTTCTTTCACAGGTGTCCTTCCTGGAAGCCTTAGAAAACACAAGTGGTCTTGTTGTTTGTATGTTTTGTTTTGTTCTGTTTTGATCATAAGTTCTTGAACACACATATCAAAATAATGATATTATCAATGATTATTTAATGCCCCAGAAAGATATTCCCATGAAACACACATTATGCGCAACCGCGTGTGTGTGTGTGTGTGTGTGTGTGTTTGTGTGTGTGTGTGTGTGTTTCGAGTAGGCCAAAATGGTAGGATTATGGGTGATTTTTATTTTCATCTTTTCTTTGTGTACTTTCAAATTTAAGTATATTTTTAAAAATCCTTACCTCCAAACAAACTAAACATAATGTTAGAAAGTTAGTCTCCGTCTCAGTTCTCCGATCTTACCACACGTTCTACAAGAGGGACTTCCTGTGTCCTTCCAACAAATCCTCTTCGAAATAGAGCATATGTGTGTAGTCAACATTCAGGCACTGATCACTGACCCACTGACCAACCCCCCTGTTTTAGGCACCTGCATGTGGCTTAGAATCATTTATACACAGGACACAGAATTGGAAGAGATTTCAGAAATGATCTCACCTAGCTCCTGGCTCATGCCCAACTCTCCTTGCTGTAGTCTTGACAGGCCCTATTTGCATAACTGTGTTCCAGGATGGAGGGTATCGGAGCAGAGAAACCCCAGCCACTGGTGAATAATGGCCCAAGTAATAAAGTCTACTCTTTGGAAGTATCTGTCCCCATGTAACTTTCACCCACAGATTCTAGCCTGAATCTAAGGTCCTTTGTTCTCTTTAAGAACTTACCTCACAGGAAATACAAAGGGGAGTGAGACCAAGAATGGAATTTACACTGTTCGCGTGCGCGCGTGTGTGTGTGTGTATGTGTGTGTGTGTGTATGTGTATGTGTTGTTTAGTTTCTTTTCCATGTTGTTTGGAAGTCTTGCCCTGTTCTCTGTTTCTCTCTTTACATGTCTGAGGTTTGATTCGCTCCTAACCAAAACATCATGACCTTATTATCCCCATGCCATCCTGGCCACCTGTCTTCAGCAAACCATCTCTGCCCTTTTATTTCCTACCCTATGGATCTCTTTCCCTCTTCTATTTTTTCTCCAGAACTTCTTACTCTCTTTCCTTTTCAGGGTCATATTAAAATAGAGACATTATTATGTTATAACAACCTTCTAAATACGAATCAAAATAAAAGCAGTACCTAACTATAAAACAAGTTTATGGGAAACCAGTTTGGTTTGTTTGTTTGTTTGTTTGTTTGTTTCAGTACTGGGATCAAAGTCAGGAACTTGAACTTTCTAGGCAGGCGCCATACCACTGAGCTAAATCCCCGGCCTGGAAACAAGTTTTTTAGATATTCACAGTGATGATTATTCCAATGCTTTTTAACATTTTAAATTGTAGGAAAAATACACAGATAATAATAACATTTACCATTTTAAAGTGTGTAAGTCAGTGGCATTGCATACATTCATAATGTGCTGCCCCCGTCATCACTATCTAGTTTCAGAACTTGTTTAGAATCCCAAAAGGGAACCTCATTCTCATTAAGCAAATGCTCTCCTTTCTCCCCTCCACCCAACCCTCAGTGACAGCTAAGGAGCGTTCACTATGTACATACCATTCCTGGATATTTCAGATGGATGAAATCATATATACAAGAGTTGATTCTTAAAATATGGTATACGTTTAAATTTTAAAAAGCATGCAATAAAAGACACATTTCCATTAATTCTCCTTACTTCAAGCAAACTTGTACCATTATTCTTGCTACTTTCTGAAGCAGTTCTTAGTCTTCTTTCATATCTTTATTAAGTGTGATCAAAATTGTAGTGAAATGCTGCTGCCATGTAACATCCTATGGAAAGGCAGGCTTGTAAAATTACAATGTGTCCTCATCCACCTCATTCACCATATCTGGCATAAAGAGACTTCTGGTTCTTCTCCAAAGTCAGAATGACCATGAAAGGTAAATGTTTTGAATCAGTTTGGGACATCAAGGCAGCCACATTAACACAACTAAAATCATTCATGAAAGAGGACTTCTGGAACTGCTTCAGAAAGTGGCAAGAACAATGGGCAAGTGTGTCTGAAAAGAGGGAAAAGGCCTTTGGGAAATTAATGGCAATGTGTCTTTAACTGAAATAACATTTTTAAAAATTTAAACATTAAGTTATTTTGTAATCACACCTTGTACATGGTATTTTGTGTCTGCCTCCTTTCACTTAGCATGTTTTCAAGGTTCATCTCTGTTGCTGCACATACTAGTACTTCATTCCTTCTGATGGCTGGATAATATTTTACTATATGGACATAAAACGTTTTGTTTACTCATCAGTTGATGGTTTTTTGGGTTGTTTCCATCTTTTGGCTGTTATAAATAGTGCTGCTGTGAATATTTGTGTACAAGCTTTTGTTTGAACATGAATGCTTTTTGAAGTATTAATTTTTCCTCCAAAATACAGCCTTGTTTATTTGCTTCTTGCTAGAGGCAGGGGTAGGTATACCACTGCTTTGCTGATCCGAAAGGATTATTTAGCCTTCCCACTGGTGACTGGATCTGTTTTTCTGTTCCTCTCACCCTCTGCTTCCCTGCACAAAGATTCATGTATAAGTAGGTTCTCCCCAACCCTGAACAATTTGAAATTCATCATTGCAAGTGGATTTCTTCCTTCTTATGGAGGTGATTTTTTTTCTAAGTACAGTGAATGTGTCCAATTCAGAAAAGCCTTAGGCCTCAGTTCTCAGCTTCCCCTAAAAAGGCCCCTTTCCAACTTGATTCCAGGAAAGCTGACTCCAGGAGCTTAAGCCAGGAGAAGCTGCCTCAGGCCTCAGCTCATAAAGCCAAGGTGTGTCTGAGTTCCTCAACCCTGTCAGGCTTGGTTAGGCCTTCACTCACTGGCTGCTGTCAGAGTTCAGTGCTGCCTGCCAAGCCCTTGGAAGGCCCATGAGAAAGCAAGAGAGGAGATCAGATTTCTGCCTGCAGAGGGGACAGGGGCTGCCCTGTCTGACTTTATACACTTATGGTCTCCATGTAGCAACAATAAGCTAAATTATCAGTGATCGGTATCATATCACAAAATACCATCTGACTCTCTTGGCTTCTCTCTGTCCTCCTCTCAGAGATGCAGATGTGGTTGCTCCTTTCCCTTAGCCTCTCCCCTCTTTCCTCCTTGTTTTGCCTTATTCCCATCTTTGCCCTTTTCCCTTATCTTCAGCAGCCCCAGCTTTCCAGGTCTGTTTCTCTCCTGCCTCCCCTGACTCCCATCCCCTGAAGATTCTCCAGTTCTCTCCTGTCCCTTTGATTCCCTCCCCTTCCTTTCATCCTCCAAACCTTTTTATATCAACTCCCTGTCTTTGCGTTTCTCCGTGTGCCTTTCGGATCTGTTTCCTTTGACACTGGTCCCAGGCCTGCTGCCAAGTTTCAGACCCATTAGTGAGGTGCCTTGCTGACTGAAACACAAATCAAAACTGATCTGGGTACAATTAGCAGCTGCTCACACCTCATGTGGAAAGCATTAGCCAGCCATGAGAGTTGAGGGGAGAAACTCAAGGAACTATTGATGCCAAACAGAATAGATCTCCTATTTTGGAACATGAAAGAAACCTGACCAAATAGACATATAATAAGATATGAGTAGACAGTGCAGAGCAGAGAGCCTTGAAGTCTTACCTTGGGTATCCTTCAACATCGATGCAAGCGATACAGGCTCAGGGCCGGGATGTAGCTCAGTGGTGCAACCCCTGCTTGGCAGAGGCAGTGTCCTCAGTTCAAGCCCCCATTGTGCAGGCTCCATCCCACTTCATTTGAGTGTGTGACTATCACCCAGGAAAAGGGGTGTCTGTTCCATTTATGCACTAACACTTGTGTCATTCAGGAATCCTTTGCTCTCTTGCAGCACATTGTTAATCACAGCACTGCTTCTAGAAATTTAATGCGCGCAAGAATCACCTGGCATGAAGTTTAAAATGCAGATTCTAATCCACCAGGACTGGAGAGAGGCTGAGATTCTGCACATTTATCAAGCAGAGGGTAGACAGCACTTTGAAAATCTGGGACAACTCAAATTTTCATAAAGTCGTTTACCACTAATCGTTAACAAGAATGAATGATGTCTTCAGCTATCTGATGCTTATCTTCCCAGCTCAAATGTAAGATGCCCAAGAACAAAAACCCCACTTGTCTGGTCCTCTTCTGAATCCTCAGCACTACCCAGTATGTTGGGCACAGTAGATGTTCAATGAATACTTCACAAGTTACAAATGAATGAACAGATCAATCCTGAAGGCCCATTAAAAGTCACTCTACTTTCAGAGAGCCTTCCCAGTCCAGTGCTCCTTATCTATGCCTGCCTGGTAGCATTTGGTAATTTGCTATGTGTTTAAGCCTCTTAGCTAGATCATTAGCTGCTTGGAACTGGAACTTTGTCTTTTGGGTTTCTGAGCTTTCTTTGTGCTTGTTTTCTTCCCTTCCTCCCACTCCCCTTCTTAGTATAGCTTTGTTCTAGTAGGCATCTAATGGTAGTTGATTGATTTGAGAGACCATAGAATGATGCCAAGTTCTATTTAGACCTCAATTATAATGCACATGGAGTGGTTCAATTTTGGTTTGGATAAAAACCAAGGTTTTACATCCCCCAGTGGAAAACCTTTAATACCACCTGACACAGTTGTGGGGTGGGAAGGCTGAGACATTATGTGGGTATGAAATCAAGAGATGCCATATTGTAGGGCTCCCAAAGCAGTTATAAATCAAGTCACTCAGAGGGTTCACAGGCAATGGCCATTACCTCACTCCTTTCAGCTGCACATGGAGGTGCACACTGCCAGGCCTCCCTTACAGGGGAGGTCACTCTCCAGGATAAGGCAGACCATTTCTCTTGGAAATACAGAAAACTGGTTCACGGTATTCTGCCAAAGATAGAAGGACCTGGTCTTGTTTGGAATTTATCAAATACCTCAGGCATTTTTCAAACATTTGGGGCTGCATGAAACCCAGTGCATCTTTTGTCAGGCATTTCTGCCTCCACCCCCTACACCCCTGTCTTAAAACACATGTGTATTTTAAGGGACATTTCATCCATATGCTTTTTATTTACTTACCCTTAAATCATCAAAATATTTGCTATGCAAGATCTATTTAATGCCTAACAAACTTTATGGCATTATTTGGAAGTTTGAAACCTTGCTTTCTAGAAAAATACAGGAAGCTGAGTTTAAAAAAAAAACATTTCCTTTCACACAGTAAGATTTGAGAGTAATTCTAGAATCTTAATCTACAGGGCTTGAGGGGTTCAGAACCAGTAAAGCCCAAGTTCACACTTTTCATCTCTTCAGTGAGCTGGAGATGCAAGTCCCAGGCCCAGCAGGCTTGGGTTGGTGCACCTAATTTGAACCTGTGACCCTTAATACACAACAGTGACAAAGCTTAATCTGTCTGCTGGGTTCAGAAACAGAAACAGATTCAATGCATATTTCCACAAAATGCCTAGCTGTGGCCTGGTTATCTTCTCCCTCAGATGAGAAATAAATCCCAGGCATTAGAGACAACTTTTGAGGATTGGAAATAGAATCTGGCAAAGAAAATCCACCAAAATGCACTGCAAAGATGTAGTTCTATGGAATAGATTTGCAATGATCTGATTGATCTCAGGGTGGGGCACAAGGCAAAAAATGTGGAATGTTGCATGTTGTCTATTAAAGCCCTGTTTTAAATTGGCACTGAAAACTAAGAGCCACTGCTTTGGTCTCTGAGTTCTGGCCCACATACAAGTAAAATCAGGAAATGGGTGGGGAGTAAGCTTCAAAGCAGTGCTGACACTCACACACAAACACACACACATACACAGACACACACACACACTGTTTATATATAAATGTCCTATATTAACACAATAAGGCCAAAGTGAGTGGTGACTAAAGAATGTAAGAGATTCTGAAAAAGGAAAAACTGCAGTGTTTCTAACACAAAGGAGCTCAGTGAGTAGTTGTTGAATGAAAAGTGACTACATGTTGCTGAGGATAAGAGGACATTTGGGTCCATCACTGCTTAGTCCCAGGCAATAGACACCATTTCCAAACACGGGGAAATGGAAATTTAGGGTAAGAAGAGAACAGAAGATGGACACAAGGCAGATAGCAGTGGTCTAAACAAGTGGTGAGAAGCAGAGGCATATGCAGTCTTTGCTCCCAGGCTGCCTGGCCTACCTCCCAAAGTCCTCCCTCTTCTGTCCCCTTGGATCTCAGCCTGAAAGGAGCAGAGCCCTGCCTGGGGAGTGAGTCCCTCTGGACTGATACTCAGCAGTCAGTGAGGGGCTGCCATCTGTCAAATGTGGCACAGTTACCATCCCAGACCACAGTGGTGGATCCAGTTTTAATCTCTACCTGAAGATTGTTCTCACTCTGGCAAAGGAGACCATCTTCCTTTTTGCCTGAAACAGGACAAAGGGAGAGATGAGGAAGAGATGGAATAGAGGGCCCCAGGCCCTAAGCCACATGTGAGGGCCAGGGAAAAATGCAATATTCAGGACAGATTGTGGTGATACCAGTAAAAATGCAAAGTCCAAAACGAATAAAGCAGTTGAGTGTGATGATATCAGGGTCAGTTTGGACTCCCTTGCTAAGCCTTGTGGGACAGAGACTTTACAGAAAGAGAAAGGCATTTGTATGTACTGTGCATCATAGAAGAAAAACATGGCTGTCTAGAAGGTTCAGACACCAGCAGCCGAAGAGAAAAGAGAATGAAATAAGAGAGCTTGAGAGTTCTTGAAGGTGTTGCTTTCTGCACTGGTTTGCCAGCCAGGGCAGAAATAACTGATTCTCCTGTTCTGAGTAGGCCTCAGTCAGAACCAGACATCACTCTGTCTCACTTCTGATCTCCATAAACATTTTCAAAGTAAAAGAAAAGAGTCATCTCATGCCCCAGTGAATTATATCAGATGAGTGAGCTTTAGTGGGTAGTGGTGAATCCACACATGGAAAATCATATTCAGAAATGCCTGACTGCAGCACTTAGATTCCACAGCACACATGGAAGGAATTGAGGAGACAGCCAAACTTACAAACACTCCACCCACACAGTGCAACACGGTGTCCTGATGCACTTTGGAAAGTAAAAACTATGTTGGGTAAACCTACCCTAGGTTAAGCATGGACTCCTCAGGCATGGATTAGATGCTTTGTGAGAGTTTCAAATATCTAAAGACTTAACCAATCCCATATATTCTGTAGAAAAACCAAGGGCTATCTCCTCTGGCCATCTAGAATGCTTTGGAATATCCATAATTCTGAGAGGCTAAATGCTCCAAATAGTAAAGTGCTTACCCTTTTCTGATGAATTTTATTTATTTCAATGTTATTGGATAAACTTTTCTCAAAGGTATATATATTCTTAATTACTTAAAACTGAACTTAATTTTACTTACAGACTACAAACTATGTTATAATAAAATAAATACTGGTCTGTAAATATGAAAAATGGGTACATACAAAAACTTGTGAAATCTAAAAAATATGTACAGCCTAGATAGTGGCATTGTACCAATACTTGTTTTCTTAGTTTGATCATGAACTCTACTTACATACGCTGATATTATTGAGGAAAGCTGGGAGAAGGGTTTATGGAAATTATTTTGACACATTTTTGAAAGTCTAAAATTATTCAAAATAGAAAGAAAAATATTCTAGATGCCCAGCATGGTGGCACGTACTTACCTGCAACACCAGCTATTCAGAAGGCTGAGGCAGGAGGATTGCAATTTTGAGCCCACTCTGGGAAACTTAGCAAGACCTTGTCTCAAATTTTTAAAAAAAATTTTTAAGGATGGGGACGTAGGTCAGTGCAAGTCCCTGGGTTCAATCCCAGTATTGCAAATAGAGAAAAAACAAAAATATTTTGAGGCGAGAAACTGTCTCAGTTATGAAGGGAAGGAAGGAAGGAAGGAATGGAGGACTCATAGATCTATAAAGCTTAATGGGACAGAGTGTGCAGTGAAGGCTTTAAGTGAAGGCTTTAAAGGTGAAGGCTTTAAATCCAGGGAGACTCTTAGATCAGACTCTCTTCTTGCTTTTGGAGATATTTCTTAAGTTCTACAGCCTTATTTGTCTACCTTTTAGTATTAGGTATTAAAAATGCTGCAGAGGATTGCTGTGAGAAATAAATTAATTAATAGAACCGGGCCGGGGATTTAGCTCAGTGGTTCCACTGCCTGCCTCGCAAGTGCAAGGACCAGAGTTCGATCCCTGGTACCAAAAAAAAAAAAAAGTAATAGAACCAATACACCCAGTAGACCCAGTAGACCCATGGGTGAGTACCCATCACCCTCAATGTCTTTCAGTAGTGGATGGTTATCATTCATATCTTATTTTTAAAGTTCTGATTACTACTAATCATTAGGCTTTAGCTCTCACACTCAAATGCTGTCAGTGTGCTTCCCTGCTGAATGTGCTGCCCTCCTTTGCTGTGAGCTTAATGGAGTTCTAGACACGCTATTAGAGTCTAAAGAAGGATCACATTTGTGAACAAAGTGTTTTAGCCTACAGACATTAATTTTAGCTGCTCAAAGATCTTTTTCTTTTGACTTCCTTTCCAGCGTTGACGTAAGTCCCAGATGGTTGAGGTTCTTAGACAAATTCTGCTTAGATGAGGCAACGATATTAATAAAAAGTAGCCATCATCTATGACCATTACAAGGCTAACTATGCTAAGTACTTTACATATATTGTCTCATTCCACCTTTATTCTAATCTCTACACTGGAGATGAAGAAATGTCTCCGTTTGCTCAAAGTTCCAGAGCTAATTGTGGAGCTGACAGCACTAGTGTGGCTGACTCCAGTTCTGAGCTTCTATCAAAGAGAATACTGTGACAGTTTCCTATTCCTTCAGTGCAATCAAAAGTACTTTCTTTTTTTTTTTTTCAAAAGTACTTTCGAAGAGCTCCAGGCTTTGGGATAGGAGCTTGATCCTTCTAATGAAGGAGACAGAGAGAGTGAGAAGAAGGGAGGAAAAGAAAGTAGTAGTTGAAGGAGATCAAAATATTCCACCCCAAATACAATTCTTTGGCATAGCTCCAGTTGATTGTTCACAGGAACTGCAGACCTCTGCAGGTATAGGAAAAGCTGTGAAGAGCTATCTTCCTGCAAAAAGAAATTTAAATCTATCTGTATTAGTAAACAGCAGATAAAGGCACAGTCTACACTAACAGCTGCTCTCCTTTCTGCCTAGAAAAGATCTTTCCACAGGAAGAAGAGATTAGAGATCTGACCCCTGGGCCAGAGATGACACAGATAGCTGTTACCCAGGGACTTAATCTGCATAACAAGACAACCCCAGCTCACGGTGCACACCCTCCCCCAAGCCTCCATGGCCTGCACTACCTGCCTTCCCCAGAGTCAGCCCCCTCTCTCTTTGTTAGCTTTACACAGGGTTCAGCGGTCTTGCACCTTTTTGAGTCTCATACATTGTGCATGGCTTCCATGTTTATGCACATTTATAAATTTGTATAAATTTGTATAAATTTATAAATTTGCCTTTTAAAAATCCTGTTAATCTGTATAGTATAGGCCATTTCATAGACTAAAATTATGAACCCTTCAGGGAAAAAGAATGAATTTAAAATGTCTCTACATGTCAACAGTCCTTTCAAAACCTCAAGAAGACAACACTGCTAGGAATAGCACTAATTTATACTGGTAAATCCTTAATAAATATGTGTGGACTGGTTTAAAAAAGTTTTCTCAAACTTCCTAGAGAGAGGAAACTTTTTCTTCCTTCTATACCTGAGATCCATTTCCTTCTATGCTACTCTATACCCTGATGCATGACCCAACCAATCAGGAAACATCTTTCAGTACAGGGAATACTCAGATTTGAATTGCACAGTATCCCTTTCCAGCAATCTCTTAGAATTGTCTACTTTGCACTTTGATGAATTTCTGCCTTTGGTCACCTGGCATCTGAGAAATGCTATCAATCTGGTCAGTCTGTATGTGTTCATGGCTCATATGCCTCACCCTGCAATGGAGAATCTAGTCCAGTGGTGGTGAGCCTATGGTACACATGTCGCACTGGGATGTTTGTATCATTGAAACCTCTAAAAGGTTCGCCATCACTGATTCTAGTCTAAGAGACATAAATAGATTGTGCCTGTTCTGTAAGGGCTTGGAGGTGAGAAACTAGAAAGTTGTAGATGTAGCCAACTGTAAATTCAGAGGTCTTTAAACAGAAAAGGCTGCTGGGCTTTACAATGGATTGTGGTGTGATGAATGTTTGCAGCAACTGTAAACAGGAATTGCTTGTCCTTATTAGGAATAATCACTTCTCCAGGCAAAGGAAGAGCTGTTAAGGCAATTAAACATATTCTGTGCTTGAGAATTTTTTTCTGCCTCCTGATCCAGCCTATTCTCCTTGTTACTCCTATAGGAACTCATGAGCGCTGTATTCTATGCTTGTTCTTTGGGATTGCTTCTTGGCAGGGCCCAAGAAAAGAAAAGGCCAAGATTCCATCTGGCTGGTTCCACCTTGATTCCAGCTGCTTACAAGAGCTGTTTATTCCACAACACTAAGCCTAGTGTAGCCCTTTTCCCTCCAGGGTGGCCTTAAGAGTTGTCTAACAGGCCTGGCAAATTTTTACCAAAGCCAGAACACTGGGCAAGAATTCAGGGACCGGGGATGGGTGTTCAGCAGCCTGCATTTGGAGAGGCAGGCACTCAACAGAAAGTGAGGCTAGAGAAAGAGCAGACTGGTGCCTCAGCTTTCCTTCTGGGAAGGGCACAGAGACACTCAGGCCTCAATGCCTGAGGCCATTGCCCAGGGGCCACTTTGATCCAGTGTCACCTATACAAATATGACTAAAAGTATAAGCTGTGGGGGCCAAGGATTTAGTTCAGTGGTTTCACCACCTGCTGAGCAAGCGCAAGGACCCAAGTTCAATTCCCAGTACCAAAAAAAAAAAAAAAAAGTATAAGCTGTGGCTCAAACAAAAAGGTTCAAAATTTTTGTTCTGCTTCTCCCTATAAGCATCTTATTAGGGATTAAAGTAAGATTTGCCAAGTACAGTCATGCTTGTTTAATGACAGGGACACATTCTGAGAAATGCATTGTTAAGAGATTTCATCATTGTGCGAGTATCATAAAGTGTATTTCCATAAACCTGGATCAGTGGTGGCAAACATATGGTACCCATGCCACAGTGGGCATGCAGATCCCTCTTTATTGGCACATGATCTAAGTGTATGAGTTGTTTTATCTAAACTAAAACCTTAGTATTCAGATTTAATTGCAGTGTTAGCACTTTGCAATAAATAAGTGGATTTTGGGGTGCAGTTAGGGCATTCGGTCTCTAAAAGTTTCACCATCACTGGCCTAGATAGCATGGCCTATTCCATACACAGGAGATATGAAAATTATATAGATAGATAGATAGATAGATAGATAGATAGATAGATAGATAATATGGCACAATTTACTGCTCTTAAGCCTATCATAAACAAAACAACATGAGATTAAGTCAAGCAACAAGAGATGATTTACTCAAGGAACATGGTAAACATGGTATATATGAGATTGCCACCGTAATATAGTTACTGTTTTACAGTTAACTTTTCTTTTTAGTAAGTAGAAAGAATACATTCTGAAATAATGATATACATAGTAAACACATAAGCTAATAACAGTCATTTATTATCATCCTGAAGAATTATGCACTGAACAGAATTGTACATGCTACACTTTTACAGATGGGCAACACAGGAGGTTTGTTTACACTAGCATCTAAACACCTGAGCAATGGTATGACAGCTAGAGCATCAGTAGATAACGGGATTTTTTCAACTCTATTGCAGTTTTATGGAACCACTGTCATATATGCCATCCATTGTTGACCAAAACATCATTATACAGCAAGTGACTATACAAAGTCTTTTAGAAGGCTAGCATAGGCCGAACTAACTTGGAAGAAGTGAAGGTTATTTATAAAAATTTAAAATTAAGGAGACTAAGCAAATTTAAAAGTTGTGAATATGAAGTTAGTTTTTCACATTTTGAGAATCAAGAACTAATGAAATCGTCAAGTAAAGATATAGACTGTTAGAAAAACAGAAATGGAGTTTACAGAAAGATTACAACTAGACTTTTAGCATTAGTGATCTATGAATGTTCTGTTTTCTCTTTAATAATATAATGAATGCTGTGAACCAGTAGCTCAACACAAGCCAGCCTAGTAAGTTCATAGAGCACAGTGAGTTCAGGCCAGTACGGACTACATAGCAAAATTCTGTCTCAAGAATAGAAGAAAAAAAAAAAACTAATCATTACCAATAACCCACATCTACCCAGTTGCTCACCCATGTCCCAACCCTACCTTAGAGGAAATGTGATCCTGACTTCATGTCTATAGTTCCTTTGTTTTAGTTCATTTTATTATATATATACCTTGTCCAAAAATAGGGGGTTTTTGCTTGCTTCTGAACTTTACAAAGAAGTTATATTATAATGTCAGGTGAAACTTCCTTTTGTCACTCCACATTATATCACTGAGATTCATCCAGGTAATGTGTAGCTGAATATTGTTAATGTTCACTACTATATAATATTCTATTGCATGAATATACACATTATTCATCTCTTATCATTGATCTTACACATTGTGTTCAGGGTTTTGCTATTCTTAACAGTGATGTAAGAGTGCTTTTTCATGTCTCCTGTTACAGATGTGGAAGAATTAGCCCTGGGCATATACTTCAAATACAGTGTCAAAAAGTTCATCTCTTCAAGCTAACACCAAACTGAGTTGTGCCAATGAACAAAAGACCTAAGAAGTATCACAAGAGAGGTGACTGAAAGTCATGGAAGCAGTAGTTTGTTCATGGAGACTCAACAAGCAAAGAAGAGGACTACAGTCACATTCTTAGAAACATGTGCACCTGAGGATAAAGAAGAAGACAAGGAGCCCAAGGAGGGAGCAGAAATTGGTGACTAGAGGGGAGGGAGCACAGCCCAAAGAGACTAGAGTCAGACACACCAAAGAAGGAGATGCTGTACAGACTGGGAGATCCTGACCAGTGTCGTGGACTGCAGAGACCATGGAGAAAGGCAACATTAAGAAAAAGTTGGCCCGGGGGTTTAGCTCAGTGGTTTCGCTGCCTGCTGCACAAGCACAAGGACCCGAGTTCGATCCCTGGTACCAAAAAAAAAGAAAAGGTCAGTGACCTTTCAAAAAGCTATTTGTGACCTGTTGACTAATGAGGGTGCAAGTCAGATTTCAAGGGATTTAGGGTAAGTGCAGGATTGGGGAAGTGGAGAGAAATCTGGTAACTATAACCCCATTTGGAAAAGTGAATGAAGAATAGACGTGGAAAGGACACATCAGAGCTGAGACATGATTTTTAATTTGTTGTGTTTAAAGATAAGGAAGACTTGACGTGTTTCTAGGTTCAGAGGTAGAAGTCAATGCAAACGAAGAGATTAAAGAAGCAAAGGAATTCATTGTAGAGAAGAGTCTTTTAAGGATCTGGAGAGGACAGAATGTGAAGCACAAGTTTATTCTAGGGAAGGAGGAAGAACTTTCTCTGATATGGAAAAGACAAAAGGGCTTTTAGATGCATGAAAATTATGATCAGGATCATGTTATCTAACATTTACTTAATGCTCCATGTAAAGGATATTAAATTAACCATTTAATACATATTATTTCATTTAATCATTTAAACAGCCTATGCCCTATGAGTAATTTTATCACCTGTATTATAATTTTCATTTTGCAGAAGAGGAAACTAAAGCTCAGAGATACAAATTGATGCAGCTAGCTGTTTTGGGGCATGTGCTCTTAACCACTACATGTAAGCTAACAATGAAGAAAGAAGAATAAGCTTGTGCTAGATGCCAAAAGCTTAGAGCTTAAGAAAATCATAAATTTAAGAAGAATGCAAAAGGCATAGACTGCACAGTCCTGGTAATGGGACAAGAAATCAGGAGAAGAAGAAAGAGAAGTGAACATACTGGGCTCCAACTATGTCTCAGACTAAGTGGTAGGCCTTTTATAGAGAGACTATTTAAATAGAAAGAAATAGGAAGATAACTAAGAGATAGTGAGGACTTAGTACCATTGGAAAGCATCCAAGTGTAACTGGATAACTAGAACTGCATAGTTCTAGTCTAGGCTTTCTCCAGACTGCACAGTTTTTTCTCACATACCATTAGGAGGACTCTGGAGAAGACAGTGTAACTGGGCATGGGTTGGAGATACACATGGTGAGAGCCAGGAGGCAAAGACATGAAGGAAGCCGGAGAGAATCACTTACTGGTTGACCTTAAAGCCATGTCAAAGAGAAGGTGAATAATGTCATGAGAGCAGGAGAACTAAGATGGAAGGCAGAGATTAAGGGACTAACCTTCACAAGGAGGTACAGAGATAGTTCAGCGTTGATATGAGTGGAGAGAGGTGGAGAGATGAGAACTTTAAGGCACAATGGACTTAGTGATCTGGGTTCCTAGAGCTCAAGCAGCTGAAAACTGAGAGGTTTATAGTGTGGTCACCGGGGTGAGTGTGGAAAGAAAGAGGTTGTGGATAAAGGCCACTGAGATTGAGAAAACAGAAGCCTTGTCTACACATAACACTTTGAGTTATTTTATAATTTTCCTAATGACACAATGGAGTAGGTGTTGCCAGAGACATGATGAAGATGAACACACTGAGATTTTTGCAAGCAGCCACAATGGGGTGGGAGTTAATTAAACCTTTTGTCTCTGAGTTCCCCCTTCCTCTTCTTGGCCTATAATTCCCATTCACCAATCAGTGACTGCAATGCCCACTCACTATTCAAGAATTAGTTCAAGGGCTGGGGATTTAGCTCAGTGGTTCTGCCGCCTGTCTTGCAAGTGCAAAGTCCTGAGTTCAATTCCTGGTACCGAAAAAAAAAAAGAAAGAATTAGTTCAAATATAATCTCCAGAAAGTTTTCACCTCTTACAAGACTGGTTTGGATGCCCTCCTTCTGGGATTTCGCTATTCCTCATATCACCTTATGCCCTAATTGCCCATTTATTTGCCTCTTGATAGGCTAAAGGAAAGTGACTATATCATTTCTTTCCAGTGCCTGGCACCATTACTGAGTCAGAATGGGCTCAGTAAAAAGTGTATGAAACTAATTAATATGCTTGAAAAGAACAGACAAGACCTAGAAACATACCAAACCATGAGTTTCTGCTTGTGATATTTGGACTTACAGTTTCCATAAAGTTTGGCTTGAGAAAAAAAAAAAGGTGGTTATTTATTTAAAAAAACAAAGTGTGGCAGGGGTTAGTGAAAATGTAGCCAATGGGAACTTTGAGAGTGGTCCTGGGAAGAGGTAAGTTTATCTGGCTAGGAATTTGTTCTGAAAAAATAATAAGATATACAATATACACTAAATACAGTATATATTTGCCAAAGTACTTAAGTTGTTAACAAAAAGCCTCAGTTTCCTGAGAGGTTACTAGACAAAATCCTACTTGTCCTCCAAAGGAATCCATTCATCATTCATTCTACACCTAACCCCAGAAGAAAATAGGAGTCTTGCAGTCCTCCTCCTCTTCTTTACTGCTGATCCCAGCCGTTCTTCCTTTCCTATTCCTCATACCAACCTTCTCTCTCAACCCCAACTCCCCCAACCTCCAGTTCCCTCATACACATCTTCCCCTTACAAATGCTCACGCATGTGCGCGTGCGCGCACACGCACACACACCATTCACACCATTCCATCCCCAGATGAGCATCTGCATTTGCTATCTCCCTGGCTGCTTCTTCTCTTTAATTTCCCAGAATGGGAGGAAGAGAAAACCTGTTTTCAGTTAAGGCTTTGGTCACACACAGATGCCTTTTCCATTACTTTTGTTTTTCTCCTTGAAGTGTAACATTTCCAATTAACTCACCGTGGGAGAGGTGGCCCTTCATTAACCACCGCATGGAGGGGACAGTGTGTGATGAAGGGAAGGAAACAGGGTCCTTGAAGTTTGCCCCAGACAGGCTGCAACTGACCCCTGGCTGCAACAAGAGCTTCCTTCCCTTTCTTTGCATTAGAGAAGGTGACCCTATGGACACAGTTTGTGAGCATGTCACAAATTTGCTCATCTCAATGGGTGAGATCTGTGAAGTGGACACTCTTCTGATTCCCTTTTATTGATCATCTAATTCTAACAGCCTAAATATACTAAGTAAACTTTGTATGTTATACATATGGAATGTATCTTGCCCAGCCTTAGAATGCTAGGAATTAGAAAGCAAAGACTGCAACAGAACCCATTAAAATCAAGACAGGACCATAACGTTAACTGAAGTAAATCAGACACACAAGCTCAAACATTGCATGGTTTCTCCTATATGATAAACCCAATATATAAATAAAGTGCAAAATAAAAGACAGACAATAGGAAAAAAATAAGAGAGAAAATCAAAATGGATTTGTACCTCATGGATCTCCATTCTTGTGCAGACCTCTATAAAATATAATTTCCCCACAAATTATAGCAGAGTTTAAGTGAAAATGTTAGCCCTTAAGCAAGACAGGCACCAGTGGGGGCAAACTTTTGCATTAATACACCTGCAGAATTGTCTTTTCTTTTTGCTTCAGCTAATACTCTTTGGAAAAACTTACAGAAAACCACCCAAGGTCACCGAGCCATTCTGACTCACTGGTTTAGGTGGCCTAGACTAATCTTGGCTCATTGTAATATTGAACTGAGCATTTTCAGAAGTATTCAGGACCACTGTCTTTATGACCTTGAGCTGAGTATGCCCAGAAGCCTTCTGACTGCCTTTTTTGAACATTTGCCCTATGACCTCAAGCTGAGCATGCCTACAGATGTGTTTCCCATCTTTCCTTCTTGAATTATGACCTTAAACTTAGCACACTAACAAATTATGCCTTAAACTGAGCATGCTCAGAATGTGCCTACCTATAAAGGGCTTTCCTATGTAAATGGAATAGGCACCCGAAATAAAATCACCATGCTTCCATTGCTCAGGAAGAGAGCTGTTTTGAGCACTCCATTGCTCTCCTCACCTGCTGCATGTAATAAGTTTTTCTCTACTCTTTGGTCTCCTGGTTGCGTTACTGGCTTTGCATTCAGCAAGATGTGAACCCATTGCATTTAGTTACAAAAATATGCAGGATGCCCTTCTGTCCCCTTACACAGAGTTTCTGCTTATGTGATATAAGAAAATGCCCAAAGCTCCTTTGAAATTATGGTGCTGGGCAATTGATTCAGCTCAGCCTTTAGTCCTCATGTAGGACTCTCAAATATATAATTCAAATTTGATCTTTAAGAAAATGAAAGGGCCAGGGACATAGCTCAGTGGTGCAGCACCTGCTGGGCAAGCAGGAGGCCCTAAGTTCAATTCCAGGTACCAAAAAAGAAAAAAGAAAAAAAAGACCAAAAAAATGGAAGATATTTTATGAATCCTGAAGGTTGGTCAAAAATTATTAAACCTGCAAGTGCTCAATTTGTGAATGTCAAATGTTGCTGTTATTATAGACAGCTAAGTTAGTTAGAAATATTATAGGCAGTCAGACAAGGCTAGGCCCTTGAAGAAGTCAATGCAGAAGATAAGAACACATTATAACTGTGGCTAGAGGCCAGGCTTCAATATAAAGATAGAATGACTACACCTACAAAGTTCCCCAAGGGATAAAGGACATTGATTGATATTCTAAATTGGCATCAGACACCTTGGGTGGGGAATCAAGACCTCCTGACCCCACCCCTTCCAGGAAGGTCCCTGACCCATCCCTTCCAGGAAAGGACCTTGTTCTTTCCAGTACACTTGCTAAATGACTTGCTTTCCCATTGGATCAATATTCATTAAGTGGGGCTGAGGATTTAGCTCAGTGGTGTAGCGCCTGCCTGGCAAGCGCGAAGCCCTGGGTTCGATTCCCGGTACCAAAAAAGAAAAGTGAAAAAAAAAGACAAAAAAAAAAAATTCATTAAGTGAATATACTTGTAATCTTATTGCTTGGCCATAGTTTTGTCTCACCTTATGCCAAGCTCATGATTTTGTACTCAATGTGATTTTGCTGTATAAAACTTCTTTGAGAACTGGGCTCATGGGCAACTCACTTTTCTTTTGTTTGTTTTTTGGTACCGGGGATTGAACTTGGGACCTTGTACTTTCGAAGCAGGGGCTGGAATCACTGAGCTAAATCCCCAGCCCGGCAACTCACTTTTCAAGACCCCTCCTATCCCTCTCAGGCAGGAGCTATCTGTCCCTCAATAAATATTTTCTGCTGTTCACCTCCACTCTTCCTAGGATTCATTGTTGAATTTTAGAGAATGTGAACTCAGCATATCAGATATCTAGCAGTTTGAAAGTTACATGTATTTCCCCTATATCATCCCTAAAATACCTCAGTACAAGTCCTTGGTGTGATTTTTCATAGACTATAATAAGCCAGGCCTTATACTAGGAGGTTCATAATTGCTATGAAGTTTGCCAGGGGTTGAGAAACCTCATCCCACAGAAGGGTTGGACTCTTACCTCTTCACCTATTTGGAGAACCACTTCAAGACTCCTTGAGGCTGGTTTTTATGACTGGAGGTTTATTTGATTGATCCTGGGGTGGGACAAAAATTGAAGCAGCTCTCACTCAGCAACAGGAAGAACAAAGGCCATGGTAAGTGGGCTATGGGAAACAGCAGGGGGTTGAGAGGCATTTCCTTTGAAAGAAAGAACTGGAGATTCCTGTCAGATTTGAAATGCAGAGGACTTTAACAAGTAAAGGACTCATACTTGTTAAATAACCTGATGCAAAGTAGTCTTGATTACACCTTGAAGCTCTGGGCCCCCTCCCCCAGGCACCTGGATGCAATTATCCACAGTTGTATCTATCTGGAAGAAAAGCTGCATCTGGATCTGATTCCCAGCCTGACTTCACTCTCTCCAGATGTTCATCCCCTTTCTGAAGCAAACTTAAAGGAACCAGGTGGAAGAGGGGCCTTCTGGAAAGAATACATCACTGGTGTATATTTTGTGTCTGCTGAAACTTTATGATCAGCAACTTGTTTATTCTTCTGCCTGGTTTGTCCTAGTGCGAACAATATTCACACATTAAGATGCTCATTTTAAGAATGAATCAGGTGATTTTAAATTCTTAAGAGGGGTTGGGGATGTAGCTCACTGGTAGAGGGCATACTGAACATGAGAACTACTACCACCAAAAAATAAAAATTAAATACAAATAAAATCCACAGGAAATAAAAAGGTGATTCAATAATACAGTCAGCAATATTCAATATGTATTCCTTGCATTCAGATCATAAAAATGAGCATTTTGGAGGAAAAAAATACAAAAAAGATATGATCCCAGACTTCTAGGAGCAAACCTTCTATTATTGATTGAATGTTTTTTGCCCTCTTCAAAAGTCAGGTTAAAACTTAAAGGCCGCAAGGTCCTGAGTTCAATCCCTGGGACCAAAAAAAAAACCAATTTAAAGGCCAAGCATGTGGTGCAAGCCTGTAACTCCAGCACCTGGGAGCCTGAAGCAGAAAAACCATGAGTTCAAGCTCAGCCCAGCCTATTACACAGCAAGTTTGAGGACAGCCTGAACTATGTGAAGAGACTGTCTTTAAAAAAAAATTAATATGAGGGCCGGGGATTTAGCTCAGTGGTTCCACCGCCTGCCTCACAAGCACAAGGACCCAAGTTCAATCCCCAGTACCAAAAAAAACACTCCCCCCAAAAAAATTAATATGTAGTGTTGTTGGGAGGTGGGGCCTAATGGGAGATATTTGGGCTATTAGGGCTTTGCCCTTGTGCATGGATTAATGTAATACCACTATTTTTTAAAAAGGAGTGGGTTTGCTCTCTTGCTCTTCTGCCACACAAGCAGCATTCCTTCCATCTCTGAAGGATGAAGTATTCAGGGTGCCATGTTGGAAGCATAGAGAGCAGTGCTCACTGGACAACAAATCAGTTTGTACCTTGGCCTTGGACTTCCTAACCTTCAGAACCAAGAGAAATAAATTCCTATTTTTCAACAGTTACAAGTTTCAGGTATTCTGTTGTAACAGCACAAAATGAATTAAGACATCTTCCAAATGGAGAGGTAGAACCCGCCCAAGAATAATTAGATGCTTCCTAACTAAAACTAGTGATGCAGGAGATCTGGATCTACTCTACTCTTGTACTTTGAAATGATGCATTTAAGCCAATATCTGAAGAATGAAAAAGAGCCAGCCTTACAAAGAACAGGTAATAGTTCTTTGCAAGGAGAGTCACCCCAATATCCAAAAATGCTGGAGACTGGAAAAACTTGCTTAAGGAGATAAAAAACATAATAGAGACAATATTAAAATGTAAATTAAATATAAAATGTTGTATTACTATATTATTACTTAATATAAAAATGTATTTCTTGTGATTAACTTTTTTCATACTTCATAGTGTTTTTTCATGACTGCATAGTGTTCCATGCTCTAAATTTAATATAGTTTATATAATAATACCTTTCAAGACAGTATCAAATTTTTTTGTTTTAACAAACAATGGCAGCCAAGCTTTAGATGTAAATATACATATACATTACATAAATATAAATATGTGTAAAATATACATATACATAAATATTTTTGTAAAATTCTTAACTTCTTTGCTGGATAAACACTTTCAAAGCAAACTGCTCTTCATAAAGTTGAGTTACATCACTCTTACCAGCAGGATAAGGAAATTATTCTAGAAGGAAAGTATTCTAGAAGGAGGGATAATTTGAGGATTTTAAATATAAAATATTAAACAGAAATCATTAATGTGGAAAATAATTACTTTGAAATTATTGAGAATTGTTAGCCAAAGAAGTTGCTTCAAAATATGTAGGCCAAAATATATATGTCATGCCTGGCGGGTAAGGCAACAGCCCAGGCTGCAGCGTGCCATCTCCATGGCCACCTCACTGGCCCAAGTGCAGCGCAGGCATCATCAACCCTCCCAGCTGATTTTCAGGAAGCCATGCCCCAGCCACTGTAGTTCCAGGAAGCCTGATGACATCTGCAACCACCACTGATCCCTGGATATCTGATGTCACTCTGTCCACCCAAATTCCTCAAGACAGTAATCCCTCTCTTCCCTTTAAATTCTTTGTTCTCTCCTCTCTTCCTGCTGACTTCCCTTTTCCAGACTCAATCCTCCAGCCAGCGCTTGTTTGAGAGTGAAGGAACAGCCTCTTTGCTCACACAATCTCTGCCCAGGCGGTCTTTCTCTTTAATATAATATGTATGTAAGAATTAGTATAAAAGTTTATCTGAAATCAATACATAACATTAAGAAAATTGTTTATTTGGAAAAAAAATAAATTATCACTGTACCCCATACATAACTGAGATATATTCCAGATGGATTAAAAAGGTAATTGTGAAAAAAGAGAAACAATTTTTTTAAATCTCTAAAAAAAAATAGCTGTTTATTTATGCTATAAAGAAGAGAAATATAAAAGCCAAGAAAAAAGACATAAAGAAAAAGATTAATTGATCTAACTGCATACACATTCACATTTTTCTATTTCAAAAGTGCTATAAACATAAGTTCATTCTCAGAGAATAAAATAGGCATTGTAAAAGGTGTTTTGTAATTTTTTTCTTTTTTTTGGTACTGGGGATCGAACTTGGGTCCTTGCACTTGTGCAGCAAGCAGTGAAACCACTGAGCTAAATCCCTGGCCCAAGGCGTTTTGAAATATTAACAGCTAATATGTATTGAGTACTTATCAAACACTCTGCTAAATATTCAGTTTGCAATCACTTATCGGCCTTTTGGCTAAGATCAAGTGTAGCATTCAGTTTGCTTTTTGTACGTATTCCTCACAGAATCTTATTTTATTACTGATTATTTTATTCTATTCTATCATGATATGACTATTATTTTATGCTATTATTACAAGAGAAAATTTACTACATATCTAGTTTTGCACATCTTAGTTTTTGTGGTTCTAGAATCAGGAAGCAGTCCAGATCAAAAATAGTTCAGGATGCTGCTTTCCACCACATATATATGTTATATTTATAGCCAGAGAAAAGAAAGTGACATACAGAAAGCAGAAATAAAATACAGAGATCATTGAGTTAGTTAAAGTTTAGTATGTGCCTTATTTGAACTTCAAAAGGTTAGCTGTCTTTGGCGACTGAAGCCCAGCTACTGTGGTCATCTGAGACTTAGCTACCTGTTACAAGAGTAGGTTAGAGTCTATTTACATGTCAGATTAAGTTAAGTTCACTATGTATGGAGGCAAATTTAGGCCAAACTTAATTACTATCAACCCCTAGTTCAGAAGAGTCAAGGATCATGCAGCTACAGGTAGTATATCTGAGCTGCACAGCAGTGGTCTTTGTCAAGCACCTGTCAATTTACACAAATCACTCCTTATAGTCTGTCTTAGTCCCTTTCCGGTCTCTAGAACACAATACCTGACATCCACAATTTAAACAGTTTATTTTGGATCATAGTTTCAGTCCATGGTCAGATGCCTACCAGAAGAAATGGCATGGTGGAAGGGAATGGTGGAGGAAAGCTGTTCAACCAGGGGCAGCCAAGGAACCGAGAGTAAAGGGAGGAGCTGAGGACAAGAACACACTTTTCCAAGCCACATCTCTGCTGACGCATCTCCAACAAGACCCCACCTCCTAACAGTATACTCTGCTACTGAACACATCAATGGATAAGTCCACTGATTAGCATAGGGCTCCATGATCCAATCACTTTCCATACATATGAGAATTTGAGAGGACATATTAGATCTCAACTATAATAGTCCTTTTGCAGTGCTTCTTCAAGAATAAGCCTGTGCTGATTAGCAGTCATCTGCCCACCTACAGCAGTGAAATAACATAAATTGCTCGTGATCTCACACATTCTAAGGCCAAAGACAGTAGTTTCATGGCCAATGGTCCCCTCTCACTTTATTCTCTATTGCTAGTTAAAGTCAACACATGAGAAGGCACCATCAAAACAGAAAATATTTTTAATGCTTGTGTCAGAGATCCAGGGATTGTCTCCATTGAGCTAAGACAGAAAATTGATATGTTGTCAAGAAAGATAACACTTGTAGGCAGAGTCCTTTTCAATCTATAAGATAACCAAATGAAGCCACCAACTTGTCCTCTGAACTAGTTCCTGGGCAGGATATCTACACAGGGCTGGGTAGCATATGCTGGGTTCACCTCCAGAGGAAACAGGCTACTGACTACGCCCAGCTTATAATCCTTCCACAGATAGGTCCCAGCTCTCAGTCATAGGCTTATTCCTCCTTATATTTTTATTATAAGAAGATAATCAAAGATGATTAAGGGATTAGAAAGAATGATTTCTCAAAAAAGATTTAAAGGACTCAATATGTATATGTAGTTAAACAATAATGGACAGTGGCTCCTTCAGAGATGTGGCAATTCCCTTGGGCCATGGCATTGTTTATGCTAGCCTGGGAGCCAAGTATCAGGAGATGGTCCATTCTCACACAGCCCTATGGTTGGGTGCTTCTTCACTTTTTGCTTTTGCAAAGAGCATAGATCTAGAACTGGTTTCAAGTCCACACTCTACCACTTACTATATGTGTGATCTTTAGCAAAACCTTAATTTAAGGGTTAATCCTAAATCCTGTTAAATGAGGATAATATTGCCTACCTCTTAGAAATATTTTGGTAAATACTGATAAGGTAATCAATAACTGTTATTAACTCATTTGTAGAATTGAACTTATTATTTTCCCGCTCCTACAATGGTATTTTTATTGACTTATCTTTCTGTCCCTCTCTATTTTTCTTATAACAAAAGTGATCAAAGTAATAAATACACATGGATTAAAAAAGGTAGTCCTGGGCTGGGGATTTAGCTCAGTGGCACTGTGCCTGCCTTGCAAGAACAAGGTTCTGAGTTTGATCCCCTGTACCAAAAAAAAGTTAGTCCTAAAGGGGCAATAAAAAGGAACAGTCATACCTTTTACCCTTCCCAAATCCATTCTTACTAGACAAAAGTAACTTTTTTTTTTGGTACCGGGGATTAAACTTGGAACCTTGCACTTTCAAGGCAGGCAGCAGAACCACTGAGCTAAATCCCCGGCCCTAAAAGTAATTATTTTTAACATGCCATCTGGCAGTTGTCCCATATTTCCAAAAATATGTTTGTATCACTTTTTTCTGTAAAATATTCACATGGTAAAAATTTAAAGCTTCAAAAATTCAGAAAGGACCATCTGTCATTGTCTTGAACACATGCCTTTCAGATCTCCCAGTCACAGACCACTGGGCCCCTCATGCTATGCTCTGAAATCCATCCCCCCACCCAGAGAAGATTGGAGTCTGAGTGGAAAATCTATTTTCCAAGGATACTAAAAAATTTTATCAGACAGCTGGGAAGATCTTTTTCAGTCAATATTATCAACTTCCTTTATTTTATTTAGATGCAGATTTTCAGTAAGATGCCAAATAAGATTTTATTTCTGGATAATTTTGGCTTCAGAACTTTAAACCCTAGAGCAATATGTATACAATTAAGAGATTTCTGACATTTAGTCTTATAAGTAGATTAACTCTAGAATGTAAACATTTTTGCTTCTTTAGAGTTTTGAATATCTCCAGAATTACATGTACATAGCTTTTATTTCTGTGCATTTAAAAATTCCATTTAGGAAATATCTACAAAGTAAAAATGAGAGGAAATAGAAATTATTTTTTCATGAACATTTTGATACACATTTTGTCAAGCTAATTGATTCACCAGTTTCTTACACTGGTTATAATCAATGTTTAATTCAAAGAGAGGGAAGCATTCATTTTATTTATAGGCTTTTAAAAGCTCCACCCTTTACAAATTATCAATATTGGAGCAACCAAATTATATTTTGGTCATGGACAAAAAATTCAACTTCGAAGCCATAATGTTGAACAGAACTGGAATATTTTCTTTAGAACTTCATGAATAGGCAACTGAAAGCTTATCAGAATGCTTGTATTTTCCCTTCTCTCTCTGGAACACCAACATCACCAGTGTATTGCTAGCAGCTATTATATTAAAAATAAAGTATATTTTCACTATTTAAAAAAGAGTGTCAGGGATACCCATGTGGGCCTGTGTTTGGAACATGAGGAACTCCTTCGAAAAGCAACCCTGTCTCAAGAACTGCCTAGCATCTTTACTGAAAATTCCGTAGACTGAACTTCATCTAACATTTTTTACCAACCTTCCTTCCTGGAAGAAGGAAATGCCGGCCTCATAGAATGAATTTGGAAACATTTCTTCCTTTTCAAATCTTTGGAATACTTTGAGAAGAATTGGTTTTAGTTCCTTAAAAGTTTGATAGAATTCAGCAGTGACGCAATCTAGTCCTGGGCTTTTCCTTGTTGGAAGACTTATTACTGGTTCGATCTCATTACTCATTCTAGATCTACTCGGATTTCTAATGACATAATAGTTTACTTTTGCTACATCATCTGTGACCAGAAATATGTCTATTTCTCCCAAATTTTCTAGTTTGTTAGCATATAGATTTTCACAATAATCTATAATAGTCCTTTTTATTTCTGCATTATCATTTGTAACGTTTTCTTTTTCACCTCTGATTTTACTTATCTGGGTCTTCTCTTTTTTTTTTTTTCTTGGTTAGTCCAGCTAAAACTTTGTTGATTTTGTTTATTTTTTCAAAGAACTAAATTTATTTCATTGATCTTTTGTTTGTCTGTCTGTTTTTGTGGTATGGGGGACTGAACCCAGGGTCTTCGCACTGAGCTATTTCCCCAGCCCTTTTTTGTTTTGAGACAGGGTCTTGCTAAATCTTAAACTGCCCAACCTGGGCCAGAACTGGTGACCCTCCTTAGCTTCTCAGAGTGCTTGAATTACAGGCTTATGCCACCAGGTGAGCTTGGTTTTTGTTTATATATTTATTTGTTTTGTTAAGTCTCTATTTCATTTATTTCTTCTCTGATCTTTTTCATTTCTTTCCTTATACTAATTTTGGGTGTGGTTTGTTCTTGATTTTCTAAATCCTAGAGATGTGTGCCATTAGATTGTTACTTTAAAATCAATCTTTCTTTTTCCTCTCGCTCGCCTGATTTTGCTATATTCCATGAGTTTTGTTATGTTGTTCTATTTTCTTTTGTTTCAATAATTTTTAAAATTTCCCTTTGATTTCTTTGATGACCTATTATTGTTCAATCTCTGTTTACTTAAATAATTTCTAAAATTTCTTTTATTCTTGACTTCTCATTTTATTCCATTGTGATCAGAAAATGCACAGTATATGATTTCTTTGAATTTGTTAAGGCTTGTCTTGTGGTATAATATGTGTTCTATTATAGAGAAGTTTCTATGTGCTGAGGAAAACAATGTGTATCCTGCAGCTATCAGATGAACTGTTCTATAAAAGCCTTAAGTCCATTTGAACTATAGTATAGTTTGTTTTTTGTTTTTGTTTTTTTGGTACCAGGGATCAAACTAGGGACCTTGAGCTTGCGAGGCAAGCAGTGGCACCATTGAGCTAAATCCCTGGCCCCTGAACTATAGTATAGTTTAACTGTTATGTTTCTTCATTAATTTTTCATCTGGATGATATGCCCATAGATGGAAAGTGGGGTGTTGAAGCCCTCTACTATTATTATATTGGAACCTATCTTTCCCTTTAGATATAATAGTGTCTGTTTTATAAAATTGGGTCCTCTAACATTAAGTGCATATAGATTTATAATCATATCTTCTTGTTGAGTTGCTTTCTTGTTCCTTATATAGTGCCCTTCTTTATCTCTTACAGTTTTTGTTTTAAATTCTATTTTGTCAGATGAAAACATAGAAACTCTTCTTTGCTTCAGGTTTCCATTTAGGTAGAAAACCTTTTTCACTTACAGTCTGCATGTGTCTTTACTAGTGAGGTGAGTCTCTTATTGGCAACATACTGTTGGATTTTGTCTTTTAATCCATTTGGCTAGTCTATATCTTTGTTTTTGTTTTTGTTGGTTGTTTTGGTACCTGGGATCAAACTCGGGGTCTTGCGCTTGCGAGGCAGGCAGCAGAACCGCTGAGCTAAATCCCCAGCCCCTTGCTTCCTCTTGTTCATCTTTTTGTTTGGTGGTTTATTATATTAATAATATTTAATTGTTTTCTATTTCTCTTTTGTGTATCTACTCTTCTAGTGGAATTTATACTTTCACATACTTTCATGATGGTAATAATCTTTCACTTTTGAATATCAGATTCCCTTAGGTATCCTTGGTAAGGCTGATCTTGTTATGAATTCCCTGTTTTTGCTTGCCTTGGAAGGTCTTTATTTCTCCTTCATTTCTGAAGAACAGCCTTACTGGCTCTAGTATTTTGGGTTGGTAATCATTTTGTTTCAGGGCTTGAAATACAGTGCTCTATTCCCCCTTATACTGTAAAGTTCCTGCTGAGAAATCTGCTGTTAGTCTAATGGGCATACACTTAAATGTGACAGTGCTTTTCTGTTGCACATTGTAGAATTTTTTTTGTCTTGTAGTTTTTCATATTTTCTGTGCACCTTCCTTGACATTTATACACCTTATGGCTTAGGTATCTCTACCACTTTTTTGTTGCCTACTTGGTAAGGGGCTTTCTCCTGAAGATGTGTCCTGTGATGTTAGTTTATTATGCAGTGTTGTCTTTATTTAGCCATATTGTAACCTCCCTACAGTTTCTTTGGCTGTGATTAATGACTTTGGGCATAGCATACATGGTGGCAGAGTCAGAAAGATCCCCTGTCTCTGCAGGCCATGAAAGAATAGGGATACTCTAGCAATTCAGGCAGATGTGGCACAGACAGCAATGTAGGTATGAGGTGCTCACTATTGTGGCTACTCCTACAATGAAAGTGGTGATCTCTATCAAACAGTGGAGGTTTCCCTAGGCATTGACGAGGCTAGCTTTGCTGCTACCAAGGGCCTCTACTAGCAAGGAAGTTCCAGCAACTGTAAGGGGCCTGAAGTGCTCATCCTCTGACCAGTCAATGGGGCAAGCACAGATGCTGTATGGGAGAGGCAGTACTAGACACCATAGCACTTCCTGATGTGACACTCACACCCAGACCTGACAGCAGTGCACAGTCGGACAAGGTGCTAGGGTGGGTGGCAGTGGAAACTACATAGGTGGGGTGGCAGCAGGAACCATGTGTGTGTTCCTCTCTGTAGGTGGAAGTGTGTGCCTGGGAATAGGACTACAGCTGGTACCAGACAAAGCTCCTTTTGGTCCTCTGGCTGTGTACATCCAGGGGGATGGCAAAGGCTGGAACTAGGCTTTCAGTAACAGGTACACTTTTCAGTAACAGGGAAGAGGGACAGCAGTAACCACCTGAGCACCTGCCTTCAGACCTGGCACTAATGGGAGCCCACACATGGCTGGCCACATTCTTGGTTTCAACGGGAAAATGCCCTGATCTCACATTCTCAAGGGTGGTGCCCTCTGCATCATAACTCTCATTCTCTATGATACAGGTCACCCCACATAGCCCTCACACTTAATTGATAGTTTCGCAGGGTATAGAATACATTGAAATCACTTTTCTCATAATCTGAAGCATTGCTCCATTGTTCTGTATTCTGTCATCCCTGTTGTGAAATTTGATGCTAGTCTAATTCTCAATATTTTCTAGTATTCAGTTTTTGTTTCTTGAAAGATTTTGAAATTTTTCTATTTTACTTTCATGTTTTACAATTTCACAATAGGTGCCAGGGTGGACACTTTTTTCCTTCACCATTCTAGATACTCAGTAATACTTTAAGTGTAAGGACTTATGCTCTTCAGTTCTGTGAAACTCTATTTCTTTTATAATTTAACCTCCTTTCTTCAGTTTTATTATCCAGCTATTTCTATTCATCTGACACTAGAACACTTTAGTTGAAATTTTCTGTCTCTTATCTCTTATCTTTTGTCTCATCTTTTCTATACTTTTGTCTTTTTAATTCTACTTTCTGGGAGACTTTCTCTATTTTATTTTCCAATTTAAAATAGAAATTTACTGTTGTATTTTTTTCAGGAACTCATCATTTTAGTTGTATTCAAAACAGTATGCTGTTCTTGTTTTGTTTATGTCACCATAAATTATATTCTCAGAGAAATCTAAGAAATGTTAGCATCCTTAAAACATGTCTTTTCAACAGTTGTATTCTATTTCTCTGAATTTTTTCTATTACTCTTTTGATATTAACTTATCTTCATGTGTCTCTTTCTACTCTCCAATTAAGAGCTTTGGTTCTTCAGTCATATTTCAATAAGGAAACAGGAAGCCTGGTTATGACCTCTGTGTGCACTGGTGGAGCAGATCAATAAGAGAGTGCATAGTATATAGGCCAGTATACTTGAGATTACTAAATGGCAGAGGTACCACTCCACAAGAGATAGTTTTGCTCAAATATCTTTGCTCTTCTAGGGGAAGAAAACTCTTTTTGTCTCCATCCTATGGTCTAGGGTCAGTGGCTGTGATATTCAAATCAAACTGATAAAGACAGATTAAGAGAAAAATAAGTTTTACTTCTATATATAGGTGCAAGAGCTCAGAAGAAAAAACGTGGCTCAAAGAGTCAGCCAGACTACTGGCACTTATATTCCTTCTTAGACTACACAAAGGAAAATGGGTTATTTGGCTTCTGGATGGGAGAGGCAAGTTATGAGAAGGTGAAAGGAAGAAATATATTTTGGTAAATATATGGTAAATGGTACCTGTGTCTTGTTACACAGATAAAAATCTTTCAAGTGATGAGTGTCTGTGGGGATAGTTTTCCTCCTGGTACAGACATATCTTTACAAATGGACATTTCCTTTACCGAAGGGAAAATTTATATATTCTATTCTTAGGCAGTTAGGGAGAGATAAAGAGTTTTTCTTGTGTCTGGTCTTTATTAGTTGCCTTACCTCAAAATAATCGATATGTCATAGAGGCATGCCATGCTAAGATATAGTTTGCATGTGTTCCTCCAAAGATTTGTGTCCTGGACTCTTTTTCCCAGTGTGGCAATGCTGATGTGTTGTGTAATGTTTAAGAGGTGGAGCTTAGTAAAAGGTGATTGGGTCATTGAGGACACTGCCCTTAGAAGGGATTAATGTCATTGTTATTGGACCTTGATTAATTTCTGTAGGAATAAGTTGTTATTAAAAGAGCAAGCCTACCCTACCACCACCCTCTGCCTTCCTGTCTCACTGTGTGGTCTCTTCCACTTATTGTCTAAGCACTGTGATACCACCTGGTATGAAGCCTTCACTAGAGGACAAAAGGATAAGACTGCCTGATCTAGGACTTTCAGACTCCAAAACTGTGAGCTAAATAAATCTCATTTCTTTATAAAGTATTCAGTCTCAGGAACTTTGTTATAACATCAGGAAATAGACTAATACAGGCATATTGATTCTTCCTTTCCATTAATAGATACATATCTGACTGTCTAACATTGTTTCACAGTTGGTGGGGATATATGGGAAGTAGGCTACTATATCTACAGGTGTGTGAGTATTCTCCCTGTATTTAGGCCCTGGCTTCTCTTCTGAGGTCTTGAGCTTCTCCCAGAAGGGTTCTGCAGACAGACTGACTTCCTCCTGGACTGTAGCCATCTCTGTATGTGCTCCTATTTCAGGCTCCCCCACTCTACTCCATCAGTCACTACTTTTAGTCTGCCATAAATGCTCTGAAATCTATTGTTCTTTTATAGGTCCTGCCCTTGTTTCTTAGTGTCATCACTTTTAAAACCTCAATTATTAGTTTACTACTGTCTATACTCAATTAAAAATTCATCTTTCTCATAGTCATCTATTCTTTTCATTCCCAGTTCCACTATCTACTTGATTCTTACATCTCAACCTAAGCTATTACAATAACTTCCTAACTAGCTACTCTAGTTTGATTTGTAAATTATGTCACTTTCCCAACCAAAAATCTCTTACTGCTTCCCGATGCCTATGAAGGAAAAATTGAAATTTGCCTAGCATTGAAAATTCTCGGTAATTTGTCTCTTCTTATCTCCATGTGATATCACACTGCTTTCTCCTTCCTAGACTGTCTCTACCTCCCATCTTCCTGCCTGAAGTCTCATTTATTTCCTTTGTTCACCCCACTGCTGAAGTGCTACCTCCTGCTGGAAGTCTTCACTGATGTTTCTCACCTGCTCTCTATCCCTCTCTGAGTCCTCCAGACTCTGGGCTCTCTCCAGACACTGGCTGAGCCTCTCAAAGTATCTGTTACAGAAGGTCCCATGAGTTTGCTGAGGGCAGAGACTTGCATATTCATCCCATGTTTTCACAAAGCACAGTAGCTGGCACAAAGTAGGAGTTAAAAAGTACTTTAAGAAGTAGCCTCCTTCTGTCATTGCCTCTGCCCTCTACATTTAGTGTTTGGCGAAGATAGCATTTCAAAATTATTTGGTGAATGAGTGGATGCTATTGGTATTATGTTTTTTTCCAGGGAAAACTTTAAAGTCCTATATTTTATCACCTAAATATAAATCAGATAAATCTGATAAACTCATTTATGTTAAAGTGTTATGAAAAAGGGCTAAAATTCAGACTCTCAGGAAATGGTAAGCTTTTGAACTGAGACCATTTAGAAACCCAGCACTTATCTCTCAACACCCAATACCATTAGCCTGAGTGAGGCCCCTGCCTACCTGGATAGTAGAGCTGGAGAAAACAAGAGTCAAGAAGAGAGAAAGGGACAGAGGTAGAGAACATGAGTGGAGCTATGTTCAAATAATTAGAGTGCAACCCATATAAACAAGGGCAAAAGAGGTTACTGTGGTCCAAATAGCCAAGAAGGGACACTTGGACTGGGGATGGCTTTAAAGAATAAAGTCCAATGGGACCAAAGAAAAAGTAGTAGTGAATAAATATTGAGAATCATCTTGATTTTCATATCTCCTCTGCAAGGGTACCACAATCATTTATTTGGTTAATTAGGTTAATCTAGGTTCAAATTTGTGATGTTTAGAAGACCAAATTCACTAGGTAATAAAGTACAATTTCTTGTCTGACATAGCTACACATTTTGTGTGTTAGGCAAATGTTTGCTAATTTGATGCACTTGGGGAGAAAGTAGAACTAAATGTAGGTGTACATTTGCATGATTATGCTCACATCCATACTGCACTAAGGAGAACTTTTTGCCTTCTGCTCATCTTTCTCTTTGCCGTCAGAAGTAGGTTCCACAATCTTCTCTCCCAAGTTGCATTATAGCATTCCCTCAACAACCTCAGGATTAAATCAGCTTGTGAGCACTCAGTTTTAACCTACGATCTTTCAGGAACAGAGCTGTAAAACTGTAGTTCTGGAGAAATCTCTTGCTTGGTGTGCTATGGAGGGAAGGAAAATTTCTAGTTTCACTACTCTTCTCCCTCAGCTTTTCTCGGTATGCTCCCGTTGTGGGGCCCAGGGGCATGGAGCCAGGAGAGGGGTTAGCAAATGTTTCTCCTCAGTGTTTCTGAGGATTCCTGACAGAGCCCATCAGAGCTGCCTTTCATCACTGCTGCACGCTTTACTGGCTTTAGTGTGTCTGTCCTGGCTCGCAGACATTGTGTTCCCTGCTGGATTAATCCTGCCTGCATTCATTCTCAGGATGTGGGCCACAAGGAGGGAATAGGAGCAAGGGGGGAGAGGAGGAAAATAGGTGAGAAGAGTAAAAGAAACATTGAAAGCACCAAATGACAGACATAGGATAGGAAATAAAAAGCAAACTGATTTGCAGAACTAGGGGAAATACCATTTAGATACATTAAAACTAAAAAGTCTAAAAAGTCATAAATAGCCTCCCCCAAATGGATAAACCCATAGTCCCAGAATGTGCAGGGTATTCAGTGTCAGAGGAGAGAGACTCATATTCCAGGCCAGAACAACCAGAGGCAGTTTATTAGTTTTTTTAGAAGTTTATAAAGCAAATTGATCACTCATTGATTCATTCTTTCACTGGGCACATATTTATTAAGGTATGTGCCCTGTGGACATGCTCTGAACTCTGATTCTTTGTTCTGCCATAAGCTTTTTCTCAGACAAACTTGAGTCATCTGTAGGAAAATGGATACACCTTGAGACCATGATGTTAAATGAAATAAATCAGGCACACAAGTTTAAATATCACATGGTTTACCTTATACGAGAATTCCAAAATATAAATAAATTAAAGAGAAAAATAAAAGATAGAGAATAGGAAATAGATAGATCTTTGCAAAATGGAAAGGGACCAAGAGATGGAAGGAGGGGAAAGGAGAGGGAGAGAAGAGAAGGAGATAAAAAAAAGAATTGAAATGTGCTACGTACAAGTGTACCAGCTCCCCACAATGAATGTAATCATTTTGTACTGCAAATATATTAACAAGAAAATTTTTTAAAAGATGTAAAGAAGGATATTTAAATACATCACACTTCAGTTTGCCCTCTATAAATGTTGCATCCAAATCAAACCTATTAGAAAATCACTTTGGCATTCCCTCAGTGAAAGGCATTTTAGAAAAACACCACTGCTGCCTTGGCACACAAAGAATGCTAGTTATAAAGGCACCTTTTCGTCTTAGGGCCACAGAGAGCCTCCCGATGTGAATTGGCTCACATCTCCACAGGTTCATCCAGGGCTGTGGTTTCTGAGAGTGCAGTCTGTCATTTAAGAGAGAAGAGGTACAGGCACATGATGTCTCTGTCACTCTGAGTAAGCATCCAGGGTATGAAGACTGCATCTAATTCATGTCTAGTCCTCTCTGCATTCCATTCCTGATACTCAGGTACTCAGTTAATATCATTGATTTAGAAGCATTAGGAAAGGTCTGGGCTTCAAAGCTTTAATGTACCACCTACATTTGGTATACAGAGCACACTCAATAAAGAAAGCTTAATAAGTTTGTGAGGAAGAAAAGAAGAAAAAGGCAGCAGAGCTGAGAAATAAAATGCATGTTGTTTTCAAGGAGCAGAGATTTGTGGAGTGTGGCTCGATCATGTCTCCTAAAAAGGAGCATTTTGACATGCAGATTCCTGAGGTATTTAACTCAGAAATTTTAATTCAGCAACCCTGAAGTGTAGCAAGGTCATCTGCATATTTCCCCCACTTCGGTACTCAGGATCGAACTCAGGACCTTGTACTTGCAGGGCAGGCATGGTGGCACTGAGCTAAATCCCCGGCCCCGGTCATCTGCATTTTAATAAAGCACTACCAATTTATTTTGTTACAGGTAGTCTGCAAATCTGGCAGTAGGAAATATAGGCCCAGCGATTGGTAGGGCTGGGGGAGGAGGTGGGGTGTTGAGTGGCATGAGTACATAGAAAGAGACCAGAGTTGGTTGAGAAGAGTTTGGAGTCTGTCCAAGAGGGGGGCCCTGTAAGGTTTCTAAGCAGGGGAGTGACAGGGCCAGATCTGTGATGGAAATCAAGGGTTCTCTCTAAAGCTCAGGTCATTTTCTCTTTGCTTATGCTCCATTAGATATCATTGCTTCAAGGACCCTGAACAAATAATGTTCCATGAAAGGGTCCAGGTTTTGTAGGATCCAGAGTTCCAGTTACCAGTGGAATGTGAAGTTCACAGGCTGTGTTCAGGCTTGTAAGGAGAGGATTAATTAGGTAAAAAGGCAGTTGCACACATAAGTGGGTGCCTACACCCCGGTCTGGCCTGGTGTTTTGGTGCACTCATTGAGGCATACAATACTCTCTTCAGTTCCAAGCGCCACCTCTTGAAACAAGTTAAAAAGCGCTTTCCAAATGAGATGCCCAAGTGCTATGTTTTACACAGACTAATGATCAACAGCCTTCTGTTTTTATGAGCCTGGCAACCACACTGGGATCACACTGCTAAGAAAACTATAGAAAAGAATCCCGGTGTCAAACATCTGACTATATAGCCAAATGCAGAAAAACATGCTTTAAGTTTAAAAACAAACAACAAAAAAAGACCCTTTTACTGAAATGGTTTCTAGAAATCTGTGCCTTGTGGATTCTTTCTTTTTTTACATTAAAAAATGCCATATATTTTTGGCAGGTAAAAGGGCCGAAAACCAAGACCAGACCAGGACACAAGACTTTATTAGGGGAATAGATCTGCTGGGCTGTCTCTGAACAAAGGAGAGACAAAAGCAATATGGCCAGGGCAGGGAGTCTTTTATAGAGACTGGGGTGGGACTTGTAGGGCTGAGGTGGGGTTGAGTAAGGTAGTGATTAGAGAGTGGAGGAGCCGGTGACCTCACTAGGTGGTAAGAGGTGAGCGAGTATTAGGTTACTCTCTAGGTGGGACCAGGGTCATGCTGGGAAGAAGGGTTTGTTCTTTGGTGGGAGCAACCATCTTGGCATGATGTCACACAGGGGAGGGGGCAAGGCACCATAGGAAGAGGGCAGCTACTATACATAATAGCTGCTGAGGTAGTGGGAGACCTATCAGTTTTCAAAGTTAACTCATGTTGAACTTCAGAATTCCTTAATGAAGTATCAGGATCTTCTGAACAGGCCTTCATTTATGAGACCACATGCATACATTTATCACAATTTTGAAAAGAATGGAAGACCTTCATACATGTCAATTTTTTTTTTTTTTTGGTACCAGGAATTGAACTCAGATCCTTGAGCTTGCATAGCAGGTGGCGAAACCACTGAGCTAAATCCCCGGCCCTACATGTCAGTTTTTAACTTTATCTAATCATCAATTTTCTGCAGAGTTGTTTTTTCTTCATTTAATATTTTTGCAAGTTTTTTTATTTTTTTGTTCACCTTTTTCTAAGTACTTCAACGCTTCCAATTGCAGCTGGTCCTGCTTTTCATTTTGATTTTCATCTAAAGGTATGATTTCCCCCATGACAGATTGAATCTAAAATAGGTGTCAGGAGGTAACAGACCATCGAACATTATATAGACTTCTTCTGTGCCTTAGGGCTGGTGATGGCAGTTGGAGAGTTTGGATTTCAACTTCCTGTAAGTGGCAGTGTTCCTCACTCCACTCTGTTAGCCTCCCGTGCCCGAGGATATGATGCACTCTGATTGAACATCTGGCCCAAAACATATACAATCATGCATTGCTAATGCTGAAGGGTTATTCAAGCCTCCATCTTGATGATCATTTCCCAGTGCATGCAAAGTAGCCTGGGGCACCAGATGAGGTTTGCCACATTTTATAGTGACATACTCCCAAATAATGAGAGTTGATTCCAGGAAAATTCTGGGAAACCAAAAAAGACCAGCTTCCACAGGACAGAAGATATACCTGGTTACAGAATTCATATGAAAATTAAGTTTTTAAAATGCTAATACTAACTAAGATTTAGGAATTTTATTATCATGCTATTTGATTTTAGTAGCTATTGGTGTTAAACTGTTTGATATTTTATTTATTTATTTATTTATTATTTATTTATTTTTTTGGTATCGGGGATCGAACTCGGGTCCTTGTGCTTGCGCAGCAGGTGGTGAAACCACTGAGCTAAATCCCCGGCCCCTGTTTGATATTTTAAAGTTTATTAATATATGTGTCAAACAGAAAATTGAAAATAAATACTGTACTTTGTATCTCTGCTTTAGTCATCATAAATTTATGTGATCATTGATTTTCTTTCATGTGGAAAAGCTAATTTCTTGTGTTTTTAGTAGCCGCATTCAACAATTCACATGCTACTTTTCACTGCAATATCATCTAAACAGATACAGAAATATAGAGTTTTCTCTAAAGTCCAATTACTTTCCTACTTGAAATATGAAAGAATCATCTACAGTTTTCTCTTCAAAATCTGCTTATTTCAACATGGTTTGATTTAAAAAGATAAATGAGGTTGCAATTAATACCTTTTTCTTCTAAAATGTCAAGACATTGCTGTGTGTTAACTTTTCTAGAGCTAGCTCTATCTTATCATTTGCAGTTACAAAATTGTTTGATTTTACTGAGAATATTCCTGTCATTAAAAAAAATATACTATTGAAATAGTATATTGTCAAAAAATTTTAAATAAAAAATGCCATATGTTTAATTGTGTTGGAACTTTAAAATTAATGTGTACAATGTGTTTCACTCATTAAAAGTACTAGAAATATCTCCTTTGGCTCTCAAAATCTTGTGAGCTAGGTATTTACCATCTTCTTCACTTTACAGATGAGAAGACAAACTGTAACTAGTTGAAAGTCACAGAGTTGACATTATAGTGCTAGATGTCAACCTTAGGTCTTCTGAATAGATCTTAAGACACTCTAATTACAGCTGTTAAAGGAACACTGGTAGCTGTGAGAATATGAACATACTCAGTAGGATGCTATAGTTCAACTTCTGAGCTTATGCACTCCATGTTTTGTTCATTTCAAGTGTTGTTCAGAGAGAGGTGAATGGGGTAATGGGCACTATGTTAAAGTAGACAGTAGAATAGGTTGCAGAGTTCATTATGGGTAATGAAAATATCACTTGATGAGGCTGTCAGTTCAATACTTCATATTTAAAGTACTTCTCAGAAGCCTGAAAACAAGATTATCTGTGAGAATTAAATTATAAAGTTATCTCTATCTAAATAGGCAGTAAGAGATATTCACATCATCTTAAGGCTAACATGGCTCCCAAACTTAGAAGATGTGATTGTGTAAATGGATGTCTTAATATGTCTAAGAAATAATGTGACAGGCAGAAAGGGGAGGGAGTTGCTTATCATGACAGAGGTCATATGCAGTATGATCCACTTGAGTTCTGCATGGATAAGGATATGCTGTGGGCTCAACAGGCCCAGAGGCATGGGCACCTTCACCATGCTAACAGATGCGAGTCAATATTTGGAACAAAAAGACTAACCCTCTTGGGTTATTTCCATACTCACTGAGACAACTCTGGGATTTGACTTCCCTATTTAAGTTGGGGGGGGTGGCTTTTGAGATACAAATCTCCAGACTCTGCAGGTGACCTTCAATCCGACTGCTAGACAAGCACTTATATTATTTTTGTTATTTTTTTTTCTTTCTTTTTGGAGGCTGGTGTGGCATGGAACATCCAGAGCAAGACCAAGAAGTGATGGTTATAGCTCTGGAACAGGCCTCAATTAAATCCCATCTCCCTGCTATGTTGAGCCATTCTAAACTCTCTTTTATTCCCACAGCATATTTTGTTCTTTCTCAGAGAATTTAAAATATGTTTTTGTCTTTTTTTATTGTTTGTCTTCCCTTTTACCTGCATAATCCCTCTCACTTTTCAATTTCGTATTTCACTAATTTTAGACTTAGAGAAAGGTTTCAAATATAATATAATGAGTTTCTATATATTCTTCACCCAGTTTGCTCTATTGTTATCTTTAACAACATCAAAACTAAGAAATTCACAACATTACAATACTATTAGATAAACTATGGAATTTATTTGGATTTCATCATTTTTCACCATTTTTCCCACTCATATTCCTCTTCATTTCTGGGATTAAATCCAGGATCCCACCACTGTATTCAGTTGTCATGTTTCCTTGGTCTTCTCAATCTATAATAGTTCCTTTTCTTGACTTTGACACATTATTTTGCAAAATGTTCTTCAATTCTAGTTTGTACAATGTTTTCCATATTTGAGTAAGAATACGTCAGAACTGATATGCCATTCTCAGCATGTCATACTGATGGTATATAATATCACTATGTCCTATTACTAGTGATGTTAACATTGATCACTTGGATAAAGTATTACCTATTAGGTTTTGTCATAGGAAGTATATTTTTTAAAAATTGTGATTAATAAATATATGGGGCTAGTATGTTGAGACTATGAAAATATCCTATTTGTCTCAAATTTTACCCACTAATTTTAACACCCATCGATGAATGTTGACCTAAAATTTAATGCTATGCTGGTCTAATAAATATTTTCTGTTTCACTAATTCCTTCTACATTTACCATTTGAAATTCTTCTGTAATGAAGAGTTGCTCTTTTTACTATATTAATTCAATTATTTACTAATATAACAATGAATTCATGAATATTTATTGTGTTTTTAGGCTATAATTCAATATAGCTTCTATTTATTTTGTTGTTGCTCCATTTTTGGCTCCAAGTTGATTCCTTTGCCTTTTCACCAACCCCCTCCCCAAGGCTTTTTTGAGTACTTCTTCATCCTTTTTGGCAACGTAATACATTCCTGGCTCATCATGAATTTTTCCTTCTCTAGCCCTGGCATCAAAGACTTTTCTAATAATCTATAATTATTTTTATTATTTATTTATTTATTTGGTACCAGGGATCTATAATTCTTGTTACTGAAGGATGGTATGTAGAAGCCACGATTTGGGTGTTGGGGATGCCTAGTGCAACTGGGGTATCGTTGCTTTTATGTCCTTTCAGTAGACATGTATTAATATTAGAAGCACTAAGTAGTGTACATATATACATCTGTATATATTTCTTTACATCTCTTTGTATGTACATTTTAAACCATAAATTCCTACTGATATCTCTGACTCTAATCTACCAATCAGAGTTTAATTATTTGTTTAACTCTATTATTACGTACAACATACCCAAGTGAGAAGTTAGAGTACAGAATTTGTGTATAGCTCTTTAGCCTCACAATATCCATCAGAATAGTTTCCCAAAGATTAGTCCTTATCTTCTCCACACTTTCATTGATATTATGTTATTCATTTGTAACACAGATTTAAATTTGTTGTTGTTGTTTTTCAGTACCAAGAATCAAATTCAGAACCTTGTGCTTGCCAGGCAGGCACAGCACCATTGAGCTACGTTCTCCAGCTCTACAGATTTAATTTTTATAGTTCTTATTCCATTTTAAACCCCTTCCCATCATTCTGGTTTATTTTAAATTTATGTACAGTATGAGCCTCTCCTTGTGGAGTATAGATCTATGGATTTCAACAAAAGTGTGTTGTACAATTTTGTGTTATTTTTCCATTCCCAAAAAACTGGAATTTACACTTGTATATGGTTAGCCACTTCTGTTTATTTTCCAAATTGCCTTAAAATAATGTTATAAACTGGTTATTCCTGAGGGAGAAAACTGTCAGCATCTCTATGTTTCACATGAAAAGGACCCAAAGTGAATGGACTCTTAAGACATTAAGCAGATGATGGGGTAGGATGTGTAGGACCACAACTGGAAGGGAAAGAAATACTATAGGTTGGCAATTGGTCAGTATTTCCTCCTTCTCTCTCTTTTCCTTTCTTTCCTCAACAAATATCTACACATTGCCTACCTTGTTCCAGTTGTGTAAGACATTAATAGTTAAGGCCCAAGCCTGGGCTTCATGAGTTCCACATTTAGTAGGGAAAACCAAAGATGTGAATGGCACTGCTTCCAACTGAGAAATGTGGCAGCCTGAAATAGTGAGCTATAGAACCGTGTGGCATGTGTTTTGATAAGGATAAACACTATGTGATAGAACTTCTCAGATAATAGGAACCTCTACAGCTTGGAAGATAATAGACTCTCTTGGCAAGGAGGGCCAAGAGAGACTAACAATTAAGCTTGTAGGATTAGCTTGGTGAAGAAATCTGGTAGGAGTTTGGTGAAGTCAGTAAAGGTACTCCAAGAAAGGGCACCTTATACACAAAGCACTAGAGATGTAAATGATCCTGCAATGTTATTAAGCATTTCTGATGATGGCCGGGGATTTAGCTCAGTGGTTTCGCCGCCTGCTGCGCAAGGGTAAGGACCCTAGTTCAATCCCTGGTACCAAAAAAAAAAAAGAAGTTCTGATGATGAAGGAAGGAACACATTCAAGAATAGGGAATGATTGGAGACCACACTGTGGAGGTACTTGCTTAGGATCAGTGTGAAATATTTAGTGCATTTTGCTGAGGAGATGATTTCATCCTAAAAGTAGTCAATGAGTTCAGTGAACAATTTTAGTAGGAGGAATATGACATAATCAAACTTTCCATTTCTTTTCTTTCTTTTTCCTTTCTTTTACAGTGGTGGGGATTGAAATTTGCCATTTTTAAAGTTGTTTCCATGACACATATAGAAAAAAGACCAGTGATTGAGGCAGACGGAAGATAGAGAAATTAATCAAGAGGTTTCTGTCATTCAGGACAGTTGAAGAAGGGATTGAGTGGTCATGAAACCCAGAGAATTTAGGATATACACCACAGCAGGTAGTGACCACTGAATGTGAAGAAAAAGGAAGAAGGAAGGATAACTTTGTTTCTCTTTCAGATAGCTAGGTGGTTGTGGTATTACTAAGGCAATTTGATTTCAGACTAATATTTTTTAAAACATCAAACATAGAGGAGCAGATTATTTTTCTTTTAGGTGAGACTTTGCTAATATTTATGATATTCATTGAGAAGGGATCAAATGTGTGAAAGTTTCACTGTTCTCTCCCATCAGTCCTAGACCCTACTGGAGAGGAAAGGACAGGATCATAGCCCCAAGAGGAGTAGAAGATTACAATTTCAGGTGAGCTTCAGATTGATGTGTCCAGGCAGATTCATGGGTGTGCAGATAGGGTTTTAACCAATGAATTTGTTTTGTAAGTGAATTTCTTTGGTGTTGGGAGCAATACTACATAATTCTAGGGAAAAATCATTTGAGTAGGCCTAGTTCTCCTGCCTACAGGCCAGCTATGGCATTCCAGACATAATTGCATTTTGGCCTCGGGTCACAACTGAGACCTCAGTGATCCCCGGATGCTGTAATGCTCCAGGTCCAGTCCACACCTGCAGAAGACACCCTGGGAGGAACCAAATCTTCATCTGCATAGTTCCTCATTGTTCTTAGATTTCCACTGCCCCTCAGCCTTTTGTTACACCTTGTTTATCCCAATGTAAAGTACTGAACTCTGCATTTCACTTGTTACATGTTTCCCCATGTACTGAATAAAAGGTGCTGCAAGCTAGGGGGTCTTTGTCTTTGCTGCCCAGAGCAGCACTGATCAGACCCAAAGCTCAGCTTCTTCTCAGTCTCAGTTATCTACCTTTCCTGTAATTCGCCGTGTGCTGCCATGGCTCGAAGGAGACTAGGACTTACTGCAGAAGTTCTGGCAATGTCCCCTTCCCCTGTTCCCTACACTTTGGGACCACAGAGCATGCACAGGAGGATTGGAGCTTTAGTTTCCATGGACCTTCTTCTCATGTCTTTCTCCTCCCTGGGGCAAGTTCTTGACTACCCAATCTTTTGCCCTCAGTCTCCCCCCATTCCATGACCTTAGCCACACTCTGCACCCCACCCCACCCCCCATGAGCCCTTGAATGCAACTGTAAGGAAGAGTGTTAAGAAAAGTAACCCAGTCACCTGTAGGGGAAGGGAGGCAGTGGCTCCCCTTTACCCTTCCCCTGCTGACAGTTCCATAGCATATTTGGCAGGTGACTGCTCACTGGCCTCTATCCCATTCCTTAGCAGGACTCAATGAGGAGATTACAATCCCTTAGTGGTCACCTGTCTTTTGTGAGTTATAAGAAAGAGAAGTTGACTTCACCACTTCTTTTTTTTTTTTTGGTACCGGGGATCGAACTCTGGACCTTGCGCTTGTGAGGCAGGCGCCGGAACCACTGAGCTAAATCCCCGGCCCAACTTCACCACTTCTGACCAGGACCCTGAATTTTTATTTTGTACCTTAAAGTTATGTATTAGTCTGTTTTCTGTTGCTATCACAAAATACCCAAAGTTGCATACTTTGTAAAGAGGTTTATTTAGGAGTTTATTTTGGAGTTTAAAAGTCCAAGACAGTCTTGGCTGTTCAGCCTCTAGTGCAGGCCTCTCCAGCTATATTACATGACAGATGGCATTGTGGGAGGAATGACGCAAGAACAGAGAGCAATCACACGTCAGGACAGAAAGCAAGCCTTGCTTGTTTTTAAAATAACTCACACTTGTAGGAACTGATTGGAATCCTATAAGAACTACATTAATTTTTTCCCAAGGTCATGCCTCCAGCAACCTAATACATTTCATTAGGTCCCACCTTTCAAAGGCTCCATCACCTCAACACCATCACACTAGTGACCAAGCTTTCAGCACATGAACCTTTGGGGAACACACTCAAACCATATCCAAGCCATAGCAGTCACCTTGGGTATGTTGTCAGATAGCAGAAAACAGTGGATGGAAGTGTCCTCCAGGAAACCAATTCTTTCTTGTTTTGTTTTGTTTTCTTGGTACTCTCTACAGTGGGGTCATGGAGAGTTCAAAGCAGAGGCCAGGTCAGGATGAATTTTATTGCTGTAAGCTTTCTGGGAGAGAATAAAGTTCATCTTTTATGCAGCCAGCTTGGCATTCCCCCAACTCTTACTGACAGTGGCCAGGTACTCGGGCTGAACTGCACAGACACAATACATCACAAATTATTTTTTACTGTAGTACAAAAACACACCATTAAATATGCCATATTAACTGTTTTTCAGTGTATAGTTCAGTATTGTTAAATATATTCACACTGCTGTGCAATAGAGCTCTGGAATTTTTCAAATTCTAGCTCTAAAACTCTATCCACAAAACAGTATTTCTCCTACCTCTTTCCCACAGCCATTAATAATCACCTTTACACTGTTTATTTCTATGATTTTGACTACTTTAGATACTTCCTATGACTAGGATCACACAGTATATTTCTTTTATGACTGGCTTATTTTACTTAACATAACATCTTTAAGATTCATCCATGCTGTGGCATGGGGCAGGATTTCTTCTTTTTTTAAAGGCTGCATAATATTGAATTACATGTAGGTACCACATTTTCTCTACCATATATCTGTCCATACCTGACTTATACTTCTTGGATGTTGTGAATAGTGCTTCAATGAGCATAGGAGAGCAGACATCTCTCTGAGATTCTGATTTCAGTTCTTTTGATATATACCTAGAAATGGGACTACTAGGTCATATTCTGTTTTTAACTTTTTTGAGGGGCTTCCATATTGTTTTCTATAATGGCTATACAATTTAACATTCCCACCAAGAATTGTAAAAGTTCTAATTTTGCCATATCCTCACTCACACTTGGTATTTTGTGTTTGCTTTTGATAGTGATCATCCTGTTGGGTGTGAGGTAATATCTCATTGTGGTTTAGATTTGCACATTCCTAATGATTAAAGATGTTAAGCATGTTTTCATGTACTTGTTATATTCTTTGGGAAAATACTTATCCAAGTCCTTTGTCCATTTTCCAATCAGATTATTTGTTTTTTTATTGTTGAGTTGAAGAAGTGCCTTACATATTCTAGATATCAGTATAATAGTCACTTATCAGTATAATAATCACTTCTTTTCTACATTCTATAATTTATCTTTTCACTCTGTTCATTGCTTCCTTTGATTTGCAGAAGTTTTCAAGTTGGATAAAATAATACTCATCTATTTTTTATTTTGTTGTTTGTTCTTTTGGTTGTCATATCTGAGAAATCATTGACAAATCCAACATCCTGAAGCTTATCATCTGAAGTTTCTTTTAACCTAGCTTCTTTTTTAACCTAACTTCTTTTAACCATTTAGTAGTAGCTTAAGGTTTTTAATCATTTTGAGTTAATTTTTGTATATGGCATAAGCTAAGAATCCCACTTCATTCTTTTGCATGTAGATATCCAATTTTCTCATCACAATTTATTAAAGAGTCTTTTTTAAATTATACAGTCTTGACATCCTTGTCAAAAACCATTTGGCCATATATGCAAGGGTTTATTTCTGGGTTCTCTATTCAGTTCTGTTGATTAATCTATCATTGTACCACTCTCATACCACCTTAATTACTATTGCTTTTGTATTATGCTTTGGCAAGAGGGAGTGTGAGGCCTCCAGCTTTGTTCTTTTTCAAGATTCTATTGACCATTCAGGGTCTCTTGTGAGTCTCTATGACTTTTAGAATAGGATTTTTTTTCTATTTCTGTAAAGAAATGTGATTGAGATTTTGATTTGGAATGTAATTAATCTATAGATTTCTTTGGATCTACATTTTTAAAATATACAACTACGCACAAATGAATGTACATGTAAACCTGGCAAAATCTGGATAAGAAAGATGATGCATCAATGTCAATTGATTAAGATATTAGACTATAGTTAAGGCAGATATTGTGCTGTGGAGGAAAACTGGGTGAAGAGCATACAGGATCTCTCTGTATTATTATTATTTCTTACAAATTATGTGACATAATCATAATTATCTCAAAGTAAAAAGTTAAAAAATGTTACTCAAAGTCTGTCAATGCTATCATTTCAAACATACCACTAGCATCTAAATGCAAAATACTATAAAATAGACATATATATATACATATAATAGACATATACCCTTATATCTAAAACAGTCTTAACTTGCTTTAAAGATGAACCTGGGGCTTGATTTTAAAACTATGATTCTACAAGCCAAAATTATTGGTATCCTTTCAATATCCCAGGCCACATAGATTCACTAGGCTTCGACTATTGTAATAAGGGTATTTGATTGTGTTAATTCTTTATTCATTCTTTCACTTGCTACATTTATATACTGCATACCCAGTCTGTGTCAGGTATTGTGTTGAACACTTGGGCTACAAGATGAAACAAACAGCAATTGCCCTTGAATTTGAGAATATTCTAGCCCAGAAGACAGGTAGACCCACAATTACCACTACCACTGCAATTACAAAGTTGATGATGGATGCAAGATAAAGGTAAGAAGAAGGTTGTAAGAGAAGACAACTGGAGTTGGGGAGTTTGGAAGAGAGGCTCAGGTAAGTCTTCCTAGAGGAAATTATGTTAGAGGAAAGTCTGAAGAGTAAATTAGATGAGGAGAAGAGACAAAGTTTAAGTTAAAAGTGATAGAAACTGGGCAGGCTGGGAAGCATAAGAAAGTGTGGTCCTTAGAGGAAAGGCAAGCATATGCCAGAGCACAAGATTCAGGTAGATGATCCATGCGGAGCCAGCCTGAAGAGTTGAACTGGACCAAATGAGGAAGCACTTACCTCTTATGCCAAAGGAACAAGAGAGCCATCAGAGAAGTGAAGGGACATGACTGATCCCATCATCATCTCACTTGGATAGAGGCAAAGTATGGATTTAAAAAGAAAGAATCAATAATCAGTGGACTTTGTGATTAGTGTCCTTCCATAATCCCAAAGAGAGGTTCATAAGCAGACACTTCTTAAATTGAGCCTATCAAGCCTCAAACAGTTCCATTTCCTTGTTGGTGAATCCAACCAATAACAAGCAAAGAAAATGGAATTGGCTTCTGAATTGAGAGAGGTGCAAGGGAGGCTTGTACAATACCAGCATCTACCTTCCTTTCAACTCCCTTTCTTCCTCTGGCTCTGCCCTGAGGTGCATAGAGACCTTCCAACCACTGTCAGCCTTCCCTCTGTGACCAAGAGAGTGGCATAGCTTGAGCCTCTTTGTTAAATTGTGCCTCTCTGTGCAGCACTGAAGAAGCAGGATAGGGTTGGGTAAGGTGGTGTAGTTAGTTTCCAGTTGCCATGGCCAAAATTTCCAATGAATCCCTAGTGTCTTGTGAAAGAGAAAGAAAATATAATTGGAGCAAATCAAGCCAACACACTACCTGTCTCTAAATTTTCAGCAGTAGCTTAGGCGTTAGATTCTGTTCTGCTCAGTCCCTGGAACATTTATTCCCCTCTGTGGAAGCATCCCATTGCTAAAAACCCTTACAGGATGTGTGAGAAACTTCTTTCCTTTTAAATGGCTGACTGAACAAATTTAACGGAGGTTGTTACCCACTGAGTTTGGTATCAAAGCTCTGAGGTCCAGTTCTCTTTGAGTTTTTGCTTTCATCTGGAATCTCTCGCCCCTGCCCTCTTTGCTGCTGTCCGCCACACAATATCAAACAGCTGGAGTCTGGGCAGCTCCAGAATCCAAGCTTCTCAGTTTAAAACGTGAGAGGGTTGCTGAGAAGAACAGATGGAGGGAGTTGTGAAGGTGGGGGTTTCTTGTGGGACTAAATGGGGGCTGTGCCTTCTTTAGAGAATTTGATATCCTGAAAGAGTGGTCTCAAGTGGAACTCAGTGTCAACAGACAGATTTTATTTGTCTGGGGCTTAAAGAGTGTGTAAAATCAACCATGCACAATGGAACACAGAAATGGCTTTAGACTAACCTATTCTCCATTTCTCTATATCTGACTCAAACTTTTACTAATATAACTGCTCTTTATTGAGTACCCAACATAGAGAGGCAGGCCAACTCAGCTAACTAGGTAAGGACCTGCTACAGGGCAAATGAGAGTGGATTTTCCTAATGTTAACATAACAACGTTCATGACATAGGAACTGATGATCAGAACAAGCACCAGCCATGAGCAGCCGGTGTAGTTGTACCAGATGAACAACATGTTATACTAAGAGAGATGCTGCAAATATATATTATTTTGAAATTTTGCAGATAAAGAACCTGGGGTTCAGAGAAGTAAGTAATTCTCCCAAGCTTACACAGCTTAATTAAGATTGGATTCGTACACATATTTGTTTTGGCTCTACAGTATCCCCTTTTTGTTGTATGCCATCCTGTCCCCCAAGGTATACTTGTCCATAGGCAGCCTTGTGGGGATCTGAAGACTAATCTCTTAAAGCCAACAGAACACATGGCCAGTAGGAAAATCCATTCTAGCCCCAGGGCTAGAGAATTCAGTCCCAGCCAGCTCAACTTGTCTGAGGAATAGATGGCACTGGGCCAGGCTCACCTGTAATTCTGCCTCAACCGTGCAATTTAGGCTCTAATTATATGCTGTTTTGCATTGGTTACTAATTGTTGCATAGGTCAGTCTTATACTTTCATTCATCATTCTTCATTCAGTCAATAAATATTTTAGAACAACCAGCACATTTCTTGTCTAGTAGCCCTTGTGATACCCAGCATAGAGGGGTAAGCCAACTCAGCATAGTTAATGGTCTGCTAAAAAGCAAGTGAGAGTGGATTTTTCTAATTCTAAATTAATGAATTAATTTATGCATTTCTTTTGAAAATGTATTGAGATACTGCCTTAATAAATATAAGATTTATACATTTGACAGCTAGAATTTTAAACTAGGAAACTGAGTTTATGCATATTTTATTTCTAGTATCTTATCAAGACAAAACATCTTTATTCAAACATTAGCTTTGAGAGTAGAAATGCATACAAAACCCAGTTTACTAATTAGTACTGTGAATTTTATTGTCTAGCCTTTAATCTTAACTTATACATCAGAATACTTCTCATAGGATGTACAATCTTTAGACTCTTCTGGTACTGTATTAGTTATAGTTAGGAAGTTACTTTGCTCTTTGCATGAACTTGAATACACCTTTAAAATAGTCACTAGAAGACCTATAAAAGATTTCTTAATGGCTCACCAAAATTCAGGCATCTTTTAAATGTACATTCTTATTCCAAGAAGTAGCCTACAACTCATGACCCTGTTATGATAAAATAGTGTATTGCACTGTTTGGAATTGAACTACTACTTACTTGTTGGTAATCTTAGGCCAGTTACATAATTTTCCTTATCTGTAAAATGGAGATAAATTACATCTCCTTCAAAGAGTTGTGGGGATTACAAATTGAATGTACACTCAGAATCCAACAGAAGGGCTGGGAGAGGAAGGTGCTCAATAATCACAGGCCTATTTCTCAGAGGGCTGTTAGAAACATTAAACAAGATCATAAATATAACCAAGTTCACATAGTAGGCAATTATTGTTCAACTCTTTCCTGGTTGAGTGTTGTCTCCACTACAGTGAATATTTGGCAGTTTCTTTAACTGGGGAGTGCAGTCATCCAAACTGGATAATTCAGTTACATCTCCACTAGACTCCTATGTTTAATGGTCTCATTGTTGCTTCTGATTAGAATAACGGGAGATGGAAATATACATTGAAACCATTGGAGGACAATTTTGCAATACCAACTAAATATCTTTAAAATACTATATCGTATGCACTGATTCAAAACTCCTACTATACGAATCCACCCTTAGGAAGTAATCAGAATGATAAAGATGTATGACAAGATGTTTCGTAAACTATAATGCAGAATAATAAAAAAAATAAAAGCAATCTAAATATCTGACAATAGAAAAATGATGGAATAAATAGTCTCTATCTTTGATGGAGTAGTACATCGTTATTAAAGTCAAACTTTGAAGAAGATTTGATGACATGGGGAAGATAATCACAGAATGTTAAACTTAAAAAAACAACCTTGCCAAGCATGGTCTTGCATGTCTATAGTCCGGCTGCTCAGAAGGCTATTCCTAAAGCAAGAAGATCACAAGTTCAAGGCCAGGCTGGAGAACTTAGCAAGAGAAACTTCTCTAAAAAAATAAATAAATAAAAAGCTGGGGATGTTGCTCAGTTGTGCTTGAGCACTTGCCTAGTATGAGTCCCATCTCCAGTACTAAAAAACAAAAACAAACAAACAAAAAACAACCAGTATATACAATAAATCAAGAAAGAAACTAGCTCCTGCAAGAATTACTAAATTCATAAAAAAAATAATAATAATACCAATAACAAATAAACATTCTCCACTGATGCTGGCCTTTAAACATCTTCCAATTCTGATTCAATTGGAATCATATACTCAATGTAAAGTATATGATTTTAATTGAATCAGAATTGATAAGAAATTAAAATGACTAGGAAAAAACCCTCCACTGTTAGCAGTTATTATCCCTGGGTAGTATGTTTAATGTGATTTCTTCCCTTTTTTGTGTTTTTCTATATTTTTCTGAATTTTCTTCAGTGGACAAATTTTATAACCAGGAAAACAGTTATATTAAAACAGAAAAAAATCAATGTCCTATAAGTGTTTATCTACACCTTAGTAATCTCTTCATGATCCTTTCCAGATTTCCCAGTTTATATGGTACAGGAGGAGTATCTGCTGCACATTTGAGGAGGGAACAATGTCTTTTGTGCCCTCCCTATGTTCCTTCCAGTTCCTGCTGCACAGCCTAATAACATAGTATGTATATTCTTTTTTTTTGGTACCAGGGATTGAACTCGGGTCCTTGTGCTTGCGCAGCAGGTGGCGGAACCACTGAGCTAAATCCCTGGGCCCAATGACATAGTGACCTATATAGACCTGCAGTCCCTGCTCCGTATCCCTCAGCCCCCTTCCAGCACAATAAATTCAGATGATGATCATTTCCATGTTAAATACTTCCCTTTTTTATTATTTAAATTTTTAAATGCTTCCTTTTTATTTTTAATTTTTTTTTTTTTACAGTGCTAGGGATCAAACTGAGGTCCTTGTACATGCTAGGCAAGAGCTCTACCACTGAGCTACACTGCAAACCTACATACTTCCTTTTCAGTGACTGTCCACAAATCACCATTAACAGAATAGAGAATAGCAAAAGGCACCTCGCTCAGCCCAGACTCCATCTAACAGTTTTTATTTTTATTTTTATTTATTTATTTTTTTGGTACTGCGGATCAAACTCAGGTCCTTGCGCTTTTGAGGCAGGTGCAGAACCACTGAACTAAATCCCCGGCCCTAACCTAACAGTTCTTACATGGCTGGGATACTGCAATTAGGATAGAGAAACTAATAGAAAGAGAAAGGGGGAAGTAAGTAAGGAACAAGCTCCAAGAAGAGGGGAGTGAAGAAGGAGTTTAGAGATATAGTATGCTTATGAAAGTAATAACAAACACAATCACATTAATACAGTCATAAAAACAACAAACATATCAAGTGCCAACACTGTGCTTGATGTGACAGCTGCGTTTAATCTCCGTGAAACTATGATCTGCATTCTGTCTAAACTTCAGGGAAGGCAGGCAGTCATGATGATCAGCTGGGGATCATCAGCTAAGGAAGACAGAAGGCCACAGCTCATTCTCCTGACTAAATAGTGTTGGTAAGGGCTGACACTTTTACTCAGAACCCAGGGATATGTGGACTGAACAACAGGAGTGGAGGAAATGGAGAGACCTAGGAGAAATACATGGAGGGATAGGGGACATATTTGAGATGTCAAGCAATGAATAACACACAGGAATATAAAAACATCAATCTGAGAACTTCACAAATAATTTCATCATTGCCAGTGGGAGTGGTACTTGGAATCCATCTCTGAAAAACAGAAAGCTGGATCCCCTGCTTAAAGATCTGAAGAGAAGCTAATATTTTCACTATAGGGGAAGATTAGCTGACCTATTCCCTTGACAAATTAAAGAGTTTTATCCTGAGGGTGGTCCTCAGGCCTTGTAGTCCTGACCTGTGCCTCAAAAGGAGGACAATAAGAAGGTGGAAGATAATATTGTCATTGAACCAGGAGAAAAATAGGTCTTTGAGAATGTTTTGGGAGATTGTAGAAGATTAAAAGAGAAAAAAAGTAGGAGCTCAGGAGAGGAAAGGAGAATGCAAGTGGGAGGTTCAAAGAGGAAATTCAGAAACTTTTCACCTTCTTGTTGAAAATGGATCATCCACTTGACCCATTTTGCCACAGGGACATGCCCAACAATCCAGGCATGCAGAGCTAAAAGTAACAGAAAAATCAAAATGGAAATTGGCTCCTGCCTGAATTAACAAATGTAGGAGAAAAAATAGTGGAAATGAGGAATAGATCACATTTTTGTTGCCTAAAAAGGCATTTTTTGGTTTCAGATTCAATTAAAATCACACACTCAGTGCAAAGTATGGATTTTTACTGATGAGAAAGCACAACATGGCCTAGGAAGAAGAAGCGGCTTTCTGGGAGTCACGAAGTGGTTTTCTGATTCCCAGTGCAGCTAGCCTTCCACCACTGAGGGGAGGCAACACCTCTCCTCACCCTGATCTTGGTCTGGCTGACACTCCCAAGAGAGCTTCCTCTCAACCCTGGCAAGCACTCGCATGCACTTGGAACAGCTGGCTTACCATTTGCTGGTCTTCATTTTCTCCGCTGCAATACGAGGGTAGGGGATAATAATTCTTCACAAGCTGTGTTTCATCCCTAAATAAGAAGACCCAACTTGCCACTAATTCAGCATTTGTTTGACTTCTCAATACTGGGGGGTCCCCCCTCCCTTTTGATGGTCCCCATCAACATCACCTGAAAAATTTTAAGGCAAATTCTGGCTGAGCAGACATACAGAATCAGAACCTGGAGATGGGGCCCAGAAATTGGCATTGTATCAAACTTTCCAGAGTTCTGCTACAGCCAGGTTTGAGAATTATTGTTCTGAATGTTGTATTCCCAACACACACAGAGGTGACTAACTTCTCTGCAGTAGCTAACACCAGCCCCTGACGTCCAGCCTCCGAGTCCTGCCTGCTACATCTGAGATGATGAATGGAGGCCAGGGCGCTGTTAGCGGAGAACAACGGCAAACCCTCTCCAGCTGACCCACTAGGTCTGGGGAGGTGGCCTCGAGGCTTCCCTGGCACGGGTTTCCTTATCATTTTCTGGACTGACCCTGCTTTACTTTGGGGTTGGGCGACTGGTCATTTAATAACAGTAACTTTTGCTGATTTATGGAACAGTTTGTTCACAGAATGGAGACAATTGAGAGGTGTATGTCAGAAAAGGGGCAAGGGAGAAGAGACTTGGTGACAGGAGGGAAGGATGGCTTCCAGAAGAAGAAGAGTTCCAGGTGAAGCTAGTGAAGGGAGAAGGGACAGGATGGTACCTGTAGTATGAAAAAGAAAAAAATTGGGAGGAGAACGAGTCTACCACGCCTCAGATAGTATTAAGGGGGAAACTGCCCTAGATTTAGGGACTCCGTGTGTGTGTGTGTGTGTGTGTGTGTGATGTGTGTGTGTGTGTGTCCAGCTTCCTTTCCAAGACTTTTTCTTTGCTCCATTTCGCTCCTCCCCTCCTCCCGCCTCCTCCGCTCTCCCTCCCCTCCTCGAGCGGCAATGGGAGGCTCCTAAGCAGGAGAAGCAAAAGAAGGAATTGTTTGCGAGTTCAGTCATCCAAAAAAGCTTCTTCCATATGGAGGGATCGGGTGCGCTGGGCGCGGCGTTCCCTGCCTTGTCCGCCTGCTGCCCTCGCAGTCGCCGCGGACCCCGCTTCCTGCCTGGGGGACCCTGAGCCCGGGCTCGCGGTGTCCACGGCAGCGCAGACACAGACGCACACGCGCGCGCGCACACCCACCACAGCCACACGCGCCCGCACGCGTCCTCCCTCCCGGGCCGGCGGCTTCTCAGTCCCGGGCTCCTTTGTTGCTCCGGTCCGGCCGCCCTCCGGTGTTGTGTGTCCCTGTGTGAGTCCCCGTGTGTGTCCCCGTGCGTGTCGTGTGTCCGTGCAGCGCGGCGTTGTGTGGCTCTCTCCGCGCGCACCACACTGGCCTCCGGGCCCGTGCTCACCCCTTCCAGGCGTCGGCTGCACCAGAGGTGAGTCACGTCGCTGGAGTTTATTTTCTTTTCATAAAAAGTTGTGTTTATTTGTTGGTTTGGGGCGGGAGGAGGGAGAGCGGCGCGCAGCTGCTGGGACGGCGCGGGTGCGAGCGCTCGCCGGCCGGCTCAGGCTGGGGCTCTGCCGAGCCGGGCGCGAGAAGTTGGGCGAGGTGGGCGGCGGGATCCCTGGTCTGCAGCCGGGCCGGGGCGCCGCGCCTCGCTCTCTGCCGGTCGTCCAGTTCCCAGGCCGGGCAGGACGATGGCGCGCCCGCCTTTCCCGAAGCTGCTCGGGTGGAAGGAGGCCCCGCACATCCTCCCAAACTTGCCCCGAAGGCTGCCACCAGGGCCCCGGCGCCCCGAGCAGAGCAGGCCGTGGGGAGACGCTTGCACGGTGTCAGTAAATGCACAGAACCATTCATTTGCTCTCTTCTGGGGCAAGGTTGTCACCGTTGGCATTTGAAAAGGAAACTGCTAAAAAAAAAACGAGAGTTCGAGCGGACCGGAGCCAAAACAGCCTCTGAAAAGCTCCCTTAGCTGGAGGGGTAGAAGGGGCAAAGCTGAAGTGGCGTCTGGAGGTTTCTGTGGGCCTGGGGCATCGGTAAGGAGTGCGTGCGTGTGTGTGTGTGTGTGTGTGTGTGTGTGTGTGTGTGTGTGTGTACGCGCACATCCACAGTGTACCCTAGGGTTGTGGTCTTGGGGTTTTGTTTGTGAAACTGCCAGAAGGTGGGGACAAGTGGGAAAGGACTATGGGGAGGGCCCGGAAGCCAAGAAGAATATTTGGTGCGTTTGGGAAGGACTTCTTGATTTTCGGATGCTCAGTGTTAGTTTGCTTTTCCAGGTGACAGGACAACTGAGGAGTGAGAGGCAGGTGAACCCGGTAGGACTTTAGGGGTCTTGGAGGTGGTTTTGTTTAGTTGTTATTTGGGGGACGGAATGTCAGAGGCAGTCTTTTGAAACAAGAGTTGTGTTCCTCTAGAGAAGTGGCAGTTAGAGCTAAGAATACCCAAACCACACACCAGCAATCCCAAAAAGGCACTTTCTGGGTGTGGTGGGGTGTTCTGCCGCTCCCTCATCCTTTCCTTGCGGACTTAAATGGATTCCAAAAAGTTCTGACCCAGAGTTACCTCCTTGAGTAGACTGAGTCAAAAGTATATTTTGGCTTCAGACCCTTGTGTCATCGCCAAATGCCCTGTATCTAACACAGATTTGTCACCAAGTTCTTTGTTACCCAGAACTTTGCAGGAATAGACCAATTTAATGAATGTAGTTTTAAAAAATCTTGGATGTGTAAACATTTCTGATTTATTCCATGACTGGGTCCTAAACGAGCAGCCCATCTCTGTGATGACTTTTTCATCCCTCTGGTTACAGCCAATAAATCTAACTTCCTTTTGTCAAGGGCAGCATGGTAAAGTATTAAAACAGTCTTGCTGGACCGAGGTGGGGGCTGGGACACTCACACATCTGGGCGACCTGTTTTCTGAACTGTACTTAAAGTGAGTCTGAGGCAAGAGGTTGGCCATTTTGAGGTGTGTAACAGGTTTCCCAGGAACATTTCTGAGGTCTCATAATTGGCACTTTTTAATGGTCTCATAATTGAAACCCAGAATGGTAATTTCGAAGCACCTTGGGGTCAGCGGGAAATAGGCGGGTAGAAACACCAATGGGGTTATGATTTTCCTGCCAGATTAGTTTTTCAAAGTTTATGCAAAGAAGTAAAAATGAAAGACACCAGAGTTGCTTCCTTGTGCCTTTCTGGGGACATGACTGTTCCTTATGGAGCTTTATTGCTCAGAAATTGGCCCTTCAGGAGGCTTAAGGCTATCTGCACCTATGAAGCCTGAGAACTGAGACTGCAAACACTATCCCTTTTATCCTCCTTCAGGATATCTTAGACAAGCATCACTGCAGGAGCCATCACTGGGGCAAACTGTTCAAGTCACAGGCAGTTGGCTTTCCTTGGGGAGGGGTGATTGATAGAGGCCAGGATGGTCAGTCTGTTGACCACAGCAAGGGAGGAAGGGTGTGGGGGAAGACACTTTAGTGTGTGGGGAGAAGACTCTGCTTAGCTGCTAAGTGGTCAGCCAACTCCTGATGAAGAGGCAGTAGGAGCTCTGTTCCTTTTCATCTTCTATATGAATCCAGTGATTTTACCTTCTTTGAAGTGCTACTTCAACTGTCTGGGATCCCCTTTCTCTGCTGCAGCTGTCTGTGGTTTCCATTGCCTGAGGATGAATAGATTTTACTCATGAAATATTTGGCTAACTTCCCCATGGACGTGCACACACACACACACACACACACACACATACACACACGCACTGCATTTAAGAAAAGAAGGCAAGAAGTGAGTCTAATGATCTTACTGTTCCAAGGGCCACAGGGGGTCTGGATTCAAATTTCACCAGTCACTGATATGGGTAATGAATTGAGGATTTGTCCCTCTGGTTCTTTCAAACTGCAACTGAAGACCCCTGTGCACTAGATAATTGCAGCCCAGTACTCTGTGGCTTCTGAATAAGAACGTACTAACCTGGCACCAAAAGACCTTATACACTGGAAGTTGGCTCTTTTTTTCCTTTCAAACTTGAAATATCCTTGCTATCTGTGAAGGGTATGGAGGGAGGAAGAAAACAGTAATATTTCCTATTGAGAAAAATTGGCTTACCTCAACATTTGTAACTTTTTCTCACTTCCATACTTCAATTTAGCAGACATTTATGGTGCATCTGACACCTGGCTGGGAGCTTCCTTGTCCCAGGATAGTAAGTTTTTTGGTCAGAGTGGTTCTCCCTCAATTTTTATTTACTGAACAAGCATATACTACTAATTATGAAAATGTTTAAAAAAGTACCCACAATTCCATACTTAAACTTATCGTTGTTCACCCACATGCATACGTACTTTTTACATAGTTGTGTTTGAAGTAAGGACTTTTGTCATCAGACAGCCCTAAGGTATCTCTACTTTTTTTGTTTTTGTTTTTGTACCGGGGATCGAACTCGGGACCTTGCACTTGTGAGACAGGTGCTGGAACCACTGAGCTAAATTCCCGGCCCCATCTCTACGTTTTTACCAAAGACTCACGAGAGCTTATATATTCAGCTGCTTTGGTGTCTGTCAGTGGGAGCAAGCTAAATCCTAAGTGTGCTCCCACATAGAACCCTAACATGCAATATTTTCATAATTTATGAGCATGAGTCAAATATTTAGGATTAAGGAGTGGGATAAGAGAGGGTGTTTGTTTTTAATCTAGAAGTCCATGTTTACAAAAAGCCTTCCTAAGAAAGATTTTTGCCTCCTTGGAGCCCTCTGTGTTGGTCATGGAGAGAAGAGGGAGGAGGAAGACAGGTACAAAGGCTCCATCTTAAGTGGTGCTCCCTATAGGATTAGGTTGGACAGCTAGCTCTGCCTCTGAACTCCTTTCACTTCAGACCACTGCACTGGTCTGTTCCTACCTCTCCACTGCCTGCCCTCTCTCATCCCCTCATCCTGCTCCCAAGTTCCTCACCACAGTTAGACTCCTACCCCAGGCTTGCCCAGTCTTTCCTGCTCTTCCTTTTGCTTTGCTACCATCTGCACCATCATTTCCACTCCTGTCATCACCGTGCTTGTTGATGGCCTTGACAATTTCTGGTGACACATGGCTGAGCCCTTACTGTCCACCTGTCACCACCTCTCCATCGTCTCTTAGTCCCATCAAGTCACCACTCAACTTTAAAATCCAAATTCTCAACTCTTATGTGTAGCTGTCCCCTACTTCATAGTAATACTGCCTCATTAGGAGTCTGCGGCTTCAGCTGGACCCCTACAGAAGCTGACCCCTACGTTTTTCAGAGTTCGTTCCTTGCCTGCTGCCCTGTCGCTCCAAGTCTCATCCCTGTAATAAGCCCCATCCCTATAAGACCCACTTTATTATGTATGAGCCTTATTATATGTTTTAAAGAAATACTTGGTGAATATTGATGAAAATGTACTGTTGGATGCAAAGATAATGGTTTTGTAAAATCTAGTCATTGTTCTTAATCCATTGTTTGTCTCAGTTCTTAGCAAGGAGCCAGGTAACTGAACATTTAAGGAGGACTGTCATTTTAGGAAAATTGCTTTTCATCTGTTTTCTTATTCATAAAATGGATTAATAAGTAATTACTGTATTTTATAGCAATGCACCTTGTAAAAAGCAAATACTTCAGAACTATTTATTTTGTTGTTCAAAAAATGAAACCATTCTCTTTTTCTTCAGTCCCAGAACAGGCTTCCCTGGAACCCATGACCCATGAAGTCTTGTCAACATTCACACCATCTGAGGGTAGCAGCAAAGAAGTAGGTGAGGTTTTCTGCTCCCAGTCTGTATCTCTGACCTGTTTGATCTGCTGGATTTTCGTGTTTTGTGTTTCACTTGCACATCCTTAGTACTGGAAGAGTCTGGCTCTGAGTGGAATCTGGAGTAAACTTCAGGTTGTTTCTAGCAGCTCATGTACTCTTTTAATCAAAGCCTGTGGTGGCCATCTGAACCCCCTTTCCCGGAGGCACACTGTCAGACATGTTGGATGTAAATCTTAAACTGTGAGATTTGGAGTCTAAGCTTACTGTGGAAGAGGCCTACTTAGGCTTGGGTGAGGAAAGCCGAGTATGTCTCCATAAGTGGTATTACGGTGAGTGCCTTGCGGTCTGATGTACCAGGCATTGTTTATCTCACAAAAACCAGAGTGATTCCACTTCTTTCCATCTATTGAAATAAAGCTAGGAAATAATTTCTCTTTTCCTAATGGTGAATTTGGCTTTATCTTCAAAGAAGGCCTTTGATGTTTGGGACAGGATTATTGAGTAGTAAGAAGAAATCATAGCAGAAAGATTATAGCCAGTAATACACAGTCAACTTAATTTGGTTGCCAGAGAAAATGTTGAGAAAGCCTCAACTAGCTCTGGTTAGTAACAAGAAAGTGTTACTATGAACAAGGTAAGTAGGGTTGAAGAAAAATAACCCAAAAGGAGCTGATCAGTGGAAAGTATGGCAAAAGAATGTTATTCTTCTGCAAAATGAGTTTGGACAGTGTTGGATAATATGATGGAGATGAAATGTGTGTAGCTTGGAGCCTTCATCCTTTCAACAGCCCATCATTGAATCCGTGTTGTATGCCTGGCATCATGGCTTGGGCTAGCAGGGCTCAGTTCCAGAGTCTGCAGCATTCAGAATTCCATTGCTACTGGAGAGGGATATGCAAAGCAGTACAATGCAAACTCTACTGTTAAAGAACTTGCAGTGAGTCACTGAAGAAAGCCTTCCTGAAAGAAGGGAGACAAAATCTATGGCTGAGTCCTAAAACTAAAGGTGTGACCTACAATACTAAATGTTCTTTTACCTCTGCCTGTATGAATTCACTGTTTTCTTCCCCAAAATTCATATTTCCTCAGTGGATGATGGGGGTAAGTTTGCTGGAGACATGAGATTTCAAGGCCTGAGTAGTTTTACTTTTACTTTTTGGAAATTAAGGTGTAGAATCTCTTCATTGAATGCAGCATTCAGAAACCTCAGAAATCTGGGTTTTGGTATGTTTCTAAGACCAATTACTGAATAGCTCTGAGGGAATGAAAGAGAAATGGGTGGTTTTCTTTTCTTTCTCACCTATGTCAGATTTTAGCTAAAAATTCAAGAAACACATGCTCAAATTCAGCACTTTGCCTTTCAGTTCCATTTGCCCTGTGTTCTGCTGTTTGCTTGGCTGTGAAATCATTGCCAAAGTAGCAGGAGTGGGGAAATTTATTTTAGGGAAGTGAAAGTCACTGGGCTTTTCCAGTTGCCCAGAAACCTCCCAGGCTGTGGAGAAGTAAACATCACACAGGTGGGAGTTACAGGTAGGGGAGGAGAGTATGTGGACCTGGCTGGGCTGAGCCCCCACCCAGACTGGGCTGCAATTGGACTATTGAAGAAGAGAGCCCTCCCCCACCTTCCCTGGCTCTGCCAATATTTTTCTAGTTTAGTCTAAGCCAAGTGCCTTTACTAGTCTGCACTTATATTACAATCCCAGCAGGTTTATTAGGTATGGGTCACAGTTAATTGGAGAGGAAAATTGGGAGGTTCTGGGTTTATTGTTTTTTCTATGAAAGCAGAGGCTGCTTTTAATTATTTCACAATTCGTCTCTCCCACTTGACTGTCTTTCTGTCTTCTGTCTCATGGCTGTTACCCCATAGTGGGGTTACAGTAGCTCTTCCTTCTTTCATAGCTGTGCCCAAATGAGTCTGATTTATTAATGCCCTCAGCCAGCATAGGGCCTTCTTTTCCAAGAGAGACCACATGAAGTCATAGAAATTCACAGCTGTTTACCTCTGTCCTTATGAATGGATGTTTTGTAGTGAACAAGTTGTATAAGAATCTGCTATATTACAGCCAAGAGTGCAATTCTAATGGGTCTTCCATTGTGCAGACCTCTGAAACAATCACCTGCAGCCCTTCTTTGAGACCTTTGGTGGTCTGCCATCTGTGCAGGCTGAGGCAGCTCCAGGTGACAGCCCCACAGTCAGGTGCTTTCTCTTCTATGGGCTTCTGTTGCAGAGATGGAGTTAGCCCTGTAGCCGGCCTGGACTGTGGCAGCTTGCCAGCAAGTTCCAGTGGGTGGTCTGTGACAATGAAAGAAGGGGGGTGGAGGAGCTTAGCGCTCCTTCCCAGAGGGGAACAACAAGGTGGCTTTCTATAGGTGGGTTTCACATTAGCAACCAGTCCCCCTGTCAGTGACATGCCATACAAGTCTTGAGTGTGGGTGAAAAGAACTGAGCAGGTGGTATTATGATGGAGTTTATTGTTGTCCCCCCTTAGGTGGCAACCCCCATTACACAGGAGGGTAAGCACACATGCACAGCAGGTACCTGACCTTGCTCGAGAGAAGAATGCTTATTCTCACTTGGCAGAGAAGCAAACCTCCTGGCCCAGCCTCTCACCCCATCACCCAGGGAATCAGCTGTGGACAAGGGGCACAGGCTGAAGTCAGCTGATCTCAGTGCCAAAGAGGCACTGCCCACCTTCACCTCCTAACAATAAAAGCGAGAGCGAAAGTGATAACTGCTATTTAGTGATCACCTACTGTGTGCCAGACCCTGTGCTGAGCACTACAGGGATTATCCTACAACCCCAGCCTTCCTGTGAGGATGGGCACACATTCTTACCCTATTCTGCCAATAAGAGAGCTGAAGCTTAAATAATTGTAGTGACTTGTTCTGCCCTCACAGCTGGTAAGTAGCAAAGCCAAGATTTCATTGCAGGACTACTTACTGACTCCAAAACTCAGGTTTTGCAAGGAGGAAAAAACAGATAAGCTCTTCCCCAAACCAGAGCCTCCTTAGCTCAGGAGAACTGTTTCTTTTGCAACTGTCTACAGGTAAGGGGCAGGTGGGGACCTTTATGAGACTTATACTAAATGACATCAATATATAAAACTGGGACCACAGCTGGGAGGTTTTGAACAGCTCAGCAGCAGCAGCAGTCCAGCAAGGCCAGGCTTTGTGGCACAGCCAGGGTCAGACTTTGCAGGTAATGGTGAGAGCCACCTCTATCTTAGGTTTCGGCTCAGAACATGTCTCTTGACAATTTTCCTTCCCCTGGGACATTGTCTGAATTGGTTGTCCTGAATCTCTGCTCTCACTGTAGCTGCCAAATGAATCCACTTACTTCTTTGCAAGTCTGATCAAGCCGTCCTCTGTGCCCTCAGTGTGTGTTGCGGGGGTTGGGGGGGGGGCTCAACAGATACTTTTCCTGGTCAGGAGAAGTGGCAGCTTGTACAGAAAAAATACCCTGGGGAAGAAAGTAGCAGCTTTGACAGACAGGTAACTGACAGGAGATGCTACCTTCCAGGCAAATACTCACAGGCAGCCAGCAGAAAGAATTCGACAGGCAGTTACCTGCAGAAGCGCGAACACTCCGCTCCCTACTGGCTTAGGAGAGCGCTGGAGGTTTGGGTTTGGAAGACAAGCAGTTACCGTTGTTTCTTGTTTTCTTTAACACACATGGAAGGACTGAAGCCTAGATTCTCTGGGTATGGGGATACCTGGGTTTAAAATGTAATGACATGAGTGGGGCAGTGGAAGGGAAGTGATAGAAACTGTTTGTCTTTATTCCTATACTTGCAAGCTGCCTTCTCAGAATACCATGAGAATGCAGGGAAATAGCACAAGGGGACATGATTGAAAATGGTCCTGCTTACCTCAAAAGCTCAAAGTTTGTGGCTTCTGGGCTCACCTATCCTGAATTAAGGGAAAAGAAATTCTGGGGAACTAGCCAGAAGTCGGAGTCTAGGTATAGGGAGGCATTTGCTTCTTTGGATATGTTTTTATTCTGCAAGTACAGGAGCTGGAATAAGAGGCCAGTCGGTCATATTGTCAGAAACTCCCCTATGTCCCTCCTGACCAGCCTTCTTTCCCTCCCTCATGGGTCCAGCAGGAGTTAGAAAGGGGGGAAAAAAAATCCTTGCAACAGGATTCTGGGTAATAGCCTTCCTTTAGAGAGAAAGGGACAAAAGTAGTCACACGCATTTCTGAGAGACCTAATTTAGGAGGACAGAGGTCTGGAGTGACTCTTCTTGTTCTGGATCAAGTTCTGGGACAAGATGGCTGACGGGGGAGCGGTGTTTCTGGAGCCACTCCTAGGACTGAGATTCTGTGGCATCCTGGTTCAGAGGAGGCTTTGGAAGGAAACAACATGGGTTTCAGTCTTGGCTTTGAAGTCGCTAGGTGTATGGCCCTAGACAAGTTACTTCAACTCTGAGACCCTAGTTTCTTAAGACTGTTTCAAAAGGAAAACATAGAATGCACCTGGAATGTGTCAGGAGCCCTCAGTACAAAGTAGCTGTTGTTATCAGGAAAGGAAAGAGGAACAGAATGGAAGCAAGGTTGTGACAGGAACAATGAAGAACAGCGGCAGGCCCTGCTGATGGAGATCCCACTGGCTCAGAGTCTACAAAGAGGAAGGAATGACAAGAGGATGAGGGTGGTCACTAGGGGGAAAGTGGATAGTGCCCACCTATAGCCTTCCTCTCTGCTTCTTGCCCAGCTCAGCATATCTCATCCTATCAGCTATGCCAAAAATCTTGGGGTCATCTTTGGCTCTGCTACTTTCCTCATACTTCATTTTTATTTATTTTTTAAGGTGCTGGGGATCATGCCAGGCAAGTACTCTACCACTGAGCAACATCCCCAGCCTTTAGACTCCACTTTAAATTGGTAAATAGCCTGGGCTTTGCCTTCACATGTTTATAGAATCTTGTGACTTCCTACCACCCTAGTCTCTTATTAATCTATCTGACCTAGCCAGTGGAGATCACTTCTCTGCTCAAAACTCTCCATGGGAGCTGGGGATTTAGCTCAGTGGCATGAGCCTGCCTCACAAATGCAAGGTCCTGAGTTCCGTCCCCAGTACCCAAAAAACAAAAAAAATGAAAACGAAAACAAAAGTGTGTGTGTGGCAACTCTGTTTCATCTAAAGAAAAATCTGAACACCTTTCGGTGCCCTGGGCCCAGCCCTTTCCACTCTGACCTCACTCCCACCTGCCTGGCCTTCCCCAAACCACCAGCCTCCTGGTGGCTCCTACAGCTGGCTGAGCAATCTTTCTCCTCAGGGGCTTTGCCCTTGCTGTGCTTTCTGCCCAGAAGCTCTTCCCAAATACCTGCACACACCCTCCCTTGTGATATTCAGCTGGCCCTTTCACCTAGCCACCTTGTATTAACTAGCACTTCCACCATCCTTCTCTCTCCTGTCAGCCATGTTACCCACTGTCACATATTTGTTTGTTCATTTGGGTATCACCTGCTTTCCTTCTATTCTAGTCTGCAGGATTCTCCTGGATCTCAAAAGAGTGCAGTAGGAGTTTCAAACAAAATGTAACAGTCAGACCTCAGTATCCACAATTGTGGTTTCAATCAGCCATGGGTCAAATGTAGTGTGTGTGAGGGCTGGGGATTTAGCTCAGTAGCACCACACCTGCCTTGCAAGTTCAAGGTCCTGAGTTGGATCTCCAGTACCAAAAAAAAAGAGTGTGTGTTTGTGTGTATTAAACATGTAAAACATTTTTGTCATTATTCCCTAAATAACACAGTTTGATAATTTACATTGCATTTACATTATGTTAAGTATTACATAGAGATGATTTGAAGCATACCATAAGTTTGCAAAATTACATGCATATACTGTGCACATCATTTTATATAAGGGACTTGGGCTTTCATGGATTTTGGTGTCCTCAGGGACATCCTGGAATCAATCCCCCACAGAGGATGAGGAACAATTATAATTAATTACAAATGGACTTATTCTAGAAAAGACGGAGAGCAGTGTGTAAGGCTACACAGAGACAGCCATGTTCTTTCTCTTTTCCTCAAGGTGACTAAGTTCAAGAATGTCCATGGATGTGTGGTTGTTTCATCTGTAAGGAGGATGTAAGAATGGATGCCAGTGGGAATGTACCTGTAATCCCAGCACTGAATGAGGCTGAGGTGGGAGGGTCACAAGCTTGAGTCCCATCTAAGCAACCTAGCAAGATCCTGTCTCAAAAAATAAAAAGGGCTGAGGATGTAACTCAGCAGCCCTGAATTCAGTCCCCAGTACTGGGGGAAAAAAATGGATGTCCTCTCTGCCCCTTTCTAATCATACACTTAAGAAGAACTTACTGAGCATCTGTTTTCTGCCCAACACTGTGCATGGCCTGGCTAGGAGGTGCAGAGAACCCCTGCTCTTCCTCCTATCTCCCCAAGAGTTTGTAATCCAGGTCTTCATCTGGAGTCTCTTACCTATACCTGAGCCATCCACTTGCCGAAGCCCTCCTCTGATGACCTGAGTTGAATGGGAGATTTGCCAGATCTGGTGGACATGGAGGGAGCTGCTCTCAAATAGTTCACTTTCCCTCATAGGAGGGCTGGGTCTCTGCCTTTGGAAGGAAGAGCATGTTTGGAGTTTGGGTGTCCACTTAAAGGGCTAGAGATCTGACCTCAAATTGTATCTCAAATATTTCTTACTTAGGTCTACTTTTAGAAGTAGAGGAAAAATTTTAAAAAGGGACGAAGACCCCAGGAGGTCTTTTGCTAACTACAAAGGTGGAAAAATTTGCTTGAGAAAGTGTACAACCACATCCTGAAACCCAACCTGTATCCAGGTGGGAGGAGGCTTCTTCTCCATCTTAAAAATTATTATTATTCTAAATCAGTGAACTTTTTAAGCAATCTTAGGCTTACAGAAAAATTAACCAAAACAGAGAGTGTTGCCATGCCAAGGTTCCTCTATTACCTAACCCCTACCATTTTTCCTTTTAATTGATATCTTCTGTTGATGTAGCACATTTGTTTCAATTGAAGAGATAATATTGACACATTATTACTAATTATAGCCCATAGTTTACATTAGAATTCTTCTTCCTGTGGTACATTTTCTGAGTTTTGACCAGTATATGGTGGCATGTATCTACCATTATGGGATCATAGAGAATAATAGTTCCACTCTCTTAGCAATCCCCTGTGCTTCTCCTATTCATCTCTCCCCCGCCCTACCCCCACCCAATCTCTAGCAACCACTGAACTACCCTGTCTATAGTTTGGTCTTTTGCAAAATGTTAGATAGTTTGAATGGCCTGGTATATAGCTTTTTCAGACTGGTTTCTTTCACTTGACAACTTCCTCCTTTTTAAACACAATTGTCTCTCCTTTCCTGTACCACATGTACATAGGCAGCTGGGGGCGCCAGGGCCTGGAAAAGGAGGAGCTCAAAGTCATGTGCTGAGACTCACCTAAACAGAGCCCTGTGGATGTGCACTGCAGCCCTTTTATCATCTTCCCCTGGACATGCCTGGCCCTTGTGCTACTGGAGTTTAATCCAGGCTGTAAACTGTTAGGAGCTGCCTGTGTTTGGGTTCCACATCTGGAAGTAGCTGTGCAGACCTTCCCATCCCATTCCTAAACAGACAGGAGGAGCACATGGGTCTGTTTGCCTTCTTCCTCAGGAGTTTGTTTTACTTACTTTGGAGCTGTGGGCAAGTGTGAGGAAGTTTATGTCCTTTGGGCAGGGAGTGTTCCTGCACACTCACATTTGGTGGCGGCCACAGGCCACAGGTTTCTCAGCTTCTGAGGTCACTGTTTTTCACTCCTCCCAAGTTCCAGTGGTGTCTGTGATGAGCCCTGAGAGGTATAGAGCCCTAAGGGCCAGTTTTGTGCTCATTGAAAAGGAAGACCAGGCCCAGGGATTTAGCTCAGTGGTTCTGCTGCCTACCTCGCAAGCCCAAGGTCCTGAGTTCAATCCCCGGTACCAAAAAAAAAGGACCCTGTCTCAAAGAAAAGGAAGACCAATCAGACACAAAAAGATTGAGAACATTTTCCCTGCCAAGAAGTATACTTCTTTCTTGAGTCAGGCTTGAAAACTAGGATTCCTTGGGAGTTGAGGGGCAGGACTCTCAGTCTTCAGGAAGCTCCGAGGTCACTGTAAATGCTGAGCCTCTCTGGGGGACAGGTGATGATGGTGATGATTTGATAATGGGATCAGAGGAAGGATCTTCTCCAACCCCACTGCAGCTCTTGACCACATTTAGGGGAGAGGGTATGTAGATAGGGGATCATGTTGTTCATCTGAACCAGGCTGAGAAGTTCTGAAGGCTGAGGGAAGGGACATATATGATAGAGTGAGTTCCAACCCTCGGGAACAGGGACTTAAACTTGGAGCCTGGTTTCCACTCCTATTTGGAACAAACAGGAAGCTGAAGCTCCCATTGAACGACACCAGCCAAGTGTGTCAGAATTCAGAATAAAGGAAGAACAAGACGCATCAAATGCCTTGGAAGGTCAGCTTTTGGACTATGGATATTCCATGTTGAAAATCCAGATCCATACCACCTCCTCCTGTGTGTTTTTTTTTTCCTCACCACTTTCCAGCCTGACCAAAAGCTCTGCGAGGCCTCTGGGCTGCCATTTATTGTGCTACAGCACTGTCTCCCATGTAGGTCCGACTAATAATGCCTATCCTGATTTTTCCCTAAGACTGTGAGCGCTCATGCAATGTAGGGCTTAAAGTATTTAAACTTCAGAGGACAACAATCTGCAGGCAAGCTGTTCTCCTTGCTTTTATTGTTAATTTCAGCTTCAGGGTGGAGCCTCCTGGCTCCTTGCTTTCTGGGTCCATCTCCAGAGGCTGGGAGTTGATCATAATGATGTCTGACCATCTAGAAGCTTTGACTCTGGCCTTAGTTTGCCTGGAAGGCAGAGGATAGAGAACTCCTGAACCATATGTGTGTGGGACCCATGTTCTATCTACCCTTCGGCCATAAGTCACCTTCCCATTCTAGGTCCTTCCCACCAGTCCCCAGGTGGGGCAATGAGAGTCCTGAGAAAGTATCCCAGCTGGCGTCTGTAGGTACCTGCTGCAGAGTATATGTCTGTGAGCATTTTATGAACCAAAATACAAATATCTTATCCAACAAAACATTTTTTTCTGATGTTGGGAGAAAAAAAGTCTGAAAAGGCTGATTTTATAAAAACCTTCTGATACGTTAATATAAATACATTGCTTTTCGCATAAAGTCCAGCAGGACCATCTCAGCACCTCCTAGGTCTTCCACCATTGCCAGAGGCCCAGGGAGGCACAGTGTGGGCCATACTGTATGTGGGGAGTTTCACTGAGTCTTGGTGGAAGGAAGTGTGTGGTGTGGCCTGGGTCTTCTCCAGAGCTATCTTCCCAGAGTAATCTGTAGAAATGAGTCCAGGCTCCCAATTTTACCAGCCCTCCACCTCTGTCCAGAAAAAGCCAGCTTTGAAGGCAGTAGAACAGGGAGGCTCCTTAACATAAGTTCTACATGCTTTGAAAGTTAGGAAGTAGAAAGGAATTGTGTCTGATTGAGAAAATCTTAGGCAGGTAGAACTAATTTTTCCCACACACAAAATTAACAAAAAATAGTAGGAATAACACTCTTGGTCTGGGCAGGGAAAGGCAGTGAGACCGTGTTCTTTGCATCTCAGCCAAGATGAGGCATGTTTCCCCGCAGGCCAGAGGATTTGGACCTGGCTGTCATGTAAATGATGCCACCCACTAAAACTCGTGATGTCCACTGCAGCTTGCCTCCCTGCAGTCACTTGAGGTTTATTGCTGAGCTGTGACCGCTTATTCAGTGGCCTACAGTAAGCCTTGCTTGAGCACAGCACATTCATATCCACAGGGACAAAGATGTTTGTAGCCATCAAAGAGTGGCCTCTCAGTTGGTCAGATATTCATTGAGGACTGTGTCTCTCACCCACAAGGCACATGTATCTTAGTTTCTGAATACTTCTCAAATCAAAACAAGAGTTCATTTCACACTGAATTGCATTTTCCACTTTATCTATTTAGAAGAGTGCTTAGCTTAGAACAGGTGCATTTTACCATCACTGTTGAAGTACCTGAGATAACCAACTTTGAAGGTGGAGAGATTTATTTTGGCTTATGGTTTCAGATGTTTCAGTCCTTTGTTGGTTGGTCCTGTCACTTTGGGCCTGTGGTGGTGCAGAACATCATGGTAGGAAAACACATGGTGGAGCAAATCTACTTATCTCATGATGGTCAGGAAGCAAAAAGAAAGCAGAAAACACCACAGTCCTAATATCCACCTCAACATCATACCCCCAGTGACCTAACTTCTTTCCATTAGGTCCCACTTCCTGAAAGTTCTACCACCTCTCATTAGCACCACAGGTAGAAACCAAGCCTTGAACACATGGACCTTTGGGGGGACATTTAAGATTCAAACCGTAACAGGTAGTTTGATAGTCACTCTCACCATCATCATCATTGTCATCATCATTATCATTGTCATCATATCATTATGACATGAGATGGAATTCATATCCAGAGATGAACTGCTAATTTATAATTCTTCCCAAGAGCCTGTACTGTTGGAGAATTTCACTACAAAAGAGTTTTTTCAATTGAAAAATGGGACAGCATCAAACTACAAAGCTTCTCCACAGCAAATGAAACAACCAACAGAATAAAGAGACAATTTACTGAATACGAGAAAATATATACCAGCTATTCATCTGTCAGAAGGTTAATATGCAGAATATGTATAGAAATAAAAAAAAAACAATAAAAACTAAATAATCAAATTTAAAAATGGACAACTGATCTGAGTAGTCACTTCTCAAAAAAAGAAATAGAAATGGCCAATCAATATATTAAAAATGCTCAGTATCTTTAGACATCAGGGAAATGCAAATCAAAATTATGAGATTCCATATAACCCCAGTTAGAATAGCTATAATAAAATAAAAAATAAAAATAACAAATGCTGGCAAGGATATGGAAAACATGGAACTCTTGTATTAATAGAAATGTAAATTAGTACAGCTACTAAAACAGTATGACTGTTCCTCAATAGACTAGAAATATAACTATCATATTGTGCAGATATTTCACTCCTGCATATATATCCAAAGGAAAGGATGTCAATATACAAAAAAGATGCCTGGATCCCCATGTTTATTGTGGCACTATTCACAAGGGCAAAGATATAGAATCAGCCTAGATGCCCGTTAGCAGATAAATGGATAAAGTATGACATATATACACAGTGGACTATTATTCAGCCACAAAGAATGAAATCCTGTCATTTCTATGGAAATGGATGGAACTAGGGGGCATTGTGTTAAGCAAAGTAGGCCAGACCCCCCAAAAACAAGAATCACATGTCCTGTCTCATATGTGGGGGGAAAAAGTCAACCTACAATTAGCATAGTGATTACAAGGGACAAGGGACAGTGCACCAGGGAAGGGAGGGGGAGGGTAGAGGAAAAGTGGTTAGATATGATCAATGCATGTATGAAAATACCCCACTGAATTCCATTAACATGTACGTAATAAAAATAAATAGTTTTGTCAGCTAATGTTTCAAAATTGTATAGGCAGTGGAGGCGCGGGGTAGTCAGAGGTTCACAAATACAAGCTGGTTGATTTTCCTGGTGGCCTTTCACCTAGACCTCAAGGCCTCTAATTTGGTCGTTTCTGCAGTCAGGGAAGAGTCAGCTAGAGACAGGTATGTGTCACTCGTGAGATGTGCTCAACATCCTGAGAAGGGTGTTTCCTAGTCAGCGGAGGCCCCAAAAGGAAGTAGAAAGCATGGGGAAAGCCAGCTGCTAGGGTCCTTGAGCTCAGAGAGTGAGGGACATAGGTGTCTCTAGCTGTGGCCAGCAGTCCCTATCTCAGGGCTGAGGCTGCCTCTTTGGTCTGACATGTCCAGAAGGTCAAAGAAGTGGTATGCGCCAGACCCTGGCACTTCTTGAGACCAACTGGCCTTACAGGGCTGTTTTACCTTAATTGAGAGAACACTGGGTGTGAGGGGTCCTGGAAGTTGGTGCAAGATCTTGAAAGTTTGAGATCTTCTTATGCTAGTTAGTTATCCTGTTGATTAAAAAAGAAATTTTCTTATTTTATAATTTAAATACTCAAACATAGAATAAGAAAGAATAGTGTCATGAACCCCATGTACATGTAGAGAAATTTTATATGTATTGTTTTCCCCTCTGAAGGTTTGATAATTGTGGTCTATGAAACAAACTGACAATAATCAGACAACATGAAAAAGCACATACAAATTTTTTAAAAAAATTTTATTGGTACATTTTAGGTAGACAATATAATGACATTCATCATTGGAAATTTGCACCTTTACATAATCTCACTTGGTTCTTATTTTTTCCCCATTCCCCTGCCCTCCCTTCAACACCTCGATCCCTCCCTATTTACAAAGACTTTGTTTCCATTTTTTCATTTTCTCATATTAATCCCATTCCCTTCTTTCCTTTCCCCAACCCCTCCCACTTTCCCTTCCCCTTTGCCCCTTTTCTTCCTATTTCACATTATCTATTATACCTTTGAGTCCTTATTTACACTTTCAGTTTCTCACACCAGAGAAACTATTCAGTATTTACATGTGTGTCCTATTTATTTCACTTAAGAATATTGCCTCCATGTGCATCCATTTAGCTATAAATGTTTCTAATCTCATTTTGTATGGCTGACTAGTACTCCATTTTATAAAAAAAAAACAACACATTTTCTTTACCCAGTCTCCAGTTGATTGGCAATTGAGCTGCTTCCAAGTTTTAGCTATTACAAATTGAAGCACATACAAATTTTGTTACATGACTCACAGCACAGAAGGATGAGACTGGGGCAAGAGGCTGACCCTTTACAGAGCTTAGCAAAGGCAGAGGGGCTTGGCTTCTGGGGAAAGGAAGGTGGCACAGGCCATGGGAGGTTGGAGGAGGATGTGACAGTGAGCTGGGGCTGTTTTGTTATGCAGACGAAGTCTCAGGGTGACAGCCACCTGTGTCATCTCTGGGTGGGCCATATCCAGGTGTCAGAACCCAGTCTCTTCTTCCCGTGGGAAGATTCTGGTAGGGGGCAGATAGCAGACAGAAAAGATGATGCCTGTGTGCACTGTTTACCTTCTAATGTAGACAGACGGACATTTCTTTCTATAAAAGGAGAGCTTTTCAGAGCCATTCCTGTATCTGGAGAGGTCTGCAGTTTGTCTGAATAACCAACTTAAAATATGCCGAGGCATCTAGTTAGGGTGGGATATTTACTTTCCCACATACCCATCACCTAAATTCAATAATTATCAAGTTAAAGAAAATTTTTTCTAATATTGTTTTGTTTCCATTTCTGTGCTATGTGTGACACAAGACAAAGGTGGATGCCACAAGGTTTCTTCTTCCAAAAGAAGAATATGGTCCAGTCTTCTCACTTCCTGGCAGTGTCGTGGAAAGGAAAGAATATCCACCCACCCAGGGCACTTGGGTTTGGTTCCCAGTTATTTAGTGGGGCTCTGGGATCTTTCTGTGTCTCTTTACCACATTTTGAGAACTTGAAGTTTACAGTGAATTCTCAGGGCCTGGTATTTAACGGATGTTCAATAAATGCATTGACTTATGAGGCAAATGATTCCCTGAGACAGTGGACTTCCATCTGGATAGAGGTATGTGGTGTGAGCTTGGATCACCCACCACCCTGAGGGAGCAGAGAAATGTAGATGATAGTATCCAGAGTTGAGTGAGGGCCGTTATCCCAACCTTGAGTGGGGAAGGGAAGATAGAGACTTGCCAGGTCTGGGAGCAGAGCTGCTCTCAGCCTGGCCCCCAGATTCAAGTATCTGACTGCAGATCCTAGGAAAGATCCCGCAAGGTACCTGCACCACCTGTCCCACACACAATTAAAAGTACTGTATTATCCATTTTGGAGTTGGCAAGAGAGACCAGGTGACTAGGCTCTTCCTGGCACTGAGGCATGGATCTGCTTCAGCTAGGATGATCTGAGCTGCTCTGGGGCAGAGCTGGGTGGGGTAGGGGTGGGGCTGCTCTGCATAAAATGGGGTGTTGGGGAGACCGACGGACGCTTCAGTATTTCCCCTTAGATCTGGCCTTGGGGTCTACTTAGCTCGCAGACCCCAAAGCCTCATGCAGTCATAGGTGGAGCTTTTTCTGGAATTGATTCATGGTGCAATGCTAGACTAAGGGGCACTAGGATTGAGGCTGTGAGTGCTAGCACCCTAAGTAATCTGCATAAGATAAAAGGGGCCAAAAGACTCTGTTGTGGGCCCCTCCCCCTTCCCTTGTTGCTTTTGCTGTCGTCTGCTGCCTTGAACTGTTGTCCCTCTGCCATTCCACCCTGCTTTGGAGCCAGCCGAGTTTGGACTGAAACTTCTACAAACATGAGCTAAATAAACCTTTCCCCCTTTAACGTTGGGTGTCCAGTATTTGTCTCAGCAAGGAGAGAAAAGTAAGTAACACACAGGGTATGCTGGCCTCATGACAGACCCAGGAGAAGTGTCCAGGTATCAACTTTTAGCAGCCTGCGTGGTCTTTTTCAGTTTTAACTTCCAACCCACTCTTCCCCTACCATGTATGCATAATTGTGTGTGTGTGTGTGTGTGAATGTTTTAATTTTTATTCTTGGCAGAAGTTAAGACACAAAATGGATTTGGAAGGAGATGAAACTGGTCTGGGTATATGTTGGGCAGCAGGCAGCTTCATTCCTGGAGTGGGAGGACGAAGGAGGGACCAGGGCTGGGACTCTAGGCTTAGAGGGAGGGTGTCTTCTCCCTCTGTGGGGACCAGGAAGGTCAGAAGCTGGAGGCTGAGTTGTTAACCCTTTGGGTTATCAAACAGCCCATTCTAGGGTGGCCAAAGGCCTGTAGTCCCAGCTGGTATTAAGTGGATGTAGGACCCCTGGATGACCAACACCCCTTGCACCTAATGGTCTGTAAGCCCCTCAGTATCTTGCTGGCTTTTTAAAGGGGATTGTTAATGGTTTTTCAGGCTGTAAAGCACAGGTATTCAAATTTGCATATGCTTGGAAAATATTCCTGCCCTGCTGGGGGCTGCCTTGGTGCCAGGCCCCTTAGGCCCCTTGGAGTAAGTGATTGGGATTCCAGAAGGCAGAGGTGCCTGTGGGTCAGATACCTGTTTGAGTGTCCCCTTTACTGTGGAGGCTGTCTTGGTCCCTAAAGTAGATGCTCTTTGCAATGGTGGCCTCTTCTTGGGTCTTTATTTCTGGGTGAAGAAAAGACAAGTAGTCTGAAAGTGCAGAAAATATCTGGAGAAAGTTGAGAGAAGCTTTTTGGGGAAAAGTTTTCATTCTTTAAATGTATTAAGATATTCAATTTGTGGGATGAGAAATATTCATTTTAGTTTTAAAATTATAAAAATGTCTTTAAAATAGTACAGTAAAATCTTTTTGCAAAGCTCTCAATTTCAACCATTGCATCCAGTGCAACTAAAGCTTTTCTGGTAGACCCTGTGGCAGAGACACCCACACAAGGTGCTCAACGCTGACTGTGCACTGCAGTTTGCAGACTGTATGGTTTTTTGTCATTCTGAATATATGCCCAGTCACTTCCTAGGACAAAACCTAGATTACTACATGTAGTAAATCTCAGTGGTTTTCAATGGCATTTACCCATTAGTAGGAACTTGGTAATTTAGCAGAAAAAAGGCACTCTTTAAATGTTAGTATGTTCAATGTGATAATTTCATCAAACTGAATACAACATGGTATAGTTTATACAACTTACTAACCAAAGTTGTTAAAAACAAAAAACCCTCTAAAGTTTAGTAACAAAAATATTGTGTATTTCCACTGTTTTTCAAAGTTGGCATCAGTTTTGTGTGAAAGCAGCAGGATCCTAGCATTAGGGAAGGTGTTCATAGAAGGCAGAGGAGTTGATTGTTGGGATTACACACAGCAAAGACTAGGTGTGATACTGGGATAAGGAGCAACATCTTATGGTCCAAGGGATTCTTGGGAAATTAGGCCCCCAGGCTTATGTGAAGATAAAATATCAGCGATGACATGCACTATTTCAAGAAAGCCCCCCCCCCGTCTTTTTAATTATGAAAGTGATACTACATATCTACTTTGAATATTTCTCTTTTTAGTGTGAGGATAGGACCAGGGCCTCAGGCATGCATGGGCTCAATTATTGAGCTGCACTCCCATCCCCACTTTAAATATTTCTGAGGCATTTAACTTAAGAAGTGCAGATCTCCTACTCTTCAGAGGAAACCAGTGTTAAAGTTTATATATCTCTTGAACTTTTTCTATGACAATCCAAGTAATTATACACTGCATTTTAATATTTAACCTTTTTCTTTATTTACAAAAATGGGATCGTGCTTACTTTCTTTGTTGTTTGAGACAAAGTCTCGCTAGCTATGTAGTTCAGGCTGGACTTGAACTCACTAAGTGGTTCAGGCTGACCTTGAACTTGAGATGATCCTCCTGCCTCAGCCCCCCAAATGCTGGGACTACACCATGGTGTTTTGCAAGATGCTTTTGAGTCATTCTGTAGGCCAGTATTTCCAAAAATGTGTTTGGTGAAGCTCTCCTTAGTAATGGTACTCTGAGAAAAAAAAAATGATGCTGTTAAATAATTCCAGGCTCATGGTCAGTTCCATGTCTGGGGTTACAGACTTCAGTGAATATTTGTCCCCATCTTGGTGACTCATGCTATATAATAGCATGTTAAAGGTTCTGAAAAGGTCTGCAATAAAGAAACCTAATTAAACTTTTATAACGTAGCATTTTCCTAAATTATTTTTGGTACAGCTCTGTAACACATTTTCACATCAGGTAGGTTTGTAGAAGTGTTGTCTTAGGCATTCCTCACTAACCTGCCCTTCACCACTATGCTTCCACTGTCCATCCATCTGTAACCTTGTGAGACAGGCAGAAAAAATAGTTCACCTATTCATGTAATAAACAAATACTCACTGCACTCCTGGTATGAACCAAGCACTTCGATTGGTACTGTGGACGTAACAGTGAGCAACATAGCTGCTTCTCTGCCCTCACAGACTTTCACATCTTGCCTGCAGCACAGCGATGGTATTAATCGCACTGTGATGGATAGCTGTCTTGTCCTACACCTGGGAATGGCAGAACCTCTGCTGAGATCTTCTCTGCAGGTGGTGGAGCCTAGGAGTAGGAGGCTAGAATGACCTCCGCCCGCTCTGCTGCTCCCTCCCTTCATCATGCATCTCCAATTCTCCACACTTTGCTCCTGCTATAAACAGTGGTGCCTGAGACTCCATGTGTTTGTTTTCTCTGCATGTGCCAGCCTTGCAACAGGGCCACTGGGCTTCACAGTTAGGGGGAGCTGGCAGGGGTTGGGGGTCTTCCATCAGGGACTGATGGACTGACTGGAACATGCTTCAGATTTCAAGATTGGTATTTATTTAAGTTTGAGGTGGTTTAAAAGAGCTCTGTAATTGAGAAAGGAAAGAAAGGGAGTGGGGGTGGGGGACTGAGTGTGTGTATGTCAGGGTCAGGGAGGTGGCAGAGAAGTGGTTTTGTATGAGGTCAGATAGGAAGGAAAGTAAACTGTCATGATTCTAAAGCATACTTACCAGCTGGAGCTGTGTGTGTGTGTGTGTGCGCGTGCGCGCATGCAAGAGTGCTCATGTGTGTCCATATATGTGTCTATTTTAGAAGTAGAAGGTACACATGCCAGGATAGGATGCTAGGGGAGCTAGGATGGGGTGTCCACTTCCTGAGATCTTGCCTTAAATACTAGACATAAATTTGCAGCAAGGATCAGACAGATGAAAATATCTTCAAAAGTGACCCTAAATGGAGTTATTCAGACTTAGTAAGTCAGTATCATTTATTGAACATCTACTTTGTGCCATATACTATTCCAGCTGCTTTGGAAATATAATCTGTATTTCTTTCAGCATCCTTGTGTGAGACAGATTTTGTTGTCTTATACCAAACTGATTCCTCCGTAAGTTCAGGGTAAGGAGGAGGGACACTGTCCATATCACAGTGCACATCTTACTGTGTGACCCCTAGGGGAGGAGCCTGTCATCTTCCACTGTGGCCCTGACTCCAGCAATTCTGCCCTTAAATCTAGTGCTTCATTTGAACTTCAGATTTCTTGCAAACATGTATGAGTGTGTTCAAATTCGAGTATGTCCGTGTGAGGGGTTGGGGCTGGTTTTACCTGGCATTTGCCCTAGAATCATCCCTGAATCAGCCCAAGAACTAGACAGGTTAAGAACTAGATTAGGGCTGGGGATTTAGCTCAGTAGCACTGCGCCTGCCTCACAAGCACAAGGTCCTGAGTGTCATCCCTGGTACAGGAAAAAAAAAGAAGTAGATTGATCCTGGTTCAGTCATGTGGAGGGTGTGGATGTAGGCCCGATGCCCTTGGGTGCCTAATCATCATGAAGAAGGGTCAGAGAAAATGACTGCAAATGACAGGTTCATTGGAATTGATGATAATTATATTGCCTAACTAACAGAGTAAATCGAACTCTTTTCAACCCCCACACCTTCCTAAATTCCCAGTTTTCTCCTACTAACAAGAGCTCCTTCCCTGTCTATGTGCTTGCAGTTCTCTCTCCTCTGCCGGAACTTTTCGTACCACAGGTCATTATTTGTTCACTAACAGATGTTTGCTGAACACCTAGAATTGTATCTATGCGGCAGATGCCCTCTCGAATAAAATCAACACCATTCCTGAGCCTTTGGTCTAGCAGACAAGCAGCATAAATAATTAATAATGTGAACGGTACTATGTAGATGAAAACCTTGGTGCCCTACCCCTACCTGCTGGATCACTTGACATAGGATGTGTGCTTAAGACTCACTTGTCTAATGGAAACAAGCTTCTTTCAGTACCTACTTCTCTACATTCTCCTCCACCTGCTCCATTTTTACATAGGACAGTGGGAAAACCTGTGTCCTGCCTGCCTTCTCCACTGAATGAGAACTGCAGTGGGCTCCCAAAGCAAATCCGAGTGAGATAGGAAAAGGAGCGTCACACTCACATATCACTTGCCCTGTGTTCAAGCCCCACTTTTGCAATCCCCAACTGGGGATTAGTCAGATCAATCCAATCTGTGGACCATGGTTAGGCCTTGGAAGTAGTGGGCTTTACAGCTTAGTTTGACACACCTACTTTGTGACAAGGAGAGAGACTAAGCAAATAACCTACAGTGCATTGTGAGAAGTGACAATGTGGATGATAATGCCAAGGCCGAAGAGATTCCATTGCTGGGCATGGCACCATATACCTGTAATTGCAGCTACTCAGGAGGCTGAGGCAGGAGGATCACAAGTTTGAGGCCAGCCTGCACAACTTAGTGAGACAGTATCAAAATAAAAGAATTTTTTTTTTGGTACCGGGGATTGAACTCGGGACCTTGTGCTTGCGAGGCAGGCGCCGCCGGGAACCACTGAGCTAAATCCCCGGCCCAGTAAAAGAATTTTTAAAAGGACTTGGAATATAGCTCAGTGGTAGAGTGTCCCTGGGCTTAAAACCTTAGTGCTGTGCATGCACGTGCATGCGCGCACACACGCACAAGAAAGAGAAAGAGAGAGATCCTGTCACAAAGACTTCTGTTAGGTATAAGCCTTTTTACTGCCTTAACTGACAAACTTTGATGAGTCCTCCAGGACTACATGAGGAATGAACATGGATGATAGCAAAAAAAGGATTCTTTTAGGCTTGATGAAAGACAGTATACAGTGGAGAACTGATCTTTCATAGTGAGGAGGGGCTGAGTATGTGCGTGTGTGTGCATGCGCACATGTGGAGGGACATGTGGACGCATTTCTTCTATCTCTTATCTGATGTCATTGCTAGGGATTCTGGTTCCCATATTTAGCTATTAGTGAAATCCACAGCTTATCTTGGGACTCATCTGTTGTTGAGGCCATGCTGCATTTTAATTTTGGTATAACAGAAAAGAAAAGATGCTGTCCAAGCTGACTGTGGTCTAGGTCCTTAGTTCTTTGAGCACTGGAGACTTGCCTTGTTTTCCTCTGCCTCCTCCTCAGCCTTTGGTGCAGCACGTGGCACCTCACTTCAGGTTTGCTGACCTGCACTGAGTTCTACCCAGTGCCCATCTCAGAACTCTTTGTGTCTCTCATTAGGAGTGACTTTTAGTCGCCAACAGTGATCTGCCTGCTCTTCTCTGTGAAAACCAAGCAAGGTGCCCATGTTTTTCCTGCTCTGTTTTTGAGCCAAATCCTGTTACCTTCTGGATGGTTTGGGAGAAACATTTTCTTGTGGTTCTGTGTGTGTTGTAGGTTGATGGTGGGCATGCTTCTTGTGGTATTTCCTGGGCTCATCCCCCTCTGTTCTTCTCAGGGCCCCATTGGGTACTATTTTCAGGTGCAGTTGGTGTCCTGGTGCTCCCGTAGGCCTGTGTGCAATTGTAAGGTTTGTGCTCAAACACTAACCACTGTGCACATGGGTTTGTTTGACCTTCCTCCGAGAGATAGAACATCCAGCTTTTAAAAATTGCCTTAGTGTTGTCCTAGGACTGATTTGTTCTCTTGTTCTGTCTACCCAGGCTCTAAAGTACTTTCTTTTATGTTAGTCTGTCAACTTTGAACATGAGAAAGTTTGAAGTAGATGCTCTTTCTCTCCAGTCACTATATTAGTGGTTTAGTTCATTGATTCCATCACAGGCTGTAATTAGAAGCAGGTAGGTAGGAAAAGGGCAAGTGGCCCGGTTGTGGCTTTCTGCACTCATGGAGTGAGGTTAGAGGTGAGCTCTTTTCTGAAGCTGGGAGTGGGAGCTGGGAAGCAGGTAGGGATATGTTTTCCTTTCTGTAAACACTTTCCCAGAAATTCTCCTGTCTGATGGGCATATTGCTCCCCTTTCTCTGAAAAAGTAGAGACACTATGGAGAAATTATGATCATTATTGTCATTATCATCATCAAGAGAGTGCAGAGAGGGCATAGCGGAAAGTGCAGTGGGAATAAGGTTATTAGCTTAAGTAATATTAAATGTTGACTAGTACTGGGTGGAAATTAAGGCACTACAAGCTAATTCTGGCCACAAACTTAGGAACACTGTGGTGCTCTCTGTGGATTGCCCCTCTCACAGAATGTGAGGGTCTATAAATCATATACAATAAATTGTTTTTTCAACAAAGATTATTTCTTGACCTTCAGATGCTTATGTGTGAGGTAACAAAGTGAGCAGATTACATAATTTGGACAGCCTGAAGGAAAGAGCAGAGATGATACCATGTGTGTCTAGAGTTGCTAAAATGCAACGTGTGTTTTGGTATAAAAGGGCATTAGCTAAAAGCCCACCAGGTGACATTGCCACTGCATGAAATTATACCAGTAAGCAGCTTTCAGCAGAAAAGTTCGTGAACTCCACCCTCCAGAATTACTGCGCGCTTGCTATATGCCAAGATGCTTTTACACATTATGTCATTAACTCTTTTTAGTAGCTCATTAAAGTACTCATTTTCTTTCTCACAGAATAAACTGAGGCTCAAGGAGATTAAGTAACTCACCCAAAGTCAGCTTATATTGAAGTTAGATGTAGCTCAGACCTGAATCCAAGGCCAATAATCTCCTGTACCTGATCCTGCTGAGTTCTAACCTTGTTACTTAGTAGAAAAGCATTGTTTCCAATACAATTTGAGATGAGCCTTGAAGTCCTTAAGTAAAAAAGCATTGGGATGCTTTGATAATCTGTCAGAATTGGGACAGTAACACTCCCTGGGTGGTGAAGATGAAAAGTGGCCATGGATAGGAAGCACTGAGCACTGGGCTCTGTACAACATAGGAACTCAGGGTATTTAACTGACTTTCCCACATCTCTGCTCTCCTCCCTCCTCCCCCACCCCATGCTGTTTTCTTGAACTCCTCAGGCCTGAACTTGCTCTTCTCTTTCTGACTCAACAGCTTTCTTATTTCTCCCTTTCTCATCCCTCTTTGCAGCTTGCTCCACCCACTCTCAGGTTCAGGGCAAGGTAATAGTTGCATAGACACCATATCAACCTAGATTCAATTCTCCTGCAGCCCTGTGGCTGAAGAAAGCCTGAAGCCACAAGCTTAGTGAATATGTATTTTGGAAGAAGAGGTAAGAAGGAAAACAGAAGTTCCTTGAAAAAGGAAGCCTGGAGCATCTGCATAGGGTTGCCTTTGTCCTTAAAGAGCTTACAACCTCACCAGCACTCAGCTCCCTCCAGCCCTGACCAGGAACCCTTCAGTTTTTAAAAAAATAAAGACCATGGTTATAGTCATTTCCTCCCAGAAAAACCTCTTGGTTCCACTGCTGTGAACAGAGTATTTTTCTCTCTCTGTGTCTCTCTGACATGTTCCTTCTCAATTTCAAATTTCTGATTAAACTGTACTCTTTCATTGAATAAACCTTTTATTCAAGGTGGTAGGATTACCAAGATAAATTCGACACATCCTGCCTTCAAGGAGTTTATAATCTGATCAGATGGCAGAGCTAGGAGGCATGTTAAAGGCAGATACATGATCAGAAATCCATAAATTATTGTGGAAATGTTATATTAGGTGAACAAAATGCTATCTATGGGCCCTGGAATGGGGAACAGTTGAAGGCTTTATAAAGGAGTAAAGTTTAAGGAACCCTTCCTTTGAAAGATAGTTGGGAGTTCCTTCTAAATGGAAGAAGGGGAAGGTGGTTCAGCTAGAAGGAATAGAGAGTGTGAGAATGTAGCTTGCTCAGTTTTAAGACAGATGGGAGGAGAACACAGGAAAAGCCAACTATAAAGAACTTGGAAGGTTTTGGATAGGTCTTTGGACTTTATTTTATTTGATCATTCTCACCCAGGGAACTATCAAAAGTAAGCCTGATCATTTATTTCCTTTTTTAAAAAAATGAACTAAAAAAAGTTTTTTAAAAAAATCATTCATAATTTCTCTGCATTTTCAAATCAACTGCCTTTAAAATTTTATTTATTTATCTATTTTGTGCTACTGGGGAGCAAACCCAGGGCCTTCCGACTAATCTACCTCCCCTGTCCCTTCCTTTTATTTTTTTACTTTGATATAGGGCATCATTAATTTGTTACCTTTCCTGGGCTGGTTTCAAACTTGGTGATCTTCCTGCTTCAGACTCCCAGAGTGCTGGGATTACACGCATGTGCCACCACGCCCGGCTACAATTGCTTTTTAGAAATACGCCTTTAGAAATTTCGAAATTTAGAAATATGGCACCATGCTTACTTGCTTTTTACGAAATGAAATCTTTATTATTTTTCCCATCTAAACACTACTTTCATGTTGCTATTTGATCTTCATAATTATTATTTTTAATGGCTGCATCATAGTTCATCAATTTTTATGCCTTAATTTATATAAAGCATTGTGGTCCAGTGAAAAGAACCAAGGGTTTTAGACTCAGGCGAACTTAGTTCAAATCTTTTGAGATTTACCATCCTGGTGATCATGGACAAGATCTTTAATCAGCCCGAGCTTCAGTTTCCTCATCTGTAAAATAGGTTGATCATATGCCCATTGTGAGAATATCAGACTACATGAATTATAATTATGACCCATAGGAGGCACTTGCTCAGTGAATGGTAGTTGCCATTTATCAACTTTTACTGCTTGGCTGAACTTGACATTCTAGAAAGAAGGCAGATGGCAATGCAGGGGCTGATTAAATAGGGAGAAGAGAGAGCCAAAGAGCCAGATTGAGGGCTTTAGGCCTGTGCTGTCCAACACAGTAGCTGCTAGTCCAAGTGGCTGTTGCGCACCTGAAATGTGGCTAATTTGCATGAAACTCAATGAAGTAAATGTAAAATTCACACTAGATTTCAAAGACAGTATGAAGCAAAATGTAAAATACTTCATTAATAAATTATATCCTATTATTCAAATGATAATAGTTTGGATATAATGTATTAAAGGATATTTTAAGAATTATTTTCATCTGTGTTTTTATGGTGGCTATCAGAAAAATTTTAAATTACATATGTAGCCAGAATTATATTTCTATTGGACAATGCTGGTCACACTCAAGTTAGAGTCCAGACAACTCAGAACTAGAATGATGAAGCAGGGAGAGGCAAGAAACAAGATGGGTCCAAGGTTGAGCAGCTGAGTGGGTGAAATCTTTTCATGATTTTGGGGAAGTTGGGAAAAAGGAGATGAGTGTGAGTATCTATTTGTACAAGCAGGTCATTAATGGGCGCCCTCTGAACTGTGACATAAAAGGCAAGAATTTAGTCTAGAGTAGCTGTGCCTGTTTTCCTTATGAGTTGGCCATTCACACTTTCACTATGTCAAGTTCATCCCTTCTCCCTGTAGACTTGTTAGGAACATTTCTGTCCACTTCTTCTATGATCATGGCCCACACGGCTGGCCTGCACTTGTTACCAGGTTCAGAATACTTGGTGCTCAGGGGCTTCTGGGTGGAAGATTACTGATCACCGTGCTCATCACAAGGAAGGCTGGAAAGAACTTGGCAGCTCCAAGTCTGGGTCTCTATGGAGCTCCTGGCCTCTACACCCACCCTGTGGTGCGCACAGCGCACTGGGTCAGAATAACCTGCAGTAGGACTACAGAGCAAAAGAAGTTGGGAGGGAAGGCTTCACCTATGGGGAGGTAAGTGCTCTCAAGTCCTGTAAAACCTGGCTCAGTTGTGTCTTCACCTCCTTTGGCTTTAAGATTTCAGGCATCTTCTGAGGGAGGATACTGAGAAATGAGGAGCTGGGACTTAATAGCAGTTCAGATAAACAAATGTGCTTCAGGTTTTAAGGCCTAAACGAATTGAAATTGCACATGGGCCTTGAAATATCCAGTGTACCATTCCCTGCAGGATTGTTGGGATATAGGGCCTTCTTGGGTTGAGCTAGGAAGCCACAGACAATATGGTAGGTAATAGCAAGGCATATAGAATATATCAAGTTTGGAAGGCAAAACAAAACAACAGAACAGAAACAAACAAAAAACAAAAGAAAAAAACCATCAACAAGCACCAGTATCTGCTCTGGCTTTAGTAGTTTTGTCTGACTTAGATTACCTGACTTTGTTACTGGAGGTGGGGGGGGGGGGTCACATCACTATGGTAGGGATATTGCTGCGTCTATAGTAGGAGCATTTTGCTTCTGCTAAAGCCATATGCACTCTTGCCAGCCCTGATTATGGTTGTCAGGTGCTTTTAAGACCTTTGTCGCATAGTAAAACTCAAGGAGCCTATTTCAGAAACCCATTTATTGAGCTCTTCCTGTGTATCAGAATCTATAGGATTAAAGTTTCAACTACTGTATAGGAGAGTATACGAAAGCTCATAAAGTTTTTCTGTGCTTAATTTTGTGCCTAATGTGGACTTAAATTTGTATTTTTTCAGTCACAGAACTTTATGTTTTACAACTTATGAAACTGATCTTTGAGAAATTCTATAATGTCTTAGTTATGAATTTTATTTTTTCTGCAAAGTTGGGAGGAATGTGCTCTGTTCTCTTCCCACCTTCTTTGTCCTTGCTTCCCTTTTGGGGTTCACCACAACTGTCACTTCCTCTTCAGAACCAGACCCACCAGGGGGAAGTGGGCCAAAGTAAGAAGGCAGGCTGGTGGGCCTTCTGCTCTGCTAGGGGTCCTTTCTGAAGGAGTTTCATCTCATTCCCACAGTTGTGACCTTTCAACACAACTGTGGAGAGGTAGGATGTGGCCACAGGACCTACTCCCCGGGGAAGGAGGTGTCCCTTGCTTTAATGATTTTAAATTGGCTGGGATTGAGATAAGGTTGCTGTAGGGTTTGGGGAGAGAGTGACAGAAATACCTAGGCATAGGTGGCTGAATAAATAGCAAGGTTTCTCTTGACAGCCCTGAGGAGTGAGCGCTTGTCTAGAGATCATAACACCATAACCACATCTTACACATGTGTGCAGACTCCAGCCTGCTTATGCATGTTTGCACCCACAACCCCACATGTTCCTTGGTTGCCCTCCATCTTCACCTCCCTGGAGCTTCTGCCCCAGCTCCAACCGCACCCCTTGCAGCACCACCATTGCTTTCCTTACTCCTAACCACAAAGTCTACCCTTTGCCGCAGCCTGGACCTCTCCAGATTAGAACTCTGTGGGGACCAAGCCCTTTTGAAAAGAAGAAAGAAAGAAAGAGGGAGGAAAAACAGAAAGAAAGTGGGAAACAGAAGAATGAAACTGGACCGAAGGGGCAGTGGTGCTTTGAGCTATCTCACTGCGTCACAATGAATATGGACTCTATTAAGCTCCGTTCTGCCTGTTAGTGTCTCCCGGGGCAACACAGCCCCCATATGGCAAGCATGCAGCAGATTAGGATAGGCCCCTGGGCTGCATTGAAGGCCAGGGGCTTGACTGGCAGTTGAGCCCCTCCCCTCCTCCCCCTCTCCTCACACTTGACACTGCCTGTGTTTATCTAAAGGGGGGGGGGGCCCATTTAGAAGGTTTTTGTCCCAGCTTGGACAGAAGGGAAAGGAGGCTGGAGGCAAGTGGGGTGAGGGAGATTGAGGGAGGAGGAGGACAGAGGTGGGTAAAAAGGGAAAAGGCAGGAGGGAGGCTCATAAATATTCAGGAGGAGCACTGAATGGAGAGAGAGAGAAATAAAGCAGATGGAATTTGTGTTAAAGAACAGCACAATCACCCTGTTTTGAGCCCTCCAAAAACAAAACAAAAAAAAGAAAGAAAGAAAGAATGGGGAATGGTCTTCTAGGAGTGTAGGAGCTACGTTTATCCAATTAGCAGGGTTGTCAAATTGAATTTATATGGGATGCGGGGGGGGGGGGTGAGAAAGGAGTATAAGAGAAAAAAATTTGTTTTTCCTTTTCTCTGTTTTTTCCAGCCCGTCCTCAAACCCCATGGTTCGATATTTTTTTAAAATCTCTGTAAAGAAGTAAGGCCATTTTTAGGAAGGGGTATGTGTGACAAAGAAATGAGACTTCCCAGTAACTTTTTCTCCAGTGCTAGAGGTGGAAGAGGATTCAGTTCCTTTTACCAAAAGTTCAGTGGGCAAATCAAGAGACAAGATCTCTTCTTCACTCATATGGCTGAAGTGGTTCCTCCTCAGAGCCTTTCCATTTTGGTGAGAATATCCCACCTGCCTGAGTAGAAGTAAAGTCTGACCCCAAACGCCCATCAACTGGAGACTGGATAAAGAAAATGTGGTTTTTTAATAAAATGGAGTACTACTCAGCCATAAAAAATGAGAAATTAGAGGCATTTATTGCTAAATGAATGCACATTGAGGCAGTACTCTTAAGTGAAATAAATAGGACACACGTGTGTAAATACCAAACAGTTTCTCTAGTGTGAGAAACTGAAAGTGTAAACAAGAACCAAAAGGTATAATAGATAACATGAAATAGGATGAAAAGGGGCAAAGGGGAAGTGGAAGTGGGAGGGGTAGGGGAAAGGAAAGAAGGGAATGGAATTAATATGAGAAAATGGAAGCAAAGTCTTTGTAAATAGGGAGGGATGTAGGGGTTGAAGGGAGGGCAGGGGAAGGGAGAAAAAATAAGAACCAAGAGAGATTATGCAAAGGTGCAAATTTCCAGTGATGAATGTCATTATATTGTCTACCTAAAATGTACCAATAAAATAAAATTTTTTAAAAAAGAAGTAAATTCTGTTTATTAGCAGCTGGTTATAAATTGTGAGGTCAATGAAAAGAATCCAGGTTTGCTGATCTTCCCCAAATTAACTTTGATTATATAGACCCTTGCTCAAAAACCATCGATAGCTCCACTCTGTCTGTGGTGTTAATTTCAAACTCTTGCTGTCCCTCCGCAATGGGACCCAATCTCAGGCTCCTTACCTGTCTTTTTCCATTCTTCTACAGTAGTCTCCAAAGTAGGGCTCAAGCTCCCAAGCGGAAATGTAAGCAATTCCACTGAGACACTGGAAGAAAAAAGTAGAGATTCCCTTTTATGTTTATTTCTATCTAAAAAAAAAAAAAAAAAAAAAAGGATTAGGAAGGAAATGCAGCTTTGCTAATATTTAATATAGGGATTGACAGTGGTACCTTCAGCCTATGTGTCAAGCTGTCATGTGTCACAGCAGTATCCAAGGCATCTCCACCTTGATGGTGGAGACCTTACCCGCTCATTCATTCATCACTCCCAACCCCTCCCCCCGTTTTTCTGTTCTCTGTTAAGTGGATTTACAGATTGTATAATTTAACTTTAACTAAATTAACTCTCACAAAAGGACAAGTGTCTTAAAGAGACTGCCACAAAGAAACTGAGTCGAAGAGAATGCTGATAATTCAACCACATGCAGACAGGAAGAAAACAGCGGCGCTGACCCTTTTCAGGCCACATTAGGAAGTCACAACATTGATAATGGAATCAGATCTGGTAAGAAGTCAGCAAAATCATTAACATTTCATCCAGACTATTTGCCAGAGATTACATGTATACCATTAGGAATGATCCTATTTCTAAGTATGCATTCTGTCTTAAGGTACTAGTGAAACTATAAAACAATCATAAAGAGTCATTAAAATATGCTCTCACTTTTACCTACTCTTAAAAATTTTAGTTATGCAGTACATGCATTTAATTTATAAATAAGTAAATATGCATGTATTTGGGGTGGTTGTCCAGAAAATTTTACTCAAAAGAGAGTAAGAGCTGAAATATTTAAAGCCATTGTTCCAAATAAGCTTTCTGCTGCAACCCAGTGGTTGTTACATTGCCCAGTACACACAAGACCTACTTTCCCTCTTGGTCAGTGTCACCTTCCTGCAGTGCCTCTTTCATCTTACATGCATAAACCCTAGAAGGCCCAGTTTCAAACTACACATCTCATTTATAACTGAACTGGTAATCAATCAAGATACAGTATTAGTAAAGAATGCTGAAGTTGTTACATGACAGGAATCCCAAAACTTCAGTTGTTTGGGGACACCAAAAATTTTCTTCTCATTTGACTTCTTGAGCTGCTTTCTTTCATCTTGTAGCTATGCCCTCTAAGACATGTGACATGTGGTCACCAGATTGAGAGAAGGAAAAATGGAAGGAGTTCTCAAGCTCCTAACCACCCTGGGCTTTTTTTTTTTCTCACCAGAAACCTTTTCTTTATTCAAGCCCAAATGGGCAGCAGCCCCCACCCTCCACTGCAGCTCTGCCCCAATTCACCCGGCATATCCCCCACACCCTCCCTGCACCCAGAGGACCTTCCCTGGGGTTGCAGCTCTGCAAGGATCTCAGCCCCCTGAAAGTCCAGCTCAGTTCCCGAATTTGCCAACCAGTAGCTTGGAGGGCCAAGAGCCCAGGCACTGCTGGTCCAGGAGGAGGGACAGCTGCTGGTGAGCCTCCTGATAGGGCCCAGTCTTGGCAGCCTCATAAGTCTTCAGGGCTACGAGGTGGAGCTTGCCCAGAGCAGCAGTGGCCCACAGAAGATCCACAAGAAGGCGGCCTTACAGAGGCAGGAAGGAGGCCCAGGTGTTATCTTGGCTTTTACATGGCCAGTAGCCACATCTACAACTTCCACATTGGAGTCGCCCAGGCTCCAGTTGAGGCTCAGGCCATGGGAGGTGTTGGAGACAGGGTTGGAGGGGTCACAGGGTGGGGGGGGCCTGAAAACAGGTGCAGGGTGGTGCCGACGAAGGGAGGTGGCAGGAATGACCCTGAGGTGCTATCTAGGCTGGGCCAAATGGGGGGTTGTGGCAGGGGTCAGCAGGATGAGGCTGGTGGCATAGAGGGATGGCAGGAAGTGGGCCAGCAGGGCGCCACCCAGCCCCAGCACTGCCAAGCATGCCAGCTTGTCACTGGCTGACAGGCAGCCCACATGGGTGTCTCAAAGCGTGTGTGCCACATAGGACACCGGCCTGGAGGCGGAAGGAGGAGCTGAGCAGAAGACCATCTTCTGAGGACAGCGGGAGGTAGACGTCATGGGCTGCTTCCTTGGAAGTATTGCTGATGTACAGATGCAGGAAGAGGTGGTGACATACAACATTCTCACTTACCTTCTGTTGGCCCACACTGTTGGCTAACACTAGTCACATGACCCTGTGCTAACTGCAGAAGAGGCTGGGAGGTGAAGAGCTGATGGCCAATTTATGTCCTAAATTTGGCTTTAAGCTCCTAGAGACCAAATCCATCTTCTGGCACTAATAGTATTCTTGCCTACTGTCTTATATATGATCAATCACAGTAGTGCTTTTTTCTTCCCAATATTATTATAAAAATCAATCACAATAATATTTGTTCTTTCTAATCTCAATAATAAAATCAAATTACATCTAGAATAGATTTATACACAAAATTTGATTAAGAACTAAAGAAGAAACATTTTGAGGCTGGCTACAACATGGCTCATATTTAAGAACATCAAATTATTGTCATTTCCCTTTATTTGATATCAGAGTGATCTGAGTAGGTGTTCCAGATCTTGAACATAGTTCTAGAACTCTGCTGTCCATTATGGCCATTTAAAATTTAGTTCCAGGGCTGGGGATTTAGCTCAGTGGTTCCACCGCCTGCCTTGTAAGCACAAGGTCCCGAGTTCGATCTCTGGTACCAAAAAATAAATAAATAAATAAAATAAAATTTAGTTCCTTGGTTACATTTCAAGTATTTAATAGCCACAAATGGCTAATGGCTTCCTAGCATTTGAATAGTGCAATTATAGAACGTTTCCAACACTGCAGAAAATTCTGTTGAAGGAATTTGTGCAGTGAACAGTAGGAGACTGTTCTAGTAGACTGGGATGTAAATAAAAGAATGACAGTGATCACATAGAAAGTTACTGTTATGGATAATAGTCCACATAATGATTTTTTGCAAAATGAAGTAAACTCAGAAACATTTAAAAAATAATGCTAAAGCCAGTTCTAAGCAGTTGATTAGTGTGGCCCCAGAAACAGTTTCTGGGGACAGTGCTGGGTTAGTGAAAGAGGACTAAGAGGCCTGACTTGTAGCCTGAAAGTTCCCTTCTTAATTAGTTGGGAGACCTTCTGCAATCACTTAGACCCAGCCTGGAAACACATTAGGTGTTATTCTAAGCTATTATTGTCCCTCCAATTAAAAAATCTTTCCTTTTAATTAGGTCTGTGGGTAAAGTATGATTTTTAAGTAAAAATGAACTTTCTTTTTACTGTATATTTAAATATACATACAGCATGGTGTTTTGATAACCTTTAAGTCCTCCCAAGTCTATCTAAACTCACATATGCAGTCATCTGAGAATTAAATTCACTTATTTTTCCAGGATCTCTCTCCATGCCACTTTTCTGTGCAGAAGTTCTATCATTTTTCTTGAGAGTAGGAGCTGCCAACCCTTACACCCAGACACTTGGCAACTTCTCTGAGAGTCAAAGCTTTGCCCTGCCTCAGGCCATTGAGAAAGGGAAATCTTTGTCCACTACATTAGAAACATATAAACAATAATGCACCTTGGGGAATAAACATTTACTTTTTAAAAATCAGATCTCATTCTTCTCTTTAAAGAATGTTTCTAAGAAAGTCTCTCTTATGCTATCTGTTAGATCATACTCTCCTCTTCAGCTCACTTTGTTACTGGTCTCAAGACACTGGCAGTTTAGATTCCACAGGCTTCAACTTCTGAGGCAGCTGCAGTGGCCTGGGAGTCCAGGAAATGAGACGGTGGCCTTGTGTGGAGTTGTCTCACTCTTGATCCTTGTAGTCAGCCAGCCCTCTGGGGAGAAGGGAGCTGGACTCCTCCTGATGATCAGCTTTCAGTTGTTTGTAATTTTCTCAAAAAAATAAATATTCCAAGGCTACAATTTTTCATGCTTGGTCTCAACCTCAGAAGTGTGTTTTGTTGTTGTTGTTTTTGGAAGGCTCCAGAAACGGCTGTTGGGAGGCAATTATTTCAGTGGGGACTATGTATGTCAACAGTGAAACTTCACAGATATATTTTCTTTTCTTTTTCGTGTCCAAATTATCCTTGAAAATGGCAAGTACCTAGATCTCAGTGAGGAATTCATGGCAAGAATTCATTTTCCTTCCTGTCTGCTTTTAATTTTATTTTCTTGATTTCTCTCCTTTCTCTGAGAAAATTCATAAGAAAATAAGGTCAGGATTCAGACATATGTTCCATTGCCAAGAAAAATAACAGGCCTTACTGTTACCTTTATTGAACTTTGAAACTGTTCCTTGCTCATCTTACAGTGAGACAGAGTTACACTGCAGTTAGATTCTCTAGCTTGAGCCTTATTTCCTTTAAAACAAAAAAAGTTAAAATTCTCAGATACCTACATTTTTGGAATGGGCATATTTATAGACTAAATTAACTACGTAACTTCATCCAAGAAATAACTCAGTTTCTATAGGTGATAAAGAAGATATAGCGTACCCTCAGTGACCCCACACACACTCTCTCATTTTTTTAGCAGTTCTGTTTTCACATGAGTGAGGCCCCAGTGTCCTGCTTTGGGGTCATTAAAATAGTACCTGTTGTGGGGATTAATGAGTTCTTTCTCCGTCTTTGGATATCTGATTATTCTCACTCCCCTGCTACCATGCATTCTTTTCTCCCTGTTGCTTTTAAAGTAGGATGGTAGCTGGCAGCTTAGTGGAATCTGTTTCCATTTTGAACCTTATAAATTACTGAGGGTGTAGGACTAACAGGAATTGTTTGGCTTGCAGTCATTAAGCAGGAGGGGGTCTGGGCTGAATTTCCTCAGTAAAACCTTTGTTGGTTTTACAACCTCAACACCTCTGTAGCCACCCTGTGCTCCTGTAAGAAATAGCCCTCTGTACCTCTTTGTCTGCTTGTACTTTTCTTGCCCGTTATTCCTTCTTTTTTGGGGGGTGTGGGGGGGTTGGTACTGAGGATTGAACTCAGGACCTTGTGCTTGCAAGGCAGGAGCCGTGCCACTGAACTAAATCCCTGGCCCCCATTATTCCTTCTTATTCATTTTCTATCTCTCTTCCTCTCTCTACTTCCACTCACCCCTTCCCTCTGCCCTCCCCTTCCTTGGTGCAGGGAGGAAATGGTTCGTATCAATCTCTTTGTGGAACTGGGGAAATGGGCATGTCACAAGGAAGTTCGTTTTTAAAAACCCCATAACTGGGAGCTCATGTAGTCTGTATTAACACATTATCTCATTGGAGGAAAGTAGAGAATTAAAACAAGGATCTGGAAAATTGGGAGGACACCCAAAGTTTGCATTTTGCTATGAACTTCCCTATAGAAACCACTGTTCACCCTTATTCCAATTCTGTTAAACACCCACTATGTAGAGTCCTTATATTTAAAATGAGACACGTCTTCTTGGTGGCTGGAAGCACAGAGCTTTGGAAGCAGCCTAACCTGGGTTTCCACATAGGGCTACAATTAAGTGGCCCTGGGCAAGCGACTTAACCTCTGGAACTCAGTTTCTTCACCGAAAATGGGGGTAGTGGTCCCCACATTGCAGAACTGATGTGAAGATGAGTGGGGACACCTGATGTAAAGAGCTTAGAGAGTCCCTAGAGCCGCAGTGGGCACCAGCCTCTCCTGCTGCCACTGCCCTTCCCATCCAGACTTACATTCTTTGCAGCTTTTGTGAATTTCTTTTTTTTTTTTTTTTTTTGGTACCGGAGATCGAACTCCGGTCCTTGCGCCTGCACAGCAGGCGGCGAAACCACTGAGCTAAATCCCTGGCCCTGTGAATTTCACTTTGTTAGTAACTAGTAAAGTGGCCTTTTCCTTTACCGGATTGTCTGAAAAAGAGCAATCAATCTCTTGAAAATGCTTGTTGAGCAAAGCATATGTGGCCCCGTCACTCCTTCAACAGCCAGGCCAAAGCGAAAAGGCCTTGGAGAAGTGAACAGTCTAAGCAAATCGCAAGCACCTGAGTCACAGAGCAGGAGCTGCAAGCCCCACCCTGCAATCCCCTGTGTCAAATGTATTTGGTGTTGAAAGGCTCGGGACCCTGAATGCCACAGGCTGGGCAGCTCAGAGAGCTTAACTACTCCTTTTTTCAGTAGTGACTGTAAGTCTCCAAAAGAATCCCTTTTGTAAATTGGTCAGGGAAATTGGTCTTAAACAATTAACATTTTGAATGTATGTCACTTTCCTAGAAATACACTGTAAATATTGCCATATGCATATGTTCAATCATTGGCATGTTGCTTTAAATGTTATCAAGTTTTATTCTGATGCCTTCTATCTCATAAGGATGTTGATCCACCTTCCTTATTTGCTGATGTTCTGTAAATAGATCAGTGAAAAGTGCAGAAGCAAAGTCTTGGTTTTGGCTATGGCAGAAGAACGTGTGTGTGTACTCTGGCCTCTGTGGTTTTGATGAGTTTTTCAAGAACCATACCATGCAGCAGGAGGCCTGAAGGAATAATACCATGAAAAAGGAGGCCTGAATGTTCTAGGCAGGTGGTGGAGAGCTGAGATTTATCATCAGGAAGCTGGAGGTACAGTGTAGTTCTATTCCCAAGGGAACATTGTTCTGAGTAGAGATACAGTTGTCAAGAACACAGATTTTGTAGAAATGGAAAACTCCAGAATTCCAGCCCCAGGGCAGAGAGAAGTAGAAGCCATAAAGTCAGACTGAAAGGCTCTGAGAGGGTGAGGAGCGTTGGCTGATGATGTGTGCCTTCTGTCTGTGCTTGTGCTTGGGGCAGTGCAGGTTACAGGTAAGCTGCAGAGCAAGGGGGTGGGTTGATTTCAGGAGTAGAAGAGAATTTTTAGGATTAGAGAAGTAGAACTGAGGTAAGGAAGATCAAAGCAGATCTTTCACGAGTCACTAAGACTTTATGACTCATTAATGAGGAATATCTTCAAAAAGTGGGATTTAGTTTACATGCATAAGCACACATGGGACAGTGCTGTCCCACAATGGTCTACACTAGCACATGACTTGCCATATGGTGGCCATGGATATCAGGCCTCTGGCAAAGCCAAGGGAAGAATAATTTTGTGTGTTCCAGCATCTGCACTAGGCACTCACTGCCTATACCAAGTACATGGCTAAAGCCCTCAGTTTCTCCACATCCTGGACACCCTGTCCTTGTTGCTTTTGGACCTCTGGGCAGGGCTGTAGCATCCTTACCATAACACAATCCCCTTCTTGCTCAAGAGACACCTGATGGAGGAGCTTCTTCTAGATGAGAAATGGCATGAAGGTGTCCTTTGGTCTTCCAGTGTCCAGGTCTCAACTCCTAATGTTGCCAGCAAGTGGGGCGAGGGATGAAGCCATGGTCTTTGGCTATCATGGGGCATCCAGGCATCCTCACCATGGCTGTCTTATTTTTCTCTCTCACAACAGCGTTGCAGGAGACTGTGATATCTTTATGAGTGACCTCGGTGGCTTATGGCAGTTGGCTTAGGACCCTCTGTGAGACACCGTGCTTCGTGGGATGATGAAGAAGCTGAGAGAAAGAAGGCCTGAGGTCACACTCGCTTGGCTCCTCTTGGCCACAGCAGGCTGCCTTGCCAGCATGAGTGAGTGCTCCCTCCCTTCCTCCCTCCCTCTCTCCCTCCCTCCTCTGTGGCCCCTCCCAGAAGACCTCTACCCTAATGGCAGATGGAAGCAAGAAGTGGCTTGGAATAACTCTTTAGAAAGAACACTTCACTCCCACCATCCGGCAAGGTCATGCACAAGAATACAAAATGGAAAGTGATAGTGACAACATTGTATTGGTTTTATTTTAGTATTTTATTCATTTCAAAAATGTACCAGAGGAGTAGAGGGAGGAATAATATAACTGCCTTTTATTGTGTATTTATGAGATGAGATCATGGCATTTATGTACTTTGCAAGTCTCCTGCTTGCAAACATTATTAGCCTCATTTTACAGCTAAGTAACATACGCAAAAAGGCTAGAGTCAAATGACTCAGAAGTAGTCGCTTTGGGAATCGGTCCCAATCCTGCCCAACTCCAGAGCCTCAGTGCTTGCCTTTACAACACATCACAACCCCAAATCTATACTCTGGAAACAGAGAAAGGTTAGGGAGTGGGTGAGGGCAGTTGGACTGCTCAGAGAAAGATCACCTCCTCTGAGTTCTCAATTCTGAGAAGCTGCCTGGGTGCTGTGCTTCTAAAAAGGCAAGGTTGTCGGGTTGGGGGGCATCAATTCATTGCTGTGCCCCTGTTCTTTCTCCAGATGACGTCCCTCAGGTCACCGTGCAGCCTGCATCTATAGTCCAGAAGCTCGGAGGAACTGTGATCCTGGGCTGTGTGGTCGAACCTCCGAGGGTGAACGTAACCTGGCGCCTGAACGGGAAGGAGTTGAATGGCTCAGATGATGCTCTGGGCATCTTCCTCACCCAAGGGACCCTCGTCATCACTGCCCTCAACAACCACACTGTGGGACGGTACCAATGTGTGGCCCGGATGCTTGCAGGGGCTGTGGCCAGCGTGCCAGCCACAGTGACACTAGCCAGTGAGTTTGCCACTCTGCTTGGTGTGGTCCCGGCTCCTCTCTCCTGCTCTCTCTTTCTACCCCATCATTAGTCATACCACAAAAGGGGCCTTGATAGTTGAGATTTCAAATCAGAAGACCGTAGCTGCCCAACAGTCTCAAGATGGTGGGGGCACCATCATGTCCTTGGGAGTGATGTCTAGAGTGAGCCTCTCCAGGGGCAGACTGTCCTGGGGACCCCAGAGCTGGACTACATCCTGCCTCCTCATTTTGTCGCCCTGTTTTCGGTGCAGTGTACCAGTTGCTCTCTCATCCCCCTCGAATCCCCCTCACCCATCCTTGGGGATCACAGTCAGAGTATTTACCAGTACTTGGTAACTCAGTCTGCCCATTCCTGACTTGGGCCTGACTCTTTGTGAGGGGCAGGCATAGTCCAATGCCTGGAATATAAATCATAGGACCCAATGGGAAGGAAAGTGTGTGACAAAGGGATGAAGACAGGCGAAACAAGGAAGGGATTAGGTGACAGTTTGATCCAAGACTTAACACTTTTTTTTTGAGTTTTACTTTTATTGTGTACTCAGTACATGGTAGTTTTTTGGGGGCGTTTTGTGTGTGTGTGTGCTTTTTTTGGTACTGGTGATCGAACTCAGTACCTTGCACTTGCGAGGCAGACGATGGAACCACTGAGCTAAATCCCCGGCCCAGTGGTAGTTTTTTTAAAAAACAATTGTCTGTAGACTTCTTGTGATATAAGATTCTATTTTTTCTGATTCTTACATTATAAAGAACATAGGTCCTCAGGCTAATGTATTATAAGCAAGGGCCAAATGGCTTCAGAGATCCCTCTCAACTGGCTCATTCTAGCTGATTCTATTTCCATGCACTTCCTTCTAGATTATCCTCATGACTGTTCTTATGTCTTTTTTGCTTATGAAAGTAAGACATATTTTTCATAAAATTACCTAAGTATGTATGAGGACCCAACAAAGTAAATCGGACTTAATTTACAAGTGATTTGACATAGTCTCAGTTTCAAGGGACCTTATCCAGGACAGGTATTGTAGGTCCCATACTACCCCACTGGTCCCCTTTATATGAAGCCAGGGGAAAGTGGACAGTCTGGCACACTGCCTTCATATGTGACCACCCCTGGGAAGTACATTGCACAGGACATTCCATTATTTGACTTTCTGCATATTGTACATAGAAACATGAGACTTGATGGATGAAACGGTACTGAAGGCTGCAGAATAGTCCTGATATTCGTATATGCTGTGCCTAGAGCCAGGAAATAAAAAGAATTGCTTCAACTTGCCCCTTTCCGGAGCCTGAAAAATGGGAAATAGGGAAACTTACTAAAACTTTAATGGCATTTGGATTTAAACTTTGAGAAGATTTTCAGGGCTTGTTCTTTCATGACTTAGAAGTATCCTTTTGTCACTGATAGCCCTGCTTTGGGCTTCCATGTCACCATCCGCATCATCCTTGTGGATCACGTGCTTCCAGGAAGTTGGTTGTCCTGTGCCATCTTGTGTCATGGGTCATATTTCAGGGAATGAACTTCTGAAATGCACCTGGGGCACATGGAGTGTGGTTCTGGGAGGACCATAGTGAAGGATGGGAGAGTAAAAAAGCTTGCCCTCCTTGCCCAATGGTCCCCAGAACCTTGAAGAGTCCTCACTCCGTGGGAGAGTGGGACAGAGGTATACTCTTATTCTTTTGAGAAATAGGCAGCCCTGCCCTTTTCAGGGATTGGGGCCGGGCTAGCCCTAAGCTGCATCTGGGAGTCCCCCACACACGGGGGGGCCACTTTACTTTTTGACAGAGGAGCACAACTGAGTCTGAATGGAGGGTCTCTGGGCAGCATGAGGGTGCCCAGCAGCTAGCTAGCATTGCCCAGCTGCTAGGTTAGTATGTGTTTGTTTCAAGGGGGCAGAGGCATAGGTGGAGGGAGAGAGGGGTCATCTCATTACACAAGGAAGGTCTGGGGTCAGAGCTATACTTCCTACTGTCATACACTTCCTAAGTCTGCTTTATATTTTTATATTATAATTGCATCATAGAAATTTTAGAACATATATATATATTTTTTTTCCCGGTACCAGGGATGCAACTCAGGACCTTGCCCTTGCCAGGCAGGTGCAACACCACTGAGCCAAATCCCTAGCCCTAGAATATACTTTATTTTATTTATTTATTTATTTATTTTTGTACCGGGGATCGAACTCGGGTCCTTGTGCTTGTGCAGCAGGTGCCAAAACCACTGAGCTAAATCCCCCGGCCCTTAGAATATACTTTAAAATGTCTCCCTTCAGTCTGCCATCTTCATACAACCAACATTATCATTTTGGTGTACACTCTTCCAGTCTTTATTCATACCCTTCTTTTTCTGCCATTGTAATGGTACTACTGTATATAGTTTTTATTCTTATCTTTCCCCATTGACATTGTATTATAGGTATTTGCCTTTTGATAATTTATTCCTTTTTAAATAAGAATAAAATGAAGACAGTAAAGTACAAGAAGTGTATGATCCTAAGTGAAGAAACCAATGCATTTGTTCATATGTGTTCCACCAGCACATCCCATCATGCCCCTTCTGAGTTAACCTGTTCTCCCACCCCAAGCAGAACATGATCACAATTACTAATGGCCCTAGGACATCCCTCAAGTGGCTCTCTTATAATGTACTGAACTTATTGCTGAGCAATTAGTTCACTTTCAGTAGTACATTATTACAAGTAAAATGTGCCTTGCAGCAATATTTCTGCCTTTAAAGGGTATCTAGAAGGGAGATTTCACCTGCAAATGGTCAGCACATGTCTGTGGAAGCTCAGAAATTCCATAACCATTCATTTGGCTTAGGAGCCAGTCTGAACTTTTTATTGTTTTTGAGGAAGGCAGAGTTGGAGAGGGAAAGATTTGTTTTGGAGCTCTCCTTTTGCTTCAAGGTGTATCTGTGTGGAAAGACAATTTATAGCCTTTATTAAAAAAAAAAATCCTGGCTACTGCTTTCTCTGGTGCTTTCAGGGATGTGTGGTTGGCAGAGAGGACAAAGGGAAGGATTTGGTTGCAGCCCAAGAAGGCACAGTGAGAGGAGAAAGGGCACGTACAGCAGTGGAGCTAGTCTTGTTTGAAAGCCAAGAACTATTGGCTTGTCGATTCAATGTGAACCAGAAGTGAAATGTTTGGGTCTGACCAGAAGGAAGGAGAAGTGCTGGAAATGGAGGGAGCAGGCTGGGGAGGGGACTGTATCACACAGAAGAGGGATTTGGTGGAGTGGAACTACAGCATCCCGAGTTTGGAGGAGGCAGCAGCGGGGTGGTGGGAAGACAGGTGGGGACAGAAAAAGAGATGCTGTCTTTGGGTTAATGCCACTGGGGTATTTGGCCTGGACTCAGCAGTTAGATTAAGTTTCTAAAAGCACATTCCTGAGCAGAATAGAGGCTGTGTTTTGCTGTTTGGCTGGTGTACAGGAGGCTGCTCAGTAGATGGGATTAAGAAGGCATGGTCTACATTTGGAGGGAAGGCTAGGCAGAGGCATGCTGGGACGCACACATACTCACCCACACACTCTCAGCATTTAAGATCTCCTCTTCCTCTTGCCTCTTCTGCATGCCTTCATATGTCCTTCCCCACACAAAGTAATCACTCTTTAGCCTATTTGGCAATGTGCTGCTTCCTGACCTACCTCCTGGAGACCACTCTGAATTTTAGACAGTGGGGCTAAGGACCTGGCTTGGATTCAGGGGTTGAGGGGGTGGGGTTCTAGAGAACCTTCCTGGCCCAAACCTGTGTTACTCTAATGTTGGGGGCTGAAAGTCCACTTAGATGTCACCCTCTCCTGGTGATAACAATTTCTGTTTTTTGAGAAAATGGAGCCAGAAATCGAGAGCTGCTTGAATCTCACCTATGCATCCTCCCCACTTCTAGTATGGCTGGGTACATAGCAGCACCTTTATTCTTTGTAGATGTCTCCATTTCACTCTCCCATGGATAATGTTTTCTTTCCTATCAACACAAACTTTATTTTTGGTAAGTTTTTCTTGCTCCTAAGGCCTCATTTCAGATCACCTTGTCTAATTCTTGCTTTTTGAAATACTTATGACTTTGATCTCTTTCCTTTCACTTTATTATCTTTTCACAAGCTTTACACCAGCCAGCCAGCCACTCTATGTGTCTTAGATACTTCCACTGTGCTCCTGAATCAACAGCAGACACTACCAGGGGGACCCCAATTCTGCCATTGAGATTCTTAGCACAGCATAACAAGTCCTCACCAGGGTTCATCAGAACTGGCATATAATGTGAAGGCTGTTCTCTATCCCTACTTCTAATACCTACCATTCAAATAAACTCCATCGTAATCCTTTACTTTTACCTTTTTCTAGTTTTTTATTAGTTCTCTCAGTTCTTCCATCATCCCTAGGCCCAGTTTTACTTGGAAATAAAATAAGTGCTGAGTAGTTACCTACCCATAATTCTAAATCTGAGAATTTTAGTCTTCAAGTTTATGTGAAGTCTTAAGTCCATGCTGAAATAACTGTGATGAGATCTGTAGCCCTCCATCAGGCCTTGGAGCATGTACCACCTGACTCACCCTTTGTTTGGCTTCAGAGATCATCAGGTAGAGGCTGACCTAAAAGAAAGGGTTCCTCTTAGGGAGACATTTCCTTGACTCTGTGACCTTGAGAAAAGGTCAGAAGGGGACAAGGAACCCTTTGTTACCGTAACTTAATTTAACCCATCAATAAAATGAAGAGCCAAGTGGATATAATGTAAAAAACAAGAAACTGAAATTTCATATCCTGGGTTCAAGTCCTTGCTCTATCATTTATGCGTTGCATGATTCTGGGTAAGTCACTTAATCTCTCAGATTACCATAACTGTGAAATGAGTACAATAATTTACACCACAAGGCTCATGAGGATCAACTGAAAGAATATATGATAGCAGTGTTCTGAAGCATGTTAGAAATTCCAGAATTTATTTGTTGGCTCATTTGGTCAGCAAGTGTTTGAGTAGTACCTCCTTGCAGAAGGCCCTGGGGCCTGTGTCTAGCCCTGTGCTGCTATCTCCATTCTGCGACCAGTTTCTAGGAAGCCATGAATCCAGAGTGTTGTAGAGTTTCTGGTCATAGCCAGAGCTGAGAGAGGACTGGCCTGATAGAGAGAGACAACTAACCCACTTCCTGTGAACCTTCTGGTTCCTTGTATACATGACTTCTCCAACCGAGATTTCCACTTCCAGCTGTCCAAAGAGCAGCCATAGTGTCGCTGTACATTTTGGGGTAGCCTGAGAGCTGCTCATTTATGCTTTTGTGTTTTCCACTGACAGACCGGGGGGACCTACTCTCAGCATGGACAATTCTACAGTCAAGCCATGTCCTCTCTTCCTCAGCTCCCTTCATCTGACAACAACATCTACACTTTGTGTTTTGTTGGTACTGGGGATCCAACTCGGGAGCTTGCGCTTGTGAGGCAGGTGGTGGAACCACTGAGCCAAATCCCCAGCCCTACACTTTGTTTCTGACCAAACAACTGTTCGCCATTGTTAGCAAAGTTGACACTTAACGTTAACCATCATAATTCCCCCCTATCCACCTCAAATACATCATCTACCTGTGAGAGTGCAGGAACATGTTTTTTTGGAAGTAATGTGAAGAAATTAGATTCCTCTTCAGTCCAGCTCCCAGAATCATAAATCATCCCATTAGACCAAGATGTTTCTGCACTGCCAGTGTGGTAACTCTGGAGTATGATGATCTTTATGGAGCCATGAACTCCACTCAGCCCCCTGAATGTTTTAGATTTCAGCCTTGGGTGGAGCTGCACCATTGGGAGATACAGGCTCATGACACCCTGTTGCTCTGGCCCTTCCCAGAGGTTGCAGGAACAACTGCATAAAACCCTTTTGGCACATGTATATTGCTAGGAATTGCTTTGGACACAGTCATCTCAGGCAATTCTGTCATTTTTCTGGCATAATAATATTATAATTTGTGTGTGTGTGTTTTGATTTTGACTTTAAATTTTAGCTTATGATAGTATATATTCTATTAGCCAACTTCAAATCCTTTGTGAATAGAGGTGAAAAGGATGAGAGAAGAAATAAAAAGCCCAAAGAAAATCAATCAATCCAAAAGTTTGTCTTTCGTTTCCAGCAACCACTATAGTGTTTTTTCCCAGAATGTATTTTCTTACCACTATTCATAATTCAGCCTCTTTAGTTTCTTTTTCAGTAACTCACCACTTCACAATGTATTCTGTCCTTAAAGATGTCTATTAAATAAGATAAAACCAAAGTTCATTGAGTCCCACTTAAAAAATTACAAACTATCCATCCCCCAGTGCTGATGTTTCCATATGGATATTTTGGAAGTTAATGTCCTAAGAATTGGGAAGTATTTTGAGTTTCCAGTAGAGCACAGTAAGACTTGATCCTGGCCACTGGAGACCTCTCAGGCTAATGGAGAAGGTGGACTTCAGCAAGTCAGTCCCATGAGTCGCCTGACAGTGATGTGACCAGATTTTTTTGTATGTGTGACCAGATTTTAAGGGGAGCTAAAAGGCTGGCAATGACTCATCTCAGTTTGGAGGGACTGAGGAAGCCTCAGGATTTGAATCTTGAAGAATATGTCTGCTCCCTTTATCTTTAATTCCTTGAGTCCTCACAATCCTTTCTCAGACCTCTAGCAACTAAAGTCAGCTTTCTGTAGTATTGTATATGCAGATCAGACCCAGGAGAGTTTCTGAGATGGCACAGATATTGCATAGTGAGTTTCATTTCCATAGTGAGATATTTCTGTGGTGGGCTCCAAAATTCTTAATCTTGCTACCAGGTACTGTCCATCTCATTCTCCACTTTCCCTCTTTTTTGCTTGCTGTTTCTCATCTATTTTCCCTTGGGGAATGGATATGTTCTAATTAAGCAAGGAAACTGAAGAACATTTTCTCCAGCACCCTTGTCTTCCTCCTAGTCTGACTCTGTGTGCCAGTTACTTCTGAACAAAACAATGAGCCACTTGCTCCGAATTGGAAAAACATTCATGTGTTGGCCTGGGTATCCCAGGGAATCCCATGCAACCCCTTTGCTTTGGGATCAAGGATGAGAGTGGGAAGAAGGGTTAGGGGAAGAAAGAAAATGCAGGTGGCTTCCTAAGTTGCCCCAGGAGGACAAAAGAGTCTGCGGCTGAAAGCTGGGACAATTGTGAGTTTGCCTTTGCTGGGAGGGACAGAGACAGCTCTATGAGAAGATGGAGAGCTGGGAAAGGAGAACTTGCTTGGCTTGAAATTTAGCTGTTTTTAAGTTATATGCATTTACTTGGCCAATTGGGTAAGAAAATTATTGAAAGACAACCCACAACCTAAAGTTGCTAAGCAACTTGAATATTTTAATAGGAAACAAATAAGGAATACCTTATAGATTGAGGTCAAAGTCATATAACCCTTTTCTGCTTTCTCCTGGATAAATTCATACCTCACAAGAATTCTCCTGATACTCTGGTGAAATCTTCAAATGATACCAGCAACACTAATTCTGTCAGGCCAGACAGACCCATGGTATATGCTTTGCTTGGGGCATCTTAGCAGCAAATGTCAGCTCCAAACAGCCAGAGGTCTAATTCTATATTTAGCTGTGGTCACTGCTTGCCAAACTGACCTGAAGTCTGTAATGCATCCTCTACTGAGGACAACCTTAAGGACTCTTAATTCACAACCACCCCCACCCCCTGTCCATTTTGTGCATCATAGCCATGTGCTTAAATAAAATCCTAGGTCTGTTTCCTAAGCTGAGAGAATAAGGTTTGAAATTACTGAACCCATTGATGGAACATACTGCAGTGTGGTTCCTTTAAAAGGAAAAGAGAAGCCTAAGAGAGTAGATGAGTCTCTTGGCTCCCCCTTTTTTGTGTGTATGGATGTATTTAGCAATTTCTACTTTGATCTTGTTTTTAGACTTTCAGATATTTTTGGTACTTGGTAATATTCCTGAGATTTATACAACAGCAAGCCTGTTTTGCAAATTGACAAAGTCTGTATCTAAATTAATGGAACTGTTATTATTTATCTTTGTGTTTATAGGGCTTCACATAGGCCCTGGAACAACTGTCTAGAAAGAGGAAGGCTTTCAGATAAAATATGCTTGAAATCTAGATGATCAAAAAGGCATGAGACACCGAACAAAGATTCCAAGATTTCTTCACCAAATTCTAATCTATTTTAAAATCTTCAGGAGGTAAATAAGAAAAGGTAGTGGGAACTCAGGATATAAACAAGTTGAAAATAAAAATAAACTCAAGAAGCGTTTAGAAAAATTGATGGGTATCAGAAACGTAAACAATATTTAAAATAAACTGACATATTCAGAGAAACTTTGGAAACCTTGCAGGGAGATGTCTGTAACTATGGCTCCATGTCCCACCAGGCATCTCACAGGACAGTGTCGGAGATCATGGTGGGATAGGATCAGCAGTCATTGCTGCTGATGAAATACACAGTTCCCAGATGTGTGGGGAAAAAAGTGGAAACCATGGAGGCCTATAGAGGCCTCTCCCCGTGGAATCTGTTTATAAGAGTCACGTTGCAAGTTTCCAATCCCCCTCTGGCTTCTTGGCCTCCATTTTCTCCTTTCTCCCTTCCTATGCAGGCCTGCTAAAGACCGTGCTAGATCCAGCTTTGGCTCTGATAAGTCTGGACCACCATGATTCACATTAATTTTCCCATTGCTAAGTTTATAGTTTATATTTAGATGATCAAAGAAATATGTGTGATGTGGGCTGCTGGCAAGCAAATCTTTTTTTTTTCCTTCTCTTTTTCTTCAGTGTATTTTTTTCAAACCATTTATTCCTTCATCTTGTCCAAAAGAAACTCCTCAACTCTCCAAACCAGCCTGCCTCCTAGCAGCATTGAAGTCAAATAAATGAGATGGTCTCCCAGACATCTTCTCTGCTCATCTGGTTGCCAGACTCAGTGGAGACATGGCTCCCATCTTTGACTTGTCTTTGAGGATTAATCACATTTCTCATTCTCTGTGTCTTTTTAAAAATATTTTTAATTGGTTCAAGCCAAGAAATTCCTGAAGCCTTAGGCCAATTTATTGCAAATCATTTAATGACATTGCAAAATAGGTTTTAAAAATTCTCTCCTTCCTCCCACCCTCCTCCCTTTATGCCCTCTCTCCTTTCCTGCTCACCCCAAGTTTTCTGCCTCCTATCTTTACTTTGACTTTCTGCCTTCAGCACCTCTTCCTGCCAGTCTCTTTTATCTCTTCTCCATCCTCAGCTTTCTACTACCATTCAAATCTTGGTGCATGCACCACCTCAACTAAAATAAAAAGACAAGATTTGACGACTAATTTGGCATCTGTATAGATTTTTATTTTCCTCCCCATGGGAACTGTTTTTATTTAAATAAAAGAAAGCATTCCTCACTTTCATCAGAAACTGTGCTTGAGGAATTTCATGTCATATTTCCATGGCTGTCAGAAAAGGGCTTTGTTTGGAGCCAAAATTATTTGTGCAGTTGGACTGTTAAAAAAAAAAAAAGAATCCCCAAAAGAGCAAACATCCACTGTACTGGGCTGCAAAGTAAGGAGCAGTACTCATTCTGCCAGCTTCCTCCCTAAATTCCTTGCAGATCCCAGTGGCCTGGTGTAGGTTGGAATGCTGGCAGAGGAGGTGAGGACTGTGTTGGAAGACACTGCTCTTGTGAATGATTGTAGCCTACCATGTGTTGTCCTTACCTGCCTTGTCAATTAGACAAAGAGCTCCCTGTAGTTGGGAGCTTTTTTCCCTTTCTATTTTCTGCAGTGCATGTTACAATAGACAGTTCTGCCCAGCTGGCTGAAGGAAGGCATCCATGATGCCTGAAGGGATAGTACTGCACCAAAAGCCAACTCCAAAATACACTGTTTGGCTCAGCTTTGTGAGCTACAGTTGGGTTTGCCTTTAGTGGCCTGAGTACCTTTTTACCCACAGATAGAAAGGTTTAGTCATGTATCCAAATGCATGGCTTCCAAGAAGTATCCTCAGGCCATGGTCACCCCAGGCCTTCTTACCTCCCAAGCTCCATCAGCTCCATCTCCACACTGCTTCTCCACTCTTGCCTCCCATCCTCAGCAGATGACTTTTGTGGGTTCCGCTTGTTGAACACTTTATTGTGAGTACTAGCTGTGGGGTCATCTTCAGATGACTTGAGGTTGAGAGCAGTGTGTGAATCTTTGCCCAGCAATGAAACAGTGCAGAGCTTAGGAGAGCTGCCACATTGCTAGAAGCCATTCAGTGTGGCAGTGCCAAGGAACCTCCAACTTTTCATGTTCCACACTCAAATCCATCTGCAGAGCCATGAGCTGAGAACTCAGCCAGAAAAAGCTCTCAGTTTTATCTCCTCTACACAAGGGCCATCTCTCCAAAAGAGACTGAGAGACAGGGAAGGACCACAGGGAGCATGTCCCTGAGTAGTGCTTCATTAGGCAGAATCTTTCTGAGCTTTATAATATCAGCCATACATGCAATCTGCCATAGGGACAAGTTGAGGCTTGGAGGCCATGGGAGTCAGGGAACAGAATTATCATTCAGGCCAGAAACTTGCTGATGGCCCCGAGGCTGCTGAGCCATCCAGGCAGCTATGCCAAGTGAGCCCCATGTGGTGCTCACAATCTGGTGGATCCCATCCAAACCTCAGCAGATGAGTGCAGGCTTGTCCTGTGATCCCTGAGAACATGGAAGGAGAGCCAGGCAAGACTATATGTGAGAAATGCCTTCGTGGCATTCACTAACATTCTCTTAAACATTCAGCCCAGCTCATGGAGATGGGACGTTGATGCCTCCCACAGCATGCAGCCAAAAGTGCCATCTTACTTGACCTCATATTGCAACAGCTTTGATTTGCAGCTGATAGGTGGACTGGGGGAAAAGATTGAATGAGAAAACCCCTTGAAAGTGATTGTTAGATGTATAGATCATACCAGGGACATTGAGCAGAGACCCAACACACCTTGGATGTGTAAGGTCCCTGAAAATTGGGAAATAAGCTTACAGTTAAGATTTAGCAGTTCATTTTGAGAATGTGTGAATACACACCAAATATTGCAATTTAATTCATAGCTCTTAATAAAGGAAAAATGAAAACTAGTAAGTGGTAAGAAAGAAGTTCAAGGGTATTCAAGATAAAATTTGTCCATATGTGGCTTCATATAGAATCCTGGTGAGGACAGCCACCCCATGTGCCTCTAAAAGTCTTTGGCTTTCTTTTTCCCCAAGAAGAAAATATGTGTCTGATGTACCCTTTAAATGTGACAGGAAGCACAATGCACATAGTGCTAGTCTTTAAACAAACCCCTGTAACCAGCACATCTAGGAGTACTACAGAAGTGGTATGTCGGGATATACATCTTCACTTTGGAATTTGAGCCCTTAGAAGGAACCAGGAAGGACTCTGTATGGAGACTAAAATGCCATGGTATTTTCTCAAAAAGCACAAAGTTGAATGAGAAGTGAAGTCAGAAACTCAGAGATGGTCCCAACGACCAGGGCTTCTGATGTGGGGGGAGCTGTGAAGCAACAAGAGTCAGCCTACTGGCATCTGACTAAAGTGGACACGTTTATGAAGTAGCTGGAAGAATGCACAGAGAGAGGATGCAAAAGAGGAGTGTGAGGGAAGTAAGAAGATTAAAGCTGCAAAAACATTCCTCTAATGGATTTCTCAAACACAGCAGCCAACAGGCAGGGACAGGTGTCCTGTCAAGCCGTTTCCCCTGAAACCCGATCCAGTCTTCTGGGGCAGAGCCTGCTGACCCCATTTGTAATCGAAGGGCCTGCTCCTTATTCCCAGTGAGGCACTGTGAGCAGCCCAGGGACTCAGCCAGGAAACCGCCTTTGCAGAGCCAGGGCCTGGGAACAGGCTGCTTTCCTTCATTTGCAGCCAACTGGATCTCCTCTTTGCATCTGCCCCTCTGATGGCTGATTAGGCTGTTATTGATCAACAAGTCTCCACCCCTCTGGCCTCCTTCCTGACAAGAAAACACTAGGCAAGGTGGAGGGGGGCTCTCTGATTTTTAGAACATTCATCACTTCATTACTCTGCCTTTGATCCTTTCCTGAAGCTTGAGTTTTACTCCAACAGCCAAATTGGGAGTGTTTGCCTAGTAAAGCAACAGCTAAGGCTTAAGCTTAGGAGGCATCGGGGGAGGGGACACAGCCAAGGACTAAAATCCTGCTTATTTGTTTTGAAGCCAGGAAGCCTTGCCTGCCAGTCAGCCCTTGTGGGGAGCTGGATGCCCAGCTGGGGTGTCCTGGGTCCGGCTGGCACAGGCTGTTGTGCACATGTTGGCATCAGAACAGAGGAGCTGTTGGGCTGCATGGCTGACCCGTGCTCAGCTTCGTGCCTCCTCCACTACATGGCCTTCTGTCATCACCCCAGCAGTTGTCAGAAGGTGCAGCAGGAGCCAAGAGGGGCTTAAGGAGGCCCAGTGTTTTCTAGCACAGTGAGGTGGGTGCCTGGACGAGTACAAGCTCCGTACCTGGATAAGCCTTCAATTACGGTGAGCTGGAGCCCGGGGCCATGCAGATAGAGACGACATTCTGGTGCCAAACTCCTTTCGGTTGCTCACATCTTTCTTCCAAAATGATCTGCTAGGTTTAGGTATATTTTTGCTTGAGGCAAATTTCCCTGGAATGAGGTAAAGAAAAGGGGGGCCTCTTGGTGGAGTAGCTTTGGATTTATCAGACCGTGGAAGAGAGCACTTCTCAGTGGTTGAGGAATTTTCCAGATGCCCCAGCCCACAGTCACTCAGACTCGCTTTGTGAGGTGCCTCCTGACTTGGCAGGTACAGACACACTGGCCTGAAGGAGGGGTAAGGCCTTTGCATTTAAGTGAATTGCTTTCAAAAAGCAAAGTTACCAATACTTAGCTAGAATACACTGATCTCAAGCAATCCCCTTCCCATAGTTCAAATCTTCCTCTCCTCAGAGAGAAAGTTTATTAGCTATTTTGTCTGAGAGGCTCAGCCAGGACTGGGCTGTATAATTTTCAAAGTCCGTGTAGAATGAAAATGTAGGGTCCCTTGTTCAAACATGGTTAAGAAATGTTAATATGAGCCAGGTATAGTGGCATGTGCCTGTAATCCCAGCTCTGAGAGGCTGAGGCAGGATTGTCAGTTCAACTTCAGTCTGGGTAATTTGGTTTTTTGTTGTTGTTGTTTGTTTCAAAATAAAAATATGCATATAAATAAAAAGAAGTTGGGAATGTAGCTCAGTGGAAAAGCCTTGGGTTCAATCCTCACTTCTGCCAAGAAAAGAAGGAAGGTGGGGGAGGAGAGAGAGAGAAAAGGAAAGAGAAGGAACGGTAAGGGGAGGGAAGAAAAGGAAGGAAGGTTAAGATGTTGACCGCAGAGCATTAAACCAAGCATTGGCCCCTTCCAGGGGCAGAGATACGTTGCACACCCATGAACTCAGACTTGAACTCAGGCTTTCAAACTGTGCCTTCACTCTAAGAGCATTTGGTATATCCTGAATATTATGTAGTGGGGTTGGGGTAGGGAGTGCAAAATTAGTAGGCTTCCCACTAAGAATTTATAACTTCAGGTCAGATCTCTCTCTGTATCTCTGTGTCTGTGTCTGTGTCTGTCTGTCTGTCTGTCTGTCTGTCTGTCTCTCTCTCTCTCTCTCACTCACACACATGCACACACTTAAATAATAGAGAACTAATTTTTTAAAAGCCAAAGTCCTGTGCCCATCCCTGAAAAGGAGTCCGTGAGTGCGCTCACCTTAACCAACAGGGAGCACTTGTTGAGCCTGGAAAGTGAAACAGGGCCATAAGAGTGATTCAAGCAGTCTATCATTGTTTTTGCTACACTGATCAGCAACTAGGATGTACATCTTACTTCACATTTACTAGACCTATTTCACCTCTTTCCCATGACCCCAGGTGTAACCTCTCAAGATATATTCTACTTTCAAAATAGGTTCTGCTGACCATACTTCAGTAAAAGGTTCCTAGAACATTAGTTTTGCTAGGCCCTTGAGCTCACAGTATAGACCAAATTCAACTAGGGAGTGTGGGTTCATGGGGTACATAAATGGACATATCATAACTTGTGGGGCTGAGCTTCAACCATTACTGAGTGTCGACTAGGACCTGAGTTGGCCTCAAAGGACACACACATTAACAAGGCTCAGTTCCTACCCCTAGAGAGTTTACAGTCTAACATTGTCATCAAAGGGACAATGATCCCTTTCTTGCTCTGGCTTGGCCTGACTGAGGGTTTCTGGAAGGTTCCATCAAGTAGGAAATCTCCTGACCTTGCTGAGTACCTTGATCACCAGGCTGTCCTGTGGTGACAGTAGTTTGTTTTTGGTAATTATCTTCTGTGAGAAACTTGATTCCTACCTGCTTATGTTTCCCTGTTCTAGTCTTCAGCAGAAACAACACAGGCAGGTGGAGCCTCAAAGTGAAGTTGCAATAAGCCCCAACAAATGCTATCAGTCTGGGGCCTGAGCAAAATTTGGTGTGGTCAGATTCCCCAGGACTTTCTAAGTGCCTTAATGAAGACAGTGTCTGGGTAAAATATTTTCATGCCTCTTACTTTATATTCCATTAGTTTTACTTCTCTCGATATAAATTCAGTTGCAGTCTTAAAAACCCAATTTCCAATTTGGAGCTTGGTTTTTCTGTACACATAGCTCCTGTTTTATTCAGCAACATGAGTGATTTGGCTCATACAAAGAGGGATTTGTGTTTTGTACTCTTGGGCTGTGTGGGAAACGTCCTGCTCTGGTTGCAGATGGGTTGCTGTCCTCTCCAAGTTGTGGTCCAGTCTTCCCACAGAGTCAAGGCAGAAGAGGTGGCCCTGAGACTGCCAGACACCACAGGCTTCTGTCAGGACCCTTGCCCCACCCCACATTCTACTGCCAATGAAGCCACACTGGGGTGCTGGGCAGTCCTGGGAGATTCCTCTCTGCCTGGGAGAACCCTCAGGGCATCCACGGAATTCCCATCCCACCCTAGGGAGGATTAGCCGTGATGCAGAGGGCAGCTCCTGGGTAGCAGGAATCGGCCCTCTGGATATAACCATGGTTGGTGATTGGGTAGAATCTCAGACCTGTCACTCTTCACTGTGGATGTCTGAAAAGAAGAACCTGGGAGGCGGTTCTGATTGAACTGGAGAAAAGACATTAGCCTTTTCTTTCATTGTCCTCTTCTGTCTCTGTTAGCTGAGCCTCCTGACAGCCATGCTCACACATTTGTGCTGTGACCATACCCATGTCCAGGGCAGAAGGCAGGGCCAGCTCTCCCCCAGGTCTCAGTGTCAGAGAAGAGGCCAGTCTGTTGGAGGAATTCTCGGCACTTTTCCCTGTTCAGATCTTATACATACAGCAAGCTGGACCCTCATGCAGTGCAGGCCACACATTCCATGCTTGCAAGCAGGACACAGAATGTACGCAACGTCTCTGACAGCCTCATGTGAGGTTCCACGGCTGTTTCTTGTGACTGATGATAGCAGTCTGCCTGGAGAGGTAGCGCTCTTGTTCCCCATCAGAGCCCAGTCAGCATCGCCCCTCCTCTCCACAGATCTTCAGGACTTCAAGTTAGATGTGCAGCATGTTATTGAAGTGGACGAGGGGAACACAGCAGTCATTGCCTGTCACCTGCCCGAGAGCCACCCCAAAGCCCAGGTCCGGTACAGCGTCAAACAAGAGTGGCTGGAGTCCTCCAGAGGTGAGTGAGTGGTCCATAGAGAGCCGGTGCAGTCAGGGGCATCCCTCCAGATGAAGACAGCTTCCTTCCACAACTGACCCTGCTCTCCAGGCCAAGACGACCAGACCTTAACCAAACTTGACCTGACCCCACAGCTCAAAATGCATATCTTTTTAAATATTCTGTAGATTTTCCAGTTAGGAAAGGAATATAGAAAATACAGACAGCTATCTTTGAAAGGGTAAAAACTCTGATTCTACCACTCAGAGAGAACTAGAGAGGGAGAGAAGAACATTAATCCCTGTGTCCCCAGCAGAGGTTTAGCAGCATCCCCTGGGGAGGCTCCACTCCATCTGCCCAAGCAGCTCACACCTGGGTGGCCCAGCAGCAGGCAGGCACCAGGCTTGGTGACAGCACGACTCCCAGGAGGGGCCTCCAGACAGAGCTCAGAAGTGATGGCCAGGGCTTTGCCTGCCAGGAAGCTGAAGGCCACCCAAGTCTCTGGGCTGTCCATAAGCTGTGAACCTGCTCCCTGCTTAGAAGATCTGAACACGTGCTCTGGGCCCCACCCCTCACACCCCTGGCACAGGAGCACGCAAAGCAATGTGCTGGGAAGGGTTTCCAGTGGCCTTCATGAACAGGGCAGTGGTTAGAGGATAGACTATTCCCCTCCTCTTCAGTGGCAGAAATTCAACAGTGAGGTGGCTCAGAGCAGTGACTATGATGAAGACCAATCGACAGTTCCAAAGTCAGTTCCCTCCCATCTGGTGATTTTCAGGAGTGATCCTCTGTCTTCCATATGTACAGCATGGGCTCCTCAATTCTTACAGTGGCAGCACACATTGTGCCTTTTTAAAAATGAGCAGAGGGCCGGGGATTTAGCACAGTGGTTCCGGCGCCTGCCTCACAAGCCCAAGGTCCAGAGCTTGACCCCCGGTACCAAAAAAAACCAGAACCGAGCAGACAGGAGCCAAAAGGTTAATTAACTTGATCGAAATCACACAGTTAGTATCCAGCACACCCAAAGCTTGAGCCCAGGTCTGGCTGACCCTAACTCCTGTGTCCTTTCTACCCTTCCTTAGCTCCCTTGAAAGCATAAAATGCTCTTCCAGGATAACATACTGACCCAGGGGCAGTTAGCCAGTTCATGAGGTGATATGTTAGTAAGTCTCTCACCCTGACATTTCTGTCCCACTTGGTGCAAGGTTTTATGAGAATTCATTTTAGACTTGGGCTGGTCACACTCCCTTCCTTCCCCTTGCTCTGTGGGGAGCTGCAGAGTACAGTATTCTGGGCTCAATTCCATCTCCCCCTTTCTCTGCCCTTTCCACAGACAACTACCTGATCATGCCATCGGGGAATCTCCAGATTGTCAATGCCAGCCAGGAGGACGAGGGCATGTACAAGTGTGCTGCCTACAACCCAGTGACCCAGGAAGTGAAAACCTCTGGCTCCAGTGATAGGCTGCGTGTGCGCCGTAAGGGCCAGACTCACCTGCTGGGGTGGGGCGTTGCTCATGGAGAGGGCAGCAAAGCTGGGCAGGGATGTGGGACCTGTGGCACCTCAGTCCCAGCTCCAGTCCTTTGTGCTTGGGGGTCACAGGGAGGCAGTGAGGCTCATGCCAGCAGACATCTAGCACTCAGTAGGGATATCTCTCTGCTGACCAGCAGTGCCAGCCTCTTACAGCACAGGCCCCTTGGGCTGGCTCAGGGGCATGAGAGGCTTGCTGGACACATCAGCATTGTGGGGGGCATCCCTTCCTCCTATCTGTTGAGGAGTTTCCTTCACAGTTTGTGAGCAGAATGGGTTGGGATGTGTGTGCTGGTCAGGATGGTGGAGCTCAGCCCAGACACAGTACTTGTACACAAGTGATAACCCTGTGGGTGGCCCCATGCCTGCCCCTCTGCCCTGCTCCCTGGGTTATGCCCAATACCTCCATCTGCTGAAAGTTCACAGAGGCCCACAGCCTCCCCTGTTAGTGTGAAAACCATAGCCACCTTTTCTGAGCACTTCCCTTAGGTCCCCACGTTCTCCATGGAATGACACTGGACGTGGAATTAGTCTTAGAGTCAGTACCAGAGATGGATTTTCCCTGAAGCTAATGAAACTAAACTTCAGTGGTCCCTCTCCAACCTAATTTCTATCTGTAGTACTGTATTCGTTTCCTTAAAGGGAGTTCCCCAAACTTCATAAGTTTCAGAGTTTATAAAACCTGGTACTTGCCTGGCATGGTGGCACATGCCTGTAATCCCAGCACTCTGGAGACAAACAGATGGATTGCCATGAGTTCTGGGCCAATCTGGGCTACATCGTGAGTTCTAGGCCAGCCTGAACTACATAGCGAGACCCTGTCTCAAAAAACCAAAAACATAAAAATAAAAAATAAAACCTGGTATTATCCTGGTTGGCAGATAAAGCAAAATCACACAATCCACAAGCTCCTTGAAGGTCCCCCAGAAAGGCAACATATTGGGGGGCAACATTACTTTCAATGTCTTCTATGCATTTTTACCCTAGCTGAGCACCTGCCGAAGTCACTGATTTGCATTTGGGGACTTTGCAATATGAAAAACTTGTTATCTTTAAATAATGGGCCTTGTTCAGCTCAGTGGGATGTTCACAGTGTGGAGGATACTTGGAGCTGACACCTATGTGGTGGAGTTGGGGGCCTAGGAGATTCTTGTCTCTCATCTCTTCTTCAGCCTCAGGGACACTGACTAAGGTCGAAGAAAAATTACCTGCACCATTTAAATCATTTCACTCCCTCATCTCTCTGACAACACTTAGAGTTCATTGTACCAATGTTATGTTCTGTGTAAAAGGAAGCTCTTGTTTCTAATAAGGAATCAAATAACTTAACCACCTTTACATAGATTGCAAGCCTCTGACAGGCTGTTTGATCCCAAATTCCTGCACTCTGGGATCTTCCTGGGGCTGGGCCACCCAAGGCAGGCTGGAGGGGACTTCCTGCAGGAAGTCCAGGTCCTACACACTGTTTTTCCTCTTCTCCCTTCTCCAGGCTCCACAGCCGAGGCAGCCCGCATCATTTATCCCCTGGAGGCCCAGACCGTCATTGTCACCAAAGGCCAGAGTCTTATCCTGGAGTGTGTGGCCAGTGGGATACCACCCCCTCGAGTCACCTGGGCCAAGGATGGGTCCAGTGTCACCGGCTACAACAAGACACGCTTCTTGCTGAGCAACCTGCTCATTGACAGCACCAGTGAGGAAGACTCGGGTACCTACCGCTGCATGGCCAACAATGGAGTGGGGGAGCCTGGAGCAGCGGTCATCCTCTACAATGTGCAGGTGTTTGGTGAGTATCTCCCTGGCCTTCTCCCTGGTCTCCGTGGCCTTTCAGCAGCACATACCCAGTCTCAGAGAGGACTCATCTTGTTAAAGGTGAAAGCCAAAAAGTGACAGTGGTTCACCGGAGAATCAGAGATCATTGGATGCCAGGGCAAGGGCCTGAGGTCCTGGGCCCTCTTTAGTTCCTTTTTGTCATGACTGATGGAGGAGGCAGGGGACGCTTAGGAAAAGCCAGCAGCCGGATGGAGGAGGGAGCCACTCCCAGCCATGTCCCTTCCCAGCTTATCTTCCCCATCCTGGTAAGGGAAGACTGGCCAAACTCACGCCTGCTCTTATTTCCCACAGAACCCCCCGAGGTCACTGTGGAGCTGCCCCAGTTGGTCATCCCGTGGGGTCAGAGTGCCAAGCTCACCTGTGAGGTGCGTGGGAAGCCCCCGCCCTCAGTGCTGTGGCTGAGGAACGCTGTGCCCCTCACCTCCACCCAACGCCTGCGGCTGTCCCGCCGGGCCCTGCGTGTGGTCAGCGTGGGGCCCGAGGATGAAGGTGTCTACCAGTGCATGGCTGAGAATGAGGTCGGGAGTGCCCACGCGGTGGTCCATCTCAGGACCTCCAGACCAGGTAAGCTGCCCCTGGGCCAGTTGTAGCCGACATGTGGATAACCCTTTCCTCAAATGAAATCTAGCCTAGAAACCCAGTATCAAAAGAAGATAAAAGCAACTCTTAGTTGTAAATTGAAAGGTACATTAGCTTAATAAGTCAGGTATACAAGTTTGTGGGCTTGTAGTGTTCCATGGAAATGAATTTGACCACCACTGCTTTACAGGTAAGAGAAGCAGGTCTCTCCTCAGCTTGATTCAATGCAGTTGTCATCTATAGCAACTGAGCAGTTACTGTATGCTCAGCACTGGGCGGAGTAATGGAGGGGATGTAGAGCAACATGATGAAGACCCTGCCTACAAAAACTCTCCTGTGGAGGAAATAAAAGTTTCCAAGGACAGGATTTGAAAAAAAAAAATGCATACTACAATACTGTGTCAGGGTCTTGTGTTGGAGAGGTGAAGTGGAGCAGAAACTAGTGCTGGCAGCCTGTGGAAGCTTCCGGAAGGACCTGTTGCCCCTCTTGGTTCCCAGAAAATATTCACAGGTGGCTTCACATGTAAAGTGTAGGTCACCCTTGGAGAAAGAAAAGGCCCCTGGTGGCAAGATTCCACAGTGAGAGGCTGTGGTGTGGCCCAGTGGAAGAGCACTTGCCTAGCATTTGTGAGGCCCTGGGTTGGAGGCCCAGTACTGAAGAAAAAAAATTCCACAGTGAAGGGACATGTCCCCATTCTCAGTTCCCAGTGTAGATATGAGAAGAAGGTGTAGGGTCCCCGTGCCTCAGGAGCAAATCGAATGGTTCCTGCACACTGCCCCCCTGAAGATTCAGGAACTCTGGAGATGCCTGTCTGCCACCCAGAGTGGCACAAGAGGCCTGGGCCAAGTGGCCAGGTTGCCTTTCCCTTCTGGCAGGACAGAGACACTGCTCCTCTCTTTCAGAGCTGACTGTGTGTCATAGAGTGGGCTGATGGCAGCCTCAGGTCTTCTCTGGCTTGTTCGGAGTTTTCTCCCTGGCAGGTAATCCAGGGGGCATTAAACACTGTTCTTCCCCTTTCTTTCCTGCTTGGTCCCCAGGCTCAACCCTGAAACCCTGGCAGGATGCTGAGGTGGCCACTGCCATACCTCCTGTGCCACCCTCCAGACCTAGCAGCCCTGACCAGAAGCTGAGGGAACCACCAGGGCTCACCAGGGCCCCAGCGTCCATACAGCCTGTTTCCTCACAGTGCCCAGGAGGGAAGGGGCAGGTGGCCCCTGCCGAGGCCCCCATCATCCTCAGCTCGCCCCGGACCTCCAAGACTGACTCCTATGAGCTGCTGTGGCGGCCTCGACATGAGGGTGGCAACTGGGCACCCATCCTCTACTATTTGGTGAAGCACCGCAAGGTATGGCTGGCATTGTGCAGCTGCCTCTCCTCGAGGCCGAGTGTTGTCACTGCACCTCCTGCTGTCCCCCTGGAGTTCCAGAAGCTGCCCCCCACTACTCCCTACTGCGGGCCATACCTTCTGTCTCCTCTGACACCTGTCCCTACTACCTGGCTGCAGTATGGGCAGGTGAGGCCCAGAGAGGTCCAGGCAAAGGCCCTCAGGTCTAAGAAAATCCCCAGAAAATACTATCAGCATCTAGTCCTGGAGCAGAGTTAACAGGCTTCTCCTACAGAACCCTCCTCCTTCTTCCTCTGTCATTTTTTGTTGATTTTGTTTTGTTTTATTTTGTTTTTTAACCAAAGTTATCTCTGCTGGGTACATATCTGCAGGAACTCTGGCATGGTGAGCTAGCTCTAACGCCAGGAAAACAAATATTTGTGAACAAGTGTTTTCTCTGAGGGCTGAAAAATGCCCCTCAGTTCTCGGAATCCGTCCTGGCTGGGTCTTGACAAGCAGGCATTTGAACTCCAAGCCCATAGTGTTGTTCAGACCTCAGCTATTTCTCCCTGACAGAAGGGAGTCTGTCCAGGGGAGGTCTTGGGAGCTGTCAGGGAGGGAATCTCAGGTGCGACAGAATGAAGGGATAGAGAAGAGCCAGCCCCAACCTTCTGGACACCATGTCCTGTGTGTCAGGGCCTCTAGGCTGCCACCCTCTTGTCTAGGCTGTTCTGGAAGAAGAAACTCCCTGTAAGAAAACAACTTGAAAACATGTCTGTTCACTCTGAGTAGTGCTATTTTCTTTTCAAGGCCATTGGATAGTAGAAAATTATTGCTCTCAAGTGGATTTTAAAAACTTAATGGCTAGTAGTATGTCATAAATGCTGTTTTTAGTAAGCATTTACATTATTTTGCTTACAAAAGTGCAGTGTGCACCTGGTAGAAAATATATGTATGTGGAACTAAAAGTATTCATCTACTTTTTCTTTTTTCAAAAACAAACAAAATGAGCCCCTTCCTGTGGTAGGCATTGGTGGTTTAGAAGCGGCCTCCCTGCCATGGACTCCATAGGCCTCTTGAATTCTGTCCTTTTCTTTTCCTTCTCATGCACCCATAAGAGGACTTGGGGACAGGACAAGTTCACCCAGGGTCAGAAAACCCTCTACGGCAGAGCAGCCCCTGCTGCCCTGTGCTGCCCCTACCTCGGGGCTGGGCAGGGTGACTTGCATTAACCCTCAGCCTGCCAGCCTCCTCACAGGCAATTAGCAAAGGGGGTGAAGGCGTTTGTAACAAGAAGCAGCCTTGTTCAGCATGTACTCCAGGGCAGGGCTAGTCCCCATCCCTATTTCCCTGTGTAACTGGACACCTCTATCTAAGTTGTAGACAAAGATCAGGGAAGGCCAAGCACCCATGGTCCCAGAGGGACAAAAGCCAGCATGAGAGCAAGAATAATATTTTTCAGGCCAATAGGTGGCCATGAACTGCCTCACACAAGAAGCAGGCTGGCAAAGGCCATGCCGTGGTGATCCGGAAATGCCCGGCTGAGGCCACATTCAACCTCTCAGCCTGTGTGACAGTGACTAATTACCCGTGCATTTCTTATTTTCATTTTGGGTCCAGTGGAAGTGTGGGACCAGCACTGGGAGGCCAGGGGGAAGAAGGGGAGGGAGGGAAGTGAGGGTCTGGACAGGGCCCCTGCTGGGCTTGGCTTCTATTAGCCTCCAGCCTGGAGACACTTGGCGTTGTTAGGGAGACATTGCCAAGGCAAAAGCCGTTCTCACTTGTGAAACTAACATATCATCACCCAAGAATTTTGAATCAAAGGACAGCATTTGAGTTATGTTTCTTTCAATCCCTCGTCTTTTGGGGGATTAGGAATCATTCACTTTTTCACATGCACAAAGCAAGTTTCAATTCCTGTTGCATCTGTAGACTCTGGGCTACTGTGTTTGGGTTTCCAGCACCGCTGGGGATTCTCAGTTTGTAAAAACGTCTCTCCTTGGAACAAATCTTGGAAGCCTGACATTAATGAGTCCAGACCATCCCTGTCCCTTCAATGGTAGGTTTTGTTCTGCTTTGGAATATTCTGCTTAGGGATAAGAGCTTTCTCTACTAGCTGTTCTCTTCCTTCAGCAAACCCCAGCTTCAGTTCGCAGGCTGTAAGAGGCACAGAGCTGGCCCCTGTCCTGGAAGGTGGTAGGTGAGAGGAAGTCATTTCACTATCACTGTTGGGTGCCTGTAGCATGCTTGGTTTTTCCTTTAGATTTAGAGAGCCTGCCATTAAAAGTTCATATTTTTTTTATACATTTTTTTCCCCCATTAAGTTTATTGGTACATTTTAGGTATAAAATACAGTTACATTCATCATTGGGATCTTGTACCATTACATGAGTCTCTTGGCTCTTATTTTTTTCCCCTTCCCTTGCCCTCCCTTCACCCCCTCCACCCTTCCCTATTAAAAGTTCATTTTAATAGTTATAGTTCAGCAGCAGTTTTATGTTCTAAGCAAGGACTGAGAAGATGGAAATGGCAGGAGCCTCCCTGGGTGAAGGGTGTAGGACAGGTCAGCAGAGGGACTGGGTATGTGTTGGGAGCTTCCTTGTGCCAAGCTAAATGCTAAGAACTTCATATAAATTGTGCAGTTTAACTTCAGAATCACCTCAGAGATTTTATTTACCTCATTTTAGAACTGAAATGGGGAGCTCGCTCAGATTTACCCAGTTGAGGACTTCCTGCTCCCAGACTTTCCAGGACAGGTTGCACTGTCGGAGTTTCTGTGCTCCCTCACCTTGTTTCCTTGAGCAAATCACTCATCCCTCCAAGCTGAGTCTGCACATTTGTGACGTGGGAACACTGTTGACTCCAATCACTGGGGCTGTTGTGAAGACAAATGAGGTAGTACAGATATGGCGTTCGTGCCTCAATCATTTTGACACTCAGAAAATATTGCTGTTTGTAGTGATTCTGCTTTTGTCAACATTCTCAACATGATCTCTTGTTAGCATCTAGACTGAAGGAACTGTTTAGCTCAGGTACAGCAAAGAGGAAGAAAATTAGACATACAGGTTTGGGAAAGTATTCAGGGAGGAAGTCTTTGTGGAGTTCTCAGCAATATCAGTCAGGCCTTCTGAAGAGCTTTCCTTGATGAGATCATTAGATGAAGGCCCAGGAAGTCTGATCTGAGCATCCTGGTGAGTTTGGTGTCCCACCATTGAGAGGGCCATTATGAGCTCTGGAGTACCCTCGGCCCCCAGCCTGGCCCATTTTCCTTCCCCTCCTGCTCCCCAGGCTCAGCTCCTCTTGGCTGCCAAGCACAGCCCACCTACCGCATTAGATACAGTGCACTAGATAGCTGGAGATGCTATTCCTTACACCAGCTGCCTTCTCCAGCAGGTCTCAAACTCCTCTGATGATTGGACTGTCTCTGGCATTCCAGCCGGTCAGCACCACCTAACCCTCACCAGACTGGACCCTGGGAGCCTGTATGAAGTGGAGATGGCAGCGTACAACTGCGCTGGCGAGGGCCAGACTGCAATGGTTACCTTCCGAACTGGTAAAGTCAAGCACTGCACCTAGCTTGTGGTTTCTATGGGTCCAAGCAAGGTATACCTGGTTCAGGAAGGAAATCCTTTACCTCGTCCCATTCACCTGGCACCCATTCCTCCTTCCCGCTGCTGCCTCCCTGTGGTTTGTGTGCCCAAGCTAAGGTCTTACTTCCCTTCAGGAGAGTCACCAGTCAGCCTCTGTAGCATCCTTTTGCCCCTTTCTTGTGGAGTAGCAGCAACCCAACAACAGAATGGACAGAGCTGGGAATCAGACCACACTCAGGGCTCTCTGTTCTTATTTGCATCACCTTGTTGTAGCACTTGGCAGATTCTCAGGCAAAAAGGTCACTAATACAAAAAGGCTATAATACATACGGCCTTCCTTGCTGATCTCAACCCATTTTCACCCAGGACGACGGCCCAAGCCCGAGATCATGGCCAGCAAAGAGCAGCAGATCCAGAGAGATGACCCTGGCGCCAGCCCCCAAAGCAGCAGCCAGCCAGACCATGGCCGCCTCTCTCGTAAGCCCCAAACCACCATGCAGGGCAGGGGCCGTGGGCAGTCAGGACTGGACTACACCCACCTCTGCAGGCCTATTCCTACAGATGGAATGAGATTTGGGTTCTGTTCACCCAGGAGTCCTTGTGACATTTTCTTGGCATTGCCCAGTTAATGAGAAAATATAGAGTTTCTCAAATAAAACTTTCTGGAATTACTAACCCTGTCAGTCTAGAGAATAGTGGCACATAGAGCAGCTGTCTTGGCCCCCATACTCTGGCTTTGCAGAAGTGTAACTGAAGGTGTCTTAGCTCCAGGTAGGAGGATCTGACGCAAGCACCAGTTTGCGGGGAGGAGCAGGTTCTGCAGAGGGAAGGCTAGGTCCACGTGGAATACTGCATCTTCTCATGATGTCTCCTCCTGTTTCCTTCCTCACCATGTGTGGCCCACCCAGCCCCGGAAGCTCCAGACAGGCCCACTATTTCCATGGCCACTGAGACCTCAGTGTATGTGACCTGGATTCCCCGTGGGAATGGTGGCTTCCCAATCCAGTCCTTCCGTGTAGAGTACAAGAAACTAAAGAAAGTGGGCGACTGGATTCTGGCCACCAGCGCCATCCCTCCATCTCGGCTCTCCGTGGAGATCACAGGCCTAGAGAAAGGTAGGGGCTGGCCACGCTCCTGCCTGATCCCTGGGCTGCCCCTGGGCCATCTGGAGGAAGAAGAGGAGATGGAGGCTCTTCCTGCCACTCGGTCCTCCACCAGCCAGCATGCTCACACTGATGCAATGTACCCTGCCTTGATCCCACAGGCCCTTCCTCGCTCTCATTCCCTAAGACAAGCCAGAGCCATTTTGCGTGCTCTTCCTCTCTGATGATGACAAGAGTTCTTGGGAGTCCTTTGGGAACTTGCTTTGGGGAAGGGCTGCACAGAAGATCCCTCCAGCCTGGGTGATAAGCTATTAGGGAATCAAAAGGCATTTCCTGAGTTCAGTGAGGGTCTCTCTCACCAGGCACTTCCTATAAGTTCCGAGTCCGAGCTGTGAACATGCTGGGGGAGAGTGAGCCCAGTGCCCCCTCCCGGCCCTACATGGTGTCAGGATACAGTGGCCGAGTGTATGAGAGGCCAGTGGCGGGCCCTTACATCACCTTCACAGACGCAGTCAACGAGACCACCATCATGCTCAAGTGGATGGTAAGTGACCTCACTGTGATGGCCGGGCCTTTTCCTTTCTGTGTGTTCCTCTCTGTGTTCCTGACAACTGGACTCCCCCACACAGGCGCCTGTAAGTGGGGTTTAAGGAAGTTATAGGAGCTGGAGCTGCTGTTAGGGGCCTGTTCATTTTGATGCCTTGACTAGTAGACCAAGCTGGTTTTCATGTTCCGGTTATGTTCCACACTCCTTCTTGGCCTTTTAGCCAGAGATACTCACCTTCATGTGCACAGGGAGGACCAGAGGGAACTGAAGTCTTTGAAAAAATGCAGTTTTTTCTTGTCTCCAAAAACTTGAGGACCTCTAGATTAAATAAAATAAGTGATGATCTCCACAGCCTTCTTGAAAGAATGTCAGAGACATCATCAGGAATGTTTGCCAGGGCCCCCAGTGAAATTCAAACTCTAGACTGGGGCAGTATTTCCACACCCCAGCGATTATGCTTTCATGATGATTTCTCTGCTCTGCTACCAACATCTCTTCTCCATTCCCTATAGTATATCCCAGCAAGTAACAACAACACCCCAATCCATGGCTTTTATATCTACTACCGACCCACAGACAGTGACAATGACAGCGACTACAAGAAGGATATGGTGGAAGGTGAGAGGCACTTGGGTGTGATATAGCTTTCTCTGCTGGCAAGGAGTGCTGGGTGTCGGTGAAATCTGGAGAAGCAGAAAACCTGGGTCTGGTGTGTTAAAGCATCTGTGTTCTGTGTCATGGACTCAATTGTAACGTACTTGGGCCACCCAGTTAAGCCCACATACTCCTTTCCCACGAAGGTGGGACAACAGGAATGTGGGTGGGTGCCTAGAATATTTTCTCCAGTGTGTCCCCACCATGCCAGTCAGTGACACCAGCCAAGACACATGGCCCTGCTTGAGTCTGGATGTGTGATCAGGACCAAGGAAACCTGGTCAGCACCCACTTCACCATGCATGGTTCTTGCTGTCTTTCCCAGGGGATAGGTACTGGCACTCTATCAGCCACCTGCAGCCAGAGACCTCCTACGACATCAAGATGCAGTGCTTCAATGAAGGAGGGGAGAGCGAGTTCAGCAACGTGATGATCTGCGAGACCAAAGGTGATTTTCTCCTTTCTTTTCTTGCTACTTTCAGCAAAGTAGGGCAAAGTCACGTCATTCTCGGCATCTCTTTCCCAAGAAGACTATTTTCCAAGTGTCCTCAGACATCTTCACCTTTCCTCCGAGCCTGTTGCTCATGTAAGTATGAGTAGGTCACCATCATGATGGCTTCAAGGAGCTTATCCATGAACTCATTAGGAACAGCACCCATTCTTAAGCTGGGAACTTCCTATAAATATTTTATTCTTGCAATGACATTTGATTGCTTATGACATTGGTTGGTTTACTTAACTACAACCTCATGAAATGGGGGAAGAACTGAGCCTCAGAAAACACTACACCTCAGCCAAAGTTGTGCATCCAGTTAGTGGGAGAACACTCTGGACCAGGTTCATCTAACTACAAGCCCAGGTTCTTGCTCTGCACTAACACATGTTAAATGTGTTCACATAATAACTTGGTAATGGATATTTGCCCATTAGTCAGGTGGGGAGATATCATTATCTCCATTCTGTAAATTCTGCAAGTGAGATAAAGATACTGCAAAGGACATAATCAGGAGATCACAAAAGAATTGGAATGGAGGTAAATCAGTGTGTTTTTCTGTCATTGAGATGACACCATTCTGCCCCCTTCTTGGCATTGCTCTCAGTCATTTCTCAGGATACTGAGTGCCTGCTGTGTGCACTTCCTGCACTGTTCCTCCAGGTACAGGGGAGTGAGGGGCAGATGTGAGGGAAGGAAGCAGAAAGAAAAGAGAAGTGTAAAACAGCAGTCAGGGTGGCAGTGGAAGATCAGAAGACTGGTATCAGGAAGTTGAGGGAGAAGACAGGTGTGAAAGAGTTCACAGTGCCAGATCCACCTGTAATAGAAAACCAAGGTGAGAAGTTTGTGTGCATCACTTTCCACCTTTGAACTGGCATTTCCCAATTACTGTTTGTCTCACTGAGTCCCAAAACATATACCTCACTGCTCTGCAACCCAAACTAATACCTAGTACTTCATGTCCCTTAAACCAGGAATAGCAAATTTATAGGTAAATTCTTCCATTCACAATTCATGTGCTGGTTTTACACATTTTAAATATTTTCCTCCCAAAGTTCACCAGTTATTCTTTCAGAAAACACTGTACCAGTGCGCCTCAGTGCTTGGCTCACAAAAATGTTGTATTTTGCAATATAAAGTTCAGATCTCAGCAACACCAGATTTCACATTAGATGCCAATTTTATGCTGAATATAGACACAGTTCACATAAAAGGGATTCTGAAGCCCATCTTGAGAGTTTGACCTCCATTTGTTTATGGAATGGGAAGACTGTATTTTCTTTTTCTACTTGTTGTAAAGAAGATGTCAAAGAAATAAGTGCGGATGTGTGTTTTGTCCCCAATTGCAGCTCGGAAATCTGGTCAGCTTGGTCGACTCCCACCCCCAACTTTGGCTGTACCACAGCCACCACCCCCAGAAACCATGGAGCGACCAGTAGGCACTGGGGCCATGGTGGCACGTGCCAGCGACCTGCCCTATCTGATTGTTGGAGTCGTCCTGGGCTCAATTGTGCTCATCATCGTCACCTTCATCCCCTTCTGCTTGTGGAGGGCCTGGTCTAAGCAAAGTGAGTAACATTTCTCTCACAAGGAGGAAGGAGGCTGGAAGGAAGAAAGGAGGGCCACCCAGCCCTTCAAGGAGCCCTCTGCCCAGAATAGGGTCAGAGGCACCTGCTCTACATCCACTGGCAGCTCAAGCTCCAAGGTCCCAGAGAATTAGAGACTACCCCAAGACTGGGCCCTTCTATCCTAGCTCCATAACCTTAGCTGATGGGGAGTGTGAAGTAGCTGAAGTTGGTCTGTCTACCTCTGTACCTACCTCACTCCATCCTCTTCAGGTGTCCAAACCTGCTCCTCCTGCCCCATGTTCATACTTCAGTTGCCCCACCTCTTCCCTGAAGCACTTCCTGCCTCTTCTCTTGGCGTAGAACTGCCTGGAGCTTTCCCGTTATCCTGGGTTAGTCTGATCTATCCACTGATTGTTGCTTCAAATAACAACACATGCAGCCCACTTCCCTCACCTAAATAATTCTCCTTCTCACTTACTACCTCTTTCCCCCAAACCAGTGCCCTGTGTCTCCCCACCCTTCTTCTCACTGCAGAAAAAAGGTACATGTTAGGAAGAAAGAAGTGACAGTAAGATTCTGGGAGAAGTCAGAATCCTGTTGGATATGTTATCCCCCTGCCTACATCCTCACCCCATGTGGTTGAGAGAGTGGAACTTTTCAGCTGCCCTAGGCCTCCTTAGCCTAAGCGAACCTCTGTCCTTTTTTTCCAGAACATACAACAGATGTGGGTTTCCCTCGAAGTGCGCTTCTGTCCTCCTCCTGCCAGTACACCATGGTGCCATTGGGAGGACTCCCAGGCCACCGAGCCAATGGACAGCCCTACCCCAGTGGCATCCATGGACGGGCCTATGCTAATGGGCTGCATGGGAACAGGAGCTGCCCTGTGGCTGCAGGGGATTACCCAGGCATGAAGCCTCAGCAGCACTGCCCAGGGGAGCTGCAGCAGGTAATGCACTCCTGAGTGTGTGGGCAGCAGGCCAGGGACAGGAACAAGTGGATAGGCTGTCTCTCAGGCTTCTCCCTTCTAGCTTCTCATCCCAGCTGCTGTGTCAGGCTTCCCTTGGTCAGCAACAGCCCCTCCTACTGAACAGTGAATGATGGCAAGTTTCTTAGACCCTTTGACATGACCTTTTCTTTACTCTTTCTTTTGAGTAGCAAGGTGACACCAACAGCCTGCTGAGGCAAACCATTCTTGACAATGGATATGATCCCCAGAGCCACCATGTTACCAGGTAACCAAGCCTCTCCTCTGCTCTTCTTTTGTTCCCAGGCTCCAGAGCTGAGCAGTGCTTTACTCAGAGACCCCCATATCTGTCAACTCTGCTCCCCAGGACCATTACTGGTTGTGCTTATGGGTACAGTGCCCTTTCTGGTTGGGGCCATGGGTTGCTTCTCAGAATCCCTCCTTCACTGGGTAGACCAGAACACCAACTCAGACTCCTGAACACCCATTCACACCGTCCCACACAGACTAAAATGGGAATGGGCTAGCACCGTCCATGGGGATGTACCCCTTGGTGTTCAGAGGGAGCAGCTGTTGTCCCATCTAAGCTCTGACCAGCTCTGGTAGCCTCAGCCAGGGAAGCTGCCAGGGGAGGGTGGAGGTGCAGGCCACCTCTGCTCCTGTCTTACTTCCCCTGTCCGGTCCTGTTTAATGCAGGGGTCCCAAGTCTAGCCCGGATGAGGGCTCTTTCTTGTACACACTGCCTGATGACTCCACTCACCAGCTGCTCCAGCCCAAAGACCACTGCCACCTCCAAGAGCAGCCTGCAGCCATCAGCCAGTCAGGAATAAGGAGAGCACCCAAAAGTCCTAAGCTGGATGCTGCCTGGGACCCTCCGTTCCACTCAGGTTAGCCAGCTTGGGGAAACCAACCAGGGGAATGGGGGTGATCTGAGGTAGGGACCCAGAACCGAGCAGTGGATTGGAGGAGGGGTGGACAGCAGTCTTAAAGTGCTGTTTGGTAAAGAGCCATCCATAGGTCTGTATGGAAGGGACAAGGGAAGTGGCGATGGGTGGGTCCCTCATTACAGAAGGCCCAGGGGGTTCTGTCCAGCTCTGGTGCTGCTATCTGTGGTCCACAAAACCCCAGGACACGTCACCATTTCAGAGGAAGGAGCCCATTTGGCCTCTGCATTTCAAGGCTCACATTTTTTTGCCTCTGATCATACGAAAGCATCTCTAATCACTTGCTTTGTTGAGTCTTGTCTCTTAATTAAGGAAGAAGTTGTGTCAACCATTAAAGTGCTAAGCTCCTGTAAACATCATCATCATAGCTCGGTGTTTCCACAGAACTTTTGCTCCTAGAGACTTGGCCCATTGGCTCCAACCCCACCCTACTGTCTCCCTCTGGGGCAACCACCTTGGAAATCTGGGGTGCACACTAGGGCACAGGCTAGTTTGGAAGACTGGCAATGTTTCCTAACCTTTGAGGCATGCAGGCAGTCACGTGGAGATCCTGGACTCTGTCTCTGGGACATTAAATTCTGAAACCAGTTACCTCTAGAGCCAGACCCAGCATCATGAAAATTGGACCAGGCTGGACTGGGAGGTAGGCACAGTGAGTGAGATGCTTCCGACCAGAAGCCATACCAATGAGTCTGGGAAGGGCAGAGCTTCCTTCCGCATTCCACAGGCTCCTCTGATTTCATCTGCCTCTGGTTCAAACTGAGACCCTGAGTGCTCTACAGTCCCAGGTCCCAGGGTAGGCAGGATGTGGATAGGAAGGGGCCCTCCCCACATGAGTTAGACCTTGGTAGGAGCACAAATGCCTTAACTGGCTGTAAGTTTCTGTCCCTCCCTTAGAACCAGTGTAACCAGCTCCTACCACAGAGGTGGGCCCAGAACCAGTCAGTCTGTCTGGATTTTAATGTTTGCCACTTTCTCTCTTCCTCAGGGCCCCCATGCTGCTTGGGCCTAGTACCAGTTGAAGAAGTGGACAGTCCTGACTGCTGCCAAGTGGGTGGAGGAAACTGGTGTGCCCAGCACCCCTCGGGGGCCTATGTTGCACAGGAACCTGGGATGCGGCTCTCCTGTAGCCCATCAGTGCATGTGTCCTTTGAAACACCACCTCCCACAGTTTAGGCAGAAGCCAATATCCTAGAAAGACTATATTGTTTTTTTTTTAAGAGACAGAAATTTGGTATTTATTTTTCTATTATAGCCATATTTATATATTTATGCACTTGTAAATAAATGTATATGTGTTTTTATAATTCTGGAGCATCCTAAGGAATCCTCACTCTTGATGTACAGAAGTAGAAACAAGCCAAAACATAACAGGAGTCAACCACGAACGGACTGGCCAGGATGTGGACTCCTCACAGAACCCGCACTGCCTGGGGGCTGCAGAAGGCCCACAGAGGAGCTAATGGAAGGCTGGATCCAAGCACACTGTGAAGAGCACCAGCGAAAAGCAAGGGCCAGGGCATCACAGACTGGAGATCCCCCCGGAAGGTGGTTCGGTCTGGTGGCAAAGGAAGTGTTTCCTAAGATGCCATGAGAACAGACTCTTGTACAGCACCATAAGCATTAACAAACCTTCCAGAATCAATAATCTGTGGCAACATATCTCTGTAAAAACAAACACTGTAACTTCTAAATAAATGTTTAGTCTTCCCTGTAACCTTCAACTTAGTCATGGATGAGTCAGCATTTTCTTTAGCCATTAGAATTCAGTCTTTGAGAAGCTGAAGAAAATACCCAGTTGTGATGTTTTCAGATCCACCAAGCCCCGAGAACTGGAAACAGTAGCAGATGTTTTTCATTTTTTAAACATTGAATGCCAGTTGTGTTTTGATTAATGCAGAATGCATTAGTAACTGTTTACTCCAAGAGGGAGACATTGTGCACTAGGCCAGGAGCCGTGGATTCACAGTTCTGCTGACTGGATTTGAGGTAAAGCTTTGGTCATACAGGAGGAATGAAACTAATCCTTTTAATGTAGGCGTGTGTGTTGAAGACCAAATATTTCCTCCAAACTACCATTTAGCTAAGTGCTGTGCTACACGTGAACATACGATGCCTGATAAATGTACTTCCCTTCTTCCTAATGGTACACCAGCCAGCATTGCTGGAGCCATTGACTCACTTATTTAAAATCAACATTTACTTACTCTTGTCCAACCAAAAGATCAGCTACAGATTCTTTTTTTTTATTGAAATTTTTAAAACCTTTCTGTGTGGAAGGGAGATTTTTCAAAAGCTTCCAGTGGACTAATAGGTGAGCTAACTCCTCAGATGGGGACTGAAGCTTGTGATGAAAGGCTTTACACACTTTTAACTGAGGGTTTGCAGGTAGGGTATATTTTGTAGATTTAAGCAAAAGCCAGTTACACATGAAATGCCATTTGAGACAATTCTTAAGAAATGTGCTAGACTTTTTTTTCTTTTTGTGGTGCTGGGGATTGACCCCACAGCCTTGCATGTGCTAAGCCAGTGCTGTAGCTCTGAGTACATCAGAATTTGACAGATGCTGTCCCAGGAAAGCGTGGGACTCCGGCTGGAAGAGATGTTCAGACTTGACTGCTTGAGTCTAGTGCACCCTCTGCTGGTCACAAGAAGATTCACACCTGCTCCTCCCTGGACTTGGATCCGTTGGCCTTCAAACAGCTAAATCTTAAAGAACTCTCTTCAAAGCACAACATGATTTTTAGGAAAGCAGTATTTTCAAAACACTGAAAGGAACAGAGAAGTAGCAGAGAAGGCAAGAGAAGAAATAAGATAACTAGGATTTCAGACACAGCCTAGCATCAAGGGCCTAGAGGTCACTTCCAGGTTAGGGCAGCTACTGTTCTGATCTTTGCTAATCCAGGCACTCTCAGATCTAAGGTGCCGCTCACCTGTTAACCCACTGGAGGTTTTTAAAGGCTCTCCCTTTTTTTTTTTTAAATTTTCCTTGATGATCTAAAGTAATTGCCAAAGTTGATTTTGGCGAACTTAATTGAAACAATGTATAAAATACATCATTGGAATCATAATGCAGATTGATTTTAGCTCTTAAAAAAATGCATGCATCCTATGAAAGGAAAAGAATTTCTGGGCTATGTTAAATGGCATACATGTGTATATTTACCTTAACCAATTGCAGGAAAGAAGGAAATAGGACATGCTACTTTAAATGTCAGCCCAGAAAATGAAGCCGTTCAGATACTCAATTTCATTGTACTTTTCTTTCTTTTTTTACTGCGCTACTGGGGATTGAACTCAGGACCTTGCACTTGCGAGGCAGGCGCAGTGCTACTGAGCTAAATCCCCGGCATGTACTTTTATTTCTTTAGATTCAGGTTTTTCGTTCGGTCTGTCATGACAACATAAATCACTAACAGGAAGAGTAAGACCTGGTGGGTGGGAGCCAGTTCATGGTACGGAGAGCAGTGGGGTCTTGCAGACCTCTGAGGACAACCCTCTGATGGGATGGGTCACCTTGGTAGGAATGAACAATGCCTTTTACTGTGCCAAGACAGGGGCTGAACTTAAGTCTCTTTCCTTTCCGTGCTGAGTTCCAGTGATAGTATGGACAAGAGTTCAAAGTGGCCAAGTTAGCCAGGCGTAGTGGTGCATATCTGTAGTGCCAGAAGGCTGGCAGGCTGAGGCAGGAGGATTCCAAGTTCAATCCCAGCCTGGGCAACTTAGCAAGCGTCTCTCTCAAAGTAAAATAAAAAGGGCTGGGAATGTGGCTCAGTAATAGAGCAGCCCTAGGTTCCATCCCCAGTACCAAAAACATAAGTGGTCAAATCATACTAACAACATACAAATAACACAGGCTGGTAGGTGGTTTTGCCTCAGAGGTAAGGCTGCTTTAGAGCACTGCAAGTGGCAAGAAACAGCACATGGATCAAGGGAACAGGATGCTTTCCACCCCTCGTCCAGGCTGCACCCTTCTGTTCTCTTTTTGTTTGAAGTTTCCCAAAGACGCAGGTGTTCATACAGAATTACAGATTCAAGACCATAACTGGAATCAAGTAGAAATGAAACTAAGGCTAATAATACATCTGGTCCAATTCAAGATAAAATAATGAAGTGTTGTTAGCTATGTTGTCAAATTCCAAGCATGGTGGATGAAGTGCTGCAGATTGTAGATTTAACTAATGATTTAAAATTGGAAAAAACAATCCTGATTAGTTTCACTATAAATTAAAATATGCAAGAATCCTTGACATGGCTTTTACAGAATAAATTCACTGTTGCTGCAATTAAAATCACAGAATTTTGGAAGGGGAAAGAGCTCAGAGCTTATCTAAATTCCTCACTTGTCAGATAATAAAATGAGGCCCAGGAGGATTACATAACTTATGGCTCTCACAACTAGGAAGAGAGTAGATTCTCCTTGATATCTTTCTCAGATGCCCATGAGCTACTCCATGTGGTGGCCGGCCTGACAATGCCCCCACTGACCCCCGCATCAGTCCTCCCACATCACACCAAGTTTGGCCTGTGTGACCCATTTGGTAACGGTGATGGTCTGTCACTTCTGAGGCTAGGTTGTGAAAGGCTGTGGCTTCCATCCCTAGGGGTTCTTTCTCACTCTCTTCCTCAGTCTTGGATCACTGGCTCTGGAGAAGTCACGTCACGTGCAGCCCCGTCAAGAGGCCCACATGGTAAGAAACTGAAGCCTCTTGCTGATTGGCAGGTGGCAGAAGCCCAAACTCATAGTCAGACTACAACTCCGAGACCCTGAGCCAGGGACACTAATCCTAGATTCCTGACCCCTCAAAACACTCTCACCCCTAACCTAAGTGCAATAATAAGTTTGTTGTTTTGAGCTAAGTTTTGTGATTATTTTTACACAGCAATAAAAAAGATAAAACACTCAGAGGTATGACTAACTACCAGGGATCGAACTTGGGACCTTGTGCTTGTGAGGCAGGCGACAGCACCACTGAGTTAAATCCCCGGCTCATGACTAACATGTTTTAAAAAATGCTTGAAAGGAACATAGAGTTGGGCATACAGCATAAGATGTTCTCCAGTAGAGAAGCTACTACATCCAAGATTTAAGGTGATAGGTGTAAACAACAAATCATTCTGACTTCTTAATAGGAATGTGAAGGAGTCTTAGACAATACGCCAAGCAGCCACGTCTAAGAATATTCCAACATACAAGGAAAGCAAGTCCTGTGTATAATTTGGAGGGGCAGGTTTAGCAAGCTAACCACAAGTTAGGAACCCCTGACACTGCAGAGCTTCCTTATACATTTATGAAATACAGGGATTGCCTTCCTCCTCTTTCCTTCTCAGTGAGGAATGAATATTCTGGGACAGGCTCAATAAGTGGTGCAGTAGTACAGACCCATAGGACTCTGAGTGCAAAGTGCCATACTCTCCAGGATGCCAAGTGTCAGTGAGATCATGCCTCCTCAGTAGCTGTGGCCATGAATTTCATAAACACTCCCCACACCAAAAGGATAGTCTTAAGCTAGTTGAAAATGTTACACATCATCAAAAGTGATTATTACAGAAGATCTCTCAGAGAGATATTATTCCATTTCATTTCTTCCTAAGCTGTATCAAAACCAGCAGATGACTCAATAAAACCTGAAAGAAGATGTCACAGGACATGAGAAACTATCAAGGATACTTAGAATACTGATGGGCTTGCAAAACTCTTCAGAGAAAACTCCCTTAGCCCCCTTGCAAAACATGCTGTCTGCTCCACTCAGAACCCAGGAGTTGGCAAAATCTGTGAGTGATTCAGGAAGCTGGTTATTTTCCTGCTTTTTGCCAACCCAAAGGAAATTGCTTTGCTATGTCTGTTTGCATTTCCTGAATCCTGAGCACACAAATAACTGCTTTATGAAGTCAACAATACCAAATTCTAATTTGCATTTCTTATTCTAAGATACTGTTGGCAAAATAATTTTTCTCTTGTGTTTTCCCAGAGAATATTTAATGAAAACAAAATTTATTTTATAAGGATCCAAGGACCAAGAAAAAAAAGTTTTCTAATGAATGGCTAAATGACCATTTTTCTTGCCAATGGCTCAAAATTAAGAATACCTGAAAAATAATTTTCCTAAAACAAAGTATACTACAAATACTTTCTTGGAATTATGAGATACCCTGTAAGATTTCATATCCAGACCCATGGAGTCCATGGTTCAGTTCAATAATAATTACATGGGTGCTGCATTCGGTTCTAACATAACCAAGTTGGAGGAAAATTATTAAGAACTACATGAGAAGATCTGGTTTTAGAGTTTTAGAGAAATTCACTTTAAAATAAAATTGTTGCAGGTGACAAGGAGATGGAACTTATAGTGAACATGTTAGAAATCTTGGGTGGATTTGACAAAACAGCAAACTTAAAGGTCCATGGGCTTCATTCATTCTGTGTAGACTGAATGGGTGGAAGGATAAGCCCTCCTTTCTTACGCAAAAGAGCAATCTCTTCCTTTAAGGCCAAAATTCTTTCTGCCTGGACTTGTATCAATTCATTGATCTTCTTTCTTGCCACAATATCTGCTTTCCGAGGGCTCTGGAAGGCATTACCCTGTTGGAAGAAAACATCTCTCTACTTTAAGTGTCATTTGGAACATGAAAAATCCTCTTTACAGTCAATTTACAAGCTACTGCTCCTTAATTTAAAGAGTCTTCTATTCTCTACTAAAATCATACTATCAGAAATGTATGCCTTTGGACTAATGAACAACTCTTAAGATGCAAATCCCCTTTGGAAGAGTAGCACTTATCCATCCATCAGTCATTCATTACCTGGAGGGTTCATCTCTGGAATCATAAAGATAGGTTTGCTTGTTTTTTTCTGTACAGCCCCGATTTTAGTTCCAGGGCAGGTCATAGAGACATGACCTTGAGTACTATATATGGTCCCTGCCCTTCCTCCCTAGCACTGTTCCCCTGCCTGCCTCTAGGCTGCCCTGAACTTGAACTACACAGCTTTGCTCCGCCACCCTCTTCCATCATGATATTCCTGCCTTGGAGCCAGCCAATCATGGACTGAATTCTTTGAAAGCATGAGCCAAATAAACCTCTCCTTGTTTAAGTATTTGGTCCCAGCAATGGGAAAGCTGACTAATACAATTCCCAAAAAGAAGGCTGACTTCTCTCCCTATCCTGCCAACTCCTGTTAATGCTGCAGATCTCACTTGCAGGGAGGCCCTATGTGACCCATGGGCTAGGTTAGGGTTTCCTTCTCTCTCCTATCCAGATATCCCTCATATGTACATATCATTATAGCTATCAGATTGATCTGTTTGAAACTTAGGATATTTGGTCTTCTTTAATCTTTTTTAAAATGGCAGTTTCATATGGTTCCACCTAAATGCTTATTTGATACCTGTTTTTCTTGAGAGATTCTGTGCCTCTTAGAGACAGGGCCCATTATGACTGAGTTTCCCCATTCTACCCAGCACCTACCTCATGCTTGTTACAAAAATAAATGTTCAATAAGCTGAATGCAAACACACATATGTTAATGGAAAAATGTAACACTTACCTAGTACCCAATCTGTACAAGGTGCTTTACATAGCTTGCCTTGTGTAATCCTCACAACTGCAAACTTAGTGTTACTATTCCAGTGTTACAGATAATGAAACAGGACTCCAAGAGATTGGCTGGCTGGCCTAAGACACTACTACAAAGTCCTTTGTGCATCTTTTTTCTTCTTCAGTTTTTATTTTTTTATTAATATATACTTGCAGTACAAAATGATCACATTCCTCATGGGGAGTTGGTACATATACATAACACATCTTAATTCTTTCTTCATCCCTTTACCCTGTCTCTCTCCTTTCCTACATCTCTTGGTCCCTTTCTCTTTTACAAAAAGATCTATTTCTCTATCTTCTATTAACTATTTTTTATTTATATTTTGGGTTTTTCACGCAAGAGAAATCATGTGATATCTAAGCTTGCATGTCTGATTTATTTCACTTAATGTGGTCTCAAGGTGCATCCATTTTCCTACAAAAGACTCAAGTTTGTCCTTTGTTATGGCAGATTGGCATTTCATTGTGTATAAGTACCACATTTTCTTTATCCATTCATCTGTTGAGGGACATATAGGCTAGCTATTGTAAACTGTGCTGCTATGCTGTAACAACTAAACCCTAGCTTTACCCAGTTTCTCTTTCAGCTAGGGGTGGCTAGCTCAATAAGTGGAAAACTTGTGTTTTCTTAACAAAAGGAGTAGAAAAGGATGGCAAATGAATACAAAACAGAGCCAAAGCAGCCAGCTTGTGGCTATGAAGGAACACCAGGAAAACTGCCCAGATAGCCTGATATCACAGACCCACCAAGCCCAAAACCCACAGTCATCTCCCTTGAGACTACTTGTCAAGTGAAAAAGTGTTTCCTGTTTGTTTAATACTCTCAAGTGGGTCTTGGTTATTTGTAGCTAAAAAACATGCCCAATACACTGTCATTCCAGTCGGCCACTTTTAAGTTACCTCTTTCTCTCCTCGTCATACTCAATCAAATTTTGGCTACTCTTATTTTACAATGTCTTGTGACACTTGCTTTCTCATTGTTACCAACTACCTTCCAGTTCATCCCCAGATCATTATAAGAAGCAATGAAGCCAGCTTTGGAGGCAGACAGACCAGAATTTAAAATTAACTTCACCATGCATTAATTCTGAGAACTTGAGAAAGTTACTTAACTTTTCTGAGCTTGGGAAAGTAGTACTTTGAGGATTAAAATGAGACAGCCTATGTAACTTGTAAAGATATACTAAGTAAAAATGCACACTGCAGAGACATATTCTGGCAATCTCCTTCCCTGGAGAGCTGATTTCCTGCCTCCAAGCTCTTTGCTCTGTGGACTTTCAAAGCACAGCAAGTCAACCAATCTTAACTGGCTGCTTAGTTGGTGTAGATTTTGCTTAGGTATTAACTCTCTCAAACACTAACTTGATTTTTTAGTGGATAAAGGGTCCTTAATATTCAAATTCGAGTCTTCTTTTTATAACTAAACTCCATTTATAAACTCTCCAAATCCTTGTATTCATTCCCCATGGAATAAATGTTTTGGAGGGACTTTTGCTTAGACCAGTGATTCTTAAACTCTAGGCTGCATCAGAATCACCTGGAAGGATTGCCGGTGTACAGATTACTGGACATTGCCCTCTGAATTTATTATTCATTAGCTCTGGTAGGGCCCCAGAATTTGCATTTCTTGGGTGATAGGAATAGGGGAACATATCTTGAGAATGCTTGGCTTAGACTATTTCTGGGATGCTTAAAGAAAACATAAAGTGAAATCCAAGAGAGCAACTAGGTCTGTTGTTGTTGTTGTTTTTTTGGCATCGGGGATCGAACTTGGGACCTTGTGCTTGTGAGGCAGGCATCGAAACCACTGAGCTAAATCCCCCGCCCAGAGAGCAACTAGGTTTGTTTAAAAAAAATGCTAGCACCTGACATTCTTGTGAATAGCTACTTTTATAGGACAACCTCAATTCTGAAAAGAGGTACTTAAAAAAGGAATATACCTGCTGGTTCTGTAGTGTATTCAACCGAGAATCAAGTTTCTTTTTCTCAATACATAAATCATTCATCTGATGAAGTTTTTTGGTGTGTTCTTTTGTCTTCATCATTAGTTCCCACCGTGCTTGGTCAATCTTTTGCTACCAGGCCAGGGAGATATAAAATAGATTAAGTAAATAGGAGAGGAAATAGAGACAAATGAGTATCCAGATTTGATGAACATCAGGAAAATAAAGCAACATGCATACATAAAAACATACTCAGAAGCCAATATGAAAATGTAACCAGAAGCAACTGGTTCTGATTTGATTAAAGATAAGAATGTAAGTATGCTCAAGGATAAAAGCAGGCAAAAACTAAGATGCATATAGATATCACCCTATTGCTGAGGAATGATACCCATTACTTAAAAGGAAAGATGATTAATTTAAGCAGCAAATTGCCATGTGCTCTTTTCCCAGTCTTGGCCTCACAGTGGATGATCTGAATGAACACATATTGGCATAATGGCTTTCTTTTGCTCTCTTATTGCTCCAGCAAGTTATTTTAGATTGTACATATCACTGGAACAATATGTAGACATTAAGCCTTCTAAAACCCTACCAGCCACATAGTCTATCCATGTTATAAAACTTATGACTTAGGCATGTTTTATGATTACCAAATTGAAACAGCAGGCAGAAGCTATAGGATACTACGATTAGGTTCATCAGAAGATAGCAGTTTCATTTCTTTTTCTTTTTTCTTTTTTTTTGGTACTGGGGATCGAACTTGGGTCCTTGCGGCTGCGCAGCAGGCGGCAAAACCACTGAGCTAAATCCCCAGCCCAGCAGTTTCATTTCTAACACAGAGCATCAATGTAGGCCTCAAAGTAGAATCTCTCCATGATCTTTCATGCCATTTTACAACATATTTACATTCACCCTGTACCCCCAAACCCAGTGCAGATCCTTTTAGTTCCAGATATATCCCTTCAACTGGTCAGTAAGGGAGCAGAAATAGACTTAGGACCCTGGGGCACCAGATAGGGCTCCCAGACATCTGCAGCTGTACAGATGCTTCATAGGAACCACTTATGGTGTCCCAGGATTTCTTGCCTTCCCCCAGATTTAACCAGGGAGACTTTGTGGCCCCTCCTCCTTACCTCCCACATCTTCATTTCCTTTGCATTCATTAGCTCCTTTTGAAGTTTTTTGATCTTCAGTTCTTCCAGTGTTGTGTTAACAGAAAGTGTCTGAAGAGCTTCTAGATCTATTACTCGGCCAAACTTGCTGACCATTAGTTGACGGACTGTTTGTTCCATTTCTAAAAGAACACAGTCATTGTTTCAGGCTGTTCAGTGGCTCCCATTGTTATTAAATGGACATCAAAAGTAATAAATTTCTAAGTAACAGCTTCTGCAAGATGATAAAATTTTTCTTTTTTTTTTTTTTTTGGTACCAAGGATCAAATTCAGGTCCTTGTGCTTGCGAGGCAGGCTGTGGAACCAGTGAGCTAAATCCCCAGCCCTGGTAAAATGTTTTGTTACCAGTTGACTTTTCTTCTGTGGCTTTTTGCTTCTTGCGTTCCTTACATACAATGCCCATTCCTATATTGTCTTTCATCTTCAAAATCCTGTGTAAAATTGACTTATTTTCCCCAAGCGGCTTATACACTCTAATCTGCCCCTTCTCAGACTGTTAACAGGCTCCAACTAAATTATGAATTTTGCTATTATTGATTTCTACAGCAGCTATCATTAAAAATAGAGCAAACACTTAATAGCATCTTCCATTTTACTCCAAGTAAAAATTAAAGTCCTTGTGGTGGCTCATGGGGTCTGCCTCAGCCTGCCCTGCCATGCCTCTGACATTCTTTCCTACACCTCTCTTCATCTGCTCTACCGCTAATCTTAGGAATAAATGTTAAATGAAGGAGTATGTATGTATCAAACAGCTACCTATGGCATAATATTTTTAGAAACTTCTAGAGGAACATATTTTTTAGGATCTCATCTTGTGAATGGATTAGTTCACTGATGGGTTCCTAAGTGGATGGACTATTGGGAGGTGGTGAAAACTGTAGAAAAGTGGGTATAGTTGGAGGAAGCTCACTGGGGAATGTGCCTAGGAAGGGCATATCTTTTTCCCACCCCTTCCTCTCCCTTTATCTCTGCTTCCTGGCTGCCAGGAGGTGAGCACCCGCTTCCTCCACCATATGGTTCTGCTGTCATGATGTTCTCCCTGAACTTAGGCCCAAAGTGATGGGCCAAAACCTCCAAAATCATGAGCAAAAATACATCTTTCATCCTTTTCTCAGATATTTTGTCACAGTAACTGTTTGTCACAGTGATTAACACAGCAGTTATCTCCACATGAGGACAGAGAACGGGCTAGAGTCTGCACCTGCCCACAGGCAGAGGCCACACTGTGAATAATATTGTTACTGAGTTCAGCGGTGGGTTCACAGGATTTATTTTGGTATAATATTTGATAACTTACACACATATGTTCCATATACCAAAATTACAAAAAGCATTTTTTTGAGACTGGATCTCACTATATAGTTCAAGCTAGCCTTGAACTGACTACGTAGTCCAGGCTGGCCTCAAACTTGCAGCAATCTTCCTGCCTCAGCCTTCCAAATGCTGGGATTACAGGCATGCACCACCACACTCAGAGCAACAAACATTTAAACAGCTAATTATTTTTACACTATACATCTTACCCTAGCCACCTTAATTGCAGGTAGATTAGAAACACAATATGAAGAACACTACTAATAGGGGAAACTACAGGAAAATATCTTTTCTTCTTAATTAAAAATTATATATATTTATCATGTATATAATTGTTCTGAAATATGTTTACATGTGGAATGACTAAATTGAGGTAATTCGCATTAGAATTATCTCATATACTTATTTATTTACTTATTTTAACTTACTTTTGGTGGTCAGAACACTTATTATCTATTCTCTCGGCAATTTTCAAACACATTACTATGAACTATAGGCACTAAGTTGCACAATAACACTCTTGAACCGGTTCCTCTTTCCTAATTAAAATTGTATACCCTTAAGCAACACTGGCCAAACATCTCATTCTATCTCATAGCCCCTGCTAACCACCAAATTCTACTCTCTTTCCTATGAGCTCAACACTCCCCAGATGAGTGAGATTATGAGCTGTCTTTCTATGCCTGGTTTATTTTGCTTGACACAATATCCTTCAGGTTCATCCATGTTGTTACAAATGATAGGATTTCTTTTTTAAAAGCTAAATAGTATCCCATTGGGCATATGTACCACATTTGCTTTATCCATTTATCTGCTGATGGATATTTAGGTTGATGCTATATCTTGTCTATTCTGAGTATGCCATGAACATGAACATGCCATGGCATGAACATGGCATAACATGGGAGTATGGGAATTTCAACATACTGATTTCACTTCTTTACGATATATACCTAGAAGAATGATTGCCTCATTAAAAATATCTTTATAACCTCAAACTAGAAGAGGATTTCTCAAATAAGAAATACACAATGCACAAACCAGAAGTAGACTGGTAAAATTTACCATATTAAGATTTAAACCATATATATCCCCCAAAATACACCAAAGTAAAAAGGCCTGCCATAAACTAGAAAAGATTTGAAGTACAATAGACAAAAACTGTATTAAGAGCTCCCTAAAATCAATAAAAAAACAGAAATTAGAAATAAAACATGGGTAAAGATACAGAACAGTGGGCAAGTTGCAGAAAAGGAAATAAATAAATGTATGTAAAAAGGTTTAACCTCTTCAACAATCAAGGAAATGTGAATAAAAATCACATTGAAATATAATTTAATATCCACCAGGCTGGGATTAGAGCCTGATAGTATAAATGTTAATGAAAATCTGGAACCTAGCCAATTCTCACATTCTGCCAGGAGAAGGATAAACTGCTTCCATCACTGTGGGGGGCACTTGGCAACATCTTATGGAGTGGGAAATGCACAAATGCCCCTATGACCCGGAGACCCCAATATTAGAGACTGACCTTCTCAGACATGCACATAAGGAGATGTGTATAAGGTTTACTGTAACATTGTCTATAATAAGGAAAAATTAGAAATACCTAAATGTTCATCAATAGGAGACTGACAAAGTAAATCTTTTTATGTTGGAATATAAATAACTCAAAATAACTCTAAAAATGGGTTAAATGAAGTGAATCACATGGTAGGAATGTCATCAGAGTTAGAAACATGCAACAAACACTGTGTGAGAATACATACATACATGTGGGTACATATCTACAGATCTGGTGGTCAACCCTGGGGAAGAATCAGCAAATAGTATTAGAAAGAGAAGGGGCTTCATTTGTAGGTATCTTCAATGATTTATTTCTTAAGTGTGGTAGTGCATACATGATTATTATATTATTCTAAATTTTATCATAGGTTTATTTGCTATTTCTACTTCTTAGTCTGAGAAATGTTTGTTCATTTCAAATGTTCAGGCTGGGGATTTAGCTCAGTGGTTCTGCCACCTGCCCCACAAGCACAAGGACCCAAGTTCAATCCCCAGTACCAAAAAAACCAAAAAACAAATGTTCAACATCACTGGTCATTCGAGAGATACAAATGAAAACAACGCTGAGATTCTACCTCACCCCAGAAAGGATGGCTGCTATCAGGAAATCAACCAATAACAAATGCTGGCGGGGCTGTGGGGAAAGAGAAACCCTGCTCCACTGCTGGTGGGAGTGTAGACTGGTGCAAGCACTGTGGAAATCAGTATGGAGATACCTCAAAGAACTAGGACTGGAAGTCCCATTTGACCCAGCTATTCCCCTGCTGGGTATCTTCCCCAAAGAAATAAAAGAATCATACCACAGTGATATATGTGCACCCATGTTCACAGCAGCACAGTTTGTCATAGCTAAAACTTGGAAACAGCCTAAATGCCCATCAGCTGGAGACTGGATAAAGAAAATGTGTTTTTTTATAAAATGGAGTACTACTCAGCCATAAAAAATGAGAAATTAGAGACATTTATAGCTAAATGGATGCACATTGAGGCAATACTCTTAAGTGAAATAGGACACACATGTGTAAATACCAAATAGTTTCTCTAGTGCAAGAAACTGAAAGTGTAAATAAGGACTAAAAGGTATAATAGATAATGTGAAATAGGAAGAAAAGGGGCAAAGGGGGAGGGGAAGGGGGAGGGGGAGGGGAAAGAAAAGAAGGGAATGCAATTAATATGAGAAAATTAAACAAATGAAACAAAGTCTTTATAAATAGGGAGGGATGGAGGGGTTGAAGGGAGGGCAGGGAATGGGGAAAAAATGAAAACCAAGAGAGATTATGTCAAGGTGCAAATTTCCAACGATGAATGTCATTATATTGTATACCTAAAATGTACCAATAAAATTAATTTTAAAAAAAGAAAAAAAATAAATGTTATCACATACAAAGAGAAACAGATTTTGTGATAAAGGATTTCTCTTTTTATGGTGGCAGGAGAGCTGGTAAATAGGAAGATGGGAAAATGTTTTTGTTTTCTCTTTTAGTGGTTCTGATTCTGCAATCACTGTTTTAAAAGTTGGAGATCATCACTTGATAGTTCCCTCTTGTGCCAACAAGTATTACTGGAAAACCCACGAGCTTCCTGTAATGGTCCCCCCACAGCCTCATGAGCTCATAGGTGGGACTTCTGGGGGCAACTGGATCATGGGGGCATGATACTCTTCAATGGATTAGCCCACTGATGAGTTTATAGCTAAATGTGATGTTGAGAGATGAAGCCTGGTCAAAGGAGGAGGGTCTCTGGGGGTGTGGCCTAGAAGGTTATATCTCCCCTCTTCCTCCTGTCTCTCTCTCTTTATGCTTCCTGTTGCCATGTCATGAGCTGTTTCTCTTCTGCCATGCTGCCCTACCTTGGAGCCAGCTGACTACAGACTGATACCTAGTCTATAAGCTGTGAGCCCAAATAAATCTTTTTTCCTTAGAGGTATGGGCATCAGGTATTGTATTTTAAGTTATTAATATACTTAGATACTCACTCTCTATGTTTTTTGCCATCTCCCTCTTTTCTCGGATGAGCATTTTACGCCTCTCCCAGCATTCTTTGTTAAGTTTTTGCTGACTGGTATTTTCTTCCTGGAGCTGTACAATTCGTTCTTGCAGCCGTCCCAAGGAGTGGTTGGAGAAGACCAAAGTACCAGAAAGATCACTAGGTATTTCCCCAAATACCATATACTCTATCTAAAAAACACAGAGGAAGAAAGGAGAGGGAAAAGGGAAGTAAAAAGAATTGAGATGTGCTAAGTACATATACCAGCTCCCCACAATGAATGTAACCATCATGTACTGCAAACAGGTATTAATAAAAAATCAAAATAAACAAAGACACAAACTAAATGTGAGCTAAGAGAAAGCAGGAGAGGAATACTTCTTTCTTGTCCTTGGTTTACTTTCTTGCCTTTGGGCTTCTCTCTCTCACCACTGAATGACAATGACCAGATAAACAGAAAATTACAGATTGCAAGCCACATTATGTCTCTCTGGAGACAGCAAACCTTCCCACACAGATGGAACCAATATTTCAGGGTTGGCAGTGTAGGCAAACTGCTATGTAGAGCTTACCTAGTTTGGGTCTGGTTATATAAAAAGTATATAAGGATGATCTTGTTCTTTTATTTGTTTGTTTTTGTTTTGTAGAATAAAGTTTCTTATCCTGAGCCTTTTTTTTTCACTGATATGTATTTCCATTATTTTATATAAGTTGTAACTCAAGTCAACAGTGGAAAATGAAGAGAAGGAATAAAGAGAAAATATTTTCTTTTTGTCTTGTCATTAGTTCATGTTTAATTAAAGATGGTAGAGTGACATGTGTGTAAGATGCCACATCTCAATCTCCAGGCCGTTTCATTCTTAAATCATTTCTCCAGACCTGAAATGACCCAACTTTTAAAGTGGTAATGAGTCCCAGGGAAATACGCACACTTTGATGTTCTGCTTTAGTAACAATCTGTGTGTGTTGTGTTTTTTTTGGTACCGGGGATCGAACTCGGGACCTTGCACTTGTGAGGCAGGCGCCGCAACCACTGAGCTAAATCCCCGGCCCTTTAGTAACAATCTGATACTGGATAAGAAAAGTTAGGGTGTCATCCTACGTGCAGAATCCTCCGCCAAGGTGCTTCTCCCCACTGATGACCCGTGAAGCTCTCTCTGGGAAAGTCTGGGAATGATGCCTCTCTGCTCAGACTGGTTGGGATGAGCGCTCAGATCTCACCTGGTGGAGCTTGAATGGAAGCACAACCAGCACCTCATTCAGCTGCTGCTGCTTCTCTCGCTGATAAGCCTCCAGGGCCTCCTCTGCTGTCTTCAAATTCATTGCCACAACTTTTACCTGTAGAAAGCCCCGTATGAGCGATGCTGACAAGACCCAATGAACCACACCGAAAGTGGGAAGTGAGGGTGTCTTAGGAGGGAGTACAGCATGAGCAGGATGTGCTTTGTTGGACTGAGGTGGAATGTGTATTATTTTCTTCCTGCCAAGTTAGGACCCACATCACTTTTTCAATCATTCCTATGCCCCCAAAGTTTTAAGATTTTGCACATAAAAGCTCAGAAGATGTGTCCTCATCTCCTTTTTTATTTTCTGCATGAGAAGCACCCCTCAGCATGGGATGTCTTTGTCAGAGTGATGAGAATCTTGTTTGGCCATAATGACCTCATTAAATAAGGAGGGAAATCCCTTTAAAGGAGTATTTCTTTTCTTTTTGGGGGGGGTACCAGGGATCAAACTCAGGAACTTGCACTTGCAAGGCAGGTGCGGTGCCACTGAGCTACATCCTCGGCCCATAAAGGAGTATTTCTAAAGCATGTTCTTCACCTCCTAAAAAATATGAAAGGTTTCCATAACATTGACTGTTTGTAGGAGGAAATAAAGTTTAAAAATATTTCTGAGTATAAATCAAGTTGGATGTTGTTACTCTACACAAGAGTAGCTATGGGGGGAAATGAACAGAAAAGGCAGAAAGTAGTCAATATTACACCAGAAATTTAGCTTAGTGATTGACAGTATGCAATGTGTGCATCCCTCAGAGTGTCAGCAAAATGATTTTGGGGGGTACAGAGAGAAAATATCAGAATTTCTATTTATTTTTACCTCATTCTTGTGAATGTTTCATAGTATACTAAGATATACTAAAACATTTCCTAAACACAATTTAAAATATATATCATTTATTATGGAGTATGCACTGTAATTTTTTTGCTTATGTAATTAAAAAGTTTAGAGACCAATGATTAAGATAAAGAATCATTAATTTGTCTGATGATCAAAGAGCAATGACCTGTACCACTATTCATAACATTTGAAATATTCCTTCTCTGACAGTCCTAATAATGTCATTGTTATGAATTGGCTGGGAGGGTGTGTAGCATGTTGGGAGAAGACAAGCAAGTAGGCAGACAACCATACTTTTTTAGACAATGTATCATATTCCTTTTTGAGGTTATCGACAATTTTCTTTTCTTCAATCAAGGCCTCCTCTATGTCCAGCCTTTTCTCTCGAAGTTGAAGGGCTCGTTCAAAAAGACCCACATCACAGCCTGAAACGAGAGTAAAAATTAAAAAGTAGCCCCATTTGTTAGGGAATGTGGTAGTTCTAGCAGGGTGGAGTCTGAGCTTCAGAATTAATAATGTCTATTCACAGATCCACTGCACTTACGGCCCTGTTACTCCAGGCAGAAACTGTGCTAGGCACTTTAGGTACATGCTCTCATTCAAGGCTAGAGGCTACAAGATAGTAACTATTGTCCTTATTCTATAGGTGAATACCTAAAATCTCAGAGGTGACATAACTGATACACGATAGCATGCATGATAGCATGTCTTCAGGTGCATTACCTTTCAATGCTTTTCCACTCTACCACACTAACACCCATATTAACTAACCAAGTAATAGATAAAGAATGTAAAAACACAATGCTAAGATGGAAATTAGAAACCTTAATTCTAGCCCTAGTTCTACAACCATCCCACTGTGCGGTGTTTTACAAGCCATTTAATTTTGCTGTAAAGTAAGGAGTTGCATCACAAAGTTTTCGTGCTCTCTTCTACTCATAAATATTATCATTAGACACTTGTTTTCAAAGTTAAAACAAGATTTAAACTTTACTTGAAATTAAACTTTTATATTTTGATTAAAACGTTATTTTAATTGTCTAGGAAATCAAATTACAGACCAAAGCAAACTGGTTTTCTCCAGTGAACCATTTACACTTGAGACTATAAGGATGTTTGTCTAGCTGCTCTAGAGTGGTTTCACCGTGGTGAAAATATAAACTGCCAACCATTTCCAGTGAAATGGAAATTTGTAGCACAAATTTCTCACAAAGCAAATTTGAAATATAAAATGAGTGGTTTTTTGGGCCGGGGATTCAGCTCAGTGGTTCCGCCACCTGCCTCGAAAGCACAAGGTCCCGAGTTCGATCCCTGGTGCCAAAAAAAAAAAAATTACGTGGTTTTTCAAAAAAGGAAAGTATTGTTTAAAAATCTATATAAGTTGTCATCCCATGTGTCTCCAGAAAATGAAATTTGCTATATAATTTATAGTAACTCTGAATCAATTTTGTGTGCAGATTATTAATTTATTATTTATATAAGGTTTTTTGAGGGAACATACATTAAATCAGCCAGAGAGCCTCCCACAGAATAATTAGACTCTTCTTCATATATTTGATGCCACCCTTTCCTTAAATTTTATTGTCAGAGAATTGTGAATTTAAAAAGGAACTTTCTTAATATTGTCAATCCCTGGTCACACTTCACAAAGAACACATGGTTTTATCCAAACACACCTATGGGGCAGATAGAATCATCCAAAACCTCAGCTTCAGATCCAAATTCGTCTTCATCATCCTCCAGGCTGGATTCATCTTCATTTGATTCCTCACTTTCCTCATCTTCATCTAAGGAGAGAGAACTCCGTTAGCAGAGGATCTCCTCTACTAAATTAAGTACTAGATTTTTAAGGTATTTTTCAATGAGTCAGACAGCAAGAAAATAACAAAAACAAAAAGCAGATTATTCACTATTTTTAGGAGAGTATAAAATTGTTAAGGACACAGAGGTCACAAACTCAGATGCCTGCAGAAGGTCCTGTGGTTATTATTAATGCATCAAGTCAAAAATATTAGCACCCAGTTACCAGGCTACCATGCTGCAGCCTACCAACCACACACTTGGCAAAATGGGCCCACAACTCCTAAGTCACTAAATTCTCTAAAAACAGGATTTTCATAACTTACCTAAACTGAACTTACACTATTTATAGTTTTTACCTAATTCATCTATTGTGAATATTTGTGTTTTGCTGCAAAAATATTATTTGACTTAGAGATCCTATACCAGAGAGGTGTTATGTTGATAGATACTCTCTCCTTTCACCAAACTTGAGACAGCCTTCTTTGAGTCCTCTTTCTGACTAGCTCCCAACCTTTGGTTCTGTCCTTAACCCACCTTGTCCACCTGTAGAAGAATTCTGCTAAATTTTCTTAGTGAAAATCCTACACCCTTGATATTGGATCCATTTCCTCATATACCCAGCCTCACAGTGGCGCCTTGCCTGCCTGGCAAGTGCGAGGTCCTGAGTTTAATGCCTAGTATTGAAAAAAAAATTATCCTACTTGTTAATAATTTTTGCTCCAGTGATGCCACCCTGCTCCTAAGCTATAAATCTCTACCTGCCCTGTATTCAGAGTTGAGCTCCGTCTCTTTCTCCAAGTACAAAACCCTATTGTAGTAACTCCCTCTGCATAAAGTCTGCCTTAACATTCTTTAAAAAGCATATTTTTATTACAATGTTATATATATTTTTTTATATAATATAAAAATGTCTACATACTAAAGCAATCTATTCACAAGGGTACTGTGCCAAGGCATTGTAGACCTTTCTACCTTGCCCCATTTTCTTTTAAAACACTTTAAGGACATCTATGAACCACATATCATCAATCTGCAATTCCTGTTTCATGGAACTCCAAATTAGAGATAAGAGATGAACCTCTTATTTTCCGGATTTCAGTTTAAGGTCTCTCTTAATGTTACTTTAAGTGATCTGTGACACCAAATAAAATGATTCGGAAAAGTTTCAAAATTAATTCTAAAATTTTTTACATAGACTTCTGCTTTCTGAAAAGAAAGTAGACAGGCCGGGGATTTAGCTCAGTGGTTCCACTGCTTGCCTTGCAAGCACAAGGACCTGAGTTTGATCCCCGGTACCTAAAAAAAAAAAAAAGAAAGAAAGTAGACTTACTATTGTCTATTTCTCTCTAAATACAGCTAAATACTATGTGTAAAATATACATAAGATTTTGAAAGATGGAGAGAAGCAAGCAAACGAAGAGTGCATCTGAGAACCTGAAAAAAAACACAAAACTGTAGTGTTTTCATTGGGTCTTCTTTTTGCTTTATCTATATCAGACTTAGGAGTGAATAAGTTGGCAAGTTAGTATACCATCAGGTGCAGGTACAGAAAGGTCCAACAAAAGTTTACTCTCTAGTCAAAGAATAAGGGGAAGCTCAGAAAGATAAAACTTTTAGACCTTATTCACTTATTCCAACAAAACACTACAGTAAAATGTGCTCCTATGTCTACCCACATCACCAAAAGGTGAGTGAGAAGGACTAGACATCCACACTCACAGGGCTGTAATGAGGTACTCCAACACTTTTCACTTTTTTAATATGAAACTAGGCTTCAATTGAAAGTCGGCTGGGGATTTAGCTCAGTGGTGCTGCCGCCTGCCTTGCAAGCGCAATATCCTGAGTTCAATCCTCAATACCCAAAAAAAAAAGAAAGTCATTTGTCACTACAAAAACTGGGAAGATCTTCAACTAAATGGAAAAAGACAACCAAAAGATTTCAACAAAAGGTGATAGATGTTAGAATTATCTGATAAACTAAAGCAGCCATGATAAAAATACTTTGGTGAGCAATTAAAAATACACTTGAAAGAAATAAAAAATACAAAGAAAGCTTCAGAAAATATAAAGGACTAATGGGAAATTTTAGAAGTAAAAAATATAATCCTATTAACACACATACACACACACACACACACACACACTTCACATAAAGACCCTAAAGGTTTATATCCCCTCCTTTTTAAACCTCAAAGTGCCTTTGCATTGCCTCTGTTGAAGTAGGGGGGGAAAGCAACAACATATAGGAACCTTAGTTACTTCTTTTTTTCAATATTAATGACAGGGAATAGAATAAAATGTATAAATAGAATACAAACCAGCATCTCCTTCAACCTCCCTTTTCTTTGCTCGCTTAATCTTCTTCTTTAGGACTTTCATGAGGAAGTTTGCAAATTTATTATTCTCTCCAAGGGCTGTTTGGAAACCAGCATAAAGAGCTTTTTCTTGCTCTTGGAGCTTGGTGATTTCATTCTTTTTCTCTTCCATCTCCTTAAGAGTGTCATTTATTTTCCACTAAATGAACAAAATCAAAAACAAATGATAAATAAATGTTTCTAATAAACCAGGTTCACAGGGCAATGTGTTTTACAGTGCAATCTTACAGTCTACAAACTTTTTTAAAAAGCTTCTTAGTAGAAGTCTACATTTCTACTTTTGCAGAGACAGCCATTTATTTCATTAAAATTTTATTCTTGTTTTGTAAAAATCCATTAAGTTCATAATCAGAAAGATCAGTTTTCTAATATTTAGCTTTCTTTAAAAAATCTAAATTAAATTGGAATTTTTACTTATATCTGGATGTCAGTTAAATATTTTTGCATGTCTCAAAAACAAAGATTTTTGTGTTGCAATATGATATGCAAAACAAAAATGTACATTATCTCTACTGAAGCTGATGTACCTAAAATTTGATCTTACTTTTCAGAATATCTACTTAACAAATCCTTTCTCTAAAGAAATTATAATTTGGTTCTTTAAAAATATATTTTATATATATATATATATATATACACAATCAAGCTGTTTCCTATGTTATTCAATTATCTATTACACTAAAAATAGCTATCATAGTTAAGATAGTCACCAGTTTCTTTCCCAGTTATGTTCATAAAGATAACAATCAAAACTCAAGTTTTTGCTGATGGCAAAAATACAGATTTTTGAAATCTATAGATAAACTAAATATAAGGTTCATTATTGAAAATTTCATTCTCTTACCTTACACAACATTAAATCAAATTCACTAAAAAATCAGTCATTTTATTCTGACCAAAGTTGCTAAAGACAGAGGCCAAACAGAAATAATGGGAAAGAGGAGAGAGAGAAGACAAGAAAGAGATGAGGGCTAGCATAAGAGGGGAAATTTAAGAAGAGAAGAAAGGGAAAAAGAGTCAAGTTCTCTCTATAACAAAGGGAAGAACCAGAGAGGGTTCTCCTGCCCGCTGTTACTTGCATGTCCTGCTCTTCTTTGTCTAATGAATTAACACGCTCTTGAAGTATGTTTTCCTGTTTTTCAAAATTCTTGAGAAGAAGAATTTCTTGAAATAAAGTGACATGGTGTAGGTCAGATAATTTCATCTGAGTATCTAGTTTTAGTTTCTGATGTCTCAGGAGACGGAGTTCTGCATCAAAAGTGACCATCAGTTCTTTGATCTGAGTAGAAAATGCATTTGAGAATATATTAAAAGCTAAAAGGAATTATAAATGAAAAATTTAAAACTACTGAACATTAGGGGCCAGGGATTTAGCTCAGTGGTTTCGCCACCTGTTGCGCAAGCGCAAGGACCCGAGTTCGATCCCCAGTACCAAAAAAAAAAAAACCCAACTACTGAACATTACTATTTTGTCTAAAATTATTTTTTCATTATGCCTTAATTATGGGTAGAGAATTATATGTATGTGGTCATATAATCAATTCACTAATATGTATGTGGTCATATAATTAATTCACTAATAGCATTTGCATAAATCATTAAATCATTAAATGGACTATATAGCCCTTTGAGCTATTTCCTTACTCCAGATTAAGATATTAGTCAAGAGGTCCTTCTTGCTGTAATGTATTGATGAAAAACTCTTTGTGGGAAGTGTTTATATCTGTCTCCTCTTTACATTCCTTGAATCACCACTGCTTGAGTTTCTTATAATAAGCCCAAATATTTATTCAGAAAAAAAATTTCAAGCCAACAGAGTGGTAAGACTTTTAAATAGATAAGTATAATCATGGAGCTACAGAAACTGTTTGATCTTCTTATCTTACTGAGGAAGAAATTGAGGCCAAAGGTGATTTTCTTATCAAAGCTTCTTTATTCAGAGATGAGATAAGAACCTAAGTATTCTACATCCTTGCCTGGACCCCATCCCACCCTGGACCAAGTACATTTAAGTCCTCTGCTTTTCTCTAACTTAAGCACAGATCCTCCCCACCTCTTCTCAAAGCACAAGAAGACATCAAAAGACACCCTCAAGGGCTGATCTGGAGGAAGAGGCAAAGCACTCTCTAGTTTTCACTGGGTTGTATTTTACACATTATGGAGAAACCCAACTGTCAAGAGCCTGTCACAAGTGAGGTTCTAGATTCATGGTTGAGGAAAAGGAAAACAATCGGTGGTTTGGGGACAGTGAAGTTACGGGAAAATTTGAGAGAGGCTAAAAAAATAAAAAGAAGAAAAACTAAACTTTTAAGTAAGTGTGGCTGTAAATTTTGCATTAGGGTTCCTCTCTAGTGCTTGTTCAATAAATATATATTATTCCTAAATGTCTTTGGAGGAAGTGCCATACTTTCTTCATCACAACACTATTCTGAAACAGGACAATATAGGTCTTCACGTTTATAAGGGCTGCATTTATTTCATTTTCATTAACCCCTGATAGCCTACACGCTTTGCGAGGATCGAGAATGTGGTTTTCTTGAATACTGCCATATCCCTACTATCTAGCTAGCATTGGCCCTGTACATAAAGTATCCCATAAGTATTTGTTACATTCATAAAATAGTTATAATTAAATCAAAACTTATGTCTGACTATCTATTACATATCTACTATTGTCCTAGATGTGGGGGGAATCAGAACATGAACATTGGACCCCTGAAATTTGCAGGGCTTACATTCCTAGGGTACCCATGAACTGTAAAAAACCACAATTTTCAGATATGGTCAGAAAAATGCCTATAAATACCTATTTAAATACTAATTATGCTATGTCTCCCACAGTTATGTAATTTAATTTAATAAAACACTATATATAGTACTGTAATAACTCAATTTAATAAAAAATACTGTACAGTAAAATATACAGGTAGTTCAATCTTCTGAAGTGTTTTAAAACTCTTCCAGCCCTTAGGTTCATTGCCAGAAGCCTTAAAAGGTGCAGGATATTTTTGTGGCATCTTAGGGATCTTAGGGCTTTAAGAACAAAACCAAGAACAGTAGAGATAGCTACATACAGCAAAGCAACCTGTTATGATGCAGGAAAACTGGTTCATCTGCTGGTGATGGGTTACAGGGCAGCAGCTAATCAGTGGCAAAGAGAACAGAATAACATTCTCAGATTGGCTACTTGCAAACCTCCCACCAAAAAAAAAGAACTGTGGAGGATATTTGTGGTTTCTGCAAAACTGTGAGGGTTTCCTGGAACAATTATTAGTTAGGTCCTAAGGAAAAATCTTTGAAGGACTGAGGCCAGAAACTCTGACCCACAACTTTGCAAAGGTATGTTGTATATATGACCCTTTTCTAGAGAACTATATGATCTAATTGCAAGATAAAACAAATCTGACACATGAAGAAAAACAAGTTTAAAATACAAGGTGTTGATTATGGGTACTGTTGGAGTTTAGAAATGAGGACAGAGTATGGTATGTGAGCATAAAAGGCTGGGAGGGGTGTGGAACTAGGCTGTGCTTTGAATGACAGCTCAACCCTGAGAAGAAATCATTGCAGGTAGAGGAGATAGCAAAGGTAAAAGCAAAGATGTGAAAAGGGAAAGCAGAGGAGGAAATAGAATGGATGAAGAATGGAGGAAATAATGGATGAAGAATAAGGTTGAGAAACAACAGGGAGCACTACCCCAGGCTGGAGATGAAAAGTCACGGAGCCAGGGGCTGGCAGCAGGGAGATATCTATCCAAGAAAGGTTCTTTTCCTTTCATATTTAAAGCATTTCCTACACATCTGTTCCCAGTCTAATCTTGACTTTCCTAAAAATAACAGTGCTTGCCATTCCTGCTCCAGAACAATCTCAAACCCAGCCATCACTCTCACGACTAGAGCAAATCACATCAGAGGAAGAGGATGGTCTGAAAAGCAGAGGGCTCTCCACTGTGCTGAGACAGTTGTAATTATTTGTCATTTATCATCTGAAGCTGGTCTTCAGCCTCCCTTTACCATAATTCCACTTAGATGCCAGATAACTGAAACATGGGTTTGCCCTTTATTATTAGCTTTCCAAAAAGAAAAAGTTACAGTGCTCCAAAGTTCTGGGCAGGGCACAAAGAGTTTTAGAAGGCCAAGGATGGAGAGGAAGCCAAGCCATTAGTGAGAGGTAAGATGATTCAGAGAACATTAATCAGAGAAATCTGAAATAAATTTTAAACTATATCTAATTTTTAACTGTTCTCCTTTTTCTTTTTTCAGCTTTAAGTAAGGACAGGTTTGTTTCTTACCCTGTTGGTCAAATACTGTTGCATATACAAGTGTTTAACCTCATCCCTCTTCATAATCTCTAGCTCCACATCAGTTGGCTCTGCTTTTTCAAATTCAATTTGAAGATCTGAACTGAATATTGATGCTCCAGAAAACCTAACTGATGAATCTCGCGTGGTCAAATCACTATCTTTTCCACTTGAGACTCCAGACCCCATATGTTCCACTTGGCTGGGCTTTTCAATCAGACTTTTCACCTTCTGTTCCTTAAACTTTATGAGGGTCTCCTCATCATACTGAAATCTCTTTTCTGGAACTTCTTCTGGGTGTATCTGAGGGATTTGAGGAATGGGGATATGCTTGGATATGTGAAGGGTCGCCTGAATGTTCTTCACTTCTTGTACCAGGCACTGTATTTCTTCAACAACAGCCACTTTAAGGTCTCGAAGAGAAAAGATGCACTTGTTCATGTGGACTTTCTTTGTATAGACCTGGAAAAAAATACAAGAAAGGAAGTAAAATGACAACTTTTTCACTAATGACAATTTGTTTCACAAAGGCTATCATTTGCTCTTATTCCTTGATTGGCAGGCCTAGTAAAAATCTAAGATGAAAATGTATCTGATCATCTCTGTTCAGCACTAAATTACTCACTAGCTTTTAGATTTCCGATTTATTATGGGAGGACAGCCTGGATCTCTGGTATCTGTTTGCTTCTCATAATTTGTTCCCTTCATCTGGCTTGTAGGGCTGAGTTCTCTTGAGTCCTTTCTAGAGCTTTATGTTCAGCTGGGTATAGTATGTTCTACAATATTTCATGCTCCCATTTTAATTAAGTATATTTCAGTGTAATGCAGTTAAGTTCATTCAAGACACCACATCTGCCCATCTTCTCTGGCAAGACTAGAAATTTTTAGGTTGGGTGGGCTGGGGGATATGGCTCAGTGGTACAGTGTTTGCTTAGGATGTATGAGGTCCTGGGTTTGACCCAAGTACCACAGAAAGAAGGAAAGAGAAAGAAAGGTAAGAGAGAGAGGAAGTTAGTTAGTTAGTTCAGGTTGGATAACTAATAAGTTGTGGTCACGTGAAATCTAGAAACCGAGATATAAACACATAGCTATCTAGTTAACAAGTTTAAATAGAACACGTTATGGTTTGGGTTTAGATGTCCCCCAAAGCCTTATGGGGTCATAGGTGGCTGAATCTAGAGTGTATGATGCTGGGATTAAGGGCGTGTGATTACTAAACCAGTACCCTGATTGGTTTGGCACCATCCTAATCCTGGTAGTCTAGATAAGATAAAAGAGGGAGAAAGATGCTGTTAAGGTCCTTTGTTGCTTTGCCACCTTCTGGGCACAATGAACTGTTTCTCCTCTGCCAAGCCACTCTGCCTTGGAGCCAGCCGATTGTGGACTGAAACCTCTGTGAACTGTGAGCCAAATAAACTTTTCCTCCTTTAACTTTGGGTGTCAGGTATTTTGTCTCAGCAATGAGAAAAGTAACTAAGACAGCATATTTAAAATAATGTGGTCCTAAGAACATTTATCTATGATGATGGATGGAACATAATGGATAATTAAGAATCACCTTAGGGGTGAAAAATAAGAACGAAGAGAGATTATGTAAAGGTGCAAATTTCCAATGATGAATGTCATTATATTGTATACCTAAAATGTACCAATGATTAGAATGAATAATCGATAATGCAAAATAGGAAGAAAAGGTCCAAAAGGTAGGGGTAGTGGGAGGGGCAGGGGAAAGGAAAGAAGGGAAAGGAAAAATGATGAGAAATGGAAAAAATGGAAATAAAGTCTTTGTAAATAGGGAAGGGTGGAGGGGGTGAAGGGAGGGTTAGGAATGGAGGAAAAATAAGAACCAAGATGCATTATGTAAAGGTACAATTCCCAATGAGAAATGTAATTGTGTTGCATATCTAAAATGAACCAATAAAAGAATTTAACAAAAAAAATCACCTTAGACAAACAGCTAGAAAAATGTCCAAGTGGTCACTAATAACATGTAAAATGTCCATTTTTACCCTAAAGGTACAAATTATGAGCTATGAGAATTTGTGGACATGAATTGCCATGGCAGGATTCCTGTCCTACTGATACATAACACCTTTGGTGAAGTAGAAAAAGAAACTTCTTCTTCCAGTATCCTTCATTTCCATTTGTCACAAAATTGTAAAATATTCAAATATACTATATGTGATATGACCGACACCTTCTCCAGTTTCATGCCCTGAACTGTGCAACTGCATAAGACATTAGGCAGCCAAGTATCAAATCCTCCTAAACACAATGACTCAGATGCCTTCTAAACTTCAAATAGTGAGTGAGGAATTAATATGGCAAGAAGAAGAAACTTTAGTAAGAAAAAAGAAAATGAAAAATCAGGATACTTAGAAGAATACAGAGAAATTCAGAAAACAGTATATTAATTAGTGTTGAGTTTCCTACAAAAGGCTGAAAGTCCTCAAAGAAAGACTTAACAATGACCTTTCCTCCTAAGTCCTTGGTTATTCATGGTAGACAAATATTAAATCCAACATGGACTTAACTTTCAGAAGTTCAACGCCCATAAAACAGTATAATGTTTTCATTCAAGAAATGTTTCCAGCCATACAACTGACGTGAAGGCTGGTGCTACCATATTAGCCCTCAACAATGATGACAAATCTCTTGTTCTTGCTAAGTCTATTCCCTCTTTCACGTAAAGAGGGCATTCTAGACAGCTATGAATCTTTTCAAAGCCTAAATTTCTGTGACTGTATATCCTTACAGACAAGCTAGAGAAAGAAGTGGTTTTAGCAGAATTCAAGTGAAAACCCAGAGTGTTTTCTCATTTTCATGAAATCTGTAGGTAAATACCAAAGAGTCAAGGTGTCCTAGTTCCTCTTCCTTCTTGGCAGCATTTATTCTCATGTGCTCAGGTATCTTGTAGTCTGGGGCTGTCTTTAGGTTGAAATCTCCCATATACACTTGGGCTTCTTTGATGGCTTGAACATCTTTGGGATCTTCATAGTCATCATCGGGTTTACTTCTGTACCTGTCGGAAAAATAGACAACCCAGACACAAATTTAACAGTAAACTCTAATTTTTCTACTTTAATATATGTACAGTTTCAAATTTAGTCATGAAGCAAAAGCACAATTCTGAATTTGTGATGCTACTTTGTTTATAGGGCCAGAGCATTTTAAAATTAATGATTATTGGGCTGGGGATTTAGCTCAGTGGTTTCGCCACCTGCTGCGCAAGTGCAAAGACCTGAGTTCGATCCCCGGTACCAAAAAAATAAAAATAAAAATAAAAGATAAAATTAATGATTACTAATAAGTATCCCAAGAAAAATAATACATATTTAAATAAGTTAAAACCAATCACTACATTGTACTGAAATAATCTTAATCACTGTTAGGCTTTTGTTTGCTTCTAAGTAATCCACACTAAGATTGCCATTTATTCTCTTAATATAAAGTAAGCCTTGGAAAGTGGGTGGTTTTAAAAATCATGAAAAAGTCCATCAAACTTTATTACATAAGAGATTGTCACAAAATTTTCTAGAAAAATAACCTAGTTAAGATGATAGCAAGGGCATATGTGTTTGCTTCCTCCTCTGTCCCCAGATTCTATAGGAATGACAATACAGAGGTACAGAAAGTAATAAATCCTTAGGAAGGCCAAAAATGGGATAGAAAATCACAAGCAAACCAATGATATTGTACATTTCTAAAAGACAGAAAGAAGATGAAATTATATTTCGGACCAAACCAGAGAAGACTATATCCCATAATACCCATAAGAGAAGGGTACAAAAAGAATTGAGTATGATCTTGGTAGATCCCTAAGAGGGTCCGAGCATAAAACGAGCTGCTGTGGGCAGTGGAATGGAATGACAGACATATTTGGCAAAATTAATTAAAGGGTTAAACAGGGATGACTGAGCCCCCCCCCCACTTTCCACATATATAAAACAGTAGCAACTTCTATACCAACATTTATACCAAGACTAAAACTGAAGAACTGCTCTGTACTTTTTGCTTGGGAAGTTCTAAGACATCTATGAGAATGGATAGCATTCAATTGCAAGACCCTTAATTATGAGACTCCAACATTCCTACCTAATTCTTTAAAGTGAAGTCTACCAGCCAATACAAACATGCACACACAGCTTCCAGTCAGCACTTTTCTTTAGAAGAAACCTTTTTTAGGAAAACAAATGCAAAACAGCAGAGGAAATTCATGCCATTTTTTGGTATTAAATTGGTATTCATTTGTGTAGAGCTGCACTAAAAGAAAGGATTATTATTTTTAAAGGAAGTAAGAAAGAAAGAGAAGACAAAAGGGAAGGAGAGAAGAGAAGGAAAAGAAAAGAGAAATGAAGTATTTTTGCTTCTGCCATATGAGTGAATCAGGGGCTGTAATTATCTTCATGATGTAAACAACTAGAAAACTGAATTTAAAAATGTATGTAGCAACTATGTTCAGACATTAAATATAGGCAGGAGACACTGACAGGCAGACACTGACAGTGAAATGGATCTTTACAATGTTGGGATAGAAAAGAATTTCTTATTCCTTAAAAATCACTCTGACTATGGGCTGGGGATTTAGCTCAGTGGTTTTGCCACCTGCCTCACAAGCTCAAGGACCAGAGTTCGATCCCTGGTACCAAAACAAAAACAAAAACAAAAAACCACTCTGACTATATTAGCAAAATGGAATTCTTAGACCTGAAACTCTAAGGATCATAGATGTTAAAAGAGTCAGCTTACCTGTTTTTAATGCCTTTGTCCGTTTTTATTTCTTTCAGTTTTTAATTTAAATAATAACAATGTCAATAAAAGGATTTTAAAAGATATATTTGGAGCTCACGTATTAAAAGAATAAGACTTTAGGTGGAAAAAAAAAACACTCACAGTTCCTCCCATTCTTTTTTCCGCTGCTGAATCTTAAGTTGAGCCCTTTCAGCTTTTAATATAAGTTTTCTGGTTTTTTCAATTTGATTTTCCACCATAATTTTACTTAGGGTTTCAGGTCGAAATTTATTCCCTTTGTCTATTATTGATTCTTCTTGTATGTCAATACTCCCACCTGTACAGAGAATCAAAATTTTTTTTAGGTTTTTTTTTAGTGGAAAACAAAACTTGCAAAGACTTTTTAATCTGCCACCGAAAAAATTTATAGAATATGTTGAATTTTTAAAACAAAGTATTTATTGAATAACTATCATGAATTCAACCACATAAGAACAAATACTCCTTTACTTATAATGGGGTTATGTCCTGTTAACCCTTTTTAAACTGAAAGTTAAGTCAAAAATGTATTTCATATACATTATATATTATACATTATGTAACGTATAATTATGTATAAAGTCAAAAAATGTATTTAATATACATATCCTCCAGAACATCATAATTTAAAGTCTATTTTATTATGAGGTACTGAATCTCATGTAATTTATTAAATATGGCATTTAAAGTGAAAAACAGAATGGTTGTATATGTATACTTTCACATCATTGTGGAAAAATTGTAAATTTAACCATCAAACACTGGGTACTATTTTCACTGTGGAATGCCAAAATAGAGAGATCTAGGTCACAATTATTACTTTAGGACCTTATTAAAAAAGTTGTTAAGACAAACCATATATTAAACAATTAGAGAACAAGCTATAAGTACCATGCACTAACCGACTGCACCACTGGAGCTCCCAGATAACAAGACAAATAATGATGAATCACTGACAGATACGGGGAGCTATGAAGGAGTGTTTGGTAGGGGACAAGGGAGAAGCCAGTGAGTCCTATTTGACATGTGGAGTTTGAAGTAGCATATACCAAGGGAAGTAGTTTGTAGCCAACTAAAATACTAGTTATAAACCTATTACCAAATCTATATTTAAAAATTATTGGCTTTATCAATTAGCAAGTATCTGTTAGCATATTACTCTGTTGTCAAGCTACACAAAGATGTACTTTAGATAATACGAGAAAATATGAGATAGCTACATAGTTATGTTAGCTCTTCATTCTTCATATTTCAAATATAGGGTAGCATGGAGAAAGAAATTTAATGTAGCCTGGGTGGTCATGAGAAGGCTTTATAACAAAAGTATAATTTTAGCTGGATCCTCAAGAACTGGTAGAATCAGACAGGGAGGGTCTGAGGTCACTCCAGCAGAAACCCTGAAATGGAAGTATCAGAAATAACTGGGGAGCAGTGAGTTGGTCGATAGGCTAAACAGGTGAGTTGAGTAGCATGACACAGTCTAGGACTAGATTGTGGAAGGGTTAACATACCACAATAATGGTATTTAGGATTTTTCTTAGACATTATAGATTTCTCAATGAAGAGGAAGAACTAGAATTAATGTCAGTAATGTATCATGGGCAACAGCCTAGTTCTGGCCAGGCTAGAGCACTCTTTTTTTATTCTTGGCTGAATTCTCCAAATCATTCCCAGAATTCTTACCTTTCTTCCTCATTTGAAGTCTCTCTCTCTCTCCCCCTTTCTGTATCTGTCTCTCTCCCTCCCTCTCTCTAATAGAGAGAAGAAGAAGGAGGAGGAGGAGGAAGAAGAAGAAGAGAAAGAAGAGGAAGAAGGAGAAGGAGGAGGAGGAAGAAGAAGAGGAAGAAGAAGAAGAAGAAGAAGGAGGAGGAGGAAGGAGGAGGAGGAGGAAGGAGGAGGAGGAGGGAGGAGGAGGAAGAAGAAGAAGAGGAAGAAGAGGAAGAAGAAGGAGGAGGAAGGAGGAGGAGGAGGAAGAAGAAGAAGAGGAAGAAGAGGAAGAAGGAGAAGGAGGAGGAGGAAGAAGAAGAGGAAGAAGAAGAGGAGGAGGAGGAAGGAGAAGGAGGAAGAAGAGGAAGAAGAGAAGAAGAAGGAAGAAGAAGAAGGAGGAGAAGGAGGAAGGAGGAGGAGGAAGGAGGAGGAGGAGGAAGAAGAAGAAGAGAAAGAAGAGGAAGAAGGAGAAGGAGGAAGAAGAAGAAGAGAAGAAGAAGAAGGAAGAAGAAGAGGAAGAGGAGGAAGAAGAAGACAGAAAGGAAGGGGAAGGAAGGAAGGAAGGAAGGAAGGAAGGAAGGGGGCAAGGATAAGACAAAAAGAGAAAAAACAAAAGAAAAGAAACACGTTCCTGGGATGAGAAGTACTACTTTCACACCTATATTCTTAGCTCATCATTCTTGGAATGATGTTCTTGTGTATGTTCTTAGAAAGTAGTATGCAATGCAGTATTTTAGCCTTAATTCTGGAATAAGGCATAGAAATCTGGAAGTACTGTCTTAAAATTACCATCTGGGAAAATTCTAGAATTAAGAATAGTTGAAAGTAGAAAGTAAGAAAACTGTAGTATCCACACAGTATTCTCATCTTTAGCATCAAACAAAAAAGCAATATGAAGTATTACATAAAGAAGCAGGGCATCTCATTCTAAACCATATTGAGCAGTCCCATTGATTATTTATTCTAAAGGAAACCATCATGAATGAAAGAGAGACAAAAAATCGATCTCACGCCACCCAAAGACAGCCAAACTTTCTTCTATATAAAGATATTCAGGTTTAATAAATCTTTATAAATAGGGATTCAATGCTTTCTTCTCATTTAAGCTACCTGTATCTTTCAGACTATCTCTTTTTCCAGGTCCCTCTTTTTCAAGCCTGTCAAGTTTACTTGGTCTTCTGTCTGACTGACTTGTTTGTTTTAATTTAGAATACTTGGAGGGCTTCACCAGCCTATAGGAGGATATCTTGTGGTCACTTTGTATGGCATGAACCACAATTACATCACTTTCCAGTGAATCACGAAATCTGAAAAAGTAAAACAAGTATTTGCAATTATCACTATTTTCATCAGTCTGCATGATTATTAAGTATAATATAAGACCAAATTATACTATTCTTATAAATAATAGCATAGGGCCGGGGATGTAGCTCAGTGGTACCATGCTTGCCTCACAAGCGCAAGGTCCTGAGTTCAATCCCTGGTATATTATTGTTATAATAATAATGATAGCATAATATTGTGGTAAGTTTAAAATTTAACCATGCATATACCATTAGGATATGATAAAAGACTGGATATGATTAAAGAGCAAGTTGAAATTCCTATAATAAAAATACTAAAAAATTCATCAATAATCAATATAACACCATTGCTTGCTAATATTTTGAAATAAGAAAATTCTGCAGGTAGACTGCAGTTTAATGGTAGATAGATCACATCAAACTCTGAGAAAATATAATCAACCTTTTTTATACTATATATAATAAGCTATTTTATATAACCAATATATAGTTTGTTACATATAAATAAATAAATTGTATAAAAATTTATGAACAAAAAAATTATGAAGATACGTATGAGTGAAGAATTCCTAAATTGAAAAGCAGAAAAATTATCCTTAACACTTATTTCCAGAGATTTAAGAAAGTTGATTTCAGTAAAACATTTAAAACATTTTATTTTCTTAAATTATATGGTATATATATGGATGTAAGTGTGTGTTCACATACATGTGGCAACATGCATTATTCATTTGTAGTAACTATGAAGGGAGAAGACATTGGGCAACTTAAATATAATGGTACACCTTTCCATTCCTACATTTTGTCCCTCGGCTTCCCATTTTAAGGTCATTTCATGGAACCTCAAACAATCAGACTCTATTTACCTCTATAAAAACATAAATGTAGGGATTCATACTATTTTCTAGTTCACTTTTCCCTTAATTCCAGACAGATTTTTGAAATTTTTTCTTTGTTAATTTAAGAGAATAAAATAAATTCTTCATTAATTAAATTGGTGCTATTGAAATGGATAGTGGTTCATAATTAATGCCCCACTCTTCATCTTAGAATTTAACTTATTTGTGTACATACTTATTATCCATAGCTTGCTTGTCTTCCTTACTATTTTCTGACTCAGTTTTTTAATACTATTTTTCCTTTTTGTTTGTTTGGTTTTTGGTACCGGGGATCAAACTCGGGTCTTTGTGCTTGCGAGGCAGGTGGCGGAACCACTGAGCTAAATCCCCGGCCCCTTATTTTTCCTTTTTAAATGACTTACTGTATCTTTCTACTTATCTCTTTTTCATAGCATAACATCTTTCTCATCTCTTTAAAATTTATTCTCTTTACCTTTTACCCACTGGAGTTTTACTCTTTAAATTTAGCTTTTGAATGAGACCCAGAAGATATGGATAGTTTTGATCACACAAAATTAAAATTTCTGAACTGTTAGAAAAATATGAATAGTTTAAGGCAAGTGGCAGAGTATGAGAGAGCATTTACTATATATAATAAAAGACAAATACCTATAATATAGACACTCAACAAAATATTTTTACTCAACAAAAGACTTCATAGTGAAGAAAAATGCCACACACAAGAATAAAAATTTTACATGCACACACACATATATGTCATATATAGTCATTCATAGATGTATAGATATGTAGAGATAACCAGACTCATATGCAAACTATATAAATAATTCCTATAATTCAGTTTAAAAAAATAAAAACAAGACAAACAAAAAGCTAACCAAATATACAAATGGCTGTAAATCATCACTCATCAAGTAAATGCCAATCCAAACCACTCCAAGATACTACTAAAGAATGGCTGAAGGGCCAGGGATTTAGCTCAGTGGCACCACGCCCACCTGGCAAGCACAAGGTCCTGAGTTTGATCCCCAGTAAGGAGAGCAGTACCTGAAATTTGAAGGGATGGCAATCCCCACTAATAACCAGTATGCATAAGTTTGTGTTTCCCAAAATAAAAGTTGAAAGTCCTAACACCAAAACCTCAGACTGACCTGAATCTTAAAAATAGAGTCGGACCAAATACCTCAGACTATGACCTAAAACCTTAAAAATAGGGTTTTGACAGAGGTTACCAACTTAAAATGAGATCATAAGGTAGGTTTTGGCCTGATGTGACTGTTGTTCTTAAAAGAAAGGGAAATTTGGACATGCAGAAGGAAGACTATGTGGAGAGACATGGAGACAGCGTCTGTGAAGACAGAGAAATTGGAGTGAGGCACCTCAAGCCAGGAACACCAGAGCTTGGTGTGAAAACACCAGACAATAGACAGGCATGGAATAGAGTCTCCTTCCCAGGCCTGAGACCCTCATCCTCAACTTCCAGCCTCCAAAACTGTGAGACAATAAATAATTGTTATTTTAAGTCAACTAGTTTATGCTATTTTGTTATGGCAGCCCTAAGAAACTAATACTATGCAGATCAAATGGAATTTTTACACAGCGGTGGCCAGAGTATAAACTACTTGAGCTATTTTGGAAAACTGGCAATATCTAACAAAGCTAAACATGCGTATTAACTATGGCCAGCCGTTCTACAACTGGACATACCACCAACAGAAATGAGGGCCAATGTTCACCAAAAAAAGTATCAGAATGTTTATAGCAGTATTATTAGGAGTAGCCAAAAAGTAGAAATGACTCATATAGCTGTCAAATAGCACAGTATTTTCACTGTGCTATAACTATGTAATTGAGTACTGCAGGGCAATGAAAAGGACTGAAGTACTGCTATATGCAACAGGGATTATCTTAGACATCACATGAGTGAAAGAAGCTACTTATATCTGGATGTCCCTCAAGAGCTTCACACATTCATAGGCAGAGCTTTGGGGAGGTGATTAGATTATGGGAGTTTACAGCTGACTCACTGATAGAAGGCAGCAGTCTGGTCAGAAAAGGTAGCTCACTGGGCTCCCCACCTCCTCCCTTCTCTCCCTGCTTCCTGGATATGAGGTAAGCAGCTTTCCCCGACCCAAGCCCTTCCAACGTGCTGTTCAGCCTTGGAGTCAGCTGACTACAGGCTGAAACCTCTACAAACTGCGAGCCAAAATTAAACTTTCCTCCTTTAAGTTGTGGGTGTCGGGTACTTTCTCCCAGAAACAAGGGAAGTAACTAAGACAGAAGCCAAATGCAAAAGAGTTCACAATATGCTATTTATATAAATTTCACAAAGAAAACTAATGTATGAAAATAAGGATTCAACTATGAAGAGTAGATATCTACTGAAAGGAGGCCACAAGAGAACTTTCTGAAATGGTTATAAATGTTCTATATCTTAATCTGAGTGGTAGATATAAGCGTTTATACACCTTTAAAATTATCAAGCCATTCTATGAAGATTTATGCACTTTACATATGTAAACTATATAGGAATAAAAGACAAAAAATTTCCAATGGGAAGTTAAAATTAGTGCATAAAAAGGATTAGACAGGAGGTTGCTGTCTTTTATTGTAAGTCTTTTGAGTCCATTTGATTTTTTTATTTTTAAAAGGTATATATACTCATGTATTAATTTGGTATAAAATAGTTGTCAAAACAGAAAATAAATATCTATTATACAATTTTTAAAACCTAATTGTATAACTAAAAAAAAAAAATGAAGAGAAAGCTCAGGAAGATATCAGTGGCATTCAAGAGGATTTCTTGAAACTTCAAGTCAGTGGTTACGTCAGAATACCTTTATCTGACCACTTTGTTGACACTACTAAAAACTATTTACTTAGATATATACTCTCAAATATCTTAATATGCAGGAATTATGGATCCTACCTTCTCTGTAGCTTCTTTAAGCCAAGTTCATGTTTCTCTTTTTCCCAAGCTAACTCCTTTTCCATTTCTTGAATTTTGTGAACTGTTTTTCTGTCAATCTCAGCATGAATTTCAGAATCGAGATTAAAATCCTGCAGATAAGTAGATCTTTTTATCAAAAGGTGTTCTTTATCAATATATGTATCAACCCTCTTTCATACAGCTACAGATTTTTAATTTTGTCCTCAATTTCATGCTATACCATAACAGTCTCCCACATACCATAAAATCTCCATTCCAGAAGAGAAATAATATACTTTTGATCTTGCTTCCACAAGAAGAGGGAAAAAAGTTTATAATATATGGAGAAATTATTAACAATAATATAAATAAAGGTATATACTTAAGGATTTTTCCCCACAATAAAAATAATAAATGCTAACATTATTTGGTGAGTATATAAGGCTTTTAAAAATACTCTCACCATCCCATAGAAACTACTAGTACATAACCAGGTGGCACTGGCTAAACCCTTTCTGGGTGACCCCCTGTAGGAAAGATGACAGCAGTCTTTCGTGTCTTCTTGACATCACCAAGTTTTTGTTGAATGTCCTTCACTGAGGAGTCCACTAACCCCCATAAGAATATGTACAGACCTCATGTTTCTTACCTGCACTCCTAGGAAGATATCAGAGCCTGTAGTCACACTCAACTACAGTATGTTTGTGTTTTCAATAATAATGGATGCAGAATGCTTAGCCACAGCACTTGCTCCAGTTGTTCTTTATCCTAAATTATGTCACCTGTACTCTGGAGTTCAAAGTATCAACTTTTTGTGTGTGTGTATGTGCTGCTGGGGATTGACCTTTCCATTGAGTTACATCCCCACAACTTTTAACTTTTTATTTTGAGACAGGATCTCACTAAATCACTAACTTGCTCAGGTTGGGCTAAAACTTGCAATCCTCCTGCCTCAGCCTCCCAGAGTGCTGACATTGTAGGCATGTATTACCATGCCTGGCTTCAATCTTTTTTTAAGCAAAGGTCTTTTAACCATTTGAGTTGGCTTTTTAAAACTTATATAAGAAGTTAGCCAATATGATTTCACATAGCATTTTTTATATGAAATTGGAAAGTACTTCTGTAATTACAGGATTGGGTAACACGTGGATGTATTTAGGATGACACATTCTACCTTTTTATTTGATTTGATTTCTAATAGTATTTCTGTTTAGGAAGAAACACAAAATGGAAAAAAAAAAAATCACCAGCAAGAATGTGAGGGGTTTTCAGTAGTCACAAAAGGAAAAAGGAATACAAAATTAGCTTAAACAATTTTATAGCTGTCCTCACAGCTACAACTAGTCTAATCATCTCTTAGAAACTTTATGAATCAATCAGATACTATCTTCTCAATAAATCTGATATACTATAGAAATGGAACCTCAGAAAAATTACGTATGTCTACTGATGTCTACACAACAGACATTTTTGGCTAGGCCCAATAAGGTTTGATAACAGACTAAAACCCTCATTTATATTTTACTTTGTTACCAAAAACAACAATATCAAAGTGTGTGATAGTTAAATCCAGGAGTAAGCTTGGCAACATGTAAAAAGGCTTATCTGCTTCCACCAAATTGTGTGTCTAGTTCTACACAAGCTGGCCAGATAAAGGACAGCTTAATGATGATCTTTAGCATTCCTTCTTGTTGGCAAAATAGTAGTCTCAATCCAGAAATATCATACATTAAAATGAAAGTCAAATTTATTTAGACTTACTGTCCGTTTAAGTTGCATATGCTTTGGTAATTCTTTATTCATTTCTAATAGCTTTTGAAATTCATTCCTCAAAGCTTTGATTTTTTCTCTCTTCCCAGCTTTTATTTCTTCTACTTCTTTCATTAATTTGTCATGTTCTCTTTTTCTCCTGGCATTCTCAATACTGAAAATGGAAATTTTAAAAGAATAATAGGTTAGGCCACAAAAACAGTATAAAAAAGTAACATTTAATAGTTTGGATGCTCATTTAGCTTGGTCAGCTTCTACAAAATGTTGGTTTGTTTTGCAAAACTTCAGACTAAACAGTATGTGTCAAAAATTCCCCTACCTGTAGGCTTTGGGGTCTTCAATATCCTCTGGAATTGGCTCTGTTTCTATTCCAAACTGTAAGAAGAAGAAATAAAAAGCCCTTTAAAATCACATCATATTTCCTTTCAGATATCTAGAAAGAAGTAACTCGACTGGCTTTTCCTGCCAATTTCTAACAATTATAGGTTTGAAAAGTAGTTTCACATACAACAAACTAGAGGAAAAATTGCAGTTGACTTAAATTTGGTTTTGTTTTATTTAGAGAGGTTAAAAAAAATCTTGAAACCTAATCATATATTTGCAAAATGTTAGTATCACCATAATTCTTCCACCAGAATGCCAACTACTAATTCATATGATCTATTAGCACATGTGCCATTGACAGAAAAAACACACAAAAATAATTTCTAGATCATCTATTTCAAAATGCTCTTTTTCAGTACATCCATTTATTACATGCACAGTCTCCCAAAATACCTTGTGTGCATCCTAGGAAGACTTGAATACATGTACACATTGTAATTTTAAGTAAGAATTTTATATGACCTAGTCAAAAAAAGACATAAAGTGGAAAGTGCACAAAATAATATAAACTTCTTCCTTCAGAGAAAAAAAAATGAAATAAAAAATACAAATTTCCTTTTAGAGAGGAAATTGGTTTAAATTAAGAGGGACTAAGAAGTAAACCACTTAAAGTACTTCGTGTATTCAGGTGCTGTGCTGTAAAATGTCTTAGTCTATGGTGTGAAGGAAGAGGAATTATACCCAAAGAATAAAATAGTCAGTTTGCTAACAAGTCAGTTTTTAAATAAAACTGAACTTTTTTATTCTCTACTTTCTTTCATAACAGATGGCTCTGCCTTGCTGTCACTCTTTCTAAAGAAATAAAGACACTTTTAATAAAGTTGTTGGATGAAAGTCTTCATACATATGAAATGTAAACATATAGTGTTTATACATATGAGAGGCAAGTCTATACATTTTTATGGAAGTCACGGTTTGTGATTTTAGTAAAAGTGAAGTCATACACATGACCAAAATAAGAGTCAGTGATGGCTAATTACTTACTATTAATCACTCAAAGCATAAATTTATTGCATTTTATTTAGTTTTGGGGGGTGCAACAGCTAAGTCCTTTTATTCTCCAATATCAGAGTGTGATTTGCTAGGGAAATTCAGCTGTCTCTTGGCCACAGCTGTTCACAATACAGTGGCGACAGACAAGGGTTCTTCCACGATTCTAAAATATATGTCAAAGGATCTCAATATTGGCTGCACATTAGAATCAACTGGAGGGCATTTTATAAGATTCTGAGACCTGGGCCTCACTTTCAGAGATCCTAACTTAATTGTTCTTGAGTGGAGCTCAGACATCTGGACTTTTGAGGGCTCATGGATTCTAAAGTAAAGTAGAGGCCTCGGACGTCTGTATGGCTTAGCTGGGTTTTATGGGTTTTGTTGTTGTTCTAATTCTTTCTCATTTTGCCCTCTTAAAAGCAGAGTTTGCATCAATGTTTTAAGAAATTCTGATGCTGTCCACAAATAAAAGGACATTATTATTATTCTAATTGTGGAATGATTTTTTTTCTATTCGGTGTAAGTGTCTATAGAGAAGACTAGCACTAGGTAGAAAAATAAAGATTTTTCTTCTCTATATACTTTCGCTTCTGCAGTTGTTCTCTTGGAACTAGATCCTCTTTAAACATTGCCCATAATCCCCAGTACCAAAAAAAAAACATTGCCCCATATTCCAAGATTTACTGCCATTAAAAGAAATGAAAGTTTATCTGCTCCTATCTTCCCTACATTCTTTGTGTGTTCTTTTGAAGTAGGCTGTCTATTAAATGGGAAGTCAACGTGTTCTTAGGAATTTTAAACGTGGGGTTTTCTAAATATACTGTACCTCCTTAATCTGTAGGAGCAAGTCTAGTGGTTATTAAATAGTGACTTTATTCATATGAACCCCCCACTTTTTTTTTTTTTTTTTTGGTACCAGGGATCGAACTCAGAACCTTGCTCTTGCAAGGCAGGCGGTGGCGTCACTGAGCTAAATCCCCGACCCCTAAACCACTTTAATAATAGAAAATTCCAGTTCTGAGGCAGGTCAAAAGGATGTAATTAGAGGATCTGAACCCTCAATCTTCAATAAGAAGCCAATAATGTATTTTGCCTAAGAATAGAACAGTTTGTAGTGACTCTTTGATCAAGACCCGTGTTATCAGACTCCAGGATAAAGCCACTAATATTTTTCAACCACTTTCAAAAGTGCACTTCATAGTATACATCCTATACATACATGCCTCATGAGTGAATAAATGAAATATATACATATATATATCTGAGAAATATTGTGTATTTTGAAAAAGAAACTTTGACTAAGAAAGTGACTGATACAGAAAAATTGAAGCATTCTTTTTTAATTTTGGGGAGCTACATACTTTAATAATAAAAGGAAATTGGCACCATTATTATTTTATATAGAAGGACCCGAAAGTCAAAATTTAATAATGGTAGGAAGAGTAAATTTCAAGGTTAATGTGCTTAAATAGCTGTCAAGTTTTAAAGAATATGAACAACTTTCTGTCACTACTTTGAAGTTTGTTATCATTGTTGTTATTAATTAGTTAATTGGCTAATTAGTTACATACCCTGGGAGATGGCACTTTGGCTTTGGTGCTTTTCTTTAACATAAATTCAGAAAAAACATTGAAAACAAAGATATTACTATCTGCCCCTGCAGTCACCAAGAAGCGGTTGTCAAAGCTGGTCGAGATGCTTTTAACACAGCCATAATTACTATCGTGCACACTGAAGTGCCAGTAGTGCTCCAAACTGGTCAGTGAAGGATCATTCTGATTTAGCACATACACTCGAATTGCTCCATTTCTCATCCCACAAAACATCATAGTTTGGTCAAAGCTGCAAGACAAAAGAAAGCAAATTGTTCTTTCCATTGGTCTGAAAACACTTTAATTTTAACTCAATTGAAAAACGACTAAATCTGAAATAACAAAGGTGTTAACTAAATTGTGTACCACCAAAAAGTCATATGTTCAAAGCTAGGCATAGTGGTGCATGCTTGTGAGCCCAGCACCGGGGAAGCTGAGGAAGGTGGATCACTTTGAGTTTAAGGTCAGCCTGGGCTATACAGTGAGACTCTGTCTAAAAAAAATAATTCATATGTTCAGTCCCTAACCCTAGGTCCCTCAGAATGTAGCCATACTGTGAAAAAAAGCCTTTAAAGAGATGTGTAAGTTAAAATGAGAACATTAGGATGGGGTCCTGACCGGGGTCTATTTATAAGAAGTGGAGATTAGGACAGAGAGAGAAAGGGAGACACAAAGAGAAAGAGACAATGACAAAGAGACAGAGAGATAGACAGACAGGCTAGGAATATTGTGCCCATAGGAAACACCAAGTGAAGACACAGTAAGAAGGCAGACAGCAGCAAGCCAATGAGAGACACCTCAAGAGAAACCAAACCTGTGCACCTGCCCACACTTTGACCTTGGAACCCTAGTCTCCAGGCTATGAGCCAGTAAATATCTGTTCCTTGAGCCACCCAGTATGTGGTATTGGTATACCCACCCTAGTAAATTAACACAAAAAGAAAAAGTCAATTTGAAAGTTAGAACTAGTCTTTTTGATTCTCAGAATGACTGGCATATTTGCTCAATTATTGAAGGGCTAATGATTCCACTTGTAATTTCTCTAGAATCTTTGTAATCCTGGCCCCTCATTATCTGACCATGCAGTAGCCTCCTCCTAAGTAACAGAAATAACTTAAGACCATGTAATTTAACTGTGTAATTAAACACAAATTCCAACAGAATATCTGATAAGCAGATTTAAATAAAAATCATTACTAGCTTTGATTATATTTATTTACTCACTTGACTTATTTAAACACAATTTGGGTACTCTTGATTTGGATATATCTTTTAAAATTGACAATATTCATGACACACAAAAATACAGAAACTAAAAGGAGACCGTTGTTTAAAGCTTTTTAAAATTCTGTTCACCTGGGCTGGTGATTTAGCTCAGTGGTTTCGCCACCTGCTGCACAAGCACAAGGACCCGAGTTTGATCCCCGGCACCAAAAAAATAAAAAATAAAAAAAATTCTGTTCACCTGAACGTGATAGTTTGGATGGGATTATCTTCTGTATCTCGAAGAAAACGGAAATCAAAAGGCTCATCTTTCTGTACTTTGAAATCACTGCTTTTATCGTATGGGGGAAATTCACAGTGATATAGAAAACCAGAATCATAGCTACCCTGGAAAAGATAAATAACTCTGAAAGTGGTACTAGAATATAACACATATGACTGCATGAGAAGCTTTTGCTTATTTCAAAATTTAAAACACAACATGTATGTTTTGCACATTTACTTACATATAATTCTATAATAGCTTTTACTATTTCTAAAAACATCTCTATTGTCCATTTATATACAACTATATAATTATAATAAAGACTTTATGATGCTTTGTTTCCCCTTACAAATCAAAATGAGAGATTTTACCTCTGACTACCTACTGAATTCCATTTTATTTCTTCATTATTATGAATAAGTAGTATTTAATAATCGGTTTTTCAGGTCCTTGTTTTCAAAGCTAGTTTTCAGCCTGGGGTAACTTTAAACACTGTTAATTTTCCAGGAAGGGTTATTTAGGAATAATCTATCATTTTGGTGAAAAGACAATTGATCATCTGGAAAAACTACATTGCTCTAATTCTAACTTGCTTTATGTATATGGACCAGAGATTCCTTATTAGAGAAAATAAGTTAAAAATCAGAGCATCTTTATGACAAGTGAGTAAATAAGAAAGAGACAATAACAGAATCATCACCTCTGAAACATACTGAGAATCAAGGTAGCTCTACAGTTTTTTATATGCACAATGTAGTGCTCAGTAAAAAATAACAAGACATATTAGGAAAGACAAGAAAAATAACTATGATTAATATACTTAAGGCATCTGAAGGCAACATAGAAAATTTTAGATGTTAATTGGAACCTATAAAAAAGTAAATAGTGAAAAACCCAGAAATTCTAGAACAGAAAAATTACAGAAATTAAAATTCAAACAATTGGTTTAACAGCAAGTAGACATAGCTAAAGAGAGATAAAACAAAATCCCAAACAACCAATCCAAAACTGGAGAAAAGAAATGAATAGATATTCATTCAAAGAAAATACACAAATGGCCAATAAACATATGAAAACATGCTCAGATTTACTGATCATTGAGGACATGCACATCAAAAATACAGTGGGAGGGGCCAGGGATTTAGCTCAGTGGGTCCGCCACCTGTCTTGCAATCACAAGGACTTGGGTTCGATCCCCAGTACCAAAAAAAACCCCCCAAAAAATACTCACTCCACTTGGGATGACTACAGTTAAAAACAAAAATTACAACAACAAAAAAAAATAACAAAAATAACAGGTGTGATAAGGATACGGAGAAACTGAACCCTTGGGCATGGTTAGTGGTGATATACAATGTTATAGCTTCTGTGGAAAATGCTAAGGCAATTCCTCAAAAAATAAATTAAAAATAGAATTACCATATGGTTCAACAATTCTACTTCTGAGTATATTCCCTAAAAAACAGAAATCAGAATCCCATAGAGATATTAGAATGCCCATGCTATTGTCCATTATTCATAATAACTAAAAAATAAAAATGATCCAAGTGTCCATCAGTGGCTGAGTGGATAAACAAAATGTGATGGAGTACTATTTAGCTTTGAAAAGGAAGGAAATTCTGACATATGCTGTGACATGGATGAAACTGGAGGAAATTATGCTAAGTGAAATAAGCTGGTTACAAAGACAACAAATACTTCATGATTCCACATGTGAGACAGCATTCAAAGTCATAAAGAAAGTAATGTGATGGCTGTCAGGGCTGGAAGGTAGCTACAGGGTTTCAGTGTTACAGGACAGCGATGGCTGCACAACATTGTGAAAGTGCTTATTAGCACTGAACTGTATACATAAAAATGGTTAAGATGGTAAATTTTTTGTTATATGTTTAAAACAATTTTTAAAACCTGGAAAAACAAAATTGAGAGAGAGAATTAAGAAGCTGAAACAGAGATCAGAGATAATAGGCTTAATCATGGAGAGACAAAGATTTTTGAAAGGTAAAATATATATGAGAGAGACATAGTGAGAAGGATTTAATATAAATAAAGTTAGAACCCCAGAAGAAGAAAGATGAGCCAAGTAACACTGCAGTAGATTACGTATGAGGATTTTCCCAAACTGAATAAATATGTTGAAATTAAAAACTGTAACTTCCAATATAAAATCTGAAAGGTAACCATCAAAAAAACATACAGTAGTCTTTAAAAAGTAGTAAAAGATTGGGAGACTGCAAGGCAAAGCACAGGCACCACATTGGGCTGACCTACTAGGAACCAAAGAAATCTCAGGGAGGAGTTGAATGTTTGCCACAAAACAGAAAATCAAGACACCTGGAAAACAACTTTACTTTTCTTTTAAAGAGAGAAAAAAGTAGCAGATTTCCAAAAATCTGGAGGGAGCTAATAGGAAAACTAGAAACTACAGAGAAGCTGGAGAAACAGCACAATGCAGAGAAGAGAATGAGAGACTGGAAAGCAGACCGCAGTCCCCTGTCTCTGGGTCAGCAGCCACAGAGAGAAACAACAGACTGGGCCAGCAGTACTAGCACCACAGAACTCAGTAGTCTGTTTGCTTTCCCCATCTACCAATGTGAGAAGGGATATGGCTCAGATTGGATGGATGACACAGCTGCGGGTATATAGACCAAGGGGCCTCTGGGGCAGGGAGGGCACCTCAAAAACCCACAGGCTGTAAAGCTAGGCAGAGCAACCTGCAACCTGGTGCACACAGGGGGACATGGAAACTGGTGCTGCTAGAGTAAAAACAGCCCTACAGTGGAAATCACTGACTGACAATGGCCATTAGAAGAGCAGGGCAGGATCCAGCATTCCAATACAAAAGACATGAGTGTAGAAACAGAATAGGTCTTAGCAGTGCCTCAGTATCCCTCCCCCATATCTGCTGGATTACAGTATTGCAGACCACTATGTCAAAAACACAGAAGAAATTTTTGAACTTATTTCTTTTCTTTTTGCTTTGTTAATTGGTTTTGTGGGAGGTTGGGATTTTCTTTTTCTTTTCTCTTTTTTCCTTCTTTTATTGTATTTTTTTCTTATTGTTCTTTTCTGGTTGCTTTTATCTAATCCTATTAATTTTCTTTTATACTTTAGTAGAATTTTTTATCCCGCTTTCTTCTCCTCCATATCTTTTATTTTTAAAAGTTTACTTCTTTCATTCTCTCATTCCCAACCCACTTATCTACTGTATATATCAATATTTGGTTTGTCTTTGAGTCTAAATTGTAAATCTATTTTCATGGTTAATGATGGTATAGAGGCAGCTTCTATTAGTTCTTATGGTATGTCAATATCCAGTCTGCCTTTACTGTATTATTGTTGCTGAATTTGTTGCTATTGCCAGGGTACCACAGTTATTGCTGTTAATTAGTTCCCACTGAATGCCAACATCTTGTTTGACTTTGTGTCATCAAAACTACAATGGTTCATTTCTGGAGAACTGAGTGGTAGACCAGTTACACTATAGCCATCCCTCCCAAATTAACAGAGGAAATTGGATCTTATAGGCAAAAGCCTATAGTTAGCCATGCCTAGAATATACCACTAAAGAAAAGATACTAAAAAGATCTCCATACTATCAACAAAGTCTTTCCACTATAATTGACTTACAAACCACAGCACAAAAGAAACAAGCAAAAAAACATGAGAAGACAAGGCAACAAAATATATCCAGAAACTTCCAAATCTCCCTCAGCTGATTCATGAAGCATCAATATGAAGGAAATCAAAAGCCAAACAGCTGAATTAGATGAAATAATAGGAGATGAATAAAAGATAATAAGGTGCACAGTGAGCTCAAAGATGATTTACAGTAGTACCTTGGTTCACGGACCTAATTCATTCCACAATTCTAGAAAAGATGGCCACATTCGTGTTCATGCAGGAAAGATGGCCATGGTCATGTTGGTCACCCGATCCAGAGCTCAAAAATAAAAACAAAATTTTGCCAAGTACTTTAGTTTGCAAACTAAATTGTTCACAAACAAGTGTTCATCAACTGAGGTACCACTGTAACTTAACACATAATGGACACAATGAAATGATCACTGAGCTTACAGAAGACACTAATAAAAAGGTAGCTGAACTAAACAAAATGTTACAAAACATGAATGAACAGATAGCAAAGAATTGGAGTGCATAAAAAGGTATGAAACAAAAACTAAGAAATAAAAAATTCTGTTGATAATATGGGCAGAAGAAGTGACCAGTGTGAGAATGGAGGGTCAGAACTGGAAGAGAGGTCTGATGCAGGTGACCATATATTCAGAAATACCTTAAAAACAAGAGAACATGGAAAGTGGATCTAACAGTTTCTAGATGATGCAAGGAAGACTAAGATAACTGAAATTAGTGAAAAATCAGAAAACAGCACAAATGGCATTAAAAACCCTGTTTACAGAAATAACAACAGAAATCTTTCCAAAATGGAGAAATTAACATAAAGATAAGTAAGACATATAGAACCTCAAATAGCCACAATCAGAAAAGAACTTCTCAAATGACATATCATAGTCGAAATCACAGAAGTCCAACACAAGAACAAAATCTTAAAGAGCTATTAAAGAAAAGCATTAATGTCTGCAAACCCAGCTACTTGGAAGGCTGAGGCAGGATGGTCTTGAGTGAGAGACCAGTCTGGGTAACTTAGTGAGGCCCATGTCAAAGAAACACACACACGCGCGCACACACACACACGGTCAGTTGTAAAATCCCTTAGCTCTTTGCCCTTCTACCCTTAATCCTTTTCCTTTTTTGATTTGGCTGGAACATGTATGTTTTTCATAAATTATAACAGATATAACAAGTAGATATATAAAAGAAATGTTAAAATGATACAAAAACAATTGTAACTTACATTCGTTTATCAAAATTGACAACTTCAACAGCAGTTAATAAAGTCTTAACATATAAATAAGAAAGTAAGCATGTGGTCGTAAACAATAACTATAAACTAGATTGAAATACAGCTGAGATAAAAAATTTTATATTTACTCACCAATGAAACCCAGAACTTCTCTGGCTCAGAGTAGAAGCCACAGAGGATGGGAGAAGGGGTTGGTGGAAAGAAAATCTCAGGTAATGGCTCCTCTTCCTCCTCCTCCTCCTCCGCCTCCTCCTGGAATTCTTGTTCTCCATCTTCTCCCATCTCTTCTACTAGTTTCCTCCTCCTTGCTTCCCTCTCCTTTGCCTTCAACTCCTTTTGTTTTTCTCTCTTTTCAATTTCTATTAATCTCTTTTAAGAGAGACATTAGGTAGATATAAAACTACTGTAACATTTATTTATGTCACTGAAAATGACAACAAAGATGATAGAAAGAAGATAGGGTTCTAGAAAATCTCATAGCTCTGACATAAAAATAACATTTAAAAATGATTATTATTTTATCACTAACATTCAAATCAGTGGAATGACTGTCATCTGTTCCACTCGCTGGTTTTTTAGAAACTGTCATTCTTCCCTAATTGAGACTTTAAACTGTTTTTCTCTCAGAACTTGTCACTGTCAACCCAGGAACTATGTGGCCTGAAATTGTCCATGAGAGAAGTTGTTTCTGACTTTAGTAATACAATGATTTAGACCCTTATTGTCTGTCAACTGTCCATTGTGAAAGACCCTAACACTAATATTCCAGTCTTCTATCTTTGACCTCTCCATTTACACCTTAGAATTATCTTCCTAATTGACATGCTTTCATCACATCAATCCCCTTCTCAAAAACACTTGTCTAAACTGAAACATGTTAGCTGGCTTTTGAGGAGCCACCATCCTCTGGTCACAGACTCCTGCCACATCCCTCCACAGATCCCTTCTCTCTATTTTATCAGTCCATTCTTCATCTCGGGGAAAAACTGAAAACTCTCACAACTCTGCCTTCCCTCCGGATATACAGGATATTTTATATTCTAATGGAAGGAAAAATATTAGAAGATAATTTTTCAAGATTAACTCATACCACAATCTTAGATTTGACACTTGAGAAATGGAAATATCTTATGGGCATGTCACTGATTTCATAGGAGAGTACATCATGATTGTCCTCTTCTTCATTAATGGGTGGATATGGAGCTTGAAGAATATAGCCATTTTCACAGATAATCAGTAAAGTACTTTCAGGCTAAAAAGGAAAGATTAAACATAAAATTATATTTAGACAAATTTATACAAACATAATTCAAAAATTATCATAAATGATATGTATTATAGCCATTCTAAAAAGATACTTAATTCTTCATTGTAGGTATTGCTAATAAATCTAGTTATTCCTAATGACATCATTATTGATAAAATTATTAATTAAGCCAGGGAAGAGCAAGTAAAAGAGGAAGGGATAAGTAAGGAAGTGGAGTTAGTCTATGGGAATAGTCAATACTTTTAGAGTTGGCTGAGAAGAGAATGAAGTAGTTGGAAGAGAACATAAGATGAAGGAATTTAGTTTTTGTAAATGGGAAAGGCTAGAATATACTTAAATACTGATGAGAATTATCCAGCAAAGAGGTGAGGTTAAGTTTATATGGCAGAAAAGAGAACTAAAGAGAAATACTGAAAAAAAAGAGGGAGGGAGTAGAACTCAAATGACTAGAAATAGAACTGCCAACCAGCAGGAAAGGGAAAAGTCCTCTGTTGTAAAAGAAGAAAGAAGAGGAGGTAGGTGCAGAGGAAAATGAAATTTCTGTCTGGTAGTGGGAAGGTGAAGAACCTTCTTTCTGAGGGCCTCTGGCTTTTCTGTGAAGTAATGCCAAGAGAGAGTAGGAGTTACTGAAGCTGCGAGGAGAGAAGTTTTTAAATGGTCAGCACATGTGAATGAGGTAAAAGCAATGTCATAGGATTGCTGAGCCATCCATGGATTGTGTGGAAGCAATCTGAAAATGAATCAGTATGTTACAGAGGAGCAAATATTCCTTGACATATGACCCTGTCCAGCAGCCCTTAGTTGATCCCTGCAGGCAAATGCAAATTAGTTGGGGATATTTGGGGATACATCTCCAAATAGGTATGCAGAAAAGATACAGAAATAGGGAAGATCAGGGGACTGGAAGAATGCTATTGATCCTTATTTGTCTTAGACAGTTCAGGGTGCTATAAGAGAATGCCATATGCTGGGTAGTTTAAACAACAGATATTTATTTTTCTCACATTTTGAAGGTTGGGGAGTCCAGGTAAGGCACCAGTGTCTGGTCAGGGCATGCTTCATGGGTTGCAGATGTCAGTCTTTTGTATTCTCACATACAAAAACATTGTTCTCTCCTTCCCTTTATAAGACTGCCAATCCTATTCATTCTCCACCCTCATGGCCTAATAATTTCCCAAAGGTGCCACCTCCAAAGACTGTCATTTTGGGGATTTAGGCTTCAACAAATAAATTTGACAGGAACATGAACATTCAATTCCTAAGCTTATGGAAATGAAGAGTTATAAAATTTAAACTACATATGAAAGTAAATAAAGAGTGAACTAATGGGTATCAGGAAGCAAACTGGAAATAAAACAGAGGTCTCTGTGTCATCAGAGACAGAGACGTACTGGAGCAAGAGTAGCCAAATAACAAGGAAGAAAGATTGTCATCAGAGAATGGATTATTTAAATAGTTAACTCTTATACAGGCCTTGGGGCCTGTATCCCACACACATTCATTTATTGAAGTCCTAGAGTCTAGTGCCTTAGAATGAGACTAAATTTGGAGATAAGACCTTTAAAGAAATAATTAAGTTTTTAAAAAGTTGTAAGAATGAGCCCTTAATTTATTGTAAATACTATGCTTGTGAAGAGGAGATGAGGATACAAGCAAAACAAACATAGGATTACCATGTGAAGACACAGAGAAAAACAGCTGTCTCTAAGCCAAGCAGAGAGGCCTTATAAGAACTCACACCTGCCACCACCTTAACCTTGGACTACCTTCTAAATTTTTGATAAAATACATGTCTGTAGTTTAAGCTACTTAAACTGTGGTATTTTTTATGGTACCTTGCAAATTAAAATACAACAATAATAGTGTCCAATGACTGGCTGTGAAAGTGTGTGGCTGAACTATAAAGATTATGGGAGATTAGAGTTCAAAAGTTCAGTTTGCTGCTGTTTGATTAATTATCCATTGTAGTGTTAATGTCATTCTGAATAACTGCTTGTACTTTGAACAAAAAGAAAGATAACTATAATCTAAAACTTTTAATAAAGGAACACTGATTCTCCACCAGGTAGTCAGAAGATGACAGTAATGTAGACAGAAGGTGATGTAGCTGAATGGAAAAAGCCTTAAAAGAACAGAGTTTTGTTTTAATTTGAAGATTTTCTTTCATTTTTAAAAATTTTATTTTATTGTGGTAAGAACACTGACATGCAGGGAAAGTTCTGAATGCACTTGAGGAGAATACATATTCTGTTCTGTGGGTGGAATGTTTTGAATACATCTTTTGTTTTTTAGCATTCTTAAATTTCAACTTTAAGAGTTATATTTAGCATATCTTATAAGCCAGATGTAGTGATGATAACTCTGGGTTATTTTGTTGTGGTACTGGTTGTTTGCCTGGGAAAGCCTTTACGTCTTCATTATTTCTGAAGGACAGTTTTCGATGGATATAGTATTCTTGGTTAAGAGGTTTTGTTTGTTTGGTCTTAATACTTTGACTATCTCATTCTACTCCTTTCTTGTCTGCAAGATTTCAGTGAAAAATCTGCTGATAGTGTTACAGAGGTTCCCTTGTATATGATAACTAGCTTTATACTTGTTTTAAAGTTCCCTTCTCTATGACTTTTGACACTTTGATTATAGTGTTTCTTTGTGTGTGTCTTGTTGGGTTCATTTTATTTGATGTTCTTTGTACTTTTTGGATTTGGATATATATTTTCTTTCCCAGATGTGGAAAACTTCTAGCTTGTTACTCTGAATAAGCTTTTTGATCATGTCTCTATTTTCTACTCCTCTGACTTCCATAATGAATATATTGTTCTACTTTATGATATTCTTGTACCTTAAGATTTCTTCACTCTGTTTGTCCTTTTTTTTCTTTTAGCTTCTCTGACTGAATTCTTTCCAATGATGTGTCTTCAAGATTGCTGATCCTTTCCTTTGCTTAAATGTATGCTGTTGAACCCTCTTTGCTGAAATGCTTACATTGTTCATGCATCGTTCACTTCAGTGATCATCTTTATGACATACATTTTGAATTTCCTGACAGGTAAATTATATAATTCCATTTCATTAGGGTGAGTTCCTGAAGATTTATCTTGTTCCCCTGTTTAGAATATCTTTGTCTCATTCTTCATTTTCTATTACCCTCTGGTGTTAGTGTCTGTGCATTAGGCAAAACAGCCACCTCTCTATCTTCACAGGAAACTTCAGTAATCAGCCTAGCCAGAAATTGGGGAATCTCTCCAACCCTTTCCCTCTCCAGGTTGAAGCAGGCAGCAGTTGTTTTTGTATGCATCTTTAAGCTAAACTGGGGTTGAAGTACCAGCATCTACCCATCCAAAGGACAATTTCCACTCTCTGTCAGGAAGACAAACTGCTATCTAGAATACTACGCCAACAAAAATATGCTTCAATAATGAAAGAAAAATTACAGAAGAGTAAAAACTATGACAGCTTGCCAACAGCTGACTTGCAATAAAACAGGATCTAAAGACTATGATATGGGTAGAAGGAAGTTTTCAGAAGCAAGAAAGAATTAATAGCAAAGAAAGTGATAAATGAGTGGGTATTCTTACTGAACATTAACTGAATATAGTTTATAATATTTATACCTTTTAAATTCATGTTAGTTTTATTTTTAAAACATACAATTGAATATCACTCCAGAAGGAAAATAGAGGAATTATACTAAGAGGCTTCTATTGTCTGGTAGGTATCAAACTTAGCTCTATCAAACTTTCCTGGGTTAAAGATGCATGTTAAAATGTAAAACAACCATTAAAATAATAAAAACAGATGTATAATTTCCAAACTAATGAAGGAAAAGTGAAATAATATTTTTTTGGTACCAGGAATTGAACTCAGGACCTTGCACTTGCCAGGTAGGGATGGCACCACTGAGCTAAATCCCTGGTTCATGGAATAATTTTTAAGTCAGTTCAGAAGAAGACATATAAGAAAAGAAAATGTACAAAGAGAAAGCACAAAATAAAATGTTAGATTTAATTCAAATCATAATGGTAATAGGATTACTTAAAAATGAAATAAATGTTTGAGTTAAAAGAGAATATTGTTAGTTTGGATATTTAAAAAATATTTATATACCTGAAACATAAACATTGCTAGCATTTCATAATAAGATGCTTAATTCACCAGAAAATTAACAATTTATACAATAAATACCCAACTTATGAACATTTGAGTTGAAAACTTCAGCAGGTATGAATATATCTCATATAAGGAACTTTTGTAGATGTAAAAAAATCACAGAAGTAGCTCGTGTGTCTGCCAGACATTGTCATAGTTGTGTACTTACTATATAATGCCATATTGTGTACAGTATAGTACTATATTTATGTGTGTGTGTGTTTGGTTTTTTATGTTTTACATTGTATATTTATGTCAAAGGAGTATAAGACTTACTTTGTCGGACTTACAAATGAATCCAACTTACAAACATTCTCCTGGAATGAAATGCATTTGTAAGTTGGGGACTTACTGTATTTATGTGTACTAATAGCATGGCTTCAAAATATATTAACCAAAAAGTTACAAAAAACCTGAGGGAAAATATGTGAGAAAAGATTTTTAAACATCTCTCTCAGTTATAAGTAAGTAGAAAGTCAAAATATTACAGATAATTAACTGTACAATTTTAAATTTTTATTTTTATTATTTTTATTATTTTAAATTTTTATTTCATTTTATTTTATTTTTTGTACCAGGGATTGAACTAAGGACCTTGCACTTATGACAATTTAAAAATTTTAAATGAGATAATATATGCAAACATGCACACCACTTTAAGAACATATATATTTGTCAAGCATAAGAAGAGGATTTATAAAATGTCCTCAAACAACTTCTGAGGATTAAAATAATATGACATTTGTTTTCTTACTAAAATGTACTTGAAATAGATACCAATAACTAGAAATTTCCTATGTTCTGAAATTAAGAAACATACCTCTAAATAGTTCATAATTCAAAGAAGAAATTAAATGAAAGAAAATATTTTGAACTGAATAGTAATGAAAATACTATATTATCAAAACTTATGGGGTGCAGCTAAAGTTTACATAGATTCAGAAAGATGCATATAAAGAAGACTAATCATTTTTAAAGATATAAATATTCATGAAGTTACAGAGAAAAAAAGAAAAAACCTTAAGAAAGTAGATGTAGGGAAATGATAAAAATAGCACAATTTAATAAAATATAAAACAGAAAATAGAGTCAATAAAGCCAACTGTACCTTGAAAACACTAAAAACTTTGGCCAACCTTTAGCAAGATTTAATCATAAAGCAAAAGTTACATTGTAGGCAGCTAAGTTAATTAGATATATTATAGGCAGTTAGGCAGGGCCATGCCCTGGAGGGCATCAGCATAGAAGACAATTGTGGCCAGAGGCACTTCCACTGAAGGCCAGGCTTCAAGAAAAGAGAACCAGTTTTGCTCACACACTTCCCTTATAGATGAACAACAATGATTGATATTCTAAATAGGTATCAATCACTTGGGTGAGGGACCAAGGTCTTAACCCATCTCTTCCAGGAAAGGTCCCTCACCCAACACTTCCCAGAAAATCCTTGTTCAGTCCATGATGCTTGCTATGTGACTTGCTTCCCATTTGATCCTCATTTAATCAATATTACTGAACTGACTATACTTGTCATCTTATTGGCTGACCATATTTTTGTGCCACCTCATACCTGCCCTGTGATTCTCCAGTGGATCAATATTACCTAAGTGACTATACTTATAATCTTATTAGTTGACTACAATTTTGTCCCACCCACCTCACCTCATGGCTTTGATTCATAAAAATCCCCTGAGAAGCAACGTTCCTGACTACCCACTTGGAAACCCTTCTTTCTCTCTCAGACAGAAGCTATTTTTTTTCAATAAATTCTTCCTACTTTTAAACTCTGGTCTTCCTAGAGTTCACTCTTTGATTTTAGAGAACACAAATTCAGCATGTTGAACATCCAGCAGGTTGGGAGTTATAAGATTCTCCTTATATTATTTGGAGGTCCATATATCATATGCCCTATATCAGTTGGGAGGGGAAAAGAGAGGGTACATAAATAATCATATAAAAGATGACAAGGCACATGACCACAGATCCTGTGACATTAAAAATATTATTAAGAGCTAGGGATTAGCTCCGTGGATTTGCCGCCTGCTGTGCAAGCAAAAGGACCCAAGTTCAATCCCCAGTACCAAAAAAAAAAAAGGGAAAAAATTATTAAAATTACAAACAATGCATTTGAAAATTCAAAAAAAATAAATTAGTTTCATAGAAAAGAAGATCTAATCAAGAATAACTAGATCCCACCCAGCACAGAGGAGGAGGCTTCTGGGCTGACATACCAAATGGTCCCAGCACAGAGGAGGTGAGCTGTGCACCAGCAGCACACACCCCTCCTCCCATCAAAATGAGAAGACACATAAATAACCCGCAAAACCAGACTTCCGGATCACCCACAGCAACCCCAAAGGGAAATAAGATGGAACACTCTGATACTCAATCACCTGGACCCACTGAACTGGCAACAAAAGAGGATCTGGAAAAAAAGAAATCAGAAATAATTTCTCAGATAACAGCAGAGATTGTGCCCATAGTGCAAGACATGATTAATAAATCTAGAGAGGAGCTGAGGAACATGATGGAATCCCAACATAGGAAACAAATGGAATCCATAAAACAGATGCAAACAGATTTCCAGGAGATTAAAAACTCCATTGAAAGTCTATGCAGCAGAATGAGCCAATGTGAGGATAGAATTTCATATATAAAAGATGAGATTGCAATTAGTGACCAGGAAAAGAAAAATTGCTTTAAAATTGTAAGGGACCACAAAAAAATCAATCCAGCAGCTGCTAGATGATGCAAAGAAGAATAACAAAAGACTGATCGGAGTCAATGAAGAAACAGGACAGAGTGCAGATAACACAAAAAAACTGTTCACAGAAGTAATGGCAGAAAACTTCCCAAGCAGGAGAAAAGAACTTGACATACAGATAAGTGAGGCATATAGGACTCCAAATAGCCTTGATCAAAAAAAAATCTACACATAGGCATATAATTGTTAAGATTCCAGAAACCCAATAGAAGAACAAAGTTCTACAAGCAGTTAGAGAAAAGAAACAAATCACATACAAAGGAAAGCCCATCAGAAACACAGCAGACTTCTCAGTGCAAACCCTCAAGGCAAGAAGAGCTTGAAGTGATGTATTCCAAGCCCTAAAGGAAAACAGCCTCCAACCCAGATTAATGTACCCTGCAAAATTCAAAATTGATAGAGAAATAAGATACTTTCATGACAAAGAGCACCTCATGAATACCAAACCAGAACTCCAAAACATTTTAGACAATATCCTAGGAAAAGGCAACGAGGATCACAACCCCAGGAAGCCCAGAAGAATGAATCCATAAGGCTCAACAAGAAATTAAATGCAAAGGGGGAGAATCCAGAAAAAAGAAAAAGTCATGACAATGACAAGTCAATATGTATCAGTTATAACCATCAATGTTAATGGTCTCAAATCACCAATCGAAAGAAATAGACTTGCAGAATGGGTCAAGAAGCAAGATCCAACAATATGCTGTGTACAAGAAACACACTTAATTCAAAATGAAACTCATAGTCTGAAAGTTAAAGGGTGGAAAACAATACTCCATGCAAAAGGAACCTGAAGAAAAAAAGCAGGAGTAGCTATCCTCTTTGCAGATCAAGTGGATTTCAAACCAAAATCTGAAACACTTCTGCTCCCAAGAATTTCAGATGAGGGACAGTCAACCTGTTTGTACAAATCTATTTTGAACATGTTTTCATTTCTCTTAAGTAAAAACTTAAGAACAGAATGGTTAGTTCTTAACAGTAATACAAGAAATTTCTATATTGTTTTCCAAAATGGTTTTATCATTTTACATTCACATTAGCAGTGTTAGAAAGTTCTAACTGGTTCACACCTAAGCTGACATTTGTTCTTTTAAAATATTTAATTTCATCTCCCTAATGAGTGTATAATACGATCTTGTTATAGTACTGATTAGTATTTTTCTGATTCTAGTGTTGCACACCTTTTTTTGTTCTGTACTGGCTATTTATCATCTTCTTGTGTCTACTTTTTAATTGGGTTGTCTATTAATGAGCTGTAAGAGTGCTTTATATATTCTGGTCATAGGTTATATGTATTATAAATATGTTCTGGTTAAGGACTACTTTTCATTTTCTTAATGATGCCTTTTAAAATTCTAAATTTTGATGGAATCTCATTTATCAATTTTTTTCTTTTATACATCATGTTTTTTGTATCCTAGGAAATTCTTGCCTACCCTAAATTCATGAACATTTTCACTTATAATTTCTTCTTAAAGTTTTATACTTTGAGGCTTTCTTATTTAGGTTCATAGTGATATATGTGTGTTATTTTCATGTATGGAAAAAAATAGTTGAGGTTAATTTTTTATATATGGATACCAGGTATTCTAGTGCCATTTGCTGAAAACACTATCTCTTCCTCAGCTCTTGAACTGAGTTTATATTCTATAAAATGCTAATGTTAAATAATCTTTCAAAACTCAGTGGACCATATATGTGTGGTTCCATTTCTAGATTGTCTGTTTTATTCCAATGATCTACATGTCTTTCCTTATACCAACACTGCCTTGATTACTGTAGCTTTAGAAGAAGTCTTAAAATTAGGTACTAAATGTCTTCCAACACTGTTTTTGTTTTTGTTTTGTTTTTAACTTTTCTAGGTCCTTTGTACTCCTACATAACTTTTAAATTTCAATATCCAATTCTTCATTTATAGCAAGTATACACAGACCTGAATTTTCATATATATAACTTGTGTTTTCTAATCCTGCTAAATTCAAGTACAAGTTCTAGGGGCTCCTAGAGATTTCTTACTATTTTCTCTGTAGATGATCATTTCATCTACATATAAAGATTTTGCTTCTGCCGTGCCAATCCTATCCTAGTTGTGTCATTTTATTGCCAGACTATTTCGGTGGGGACTAGGTTTCAAAGTTTAATGGACAGATAAAGAGAAAGCATATCTGCCCTTGTTCCCCATCTTAAGGAGAATGCATTGTATCTTCTCCATTTATATAAGGCATTCTCGCTGGAAGTATGGAGTACATGTCTTTTATCTGTTGAGAAGGTTCTGTTCTACTTTTAGTTTCCTGATAGCTTTTACCATGAACTGTTGTAGAATTTAGTCCAATACTTTTCCTCCAATTACTGACAGGATCATATGGCTTTTTCCTTTCCTTTGTTAAAATGATGACTTATGGGGTGTATCTTCCAATACTGATCCAACACTGCCATCCCTATAATAAAACCACTTACTACATACTGCCAGATCTGACTTCTAATAGTTTGTTTGAACAAATTTTTATTTATGTTCATACTTTTCTCTATTATCTTTATCCAGTTTTAGTATTAGCACAATGTTGATTTCCTAAAATGAGAGGAGAAGTGTTCCTTCTTTTTTCTGCATTAAATGTTTGATATAATTTCTCAGTTAAAATACATATGAGCCTGCTGTTGTCATATAGGTAGGTTTTCAAGCTAGGCATATACTTTCTTTAATAGGTGCTATTTAAATTTTATATTTCTTCCAGAGTCAGTTTCATTAATTTGTTTTCCAAGGTACTTCATAGAAGTTGTTAAATTTATTTCAATAAAGATTTTTGTAATATGCTTTCTATATCCTTTTAAATTCTGTAAAATCTGTGGTAATGTCCTCTAAATCTTGATATTGTAATTTTTAAAAAATGTATAATTGATATTTTGTAATAGGAATAAAAGGTCTAAAGGAGTAGGGGAAGTGGGAGGGGTAGGGGAAAGGAAAGAAGGGAAAAGAAAAAATATGTGAAAAGGAAAAAAATAGAAACAAAGACTTTGTAAATAGGGAAGGGTGGAGGGGGTGAAGGGAGGGCATGGTAATGGGGAAAAAATAAGAACCATGATATGTCATGTAAAAGTAAAAGATCCCAGTGATGAATGTAACTGTATTTTATACCTAAAATGTACCAATAAACTTTATGGAAAAAAAAATTAATAAACTAAAAAAAAAAAAAATCAGACCTCCCAAATTTAAAGATCCAATCTAAGAATGGGTATCTGAAATGAACAGACATTTCTCAGACAAAGAAGTAGAAATAGCAAATAAACATGTGAAAAAAGTTTCAACATCAGAGGTCATTAAAGAGATGCAAATGAAAACAATGCTGAGATTACACCTCACCCCAGAAAGAATGGCTGCTATCATGAAATCAACCAATAACAAATGCTGGTGGGGCTGTGGGGAAAGAGGAACACTGCTCCAGTGCTGGTGGGAGTGTCAACTGGTGCAACCACTGTGAAAATCAGTATGAAGATACCTCAAAGAACTAGGACTGGAAGTCCCATTTGACCCAGCTATTCCCCTGCTGGGTAAGTTCCCCAAAGAATTAAAAGAATATATCACCACAGTGATATATGTGCACCCATGTTTATAAGAGCACAGTTTATAATAGCTAAAACTTGGAAACAGCCCAAATGTCCATCAACTGGTGACTGAATAAAGAAAATGTGGTTTTTAAAATATAAAATGGAGTACTATTCAGCCATAAAAAATGAAAAATTAGAGACATTCATAGCTAAATGGATGCATGCTGAGGTGATACTCTTAAGTGAAATAAATAGGACACACGTGTAAATACCAAATAGTTTCTCTAAAGTGAGAAACTGAAAGTATAAATAAGGACTAAAAGGTATAATAGATAGTCTGAAATAGGAAGAAGAGGGGCAAAGGGGAAGGGGAAGTGGGAGGGGTAGGGGGAAGGAAAGAAGGGGATGGAATTAATATGAGAAATGGAAAAATGGAAACAAAGTCTTTGTAAATAGGGAGGAATGGAGGGGTTGAAAGGAGGGCAGGGTAAGGGGAAAAAAATTAGAACCAAGGGAGATTATGTAAAAGTACAAGTTTCCAATGATGAATGTCATTATATTGTATACCTAAAAGATACCAAGAAAATACAATTTTTTAAAAAAAGAATAACTAGATCCAAATATCACTATAATCACTGATGACATTGTGTCTATTCTTTAAAATCACCACAGAAAGAAAACCCAATGGTCAGATGACTCAGCTACTGAGTCTACCATGCATTCAGATCCTAATACGATGCATGCTCTAAGAGAACAGAAAAACAAATCAGTTATCAATTCATTTTAGAAGGTAGAATAACCTTAACAACAAATCTGATGATAAAATATGAGAACAGAAAATAATAATCCAATCTTATTTATGAAGGTGATGACCAATTCTAATAAAATACTAACCTGAATTATATAACTTATGAAAAGCTTGCTAAAACAGCCAATTTTCAAGACATCAGAAAGGAGCTAGTACAGCCTAGGCTCAGGGATCAAGAAAGTTCAAAGGGGCAAGCAGGATTTCTATGCAATTTTTTCTCCTAAAGGCATTCACCAACTTACTGCCTGATACCTGGAAGCCAAGCAGAATGCAATGGACTAGAGTTTTAGGTGTTTTCTTGGGATGAAGAAACAAACGTTGAAGATCAAAGTGAGAGGACAAGATCCTAGAGAAAGAAATGCAGAAAAATGAGCCTAATCTTCTGCTGGGCCTTGTGTTTGAATAATTTATAAACCCCATACTACATGGGAACATGATTTGTTCATTTCATCCCAATAGTCACATTAGAGTTTACCTTCAATATTGAAAGATCTGCCATTGGGTATAAAATTGTGATTTATAAGTTATTTTCTCTTAGCACTAAAGTCATATATCTACTGAAAAAAAAATAGAATCCATTATTTAAAATCCTGCTACAAAGAACAATTCAGGTCCAGTAATAGGTAAATCTTTCCTTTCTGGAAGAAAAATAATTCAAAAACTGGTGAAGACAGGAGGAGCACAAGTTCAAGCCCAGCTTGGGCAACTTAGTGACTTAGTGAGACCCTGTCTTAAAAAAAAAAAATGCTGAGGATGTGGCTCAGTGCAAAGGCTCTGGGTTCAATCCTCAGGATCACCACCCCCCTCAAACCACAACAATAATAACAACAACAAACTGGTAAAGACATTTTAAAATGTAGGAAATTATGTATTATCTTAGAGATATAGATTAAAAAGCTGTAATAAAATATCAGCAAATGGAATGTGTGCTGTGTGTTTAAACATAGTGACTTTATATGTGCCAGTATGACAAAGAGGAAAGCAGAAAGATCAAGATCCAAAGCTTAATGCATGAAACAGTGAAAAACAAAGGGAAGAGAGAGGAGACAGGTGCAAGAGATATTTAGGATATATAATCAGAATGGCTTGGTGAAACACCAATGGCCGTGGTGGTTGGAGGTAGAAAAAAACTAGAATAGGCCGGGGATTTAGCTCAGCGGTTTCACCACCTGCTGCGCAAGCACAAGGACCCGAGTTCAATCCCCGGTACCCCACCCCCCCAAAAAAACTAGAATAACTCCAAAGACTCTGGTTTTGGTGATAGGTTGGTAGTCCCAGAATAATGAAGGAGAAAAACATGTCTTAAACAAACTATAATGAATTCTATTAGGCACCTCAAAATAATGTCCAGAAAATCTAAAAATCACCAAATTCTGTCAACTCTGTTTTCTACATATCTCTTTCTGCACAGACTTTCCACCCCCTGGTCACATTTTGTCTGAAACATAGCTTCCCAAAAGATTCTCCTGCCTAATGTGGGACTGCATAACTCTGTAATCATAAAACTCCCCTAGCCCCAACTGTGATTGAATGTGAGTAAATAGATAAAGATGCTTGTTAGTTCCTGGACACTAGATAAGGTCTGTATCAGCCATAAGGTCCCAAAGTAAATTACTCAACTCTTTGTTGGAAACTGATGTTCCGAACACCGCTATCTATAGAACAATCTACACACATCTGCTGACCATCAGTATGTGTCAGCTGACCACTAACCTTTGTTCCTCTTCTGTAAATTTCGCCTGTTAACTTCCCCTGCAACCCCCTATAAAAGAGCCTTGGACTCTCGGCTAGTCACCTCTCTAAGCTACTTTGCTTTGGGAGTGCCATCTGGCCAGACTAAGGTCTGTTTTACTTTCCAATTTGTCCGGTGTGTTCCTTCCCGGGTATTCTTCACTGCAGTCAGCTCCTCGGAGCGTTTGGTAAGGCCCTCAGTTTTACACCTATGATCTGGCTCCCTTGTAGTAATTTCTCCACACTGTTGCCAAAGTGATCATGGTATTAGTAATGGTGGGAAGGATGGTTTCCTGTATATAGGTGATGCACCCTCATTGGAGATATCCAAAAACAAAAAGCAGAAGCTTAATGCATTCAGGAAGGTATGAAGTCTGACAAGCTGGTAGGATCTAACTAAGACCTACTGCTTTTAAATACATGAGTTCTGCAGCATGTCTGTTGCATAGAGTAAAATATTTTGATCTGGGTAATTCTCAAATATTAGAAATACAAGTGTTGACAGACCACTGCTCAAAATAACTTTTGAATTATCCTGTCTTTTAAATCTTGTATGTCTGCTTTTATTCTGAAATAATTATAGATCCAAAGGAAGTTGAAAAACTAGTATAGAGAGATATTATAGGTGTGGGGCTGCATAACCTTTGTTCCTTTTTCTCCAGCCCCATTGTGATTAAAATGTGAGTTAAAGGATAGAGATGCTTGTTAGTCTAGGGACGCTAGATAGGGATCCATAACAGACCTAGAGTCCCAGAGTAAACTACTCAACTCTTTGTTTATCCGGAACTGATATTCCAGGCACCACAATTGTTAGAACAAGCTGCAGATGTCTGCTAACCATCAAAATGTGACAGTCGACCACTAACCTTTGTCCCCTTTTCTTTAATATGTTAATTTCCCCCTCAACTCCCTATAAAAACAGCTTCGGATTCTGAGCCAGTTGCCTCTCTAAGCTATTTTGCTTCGGGAGTGCCGTCTGGCCAGACTAATAAAGGTCTGTTTCCCAACTTGTCCAGTGTGTTCCTTCCCAGGTGTTCTTTGCTGTAGTCAGCTCCTTGGAGCATTTGGTAAGGCTCTTGGTCTTACATTCTGAAGGCACCGCTGGGATTCCTGGGTGTGCTTCACTAGTCAGCTCCTCGGAGCATTTGGTAAGGCCCTCGGTCTTACATTTTGGAGGCCCCAGCGAGATGCCTGGGTAAGGAACCCCGGTTCAGCCGAGACTCTGTGGCGGGATCCAGCAGGAGACTCAGGCACAGACCTCAGAAAACCTCCGGAGGTAAGTTTTGGCCGGTTGCAACCATTTGTTGTCAGGAGTGAGGTGGCTGACAGGCCGGTAAGCCTCCCCTGACCCCAAGGTTCCTGACGAGGAACAAGGGAAGGTTTAGTTTTGCTTTTGTTGTGGCGCCTATTTGTCTTGACATTTGTACGTTAGTGTCCTGTCCATTGTGTGTTTAATTTTGTATTTCTTTCCAAACGATCAGGACAGAGATGGGAGGATCCTGCTCCAGAAATACCCCATTGGATTGTTTTCTCACTAATTTTAAATTGGCTTTTTCCCCCAAACAGGAGAATGAATATAGGGTTAAATTTTCTCGCCGAAAACTTTGCTCCCTGTGTCAATTGGAATGGCCAGCCTTTGGAGTTGGATGGCCAGCTGAGGGCTCTTTTGACCCAGGTCTCTGCAGGGCGGTATGGAAAAGGGTCACCGGGCACCCTAGCCATCCTGATCAGTTTCCATATACAAATATCTGGGTTTGGGCTTGTCAAGAGCCTCTGGCATGATTACAGCATTGTTCCCTGCGAACAAACTCTCGCATTCTGGTTATGGCCCCAAGGGAACCCCAAGAGGCCAAAAGCCGGGCTCCCAAGCTGGTGCTCTCACAAGATCCTGACCCCTTAGATCTTGTTATAAGACCTCCACCCTATGTGGAGCCATCCTCCTCCTCTGATAAAGCCAGGCCCAGAGCTCGAAACTCTCTCTCCCCTCCTCTTCCCGAAGAAGGAAAATCTCCAGATTCTATAACCTCCCCCTCCCACATACGAACAGGGGCCCCTTATGGTCCCAGTGGAGCTCTCACTGAAGAGACTAGTTCAGTTCCTCTTCTGCCTCTTAGGGAAGTAGAACAGGGTCATTATGTCTATATCCCTTTCTCTACCAGTGATCTGTATAATTGGAAACACCAAAATCCCCCTTTTTCAGAAAAACCCCAGGCTTTGATGTCCCTCCTAGAATCTGTTTTTCATACACATGACCCAACCTGGGATGACTGTCAACAACTTCTGCAAGCTCTTTTTACCTCCGAGGAAAGAGAAAGGATCCGAAGGCAAGCCATAAAGTTGGTGTTAGGGGGAACAGAGGGCCCCCTCGATAAGCAACAGCGGGCCTGTCTTGAGGCACAACTTCCGTCCACCCGTCCCCCTTGGCAAGCTAATTCCTCGGGCAGGAGAGAAGCTCTCCAAAACTACCATCAGCATCTCCTAGCTGGCCTGAGGGGAGCTGCTTGAAAGGCTACCAACTTGAGCAAGGTAAGCGAAGTCCTTCAAGGACCTGAGGAATCCCCTTCTGCCTTCCTGGAGCATCTGTTGGAAACATATCATACATATACTCCAATTGACCCAGATGCCCCTGCAAATCGGCAGGCAATCAATTTGGCTTTTGTTACTCAGTTGGCCCCAGATATTAGAAAGAAACTGCAGTGGATGGAAGGATTTGAGAGAGAAAATAGGGAAAAGTTGATGAGCATGACAATGAAGGTGTTTAACAATAGGGATCCTCTTGATGATAAAATGGCTAAAAAGATAGGAAGGGCGAACATTGCAGCCTTGACAGATGGAGGTTTTATCCAAAAGGAATACAGAGAAAATTTTAAAAAAGGATAAAAATAAAGTATGGCCCTTGTTAGAAAAAGATCAATGTGCATATTACAAAGAAAAGGGCCATTACAAGAGGGATTATGAAAAGTTGAAAAGAAAGAGAAAAAAAGAGACCAAGAAAAAAAAAAAAAAAAAGACGGGGTTCTTCTAGTAGATAAAAAAAAAAAAAAAAAAAGATTGATGAGGCCAAGGTGGGGATCTCCAAACACATCCACTGACTCCAAAAAGCCGGCATCTTGATCCCTTACTAGACAGCCTGAAACACACCACTGCTTCCCGTGAAAAAGCCTGACACATCAGACTTCAGACCAGTACAGGATTTATGAAAAATAAACAGCCTGGTGGAGACCATTCAACCAACAGTGCCAAACCCCTATACTCTGTTGAGTCTCATCCCTCCCGGTCATGTGTGGTACTCAGTATTAGACCTTAAAGATGCATTTTTCAGCCTGCCTCTAGCACCTGTGAGCCAGCCCCTCTTTGCCTTCGAATGGACTGACCCAGACACCAGAACAACTGGACAGCTGACATGGACCCGGCTGCCACAGGGATTCAAAAACTCCCCCACTCTGTTTGGGGAAGCTCTCAGCAAAGATCTGCAACAGGTAAGAAAAATGTTTCCCCAGGCGACTATTCTTCAGTATGTTGATGACCTCCTGGTGGCGACTTCAAACGATAAGGAATGCATTGCAGCCACCGAGGGCCTCCTGAAAGCCCTTCAGGAACTGGGATATCGGGTGTCCAGGAAAAAAGCTCAACTCTGCCAGACCAAGGTAACCTACTTGGGCTATATTCTTGAAAAGGGAAAGAGGAGGCTGGCAGAATTGAGAGTATCTCCAATTCTCCAGATTCCGAAGCCAGGCTCAAAGAAACAGGTGCAAGAGTTCCTAGGGGCAGTTGGCTATTGCAGGATTTGGATTCCTGGCTTTGCTGAGATTGCCAAACACCTACATGAGGCCACTGCAGGAGGAAATACACCCCTCCAATGGACTGAGGCTTTCCAGCAGGCATTTCAATTGCTTAAGACTGCACTTGCATCAGCACTAGCCCTGGCACTGCCAGACTTAAACAAACCCTTTACCTTGCATGTGACAGAGAAAAATGGGGTGGCTAAGGGAGTAATTACTCAGCTTTTGGGGCCATGGAAGTGGCCTGCAGCATACCTCTCCAAAAAGCTCGACCCAGTGGCCCGAGGGTGGCCTAATTGCTTGAAGACAATAGCAGCAGCAGCTGCTTTAACCCGAAAGGCTGACAAATTGACCTTTGGACAGGATTTAACTTTGATCACTCCTCATGCCATTGAGCCCTTGTTAAATAGCTCACCCAGCAAATGGCTGTCTAATGCCAGACTGTTACAATATCAAGGACTCTTATTAGAACAGCCATGCATTAAGTTTGCCACCACCGCGGGCCTCAATCCGGCTACTCTACTCCCAGAATCGGACGAACAAATGCCCATCCATGATTGCCTCGAGACTCTTGAAAACTTGAAGGGAGGACGTCCGGACTTGACGGACCAGGCCCTCCCCTGCGCAGAGATAACATTCTATACTGATGGGTGCAGTTTCATTCATGATGGTGTGCGGAATGCTGGAGTGGCGATGGTCAACCAGGACCAACAGGTGGAAAGGGAGCAGGGGTTACCTCAAGGGACATCAGCACAGAGGGCTGAGCTGATTGCTTTAACTAAGGCTCTGGAATTGGGAAAAGGACAAAGGATAAATATATTCATTGATAGCCATTATGCTTTTGCCACCGCCCATGTACATGGGGAGATTTATCAGAACAGAGGGCTGCTAACCTCCGAAGGGAAGCAAATTAAAAATAAGACTGAGATATTGGCACTATTAAAAGCCATCTGGTTGCCCAGAGAGGTTACCATCATCCATTGCCGTGGGCACCAAAAGGGGTCAAGCCCCGAGGTGATTGGTAATAATGCTGCTGATCAGGCAGCCAGACAAGCCGCCCAAAAATCAGTGGGGAAGCAAATGGTTCTGCTTCCCACACCAGTGCTCCCAGAAAAACCTGAATATACAGACAAAGAGATAATGGAAATGAACAGGAGACACTGGACTCGAGGAAGACATGGGTGGTGGACAACTAAGGAGGGAAAGGTGGTGCTCCCAGCTGCTGTAGCAGACACGTTGCTGCGAGAACTACATGAGTCCACCCACCTCGGTGAAAAAAGGATGACGGCTGCCTTAAGACCCTATTTCGTCAGCCAGGGATTAGCCCAAAAGGCCCAGGACATGGTGAGACGATGCCCCACCTGCCTCAAGGTAAATGCTAATCGGGTAACCGGGCCCCCTGGGGTCCGACACAGAGGGCTAACTCCAGGAGAACATTGGGAATTAGACTTTACTGAAATGAAGCCTGGCATGTCTGGGTACAAATACCTGCTAGTTTTTGTGGATACATTTTCAGGATGGGTAGAAACATACCCCACTAAAAAGGAGACAGCAGAAGTAACAGTTAAAAGGCTCCTGACAGAAATAGTTCCCCGTTTTGGTTTGCCCTTAGCTCTGGGGTCCGACAATGGTCCAGCCTTTATGGCTAAGATATGTAAGTTAATTAGTAATATCCTTGGAATAAAGTGGAATCTACACTGTGCCTATAGGCCTCAAAGTTCAGGACAGGTAGAAAGAACAAACTGAACTTTAAAAGAAATTCTGACTAAATTATGCTTAGAGACTGAACTCGATTGGGTAGAGCTTCTCCCTTTTGCCCTCCTCCGAATGAGGTGCACTCTCAAGCCCCCCCTCAATCTGTCCCCCTTCCAGATTGTTTACGGATGATCTCCCCCAATCATTCCATTAATAGATGTAGAATTAAAGGAAAAATTTTCCCACCTTCGACTCCTTAAATCCTTAAAGGCAGTTCATCAGCTTCAGTCAGAGCTACATGAGACATTACGAAAGAAAATGACTAGTCCAAATGAAAACCCTTTACAACCTTTACCCTATAAGCCGGGAGATTTGGTTTTTATTTGCAGGTTTGATTCCAAGACCCTAGAACCTCATTGGAAGGGACCGGTTCCTATTGTCCTGTCAACTCCCTTGGTGGTGAAGGTGGCTGGACATTCTGCCTGGATACATCACAACCATCTAAAAGCAGGACCCCTCACAGACATCAAGAAGGACAAGTGGAAGGTTATCAGCCAACCAGGCGACCAAAAGCTAAGACTGGAATGGGTTGGAGATGTTTCACCTTGATGATGATATTCTCTGGGACACTGACATTATTGCCCCCAAGAGGATTAGATCACACAAAAAATGTATGGATTCAATTGGCAAACTCGCTTAACTTGTCTGAATTCTGCTTAAATGCTGATGTAAATTTCCATTATGTGCTGGGAAGCTGTCTCATTCCGGTATGCACCTCTTTAGAGTTAATATGACCCTATACCCTATTTAAGGACATCCCAGGAAAAAAAATCTTACTTACATGGATAGTTATAATTGGGGGCATGACACCTGCCGTAAACCTAAAAATGCTGTCAAATTATATACACCCAAGGTAATTATGTCAAACAAAACTGAATGTGCTATGTATGAAAATTGTACAACCAAGTGTCTGAGGATAAAACAGTCAAAAGGGATGTCCTGCCACATAAAACAAAAAAATTGTGTATAATAATTGCCATATCTCCCTGCCCATAGGATGGTTTTATACCTGTGAAGGAATAACCTTTAATTATATTCCAGCAAATTTAACCAAGACCCGTTGCTGTTTTAGTCATCTAGCTGTAGTGTTGCCAGACAGGACTGATTTGGTTGTGCCTAACAGAACTAAACGTTGGTCACCTTACACTGCACCAGGATGTGATGATGATGTAGGTCTGTTAACAGATGCTGAAGTAATAACCATGATAGCCTCTTTTGTTGCCCTGCCTTCTATAGGAGTCCATGCTGAAAAGGCAGTGTGAAAATTAGCATGCAAGGTGGTCAAAGGGTTAAATGCTACCTCATCAGCCTTGGCATTAGTTAACCAAGAGTTACAGGAACAGAGACAGGCAATCTTAGATAATAGAGGAACAATAGACTATTTGTTGCTCCTCCACCACCAAGGTTGTGAAAGAGTAAAAACTATGTGTTGTTTCAATCTTACCAATAATGGTCCAAAGATAGAAGAAAAGGTAAAACAATTAGAAGATCTGGTTGAAAAAATATATAATAAGGATGGCGGGGACTTGTTCAAATGGTTAACTTCGTGGTTGCCCAACCTACAATGGTTAAAACAACTTTTTCTTGTCATCATAGTTGCGTATACATGCTTATTATTGTCATGTTGTTGTATACAATGGATACCTACGTTTGTGTGTAAGATTACTTAGTTCCAAAAAATCAGTGGGGAATGTGGGACTGCATAACTTTTGTTCCTTTTTCTCCAGCCCCATTGTGATTAAAATGTGAGTTAATGGATGGAGATGCTTGTTAGTCTAGGGACGCTAGATAGGGATCCATAACAGACCTAGAGTCCCAGATAGTCTAAGGACACTAGTTAGGGATCTGTAACAGACCTAGAGTCCCAGAGTAAACTACTCAACTCTTTGTTTATCCGGAACTGATATTCCAGGCACCACAATTGTTAGAACAAGCTGCAGATGTCTGCTAACCATCAATATGTGACAGTCGACCACTAACCTTTGTCCCCTTTTCTTTAATATGTTAACTTCCCCCTCAACTCCCTATAAAAACAGCTTCGGATTCTGAGCCAGTTGCCTCTCTAAGCTATTTTGCTTTGGGAGTGCCATCTGGCCAGACTAATAAAGGTCTATTTCCCAACTTGTCCAGTGTGTTCCTTCCCGGGTGTTCTTCCCTGTAGTCAGCTCCTTGGAGCGTTTGGTAAGGCTCTTGGTCTTACATTCTGAAGGCACCACTGGGATTCCTGGGTGTGCTTCACTATAGTCAGCTCCTCGGAGCATTTGGTAAGGCCCTCGGTCTTACATAGGGACGAGGGGGGGGCACTGTAGGTAGGGAAAAGATAGGATGAAGTACTCTTTCAGCTTTATTAAACATTAATAAGGTAGTTTGACCTCTGCAGCCAGAGTCCAGCAATTAGAAAGGCAAAGACAGCTAGACTCTGAGGAATTAGAAAGACTAAGGCAGCTAAAGTCAAGCAATTAGGGAGACAAAGAGAAAGAGCTCCGGACCAGGAAGTTCCTAGGTAGCTCCATTAACATAAGAATCACAAACTCCCCTTCACTTAATACTTTAGCCTAAACTCTCTGTCCATAAAGCCCCCACCCATAGTCATACCTTCTACCAAAGGACAGGGAAAGGTCTCATTTTTCAGAAGAAATCCAAAGTTAGGATGAAAGACAGCCAGGGAGGCAATCAGATTCTAAGAACCTATGTAGGACAAAGATTTCAATAAAAGGAGCTGCAGACAAGAAATCTACAAGTTATTCACTTTTGAATTCTCCCTACTCATCCAGAGTAGCTGTTGTCATCTCTCCCCTCTTTTTTCCCTGTCTTCAAATAAACTGTCTTATTTTATTTTAAACTACTTTTTTCATTCTTTACTGATGCTGGGTTTAGGATCACTGGGACTGGGTATTCCAACAGAACAGTGGCATGATGCAGCTGAGCAGTGGCTTGCTGTCCACCCCTGGATGATTCAGTGTGGCATAGCCTGCTGTGGTGTACAACCCTTCCCAGATGTTACAATTGTGGGACCAAAATGACTCCATTTTGGAGCCGTCTCCTTTGTTCTCTCAAATTTGTGCTTAAACTAGGAATTCACCACTTGAAATTCCTGAGTTTATTACCCAACCACCTGTGTGCCCGGGGAAAGAGCGTTCCGGGCACACTATCTGTAGGATAAGCAGTTAATGAGCTGACTGTCCACACAAGATAGATGCGGCCATTAGTCAGTGGGTCTGCTAACGATCAGTATGTGACAATCGGCCGTTAATCTTTGCCCCTTTCTCCCTTACAAAAACCAATACGTAATCCCCTTCGACCCCCAAAGCCTAGCCAACCAAAACCCTACACTTCATATGTATTAAGTATTAACCAATCACCTGGCTACTAATAACCAAAGCTTGTTGTATTCTCAATAAAAACCCTGCTAGTTTGGGACTCAGGGCTCTCAATCTCCATCCGCTGTGTCGGTGACAATTGAGAGTCCCTGCTTAAGCTTGAATAAACGACCCTCATGTGCTTACATCGGAAACGGCCTCCTGGTGGTCTTTGGGACTTCACAATCTGGGCACAACAACAATATTATGCTAGTGTTTTACCACTGAGATATAGTCCCAACTTCTTTTCCCTTTCTGGATAGTTCCCTACTCTAAATTCAAAACACAAATTGTATATGTCATACCTGGCCTAAATGAGACCTTCACAGCAAACATGCCATTCTTAGCAAACAACAGGAAAAGGCCCATGCTATGCTCAGTAAAAAGAACAGATGGCCATAAAGAAAATTTAGGACAAAATATATAATCTCCCCAGCATTGAGATGTCCAGTAATTGTCTGCACACTTGTGCTGACTGTCCTTGGGCCCTTAATCATAAACATTCCACTTCAGATTCCTTAGGATTATATGCTCCTTCTCAAGCCCTATAAAAACTTAAATTTCTCTCCCAGCTAGATGCTAAAATCATTCAGAATCTTAGCCCTATCTGCATCCCGACAGAATAAGTCCAGCCTGTTCTCACTAAAGCCTGTGTCTGGGTGGTTTCTCATGTGTTGTTTGTAAAATTTGGTGGCAAAACTCAGGAAAGGGTATCCCTCCTTGGAGGGTTTTACACCTTATCTTAAACATCTTATTCAGGCCACCTGGTGACACAGGTCTCTGGACTTTGCTCCAGTACTGTAGGCAGCTCCCCAGCTCCTGCCATTCCAGCAGCTTCAGACCAGGTAGGGCTTTTTTCTTACCTTTTAGCCACCTCCGCCCTGCTTTGTCACTCTCTGTGCCTTTTAATGGACTCTGTGGCTTTAAGATCACCCTCTTTCTCTCCTCTTCACACTGTGCCTTTAAGAACCACCTTCCTACCCCACCCCCCATAGCTGCCACCACTCTAGCTACTCCATACTGTGGAGAACACCTTGGAATAAGATGGAATTGTATAACTCTAAGTGTGCTGTAACCCTAAAGTGTGCTGTGACTTTAAGAGTGCTGTAACCTAAGTATAACACAATCATAAGAGTGATGTGTAACCATAAGATATGAAAGTAATGAAAGTAGAACCTTAAGTGGTATGGAACTGATAAGGGTGTAGCCCGAACTGGACGGGGCGTACCCCCAAACTGGACAGAGCGTACCCTGAATTGGGCAGAGTATGCCCCAAGCTGGACAGTGTGATAAGTCTGAACCAATACCACGAATGCCCAGCTAGAATAGTATAAAAGGAGCTGAAGACCCCAAGCAAGTCGACGATCCGTCCACCGACCAGTCGGCCAGTCAGTATGATCTGACTACTGATTGAGACATCTGCACACCTGATCCCGATGGGGGGAGCATCGCCGCCGACCAGACGAGACCAGAGGACGAGGAAAGCCGTGGAGAGGTGGATAGCCTAGCGCCGACTCGATGCCCTTCGCCTATGGATCGGACCCTCTGACCCTGCGGGAGTAAACATCGCGCTCCCATAAGGACTTGCGCAGTACAGGTACAGGGATGTGGTAATTGGCAGACTTAATATTGTGTGGTAATTGTATTGAAACGAATTATAATAATACAAGATAAGTGTGTGAATTGCCATCCGAGTCTGAGTCCTCTTTACCCACGGTACCTGCTCGCGACACATACTTCCACCCTTTCTTCTCCTTAGCTTCTCTCCCTCTCCCCTCAAGCACAAGGACAGAGAGAGGTCCATCTTTCTCTTCTGTGTGATTTTAAATCCAGTGCTGGTCACAGAAATCCTCAGGAAAAGAACTGTCTTTCCCTTTGATGTTTGACCAATCATCCTGATAACTGTCTTGGTCACTCACCCATGTTTTGTCATAGGCTGGGTCACAGCTGGAGACATTAGTTGCTGACCCTGTGTAGGGTACCACTTCTGCCTATATTCAAAGCCTGAGTGTTTGAGGGTGTCTGAGGACACTTAAGTTTACAAATGCACTCTCAGGGACATGGACATTACAGGCCACAGTTATCTGAGAATGACTTAACATACTCAACCACACATGCACAGCATGGCCAAGGTCATACATTAGGTGTTTTTCTCACCATGGCTCAGTAAACTGAAAAGACACCATAACTGCTGTAAACTAAAGAACACTGTAACCTTTTAGTTGCTGTTTTGTTGAAGGAATAAAGAGCTGTCAGCTCTTGAGCTCTGGAGCAGCAGCTCTAACTCTCAGCTCTGATGCTGCCCTGATGCTGATGATTGATTCTCTGCATCTTGTTCTTTATTGAGGAATTAATTAACTCATTCACAAAAGACTATATGGACTAAATGGACCCTTCTCCAGGTGCCTCCTGGGAAGGCTCAGCCCTCACACTCTGACTCTGCTCTTTGTCACACCAGACATGACAACTACCTCCCAGCTCCCCAGGCCTCCCAGCATCACTGCTCCCTTCTCTTCCCCAGAGCTTGCTTGATGCTCTCACTACCCAGCAACACAGCAGCAATCACAGGTCCATCTCACATGGTGCTGCCATAGAGGTCAAGGTCCTGCTAGCCAGCACTCTCACAGGTACAGTGGGACTGCTGCCCGTGCCAGAAGGCCACCCACGACATCCACACACACAGCCTGCCATCCTGCTATGGCTGTTCTCCCTCTTCCTCCTCGTCCCTTCCTGATTAATACAGGCCCCTACCCCACAGGTGGCACTTCCACAGATGCTTCACCCTTTGTCCAGAGCCTCTTGCCCATCAGATGCTGAACTCTGAGTCTCAGTCTCTACAGGCTAAGTGGACAGGACCCTTCCTGGTTGTCTACAGCACCCCAGTGGCTGCCTATCTCCAAGATCCTCCCCAGTAGAGTCATCGTTCTCAGGTAAAACTGTGTTCAGTCACTAACTCATCTGATCCCTCCTTGTCAAAATTGTAAGTAAGCTCCCTCACTTCCCTCAAACTATCCCAAATTCCAGAGTCCCTGCAACATCCATAATTGACAAAGGGTACTTAAAACATCCTGTGTTTCTATTATGTGTTCTTTTATGGATTCTGCTCTCCATTCTGTTGGTACTCCAACTTGGTTCCTTCTTTCCTCAGGGATGAAATCATTTCTCATGCTCACCCTCATCTTCACCCTAGCAAGGGCCCTTTCCCCCTCCTCTCTACACTCTTTAACCCAGTTAGACTTCTTCTTTCTTTTGACACACCCGATGATTATAGCACTCCCCCACCCCCACCCCAGCTTCTCCTGCCAGTTCCTAATTATCTTTACAAGCCTCTGCAGTTAACTCATTCCCTGCTAAACCAGTGTCAGCCTCCTTAGACATCTTTCACACTTTTTGTAGGATGCGTTCAGGATGCTGATCCTGACCACTCCTTGATATACCCCTATTCCCCAAGCTCTTTCTTCCATCTAGGCTGCCCATGCTACCCATTTGTCATGTAGTAAGTAGCCATGAGAAGCATCGCCCACTTTCCTGCCCTTCTCTGTATACGACTACAAAAAGATAGAAATATGCCTGGGCTGAATGAGACTTTCACAGCAAACATGCCATTCTTAGCAAACAACAGGAAAAGGCCCATGCTATGCTCAGTAAACAGAACAGATGTCCATAAAGAAAATTTAGGACAGAATATATAATCTCCCTGGCACCAAGAAATCTAGCAATTGTCTGCACACCTGTGCTGACTGTCTTTGGACCTTCAATCATAAACATTCCACTCCAGATTCCTGAGGACTATAGTCCCCTTCTCAAACCCTATAAAAACTTGATTTCTCTCTCAGCTAGCTGGTGCTAAAATCATTCAGAATCTTAGCCCTGTCTGCATCGAGACAGAATAAATCCATCCTTTTCTCACTAAAACCTGTGTCCATGTGGTCTTTCATGCACTGTTTGCAACAGTTTATACCACTGAGATTTTTGTCACCAATTCCCTTGTGAAACCTTTTATTGTTCAGTGATAAAGTTTTTAAATGTATGTATACATACTTTGTATATACTTTTTATATGCAATTTTTCTCCTTGAGAATAAAGACTTATTTCAGCTTAGCAAATCTATCACAGTGTCTAGTAAAGACAGCAACAATAAGTATTTATTGATTGATTTTTTTAAATGGTTTTTCCAGACAATACTAACATATTCTATAGCCCTTTTCTTCAAAGAGCTTCAAGTGGATTTAAAATGTTTCCCCAATAATCCTGCCAGCACTTCTAGGTTTTTATCCGTATCATTCTCTAGGCACTTTGCAGAGCACTTAGACAATCAACATTTAAATGAATTATCCTATGCTCACACCTGGCAAAATAGAGATATTAATGATATTAATAATCAAAACTGAATTACCAATTGTTAGGAAAGAAGCAATGGAAGGTTAGAAAAAAGATGTATTGTGAGTAGAAGAAAAGTAAAGAGATAAAAGATGAGGAAAAGTATACTCAGGTCTTAGAATTGAGCTTCTGATTGTCAGAGAGACTAACTGATTGATCCAAGTCAATGCATTCTGACATGCTGCATGTCTAGCTGAAAGTCATCATTGCTTAAGCAAAGCCTGATATAACCTTGTGTTTTGAGAGGCAATAGTGGCCAACTATTTAGAGTCTGGAAGAGAAAGGAGGTAGTAAGGAAAGTACAGAGCCCCCAAGTATCTCTGGATCAGCTGAGCTCAGCAGCAGCCACCTGCACTTTCTGTCACCATGTTCCTGTGGGGTTAATAAACTCACCTATTATTCTCTAGCTATAAGATCACTTCACTAGGTAGTGATTGAGATTTAAGCTTGAGGACAGATAATGATAACTTACATGAGACAGTGTGGACCATATCAGCTGGCAAACAGGTCCAGGAGTTTTAATATAACCAATTGGCTTATAATTTTTTTCCACTTCAAAGAAAAAGACAGTGTGATCTTTACTCTGAGAAAAAAGAGACACATTTGCCAAATGTATATTACTATGAAATCTAGTTTATAGAGTACAAAAAAGCATTTAATGGCATATGGTATATTCAATGATCATATATCTAAGATTATTCTGAAAACATGATTTAAATTATTTGCTTAATTTTCCCTATTTGTTCCAGTATGTGGTTCTGAAAATGTGAATACCATACTTGTACATAAATTCTTTATACATAAATTAATTCTCAAAAAAAATCCCACAATGTACATGTTTGCATCTTAATGCATGAAGAATTTACACATTCTCTTCATTTATAGGAGTTCTTTTTTGGGGGGGGGTCTTTTGTTTTGTTGGTTTGTTTTCATTTTTGTTTTTTGTAGTGTGAGGATTAAACCTAGGACTTTATATATGCTAGGCAATTGCTCTACCATCAATCCACACTCCCTAGCTTATGGTAGTTCTATTTAAGAACATAAACATGCTAAACGGGTATAGTGGCATATGCCTGCAATCCCAGCACTGTGGGAGATGGAGGCAGGAGGATCACAAGTTTGAGCCCAGCCAGAGCAACTAAGTGGTTTGGCGAAACCTTGTCTCAAACTAAAAAATAAAAAAGAATGGGGATGCAGTTCAGTGCAAAGGCCCTGGGTTCAATCTCCAGTACCCTTCCTCCCAAAAAGCAAGTATAAAATGCTGATTTAAAATAATATATCCACAATGGTTCCCAGATGAAATTTTCTATTCATTTAAAGTAAGAATTAGAACTCAGTTTGTAAGAGTAACTTTTAATGTTCTACAGAAACTACACTGAAAGAATATGAACACAACAAAAGCAAAATACAAATATTTATATTCTTAGAAAATTATTTTCAGGAAATAAGATGCGATCAAGTAGATGGATTTATAACACATGGTTAATCATAAAATTTCATAAGCAACAAGAGGTAAATCTTTAGCTTACCGCTGTTGCTAGAATTTCTCCATCACGTTCATAAGCTAAAGCAGTGACTTGAGCATTATGGGGCTTGAAAACCTGTTTAAAATAAATATCAGCATCCAAAATTTTCTTCCGTCCTGTAAAAAGTGTGAGCCCTTTTGGATCATAGAGTTCAAGAATTCGAACAACACCATCTTCAAATCCTATGATAATTTGTGCTCCAGAGTAGTTTACCTTGGAATAAAATTAAATGCATAGGACCCAAGTTTAGTTGATTAAGAAATACATGCTACACAACAGATAAATTATTTAGACTTGATTAATTTAACATTGGCTGCTCCTTGACAACACTTTATACAGTGTTGCGGTAACCTCCACTGTATAAAGTGGTAACCTCCACTTTATACAGTATTGTGGTAACCTCCATTAATTTTAAACAGTTCTTTATCACTAATGGCCACAATAGGGGTAAACAATGGCAATTCAAACATTCAGTGAGCAGAGTGTCTACCTACCACATACTGGGGACCTATTACCAGCAATTCAATCATGAACATAAGCAGATCCAGTTTCATGTCTCCCATTATCACACAAAGGAGTTTGAAATAGTAATTAAAGAAAAAAATTATTTTCAAGAAACTCCCAGTTATTGTAAGCTGCAAATACAATGTGGGGTTTTACTCTGAAAATAACTCCTTCTACCTGGCAGGCTAGAGTTTGAAAAGAAATTCAATGTAGCATCTTTGATGCATAGAAATGATATAATCAGAAGCCATTTTGGGAAAAGGTTTATTATTTAAGATTGAGCTACTCTGGGAATCATAAGCTACAGAATAACTATACTTCAGGGTCTCTGGGGTCAATCTACCATAGTGATTGGGTGGAGACAGCCACAAGAGGCAGTTGTGGAGAAGGGGAGGGCTAGTCCCAGATACCCTGAGAAGTTTTAGCAGTGACAAGCTCAGGTTGTAAAGGACATGGTGGTTCCACTCCCTGTGATGAGAAACCAGGCCAGTCATGTAGTTTTCTGAGAAAGCTGTGTCTGAAAGTGCTGATATTAAGTCTAATGAATCCTTGGACCCTCTTGCTGCCTATATCCAGCACAGGGCTCAGTGTTATTTGGATTTTCCGATTAACTTGGACAGTTGCTTGGACAGTTGCTGCATTCTGGGGTGTACAGACAGAGAGACCTCTGGAGCAAGGAAGGCAGCTCATGAGCCAAGGGGACATGAAGCTAGTCAGGGATAGCAGTGACTTGGGACTCGCAGAAGCACATAAATAGTAAGAGCTGTTGGAGTGAATATAGCCTGAAGGTAGACACCACACCATTGACTGACCATGCCCAGAAGAAAAGGCCAGGCAAGAGAGCACTCACATGGCAAAAACTGGGTGTGGAAACAAAACAGACCCTGTGACTCACTATTCCTCACCCACATCTGACAGATCCCAATACCACAGGCTGTGGAAGGAAACCACTCACCAAACACATGGAGAAAATTTTTTGACTCATCTCTTTTTTTTATCTTTGTTTGTTCTGTGGGTTGCTTTTTTTTTTTTTCTTTTTATCCTATCTTTTATTCTTTGTTTTTATATTTTTTCTTATTTAGCTTTTCATCTTTTTCTGTTACTTTTTCCTAATTCTATTAACTTTTATTCTTTAATCAAATTTTT